>NW_022681465.1:174120249-174723066 GCF_009764315.1 Trachypithecus francoisi | reverse complement strand
TCATCAGAGGTCCAATAAAAATGCCTGAAGCTCAGTGTCCATTTAGGGTTCCGCTTTCTCACCAGGATGTCTGTACAAGAGATGCATAGTCTTATGAGAGAGTAAAGTATATGCCTTTTTAAAAAGTTTGTTTACTATAATATTCTACTAAGTGCATTTATTATCTTGCTTTCTTGCCTACCAAAAAAGGAAAAAATAATCATTTTAAATAAATTTTTATAGATGATACTGTCTTCAAATTCTTCAACAAATGTTTTCCTGTATAATTTTTTAAAGGTTTATTAAGTGATAATGACTTACTGATAGATTATTGTATAGAAACTTTACTGGAAGGGATTCAGGAAAACTGAAGAATTGAAGAAATCACAGAGTTCAGCTTCTGATTCACCTTTGTGGGTGATATGGTTAGGCTCTCACCTTGAATTGTAATCCCCGTGTATCAAGGAAGGAACCTGATGGGAGGTGATTGGATCCTGGGGGTGGTTCCCCTGTGCAGTTTTCTTAATAGTGAGTTCTCAGGAGAGCTGATGGTTTTAAAAGTGGCTCTTCCTTCTTCACTCTCTCATTCCTGTCACTATTTAAGACGCACCTTGCTTCCCCTTAGCCTTCTACCCTGATTGGAAGTTTGCTGAGGCCTCCCCAGCCATGTGGAGCTGTGAGTCAATTAAACCTCTTGATACGGTTTGACTGTGTCCCCAGTGAAATCTCATCTTGAATTCCCACGTGTTGTGGGAGGGACCCTGTAGGAGGTAATTGAATCATGGGGGCGGGTCTTTCCTGTGCTGTTCTGGTGATAGTAAGTCTCACAACATCTGATGGCTTTATAAACAGGAGTTTGCCTGCAAAAGCTCTCTCTCTCTTTTTTTTTTTTTTTTTTTTTTCGCCGCTATCCACCTAAGGTGTGACTTGCCCCCTTTGCCTTCCGCCATGATAGTGAAGCCTCCTGAGCCACGTGGAACTGTGAGTTCTCCATGAAACCTCTTTCCTTTGTAAATTGCCTAGCCTGGGCTATGTCTTTATCAGCAGCGTGAAAACAGACTAATACACCTCTTTTCTTTATAAATGACCCAGTCTCAGGTAGTATCTTTGTAGCAGTGTGAAAACAGACGAATACAGTGGGCATGTTCTGCTCCATACAATCTGACACTTGATTATAAACTACCATTCATATTGTCTAATTGTTGGCTGTACGTTTGTTCTTTTATCTCAAAAGAACCTGTTTTCTAATTAGTTAGTGCTTTATAGAGTGTTACTTTAGCCTTAGCTTGCTGCAAAAGAAAAATTTGGCCAGAAATTGGCTATACATCTATCTGATCTCTCTTCCCTCCCTTTCTGCCTTTCTCTCTCTGGCGAATCTATTATCTGTGAATAATGGCATTTGAAAGCAAAGCAAAATGCAAAATAAGCAAAAATAAAAGTTATCTGCTGTTAGAAGACAGAAGAATCTTTTGAAAATTCAATTAAAAATTAAGTTACCAGACTTCTTCCTTAGAAATTCTGATTTGGTAAGTCTGAGGTGGTATCCAGGAATTTCCACTTAATATAAGCTTCCTTGTAATTGCATTGCAGGTGATTCTTCTACCTATGTTGAAAACACTGGTTTAGGGAATCTATATTAAGGATGATTCTGGTTGGCAGAATTTACCTATTTTCTAGCTATTCTACTGATATTTCCAGAACTGGTGGTCTATGATAAAGTATTTGAAACTTAAGTATTCGATTCTGGCTATTCAAAATCCAGATTTTTCCCAGAAGGGCATTATTATCCTACTATGAACCCAACAGCCATTCCTGATTTCCTTTTTATTGACTTTTGCTTGACCTACTCAGAAATAACTATTATTTGGGTCCAGCGAGGCCCCAGGCTGTTACATATTTAGCACTTCTTTCTCCAACTCTAAGCCATCCAGCTTGGTTTAGCTATATAAAAAGTCCTTTCACAGTGGTGTGTCTGCCTGGTTGTTTATTTAGTGCATATCAGTTCATTGTTGCTTGCTGAATTGTTTCTTTTTGCCAGGCAGAGATGTTAAGTTCCCTGCTCCTATTGCTACGTATTATCTGCAGCTTTCAGCCAAAATTATTAAGCAGGTTTTGTTTAGTGAAGCTTCATTTATCTAAAACAATTTTCTTTACCTGTAATCATTTGACTTTTTCATGATTTTCCTGCCTGATTTCCTTGAGATTTTTAATGGTAATTCACCAAATAGTATATGGAAAGGTGGTTTATAAAATCATGTAGGTTTTTGAACAGTTCAAAGGATTTTACTGTTCCTCCCACCCCAATATGTACCTCTTTTCATTGTAATTTGCTTGTGTGTGTGTGTGTGTGTGTGTTCATCCCTTCTCAGTTCTTGAAAAAGAAGTTGTCCCATATAATTAGTGGCCATTTAAGTCAGAGGTAATTTTTGGTTTACAGTAGCCATATGTCCTGACAGCACAGTTATTTCAAATACATTATTCAATTTTCTTCATGAATGTATTCATAGTTAACATGAGTGAGTCCTGAATTATGGGTGAAGCTTTGTTTTCACCATTGCTCAATTTCAACAATTTGTGGTAATTCTACCTTCTAAACATCTCATGTATTCATTCTCTCCTTTCCATCCCAATTGTCACTGCCTTAGTAAGCTGTCACTGTATTCTGCGGTGGACCATTAGGGGCCTGAACCTGCACTTCTGTTTGCCTTCTGGATTACTCTGTTTAAATTCTTTCACTACACTTGAGTGATCCTGGACAATCTACTTTCTCATCCCTCTATGTCAGTGGTCCCCAACCTTTCTGGCACCAGTGACTGGATTTGTAGAAGACAATTTTTCCACAGACTGGGGTGGGGGAAAATTGTTTCAGGATGGTTCAAGTGCATTACATTTATTGAGCACTTTATTTCTATTACATTGTAATATATAGTGAAATAATTATGCAATTCACCATGATGTACAATCAGTGGGAGCCCTGAGATTGATTTCCTGCAATCAGATGGTCACATCCAGGGGTGATGGGAGACAGTGACAGATGATCAGGCACTACATTCTCATAAGGAGCTAGCAACGGAGCTCCCTCACGTGCAACCGAGCCTCTCACATGCAACCTAGGTCCCTCACATGCGCAGTTCAAATAGGGTTTGTATTTGCTCTTATTAGAATCCAATGCTGCTGCTGATGTGACGGGAGGTAGAGCTCAGGAGGTAATGCCAGCAATGGGGAGTGGCTATAAATATAGATGAAGCTTTGTCCGCTTGCTAGCCACTCACCTCCTGATGTGCAGCCCAGTTTCCAACAGGCCTCAGACTGATATCTGTCTGTGGTCCAGGGACTGGGACCCCTACTGTATGTGTTTGCCTGTTGCCTTCCCTGGCTTGAAGTTCACACTGGCAATTCCTAAGCATTATTTAAGAAAGTTAGTGTAAAACTCTTCTCAGTAGCTTCAAAACTCCTCTCTGTGTCAAGTGGGCCACTTGAGTCCTTGTTCTCATCTATCTCCTGTGTCCTTTTTTGTTGCAGAAGTTGTGACATGTCATGGAAAATATTGTTTCCTTCATCTGTTTCTTTGGAAAGTTGAAGTCATTTTGCTCATTAAAAATCTTTTGCCTAGCCAAGTATCTTGCAGGAAATAGATGTTGATTTAAGAAATAAGTATTTACATGTGATAAAGGAGAAAGAATATAGCAAATTGACATTTGTATTCATTGGCCTCCATTATTTTTTATGTAAGCCCTATTTCACTTGCCAATTTTTTGAGTCTACAGGGAAGTTATTTCTGTGCCTATTATAAAGATTTTATGTTTTTATGTCTTTGTTGAAGAGTTGAGCTCCAAATATTTTTTAAGAGACCGAGATGGACAGGTGCAGTGGCTCACACCTGTAATCCCAGCACTTTGGGAGGCCAAGGTGGGTGGATCATGAGGTCAGGAGATGGAGACCATCCTGGCCAACATGGTGAAACCCCGTCTCTATTAAAATAGAAAAAAATTACCTGAGCTTGGTGGCACATGCCTGTAGTCCCAGCTACTTGGAAGACTGAGGCAGGGCAATTGCTTGAACCCAGGAGGTGGAGGATACAGTGACCCAAGATCGTGCCTCTGCACTCCAGACTGGCGACAGAGTAAGACTGGGTCTCAAAAAAAAAAGAGAGAGAGAGAGACAGGGACTCACTCCATCATCCAGTCTGGAGTGCAGTGGTGTGATCATAGTTCACTTTAACCTCAAATTTCTGGGCTCAAGCAATCCTCCCACCTCAGCCTCTCAAACACCTAAGACCACAGGTGTGAACTACCACACCTGGCTGATATCCTCTGTTGTTACAGGTGTGAACTACCACACCTGGCTGATATCCTCTGTTGTTACAGGTGTGAACTACCACACCTGGCTGATATCCTCTGTTGTCATTGCTTCAGGTGGCAGTTTACATGTGATCTAAGAAATGAAACTCAACCTCAACTCACTGCAGACCTCACCTACATGACACTTATACCCATGGGAGAACATCACGTATATTTTTATCTCTGTTCCCATATGAAAATGACAGTTTTGAGTCTCTTTAACCTAGTTTTTATCCTAGTAATTCCCAGAATATCAGAACATTGTTTAATTTTTATATTCCTACTACAAGATGACACATTGTTCTGTCTAGATCTTTCCCTGCCTGTTCCCTCCAAAGCTATTCTCCGTGTTGCCTAACTCATGGATTTAATTCAGATCTCAGCTGAAAATTCAAGAAAGGTTTTCATGATTGTCTAAAGCAAAGCCCAGTGACTGTCACTTACCTGCCTGAGCCCTGCTTTCATTCCTATGAGAGCATTTGTTACTTTGCAGTATGACAACATATTCACATCTCTGTATTTAAATGTTAAACTATACAATTGAAAACAGAGCTTATCTCCTTCACTGTTAAACCCATGTACTTAAAGAAGTGTCTGTGTAATAAATATTTATTACATAAATAAAACACTTTTGTGTTAGAACTGACATTACCGTTGATCCTTGAACAACATGAGTTTGAATGATGTACACTTTTACCTTGCTATTTTGCAATAAATATGTTGAAAAATTGTTTGGAAATTTGTGAAAACTTGAAAAAACTAACAGATGAATCCTGTAGCCAAGAAATAAAAAAAGTAAGGAAAACTTAGTTGTGCTGTCAATTCATAAAATACATGTAGATACTACTTTATTTTAGCATTTGCTATCATAAAAATACAGAAATCTATTACAAAAATTTAAAATTCATCAAAACGTACACATGCAAACACCTACAGACATGGTGCTATTTGCAGTTGAGAGAAATGTAAAGACATATAAAGATGCAGTATTCAATAGTGACTGCATGTAATTAACTGCAGCACATACCATACTACTGTAATAATTTCATAGCTCTCTCCTGTTGCTATTGTGGGGATCTCAAGTGTTGCAAGGATCTGCTAACCTGCCATGTAACACTAAGTATCTCCTTTTGTGCAGTTCTTCTCTCCAGTTAATTGTGTATCTCAGTAAAATTGATTTCTCCAAGTTCTTGCATATTTTTCATTGTGTTTTGTGTAATACCTTGAACATTAAATAACACATGAGACCCACATAACGTGTCACTAGTGTTTCTGGGAGTGCTCCCAAGAAGCAGAGAAAAGTCATGACATTTCAATAAAAAGTAGAATTACTTGATATGTATCATAGATTAAAGTTTGCAGCTGCAGTGGCCACCATTTCAGACAGATTATTTATCTCGTAAACAGATGACATAAACTTACAGCATCAATGAATACTGTACATTTATTTTTCTTCTTTATGATTTTCTATCATGTTCCTTACAATTCAGTTCCTTCCTTACTATTAAGTTCTGTACATTTGCTTTTCTTCCTTATGATTTTCTATCATGTTCTTTATCTTTATTGTAGGAATACAGTATATAATACATATAGGAAATGTGTTCATCAACTGTTTATGTTATTGATAAGGTTTCCAGTCCACAGTAGACTAATAGTAATTACTTTTGGGGGGAGTTAAAAGTTACATGAGGATTTTTTATGGCACAGGCTGGAAACCCCAACCCCTTCATTGTTCAAGGGTTGGTTGTAAACGTTTTGAAAATGAAAAGTACACTCTTTGAAATGACCATATAGAAAGATCCAAGCCAGAACCTGCAAAACAAAGGTTGGAATTGCCATTTTACGATTCAATATAGGCTTTCTGACGATTAAGAAAATTTAATCTATGTTATCTTCTTACATGACTTATGACAAATGAAAAGTAGCATATGTTGTTTTTATGCTAGGAAGCTTTAAAAGTGTTATTGTTTGGCTCCATTTGAGAGCTTTTGAGTTGCCCTTTTAAAAGTAGCTGACTTAGAAAGTGCCCAGGTAATGTCAGTGTCAGTTTTCTGATGAGTTACCAAGCACTGGTGTGCTCCTGAGTGAGGGCACAACCATGTTTGAGTGAGAGTCTCAGCTGAGTGGATAGGTGGTCATTTGGCTGGGTAACAGTAGGGCTGTCACTACAGAAGAATTCACAAGTAAGGTGATGACAGAAGTAGAAATGAATCCTTTATGGGCATGAGGTAGGTGGATTCAATCATAGTTAATTAAGGATGACAGAAAAGACATAAACTGAATTACAGTCTAATGAAGTACTTGGCCTTACTTGCTGTGTGAAAGACATTCTGGCTATTGGCTCTCTTTGAGGACATTTGTATTTTGTCTTTTAGACACACATGGTCATGTGCAGAATAACAGAGTCTGAGTGTAGACTAATCCCATGACAACCTTGGATATTGTGAGTGTTGTCCCCTATGCCCCAAGAGCTCTGATTCCCACTTGGACATGGAAGAACCAGTATAAGTACCTGGAGAATTTTGCTTAATGACCTGCCAGTGGCTCAGTGATCTGATGGTTTGTGTCTGAAATTATGGAGGCATACTGCTCTTCTTTTTGAATCAATGAATATGCATCTATTTGACTAATTAGTACTCCAAGAAATCTAAGCTCTCAGGTTTCAGTATATGCCTTTTATTTTTTCTAATAACCTTCTCACTTGAATTCTTTTCATAAATGATATTTAGAAGATGCACTTACGAAAATGACAGTGCACCCCATGCCAAGTCTTATTGTGACCGTCATTCCTGATGTTTAATAAACCCACACTTATATATAGCCCATCCATCTCTTCCCCTTTCCAGGACACAGTGTTGTTTTCATTTTACCCAGGCACCTTTCCTTTTAATGTTCACTGCATTGTCAAACATACCTTATCTGAAGTAAATGATGTTACTGGCTGTCCTGGGGGAACACAGTAAATATCAGTAGGTAAATAGAAGCTCTGGTAACTTCTGCAATGTCAACTTTATCTCTGTCACCATTATGGTGATGGAAAGCACGTGAAACCTGCTGGTCTATTTCATCTCCCTGACTGCATCTCTTGCAGTTGGGGGAATGTGGCTGGTGTGCAGCTACACAAGAGTTTTAATTAATGTGAAATACCACAGCAGCAAGTAAAGATAAAGTTTCAATACTCAAATGTATTTAGAGGCCCAAATTTTAACATTGTCAAAATTCATTCATCTATTTATTCATTTATGGGAGTCTCATGCTTATATAACTAGGAAGATCAGCCAATCTTCCCATGGGGAAGGGACACTTGTTCTAGTATATTAATGATCAGTGGAAATTAAGTTACACAAGAAGAAAGAGAGGAGCATTCCAAGTAGTGACTGTATAAAAATTATTTTAATATAAAAAAATCTGTTGAGTACAAAGAATAACAAGAATGTTTGTGTGACTAAGAAGGACAGAGTATGGTTTGAGATGATGTTGGAGAAGTGCGTGGAAACCATATCAGGCTAAATATTGTTACCCATGTTAGAAGTTTTTGTCTTTATCATTAAAACTATGAGAAACCTCTGAAAGTTTTAAGAAGCGTAACTGTATCATTTGTGGTATAAATATATTTCTGAGTGTGTCCATTCGGTATCTTTAAGTCTGTGGCATGCAGCTGTGTTTCTCTGGGTGCATGTGTTTGGATGAGCGGCATAATCAAATCTTATTAACCTATTCAACTAGTATTTTGAGCACCTGTTCTGGGTACTCTTCTAGTTCTTGAAATGAGACCTGTAGATAAAGATATACACGATTTTTGATTTCATGGGAACATTATTGTGGGAAAACACAAAATAAAAATACCCAAAGTCAAATAATGAGATAATATAATTTTGTGTAATGATATGTGCCATGAAGAAGATTAAGTAAAGTAAGAATATAGAGGATGAGATGGGACAGTGATTAGGGGAAACCAAATGAGGGAGTGTGTTATGAGAAGATGTAGGGAAGAGCATTCCAGACTGTGATGAGTAAGTGAAAGTCTTAAGGGGGTATGAGCTTAGCGTGTTTGAGGAGCAACAAGAAGACTATGAAAGAGGCACCAGGCTAGGACATGAGTTGACATGAGTTCAGAAAGGTAGTTAGGGTTTAGATTTAAAGTCTTCACATGGCATATTTATTAGTGCCTTCTCGCTATGAAGTATGGTTAAAAGGTTATAGAGAGCAAGGGAGGATATAACGATAGATACAGAGAGTAAGAAGTCTGTTGCAATAGATTTGGTAAGGTAGTGTAGTTGTTTGTGGAGGAAGATCAGATTCTGGATACATTTTGAAGGCCGAGCCAACAAGACTTACTTATGGATTAGACATAGACAGTAGGTGGAGAGATAATGCACAGAAAAACTAATTTTGTTTTGGGCCTGTGCAACTGGGTAAATGGTGATAGCACGTGTTGAGATGGAGAAGATCAGGGGGATAATGGAATTAAGGAGAAATTATTCTATCATGTATTTGGGATGTTTTATAATGTCAGAATAGGCATTCTGACATTCCTATTAAGTATACAAGCCAAGATCAGATTATGAAGTTGAACATGAGTATGGTTTGCATTTTTAAAATGTGTCTACCTTTGATGTAGAGCAGATTGTTGCGAAAGCACTCTTGCCTCCCACCCTACTCTCTTAGTAACCAAACTGTAGTCAAAGTGTGATTTAAATGTATATACTTAAAGGAGGAGGTGGTAGAAGGAAGTGATACAGTAACATTGAAGAGTTCCAAATGCAACTTAAGCTTCACAGTGGAGTGGGATGGAGGAGATTTAAAGATTTCCAGGGTGTTGGCTGTGAGCCTAATGAGTTTAGTCCTAATTTCCTGATGGAGGAGGAAAGTGAGATATCCTCCCCTTTCCCTCCCATTATAGAACCCTCTGTAGATCATCATGTAGACTGTGCATGTACAACTTCAGGAGCAATGGACCTAGAGTGAGACAGGAGAGGTGGCTGGTGGTCCTCGGAGTGGAGCAGATTGGCAGACCTCCTTCTACCACTTTTATTATTACAAAGCTATTCTGTCTGATACAACAGCCATTAGCCATAGATAGCTACTTAAATTTAATAAAATCAAAACTAAATAATATTTAAAATGCAGTTGTTCAGTTGTTCAGTAGCACTAGCTACATGTCAAGTGCTTAATTGTCACATGAGGCTAGTGACTACCAAATTAAATGGGGCAGATATAGAACATTTATATCATCAAAGCAAGTTCTTTTAGACAGTATAATATGTAGAAAGAAGTGGATTGGATGATCTGCTGTATTTCTGCCTTCTAGTTCAATTTCTATCTCTTGAGACTAAATGCAAATATTTTATATTATAGAGAATCCAGTACGAATTCAAATTTAATCAGGAGTTTGTGATAGGAAATATCCAATAGGTTGGAGCCATATACTCCTGCAATTCTCCTATATGGGCTTTACCTTTAAAATATTAAGCGTGTGTGTGTGTATATACACATACATATACATACATACCATATTAGATAATAAAACCACAAATAACTGCTATTCTTATGTTGAGACTTGGGAACACAGCTTCTGCATTAATTCAAAGAAACACAATAAAAAGTAGAGTTGGGCAAAGCCTGTTTATTCTATTTAGAGTCCCAGAAATGTACTTCCTATTTCTTTTGTTCCAATCTGATGAAGCTTTGACACTACAGCGAATTATGTAAGTTGTAAACAAAGAACTACATCATTATGAGCAGAACCTAACATAATATCAGCCTTTAATGGTCTTTTGTAAACCTGTCGTATGAATAGCAGTGCCTTACAGAAAATAGCACAATTGATCTAAAGAAAGCACTTTCATTCTGCACACTAACTCATTCAAGAATGAAGGACACCACACCATACAATGAAGTGTATTGAAATAGAAAAGTACATGAAGCCAAGACTGCCAAATTATTTATCTTTCATTAAAAGAGAAAATCACACATTATTATCTCTGGTAAATGAACGTGTTTGTCAAAGTTGGCAGTGGGCTCAGAAATAATAATCATAATAAATTCTATCCTCAATCAAGTAAGTATAACTGTTTTAATATAAATTTTAGGAAAGGGATTTCTGAGCATGAAATACTTTCCAAGGAAAGTGTAAATAGCCCTGTGGGTCTTGCCTGACCGTCAGTAGGGAGGGCACATGCATCTGTGCAACCTGGTGGAGTGGCTCATCCAGGCCGAAGATATTTTTCTATCCCTGTAACTTAGTTACTGATCAATTCATGCATAACCAAGAATCTTAATAACAGTTGAAGATTTTCAGCTATAGAAGCTTGGAATCCTATGCCCAGAAAGGAAGCAGATATGCAACACTTTTTAATTTGAATAAGTCTTCTTTTTAACTTTTTTTGAAAATTTAAATAATATGTGCCAGAGAAAGATACCAAACAAGAATTTGCACTTCAAAACAGTTTCATTTGAGGCTATACAATGAATAGCATGGAGATAATGTGCAGGTGTTCTCTCTTGGTTCTCACTGTCAAGAGAAAAAGTGTCAGCCTGCTAAGACTGAGAACTTACAATCTAGAATTTCCTTTGGTTCTAATGATAAATCCATGCATTTGCAGAAAGCAAGGACATACCAAATTAAATTAAAAAGTTTCCTTTCCTGTTTCAGAGAAACTCTGAAGAAGGTTTTCCTTTTTTTAATTAATTATTTATTTATTTTCTTTCATTTTTAGGTGCAAACTGCAAAGTCTGTAAATATTCCTGGAATAAAATTCTGAATAAGCATCACTTGATATTTTCATTGAAGAGTCTTGTCACCTTAGAAAAAGGGAAAATATGCTGCATCCCTTAGCTTTTCAGGGAGAAACTTGAGTTACAGTGAAAGATTTCTGCTATGTTTTTAGTATGATTTTCTGAAAGTTTTTGTAGATGCTGAAACTTCTGAGGGACTTAAAAATTCACCCTTAGAACCAACCTGGCTGACTGTGACCACTGAAATGTTTTCCATTATTCATAGTTGCTTCAGGAGCTCATATTAACTTTCACTAGTACTGTTGTGATAATTAATGATTATGGCACCTCCATCCTCCAGGCCCTGCCCTTTTATTTTGCTGTCCTCTTGATGGAGGTTTAGATTATCTTTCTATAGAAAATATTTCATTTTAAAGAAAGTTGTGTGCATTATTTTATAAAACAATATATTCGGGTTCCATCTCATTCCTCTTTTTCTTTTCTTTTTCTTTTTTGGCTTGGGGGAATCTACTGGATCTTTCTCCTATTTTTACTACATTCCAACTCACAGAGATGATCTGAGTTCACACCTCTTTTTTGTCAAAAGAGGAGAGACCTTTGGAAGCCACACTGGTGTACTTTCAGGTACCAAAGGAAGAAATTTAGACTTAAAACTACCAACTATTCAGAGCATTGTAGAATGCCAGAGCTGAAGAAAAACCTGAAACAAATGCCTGAGAAACATAGCAAGACATTGTCTCTAAAAAGTTGTTTTGAAAGTTAGCCAGGATTGGTGGTGTATGCCTGTAGTCCCAGCTCTTTGGGAGGCTGAGGTGGAAGGATGTCTTGAGCCCAGGAGTCCAAGGCTGCAGTGAGTTATGACTGTGCCAGTGCACTCCAGCCTGGGCAACAGAAGGAAACCTTGACTCTATAAAAAAAGATTAATTTTTTAAAAAATCTCTAAAAAATAGAGTCTATCTCCTTACATTTTAAAGATGAAGAGATATTTACATACAGAGAGATTTTTGTGAATCAAAACTGAATCTTAAGTTTCAGGTCTCTGGATTGCCAGTAGAGTGCTCTTTGCCAATACCCCGTACCCTTGATGCTGTCTTTCCTGAGTAGCATTTAGTCTCTCTAACTTATTTGCATTAATCCCAAGTAGAGTTGCCTACATTACTCCCTTTCTGGTCTTTGGAGCGTGTGACTCTTTGCTGTATGCCCCAGACCCATCCCTGGCCCTCTGGAAACTTTGTGACTACGCACCCACAAACAGCTCCATCCCTTAACAGCTCCATCCCTTTCTGTGAACCTCTGACATCCGTTTCTCTAACCATCATTTTCTTTCTTCTCTTTTGTCTCTGTTCCTAAGGGTTTATCTGAAATCTGTTCTCAGGGTAAACAAGTCAGGCTATAAATTCCCCTTACAGGAATTTTGGACAGGAACAGCCTGACTTATCTTAGAACTTTGACACTTCAGAGAATTAGAAAATGTACTTCATCTTCTTGCAGGAGGCATCCCTCAGCATTTTTAGCAGGAAAAAAACGTTTTTTCTGCTAAGTGCTTTTAGTGATTCTCAATTATATTCTTTTCTCTTTCTGCTTTTCCTTCCAATTTTTCAGTAGGTAATCCACTTCTTGGATTATCATAACCATGTGAAATTTATAATAACAATAATAAAAACTCATAATGATGTAGAGTATTTAGGGTGAAAATAAATCATAATTGCTGAATAGAACAAGGAGCCCAATTAGGAGGATCTAAGTGTATCAAGTATTAATAGTTAGATGGACTGAGTAAAGTAGATTGAACCATATTCCACCTGGAATTGATTTTAATCTTCTCAGAAAGAAGCAATTCCCTCCAAGTTGGGGAACCTACTTCATCATAGGCAGGAGTTGGGAACAGATAAAAGTCCTGATGGAGATTCCTAAGGTAAGCAGTAGATTGTGAGACAGAAACCCAAGGGACCAGCCTCCTCCCAGCAATCTCCTCCAACTCAATCACCCTGTCTAGTCCAAAATTGTACACTAATGGAAGTGAGGCTCCATCCAGTCTTCTTTATCAGGGAAGTCCCTCCTTTCAGGAGGAAGGAGGATTGTGGAAGGATTTATTTCGAGTACATCTAGAATGGTGGAAAGTGATGGCGAAGCTACCCATTTATGTGTGGAATCAGGAATATGGGAAGAAAAACTAAAGAATTTTCTTATTTCTGCCTAAATAAGAATTAACTAAGTTAAGAAAACGATGTTTCTCTTTACAGAGCATCCATCATGCATTAGAAAAGATGCTATTGTTTTACATACTTTATCTCAATCCTATCAATAACCCTTTAAAATGGGATGACAGAACAATTCACCCCTCTCCCCATATTCTTCCCAATTCAGTCATTGTATAAGCCTCTGGAATCTAGATATCATCCTAGTGAAAAGGAAGAAAAAAACTGAATCGATCAAATGTAAATATTTAATAACTGAATTCACCCGAAACTTACTAAGATATCAATATTTTCTTTTCTTTTTTTCTTTTTTTTTTTTTTTTGAGACAGAGTCTCGCTCTGTTGCCCAGACTGGAGTGCAGTGGCCGGATCTCAGCTCACTGCAAGCTCCTGCCTCAGCCTCCCGAGTAGCTGGGACTACAGGCGCCCGCCAGCTCGCCTGGCTAGTTTTTTTGTATTTTTTAGCAGAGACAGGGTTTCACCGTGTTAGCCAGGATGGTCTCGATCTCCTGACCTCGTGATCCGCCCGTCTCGGCCTCCCAAAGTGCTGGGATTACAGGCTTGAGCCACCGCGCCCGGCCGATATCAATATTTTCTAATGGAGCAGAACAGGAAAAGATAAAGGAAGTTGCAATTTAAATATATTTGAATGCTTGGATTTAAAATTTGTAAATTTGTTACAAATTCTTACATTGCAATGTTACAAATGATACATTTGTAAACATTATGAGGTGAAACTGGCAAGCAGGAGGCCAATGGGGTTGACCTTGGGAAGGAAGGCTTCTGCCCATGGATAGTATTTTAAGTTTAGAAGAACCACAGGAATAAGACAGAGTGCTAGGAGGAGTTACATGGTCTTATTTTTGAGGGAAGAACTTAGCCACAGAACTTAGGCTCAAAGCTAACATGAGACCACAGCCACTGTTGTTACACAGCACCCTGACCTCCTGGTCTGGGTTCTTCTTGCTCAGAACAACAACAACAACAAAATCTATCTTGAGGTCTAATTTAGAATTAACTCAGCAGGTGGGGACTATTTGGCCCAGATAAGGGAACTGGCGAGCATAGCAGCAGGTGGCCTCGTTTCTTATAATTGAAATGCACCTGGTTTGTATTTCTGTTAAAACAACTCTCACTGCCGGCCGTGAACATTAAAATACAGTGTTTCAGACTGTCCATATGAATTTTAGTAGCGTTAAGTTTCAGCCTCTTTTCTTGAAAAAGCATTTTTGATTCCCAATCACGTTTTATGTAGTGTTCTTATAGATGAATCCTAGTTGTACATATTTTTGGCATATTTGTGATATTTTGATACATGTATGCAATGTGTAATGATCACAGCAGGGTAATTGCAGTATCCATCGCTTCAAACATTTACCTTTTCTTTGTGTTGGGGATATCACAATTCTTCTGTTCTAGCTATTTTGGAGATAGAATAAGTTTTTGTTAAAATTTTCTACTGTCCTATTGGATACTAGAACTTGTTCCTTCTATCCTACTATGTTTCTGTAACTGTGGTGGTTTTCATTCTACTGTGGTGGTTTTCATTGAGCTGCATGTTGGAATCAATGAGAAAAGTAAAAAATGTTCTGATGCTTGGACCACAGGAAATTCTGAGGTAATTAATCTGGGGTGTGGTCTGGGCATCATCAGGCTTTTTAAATCTTCCCAAGCATTTTAAACATGTAGCCAAAATTGTGAACCACAGTACAAGTGTAAAACAGGTAATATTTTTAATTTAGGGCAAATATTTTATATTGAATTCTGTGTCATACTCAGTATCACTGCTATATATATAGCATATAAACTCTAGAAAATGAAACAAGTAAAGAACTATTTTTTATGAGATTTATTGTAATTAAGAGACCAGATATGAAACTCCAAATGGACTTGTAATTATAAAGCTGAAACATGACGGTAGAAGAAGAGAATAAGACTTATAAAAACATCTTAAATGATTATTCTTGGGGTACAATATCACATTGCATTTTGACACCTGAATTCTTTCAGACGAGCCACAACATGGCAATAGTGTTTTGTCACAAAATTAAA
This sequence comes from Trachypithecus francoisi, assembly GCF_009764315.1. Taxonomy (NCBI): domain Eukaryota; kingdom Metazoa; phylum Chordata; class Mammalia; order Primates; family Cercopithecidae; genus Trachypithecus; species Trachypithecus francoisi. The sequence continues at coordinate 174,707,759 of NW_022681465.1, read as the reverse complement.
TAATTTGCTTTGAAAATAAATGTGTTTTTCTTTTGCATCTTTTCTTCAATCCAAAATCTTTCCCTAATGAAAAGTTATACACAGGTAAGTGTAAGTGTATGTGGCTATCATGTTTCTTCCAGTGAATGGGGAGTGGGTATTGGACATGAATAGTTCTTAAGACACAATTCTTACTTCAGACCGTGTACCTAGTACCTCAAATCCAAGAAATTATATACATTTTTTTAAGTTGTGAATTTATGCTCGTGGTGGACAACTTGAAGTAGTAGGTTTTTTTCTTTCTTTTTTTTTTTTGCCAAAAAAACACTTTTCTTTTGGAAGAACTGACTATCCAACTGTATCACTACCTCCTCCTTGTGTCAGCAAGTCCGAACATGTGGAGCTCTTTTTGAAAACAGTACCTATACAGGTTTGCATTTAAGTATGTCTCTCTCATGCTTATTTATTTGCTTATTTGAAATGAAGTAGCCTGAGGGCTTCTCAAACTTTAATGTGAATACAAATCACCAGTTGTCAACAAGAGTGGAGACTGAGATTTTCCCTTACCTGCAAACTAAGTTAGCCTCCCACAGTTTCATGTATTTTGGCAGAACACATGAAGTTTGTGGTCCAGAGATAACCTATTACTCATGACACAGAAGGCAGAATAAGGCTTATGTTACCATTGCTTCCCCTTACTCCTCAAGAACATGCTGAATATGCAGTGGGTTTATATCACTGTTGAGGAACTTCAAATGTGAGAAAGTCCAATCTTTAAACAAGTTGCATACAGCTCTTCTCTACCTTTCCTCCAATGGGAAACATTACTTTTATTACCTTGGTCAGCAAACAAATCTGTCCTCTGCTTTTCAGTGAGATACCATGTCTTTCTTTTGAGACCATTTACTATACAAACATCCTTGAAAACAAAAGCTGTCAATGCCTTCTTTCAGAGGACATGAAGTATGAGATACTCATGGAGAACTGTGTCCCAACACTGAGAATTTGGTCTAAATAAAAATTCTGATTCAGGTGGTTTGGGGTTGGACCTGATATTCTTCATTGCTAACAAGTTTCTGGGTGATTGATGCCAATGACCAAACAGCAAGCAGTAGTGGGCATGTTTATTATACTCTCTAACCTAACATTCTGTCTTGATTTTAATATTCGGCAGAATCCTATGTGGGTATATGATGACAATGCCATGGTAGGGGAAGGGGAACAAAACTGATGCATCTCCTGACAAACTATGTTTGTCTCTGTGTGTGTTGTGTGCACTGACAACCTGTCTAAATGTGGCCAACTTGGAACACTGCATAATGCCACATACTACATATTCCTGGCATTATAAGAACTCTTTGCTACCTAGGCTTTTAAGGAGAAAATCTTGTGCAGTTTAAGAGTATGGACTCCAGAGTCAAAGTTCCTAGATTCAAATTTGGATTTTGCCATTTACTAGCTCTGTAAACTTTAGCTAGTTATTGAACTTCTTTTTGATTCAGTTCCCCATTTATAAAATTGAGATGATAAAAGTCAATAGGGGCCAGACATGAGGACTCACACCTGTAATCCCAGCACTTTGAGAAGTTGAGGCGGTTTTATCACTTCAGGTCAGGAGTTCAAGACCATCCTGGCCAAGGTGGTGAAACCTCATCTCTACAAAAAAAAAAAAAAAAAAAAAAAAAAAAATTCAGCCAGTATGCTGGCATGTGCCTGTAGTCCCAGGTACTCGAGAGGCTGAGGGAGGACAGTCGTTTGAACGGGGAGGTAGGGGTTGCAGTGAGCCGAGATCGTACCACTGTACTCCAACCTGGGTGACAAGAGTGAGACTCCCCACCCCCAAAAAATCAATAGGTGTCAAGTGCTTAGAAATACCAGTCCACTGATGATAGCTACATGAATCCTTGCTATTATTGCTGGGTTCGCTAACACACTTTTTAGATTGATGCATTAGTTGAAATCAAATTATGAAATGAATTGTCAAAAATACTTGCTCTTCCATAGAGCAACATGAAATATGAAGTTTATGACCTTAAAAATTTAATCAAATGATTCTCACCTATGTCATGTTATTAAGGACTCAGTAGCTATAAACTTCTAGTTATTAAAAAGTAAAATTATTCTCTAAGTTACATAAAATAATTTTATTATATGAAATATCACAGATTGTATATATGATTAATGTACCTTAAGTGCCATATCTTAAGACTAATACCTTAAAGTAACCAAAGTAATTACTATGCTATTGAAACACTGAGGTGAATGAACGGTCAATTAATACTTTTGTTGGCCTTTTTGAATTTAGGAGAGGCTTTTGTACAAGTCTGTTCAACTTAGTGAAACGACTCTGTTGTCTGGGGTATGTATCCTGGTTCTTGGTCTCAGTCGAGAGAGAATTCCAGACATTGATGCACACAGGAGTGGGTTTTAGAAGTAGAAAGTTTAATAGAAAAAGAAAAGGCTTCCTCATATTGAGAAAGTGGGTCACCCAAAGGAGGGTCTCCCCTTTGTGGTGGAAGGCAATCAATTTTGTACAGGGGCTTGAGGAGGTGATTGATTTACATAGGGCTCAGGGGATTGGATCCACCAGGTGTGTCGTTTGCATAGCCAGCGCAAAGACTGGCCCTCCCACCCTGGTCTTTTATTGTGAGAATGTAGCCTCCACCTGGCTGGTCGCCACGAGGCCTGTACACGTGGGTTTATCTGGAGGCTGTCATGACACCTGGCACAAGTAGCGACTAGGAAAAGAGGGCAGGAGACACCATATTGAATGTACCTGGCTTCCATATACAGCTGCCAGCATCTGCATATAAGAGCTTCTAGTTTGCATATCTGTGCCTAACTTATCAGGCTGCTTTCTATTAGAGAAGAAATGGTTTAGCGGCTGCTTTTTACTAAAGGAAAATTCCATGAAGAACTTTCACCCTTTCTAGCTGCCTAAAAACTATTTCCTAATAACTTCTGTATTATCAGCAAATATAAATAAGTGTCTCTTATTTGATGGTTGTCTTACCAGACATTGGGGATATAGAAACAAGTAAGACCTAGCTATTAAGTATCTCACAATATAATGGAGGAAGAAAGGTACTTATTATATGCCATTATTTAATTTGAGATATAACATGAGAATTTGTGGATACTGAACAAGGAGCAATAAGTTTTGGCTTCCTAAAACAAGAAATACATCAGAATTTGACATAATCGTGACTTGTTTTCCTCTCAATAACATTCTCCAAAATAAAGAGCATCTTTCCTTTTGCCATTCATTTTATGCAACCTATTTAAAAAATCATTAATTCAAAAATAATTTATTAACTGTCCTGCTATGTGCGAGGAATCTAAAAGAGGTGCCAGGATTAGAAAAACAAAAGAAAAACAAAAACAAACATATGGTCTATGACTTCAAAGATGCACCATGTATAGTCAAGGAAGACAAATAACCGGCTGCATGAACCTTGATGTGATGATGATGGAGGTGACACATCTGGCTGTGAAAGCATGCCTTGAAGATCATGCCAAGGCATGCTGGTGTTCTTCAATTTTACTTTGTTTTGGGGTGATAGAGTGACTTAAACGATTTTTGCATTTATATCTATTTGTATATTTATTTCAGTAACTACCTGTTCATGTGCGTTATTCCCTTTAGTTTCTATTGAATTATTCATCTTCTTTTAAACTAATTTCCAAGGTCTTTATCTTGATGGCACTGCAGCATCATTAAAGGATTTTAATAAGAGAAGTTGGGAAAGGGTTTATGAGTGCACGTAAATTTTGTAAAACTTATCACTATTCTATCATGTTTTTCTTATACCCCATACGGATATTTCAAAAAATCAAGCAATAGAGTGGTATAGAGCAAGAAACAAAGTCCTCTGTTTTCTGACGCCAGCAGTCCTACTCTCTAATGTAAGCACTTTTAAATTTATTTTGTGTTTGTTTCAATAAACTTTATAAACATAATCAAGTATGTACAGTTGACACCCTTGAAAAACATGAGGTTTAGAGTTACCTAAACACACATCCCCCTCCCCGTGCAGTTGAAAATCTGTGTATAACTTTTGACTCCCCAGAAACGTAACTGTGAGTACCCTACTGTTGCCCAGAAGCCTATATCAACAGTCTGTTAATACACATTTCATGTGTTATATTTATCAGAAGTTGTATTCTTACAATAAACTAAGCTAGAGGAAAGAAAATGTTACTAAGAAAATTATAAGAAAGAATATAGTTACTATTTATTAAGTGGAGGTGGATCACCATGAAGGTCCTCATTCTCACCGTCTTCACATTGAGTACGCTGACAAGGGATTGGTCTTGCTCTCTCAGGGTGGCAGAGGCAGAAGTAAATTCCAGGATAAATGGACACATACAGTTCAAACTTGTGTCAGGGTCAAGAGCATCTATTTCTATCTACCTATATATAGATATACATATATAAAGCTTAATAGTAATTTTAATAGAAGTGAAATCATTCTATTTGATATACGTTGACTTTTCTGTTTAATGTGATGTCTTGAATAATTTTTTATATATCATTATACTTAGATTTATCTCATTCATTCCAGCTTTTTAATATTAGTAACAGCCATTGGTGATTTATACATGTAATATTAAGTATGTTTTCAATCTTTTGTAGAGTGTGTTAATGGAAATAAAATTGCTGAATTAATGGACATGTGCATTTAATTTTAGTTGATAACACTAAAATATTTTTTCACAAAGACAATACCAATTTACACTCCCATCAAAAACATATGGATATTTTTATTTATACCAATACTTCCCAACACTAGCTATAGTAGGCTTTCTAATATTTTCTAAACTGAATAAAAGTTATTACAATTTTTTAAGGTGCAGTTTCTTAGTTATAAGTAATTTAGGGTATGCTTATAAAATCGTATTGGTTATTTTAAGGTATGTCTAAGGGGGGATGTGTGTGTGTGTGTGAGTGTGTGAATTGCCTGTTCATGTCCTTAACCGATTTTAGAAATTGAGCTGTTTTTCCTTAATCTCAAATGTATTTATATTAATTATCCATGTTAAAACCTGGAGTTATTCAAAAATCCATAGATGCTTTAGAGGATGGGGTTTAGTTTTGCCAATATTGTTTTCAGATAAGGAGTTTTCAAGAGAGAACTTTGGTAAGAAATACTGGGGAAGGCCACAGAAGTTAATGGCTAAAGAAGATTTACCACTCAGCATTCTTTCACCTGCACCAGGCAATTAGCACCCTACTCATTCAGTCAAGAATATCTTTGAAAAATAACATGAAGTTGAAGTTCATTCTTCTTTTAAAGCATAATATAATTCTCTTTTTCACCTTATGAGCTCTTTAGTTTTAGGTTCTTAGGCTTTTTTTTCCCCCGATAACATTTGTGCAGCTTCCATGCTGAAATATTCAAGAAGAGTAAACCACATCAAACATATTTAAAGATAATGCTTGGGCTTGTGACCTCTGTACATTTGAATGTATTGTTTTTATGTGTTCTGAATAACTTTCTTCCAAAATGAGTTCCCACGTCATTCAGGTTTGTTAAAGTAGTTAACACAAGGCTATTAGCAACTTCTAGTAATATACTAGCTCTAAGTTGTTCATTAGACGTATTTTCCTTGGAAAATATTAACAGTATAAACTTTTCATGATTAACAATAAAAATATATAACAACATATATATATATTATTTTGTTTTTATGTATTTATTATTATTATTATTATTATTTTGAGACAGAGTTTCACTCTTGTTGCCCAGGCCGGAGTGCAGTGGCGCAATCTTGGCTCACTACAACCTCTGCCTCGTGGGTTCAAGTGACTCTCCTGCCTCAGCCTCCCAAGTAGCTGGAATTACAGGCATGTGCCACCACGCGCAGCTAATTTTTTGTATTTAGTAGAGATGGGATTTCACCATGTTGGTCAGACTGGTCTCGAACTCCTGACCTCAGGGCAATCCACCTTCCTCAGCCTCCCAAAGTGCTGGGATTACAAGTGTGTGCCACCGTGCCTGGCCATGTTTGTTTGCTTTTTAGAGATGACGTCTCACTTGTTCACCCAGCCTAGAGCGTAGTGGCATGATCATAGCTCACTGCAGCATCAAGCTCCTGGGCTCAAGTGATCCTACTGCTTCAGCCTCAGTAAGTATAAATATTATCCATAGTGATAATCACATACAAGCAAATATAAATCGATTCATTAAAAGTATGAATAAGTTTATTTTAAGATATATGGCAAAGACTAAATGGAAAATTTCAATAAAATTTATCTTCATTAGAACGTAATCTTTACAAAACATATTTAGATGTTAAAATGTTGTCTTATGAGGGAATTAGCCTGATTTAAATGCTTTGTACAGCAGCTATTTTAGAGAGGAGTCTCCATTGTTTGGTATGATCCTCTTTTTAAAGATGCTGAATATAGATTTTAAGTTCTCAGAAGAAATTTAATAAAATCCTATTTTATGGCTCTCCTCATATATATGTAGATATTTCTGGTCTATTGGTAACTTTAACTTAACTGGTAACTGAAAGCAATGTTTCAAGAAATAAACTCATATAATAAAAATATGATTCCCTTTAATACACCATTGTATTTTTGCAAGAGTTACCACTGTTTTTGAAGAAGTTAGATAATATACTAAATGAAGTTTTCGGTAGATGTTTAATAGTAGTAGATTAGGTGTGTGCATTTTATTTCCAATATTTCATTGAGTAGAGACTTAAGTGATATTTTAATTCAAATTCAGAAAAATGAAGAAGAAAACTGAATTTTTTCCTTATTAAACCTTATGTGTAAAATGCATTCTATCTTATAAAAACCAAAATATTATTTGCTGATTCATGCAGAAAACATTGATTCCAGCTCATATCAATAAATGGAGGGCATTTGTTGCAATATTGATTTTTAATTTGAATTGCTGAAGATAGCTCTAATCAAAACAAATCTGAAAAATATCACTCTCCAACTGTCACTGAGTAGGGTCAGGAAATTACTTCCATCATTATTTATCTTCATTATTTAATGCAATATTGAGAGTTATCTTGAATTTGGAGAAACACATAATTTCAAGGTGACTATAAAACACGAAGCCTTTTTTCTGGTGCATGTTCTTTAAACGTTTGTTAGAAGGCAGTAAAATATGCAGGGTCAAGGCAATAAAGTTTAGTGCTTTAGACCAGGGCTTCTCAAACTTTAATATATCTGTGAATTACTTGGAAAGTAGGTCTGAAGGGACAGGGGCTTAGAATCTTTATTTCCTTGTTTTTTTTTTTTTTTTTTTTTTCTATTTCAATGGGTTTTGAGGTACAAGTGGTTTTTCGTTAAATGTATAAATTCTTTAGTGGTGATTTTTGAGATTTTGGTGCACCCATCACCCAAGCAGTGTACATTGTACCTAATATGTAGTATTTTATCCCTCACCCCCCTATCACTCTCACCCCTCAAAACCCCAAAGTCCACTATATCATTCTTATGCTTTTGTGTCCTCATAGCTTAGCTCCCACTTATAAGTGAGAACATACACTATTTAGTTTTCCATTCCTGAGTTAGGAATTCAGTCCACTTAGTTCTGAGTTCACTTAGAATAATGGACTCTGGCTCCATCCAAGTTGCTGCAAAAGACATTATTTCATTCCTTTTTATGACTGAGTAGTATAATTAAATAGCCAAAAACCAATAGATCTTGGTAGGGATGTGGTGAAAAGGGAACACTTCTACATTGCTAGTGGGAATGTAAACTAGGACAACCACTATGGAAAACATGTATCTAGAATCCTTAAAGAACTGAAAGTAGCGCTATCATTGAATCCAGCAATCTCATTACTGGGTATGAGATTCCTTCTTACTCAAAGGAAAAGAAGTCCTCATATGAAAAAGACATGCACACACATGTTTATAGCAGTGCGATTCATAATTGCAAAGATATGGAACCAACCTAGGTGCCCATCAACCAATGAGTGGATAAAGAAACTGTGGTATATGTAAACCAGAGAAGCTTCATTGCTAACAAGCTCCCCTTTGCTGCTGATGCTTCCAGACTGTGAGCCACACTTTCAGTAGCAAAGCTTTGGAGCACTTTTTACTGTGGAGTCACATGATGTATCCTAGCTCTTGCCCAAATGTGAACCTGGATAAATTACACTGTACTTCAGTTTTTGAATCTGTGAAATGGACTAACAATGATCTTACCTAATAGGGTTGTTGTAAGGTTTACATGAGTTAATATACAAAAAGTTCTTATAATAGTCCCTTATAATTAGTAGACATTTCTGAAGCTATCATTTTATTTTTTTATTTCTTCCCAGTTGAGCAATAATGTGTTGTGATAAAGATATAGAAATTATCATTAGAGAATTTAATTTGTTTAAATCTAGACTTTAGAAATAATCTAAGGAAAATCCTATATTTTACAGTCTAAGGGTTCAGATTAGCTAAACACAGAGAAATGGGGTTTGTTAATCTCCTGGTACACGTTCTGCTTCCTTTTGCCACCCTCACCATTGTACACTATAACTGATTTTTTAAACTACAAATGTCTCAAATGCTTTTGAGAAATCAACAATTTACCACTTGGAGGTAAAAAAATGAAAAAAAAATTGTGAAAGGCAAATAATATACATTGTTACCAAGAAACCCCAGATTTTCCTTCAAGATGATGCAGTAGCAGTGACTTGCTGTGCTAGCCTCTGAATCTTTGTCCTTAGCATTTGTTACAGTAGTGAAACATCTGTAACCTCAAAGGTATAAGTGATGCCCCTTCCACTGAATTATTTTTGAATAAGATAGAGAGGTGAAAAAAATATAGAATGGACTTCAACTTCAACCAACTGCAGCCTGTGCAGATCTTTGCTGATAAGAGTGTTGAACAAAATGAAACATGCATGAGAAGATTGAAAAGTGGGTTATAAAAAACAAAACACCTTTGCTGCCAGGATGCCACTCTGGCTTCTGGGTTAATCATGCACTGCTGGAAAAAGCATTTGTGTTCACGTGCCCGAATGAATCTAAAGACCATAATGAACAAAATCTTGTTTTTTTTCTTACCCCTGTATAATGGATATTGGTATTTGCTTTTCTGGGGATATAATTGTAGCTATCCTTCTCTCCCAGGATTTTTTCTTTTTTATAGCCTAGATAACTGGATAATGCCTTAACAGTTATTAAATAATTACTATATTTGGCATTGAAGTAGCCATAGAAACAGATAAAGCAAAGTTAAGCTTCCAAGGAACTTATAACTTAGAACAGAGTATTATGTTTCTCACAGATACCATCCAATGTATGAGATAAATGCATGAGATAAACATTATAAATGAAGTATTGCTGATACTAGGAGAAGGGAAAAATTATCACTGGACTTTCCTTGAAGGAAGTAACAGTTCCTTGCTAGGAAAATTAAAGAGAATTTTAATATGAAAAGAGGAAGGGGTTTACCAGATAGATTTATAAATAAATCCTAGGCAAGCTCTGGTAACAGCAACATTAAAATCTGGCCTCCAAATAAGTTGTGTATTTGACAGTGATGGAATAAGAGTACTTTAGGGTCAGATCATGGGAGACTTCACTTGTGCTAAAGAATATGGACCATTTTTCTTCTAATGGAAATGGGGAGAACTGAAGGTTTTTACATAGAAAAGTGTCTTGTTTAAATTGTGCTTTCTGAGCATGCCATAATCAGCTGGAGGATATGGAACAAAGACTAGCGAAAATACCAAGAAGTCAAGTCAGGATAATCTGTGGCGGTAGACCTCTTCTTACTCAATGATGTGTCAATGGGTTGAGATTAAATAACTCTTAGTTACTATATAAATGGACTTTCCATGTAACCTCAATGTTATATCTATTAAACTCTATAATAAAAATCAATTTTCCACTCTTATCAAGACAAAGGAGTAAATATGGAAGCCATGGAAACTGTGGCATGAGCACCATCTGAAAACGGTTATGCTGCTTTCTAAATCCAGGATCGTGACTCTTGGTCAAATCTAAAGAATACAAATTACTGACTTTGACACAACATGTTGTGTTTCTAATGGTAATAATGAGAACAGAAATTATTACAATTAACCCAAATTGATGAGAGTCAGAAGGAAAATTGGAAATAAATGAAAAGTGAAAAGATTGTAAGAGTTAAGGAATGACTAGTGTATTACAATGTTACTTTTACTTTGTTTGTATCTTGTACCTAATAGTCATCTAAATTATAGAAAACACTTTTGTTTTCTACCAGAAAATGTCTGTTATAAATTTTGGAATAAACTAGTGATGAAAAATTTATGTATTGTCAAAAAGCATTCTAGGGTTCTTTTGTGATTACCCCTCAAAACAGCTTTATTTCATAGTTGTTATTAACTTTCCATTTACAGATGAGGAAACAGTTCCGGAAAGATTAAATGATTTTCCCACTTTAATTTTTCTGTAAAATACCACAACCAAAGTTAGAACCAAGATCTATTGGATCTAAAGCTCACACTGAAATTGTTCACTAATGTTGCTTAAAGTCTACTAATGTATTTCACGGAAGAATCACAAAGCATGACTATTTCAACCAGTGAGTCTGAAGTGATAATATCTAAGTTTATGTCTGAGCTCTGCTCCGTAACCAACTTGGCATAATCATACAAGAATTGTTAATTATTTTTAGACTTTATTATAAAATGGTGGTTGTTACCTGCTTTATGGTTGTTTTCTGGAGTAATAGAAAAGCTCAATGTGAACTCATAGGCTTGTTATAAATCATGATGAATATTTTATTAATATTAAAACCAAAGTTTAACATTTTATTTAGCACTAAAATGATGGTAATAATAATATTGGGGCTTCGTGAAGCTCATACTTTTGATTTTAATATGTTCTATTGGTTCTTGTGTTTAAATAAACCTTGTTATTTCCATTTATCTAAATACACATAATGTCAGTTTAGAAGCAGAAAATCAACTCTAATTGGTATGTAAGAAGTAATTTGGGATAATGGTAGACATTCGATTTTGATGTCCCACAGATCTGGTTTCATTTTTTAAATCAGACACCCTAGATGTTTGTATTTAGGCAAATTACATAACTTGAAATATTTCCATATTTACCAAAGGAGAGATTAAAATATGTAAAGTTATTATGCATATCTGAGATAATATACATAAATTCCCTGATACACAGTGAGTGCCTAGTGAAAGGCAGAGTCTATTGTAGCTATTAAAGCTAATTATCCATTAATTCCCTTGTGTAGATAAAAACTTCACAGTATCATGATGAAGAAGACAACATTGGCAAAAAGAAACTTAATTTTTCTTCTGAAAGTTTAATAATAATAACAAACAAATCGGTCACCAGGGCTAAATATCAGAAGGTTGACACTCTCGGGTCATTTATTTGACCTTTAATATTCTATCAGGGCTGAGGAACATGAAATTATGTACTGGCAAGGAAATTGGCAGTGGGCTCCTGTAATTAAGGTCCATATTACAAAACAACTTATATTTAGGCACAGAGATAAGATTTTTGTGATCATTAAATATATATATATATATTTCTTATTATACTTTAAGTTCTAGGGTACATGTGCATAACGTGCAGGTTTGTTACATATGTATACTTGTGCCATGCTGGTGTGCTGCACCCATCAACTTGTCAGCACACATCAATTCATCATTTACATCAGGTATAACTCACAATGCAAACGCCCCCCCACCCATAATAGGCCCTGGTGTGTGATGTTCCCCTTCCCGAGTCCAAGTGATCTCATTGTTCAGTTCCCACCTATGAGTGAGAACATGCGGTGTTTGGTTTTCTGTTCTTGAGATAGTTTGCGGAGAATGATGGTTTCCAGCTGCATCCATGTCCCTACAAAGGACACAAACTCATCCTTTTTTATGGCTGCATAGTATTCCATGGTGTATATGTGCCACATTTTCTTAATCCAGTCTGTCACTGATGGACATTTGGGTTGATTCCAAGTCTTTGCTATTGTGAATAGTGCCGCAACGAACATACGTGTGCATGTGTTTTTATAGCAGCATGATTTATAATCCTTTGGGTATATACCCAGTAATGGGATGGCTGGGTCATAAGGTACTTCTAGTTCCAGATACTTGAGGAATCACCATACTGTTTTCCATAATGGTTGAACTAGTTTACAATCCCACCAACAGTGTAAAAGTATTCCTATTTCTCCACATCCTCTCCAGCACCTGTTGTTTCCTGACTTTTTAATGATTGCCATTCTAACTGGTGTGAGATGGTATCTCATTGTGGTTTTGATTTGCATTTCTCTGATGGCCAGAGATGAGCATTTCTTCCTGTGTCTGTTGGCTGTATGCATGTCTTCTTTTGAGAAATATCTGTTCATATCCCTTGCCCACTTTTTGGTGGGGTTGTTTGTTTTTTTCTTGTAAATTTGTTTGAGTTCCTTGTAGGTTCTGGATATTAGCCCTTTGTCAGATGAGTAGATTGCAAAAATTTTCTCCCATTCTGTAGGTTGCCTGTTCACTCTGATGGTAGTTTCTTTTGCTGAGCAGAAGCTCTTTAGTTTAATAAGACCCCATTTGTCAATTTTGGCTTTTGTTGCCATTGCTTTTGGTGTTTTAGAGATGAAGTCCTCACCCATGCCTATGTCCTGAAAGGTGTTACCTAGGTTTTCTTCTAGTATTTTTATGGTTTTAGGTCTAACATTTAAGTCTCTAATCCATCTTGAATTAATTTTGGAATAAGGAGTAAGGAAAGGATCCAGTTTCAGCTTTCTACTTATGGCTAGCCAATTTTCCCAGCACCATTTATTAAATAGGGAATCTTTCCCCCATTTCTTGTTTTTCTCAGGTTTATCAAAGATCAGATGGCTATAGATGTGTGGTATTATTTCTGAGGGCTCTGTTCTGTTCCATTGGTCTATATCTCTGTTTTGGTACCACTACCATGCTGTTTTGGTTACTGTAGCCTTGTAGTATAGTTTGAAGTCAGGTAGCATGATGCCTCCACCTTTGTTCTTTTGACTTAGGACTGTCTTGGCAATGCGGGGTCTTTTTTGGTTCCACATGAACTTTAAAGCCGTTTTTTCCAATTCTGTGAAGAAAGTCATTGGTAGCTTAATGGGGATGGCATTGAATCTATAAATTACCTTGGGCAGTATGGCCATTTTCACGATATTAATGCTTCCTATCCATGAGCATGGTATGTTCTTCCATTTGTTTGTGTCCTCTTTTATTTCACTGAGCAGTGGTTTGTAGTTCTCCTTGAAGAGGTCCTTTACATCCCTGGCAAGTTGGATTCCTAGGTATTTTATTCTCTTTGAAGCAATTGTGAATGGAAGTTCATTCCTGATTTGGCTCTCTGTCTGTTACTGCTGTATAAGAATATTTGTGATTTTTGCACATTAATTTTGTATCCTGAGACTTTGCTGAAGTTTCTTATCAGCTTAAGGAGATTTTGGGCTGAGACGATGGGGTTTTCTAAATATACAATCATGTCATCTGCAAACAGGGACAATTTGACTTCTTCTTTTCCTAACTGAATACCCTTGATTTCTTTCTCTTGCCTGATTGCCCTAGCCAAAACTTCCAAGACTATGTTGAATAGGAGTGGTGAGAGAGGGCATCCCTGTCGTGGACCAGTTTTCAAAAGGAATGCTTCCAGTTTTTGCCCATTCAGTATGATATTGGCTGTGGGTTTGTCATAAATAGCTCTTATTATATTGAGATACGTTCCATCAATACCGAATTTGTTGAGAGTTTTTAGCATGAAAGGCTGTTGAATTTTGTTGAAGGCCTTTTCTGCATCTATTGAGATAATCATGTGGTTTTTATCTTTGGTTCTGTTTATATGCTGGATTATGTTTATTGCTTTGCATAAGTTGAACCAGCCTTGCATCCCAGGGATGAAGCCCACTTGATCATGGTGGATAAGCTTTTTGATGTGCTGCTGGATTTTGTTTGCCAGTATTTTATTGAGGATTTTTGCATCGATGTTCATCAGGGATATTGGTTTAAAGTTCTCTTTTTTTTGTTGTTGTGTCTCTGCCAGGCTTTGGTATCAGGACGATGTTGGCCTCATAAAATGAGTTAGGGAGGATTCCCTCTTTTTCTCTTGATTGGAATAGTTTCAGAAGGAAGGGTACCAACTCCTCATTGTACCTCTAGTAGAATTCAGCTGTGAATCCACCTGGTCCTGGACTCTTTTTGAGAGGTAGGCTATTAATTATTGCCTCAATTTCAGAGCCTGCTATTGGTCTATTCAGGGATTCAACTTCTTCCTGGTTTAGTCTTGGGAGAGTGTGAGTGTCCAGGAAATTATCCCTTTCTTCTAGATTTTCTAGTTTATTTGCATAAATGTGTTTATAGTATTCTCTGATGGTAGTTTGTATTTCTGTAGTGTTGGTGGTGATATCCCCTTTATCATTTTTTATTGTGTCTATTTGATTTTTCTCTCTTTTCTTCTTTGTTAGTCTTGCTAGCGGTCTATCAATTTTGTTGATCTTTTCAAAAAACCAACTCCTGGATTCATTGATTTTTTGGAGGGTTTTTTATGTCTCTATGTCCTTCAGTTCTGCTCTGATCTTAGTTATTTCTTGCCTTCTCCTAGCTTTTGAATGTGTTTGCTCTTGTTTCTCTACTTCTTTTAATTGTGATGTTAGAGTGTCCATTTTAGATCTTTCCAGCTTTCTCTTGTGGGCAGTTAGTGCTATAAATTTCCCTCTACACACTGCTTTAAATATGTCGCAGAGATTCTGGTATTTTGTATCTTTGTTCTCATTGGTTTCAAAGAACATCTTTATTTCTGCCTTCATTTTGTTATGTACCCAGTAGTCATTCAGGAGCAGGTTGTTCAGTTTCCATGTAGTTGAGCGGTTTTGATTGAGTTTCTTAGTCCTGAGGTCTAGTTTGATTGCACTGTGGTCTGAGAGACGGTTTGTTATAATTTCTGTTCTTTTCCATTTGCTGAGGAGTGCTTTACTTCCAATTATGTGGTCAATTCTGGAAGAAGTGTGATGTGGTGCTGAGAAGAATGTATATTCTGTTGATTTGGGGTGGAGAGTTCTGTAGATGCCCATTAGGTCTGCTTGCTGAAGAGATGAGTTCAATTCCTGGATATCCTTGTTAACTTTCTGTCTCGTTGATCTGTCTCATGTTGACAGTGGAGTGTTGAAGTCTCCCATTATTATTGTATGGGAGTCTAAGTCTCTTTGTAAGTCTCTCAGGACTTGCTTTATGAATTTGGGTGCTCCTGTATTGGGTGCATATATATTTAAGATAGTTAGCTCTTCCTGTTGAATTGATCCCTTTGCCATTTTGTAATGGCTTCTTTGTCTCTTTTGGTCTTGGATGGTTTAAAGTCTGTTTTATCAGAGACTAGGATTGCAACCCCTGCTTTTTTTGTTCTCCATTTGCTTGGTAGATCTTCCTCCATCCCTTTATTTTGAGCCTATGTATGTCTCTGTGTGTGAGATGGGTCTCCTGAATACAGCAAACTGATGGGTCTTGACTCTTTATTCAATTTGCCAGTCTGTGTCTTTTAATTGGAGCATTTAGTCCATTTACATTTAAGGTTAATATTGTTATGTGTGAACTTGATCCTGTCACTATGATATTAACTGGTTATTTTGCTCATTAGTTGATGCAGTTTCTTCCTAGCATCGATGATCTTTACATTTTGGCATGTTTTTGCAATAGCAGGTACCAGTTGTTCCTTTCCATGTTTAGTGCTTCCTTCGTGGTCTCTTGTAAGGTAGGCCTGGTGATGACAAAATCTCTAAGCATTTGCTTATCTGTAAAGGATTTTATTTCTCCTTCACTGATGAAACTTAGTTTGGCTGAATATGAAATTCTGGGTTTAAAATTCTTTTCTTTAAGAGTGTTGAATATTGGCCCCCACTCTCTTCTGGCTTGTAGAGTTTCTGCTGAGAGATCTGCTGTTAGTCTGATGGGCTTCCCTTTGTGGGTAAGCCGACCTTTCTCTCTGGCTGCCCTTAAGAGTTTTTCCTTCATTTCAACTTTGATGAATCTGACAATTATGTGTCTTGGAGTTGCTCTTCTTGAGGAGTATCTTTGTGGTGTTCTCTGTATTTCCTGAATTTGAATGTTGGCCTGCCTTACTAGGTTGGGGAAGTTCTCCTGGATGATATCCTGCAGAGTGTTTTCCAACTTGGTTCTATTTTCCCCCTCACTTTCAGGCACCCCAATCCAATGTAGATTTGGTCTTTTCACATAATCCCATACTTCTTGAAGGCTTTATTCATTTATTTTTTTCTCTTTTTTCTTTAGAATTCTCTTCTCACTTCATTTCATTCATTTGATCCTCAATTGCTGATACTCTTTCTTCCAGTTGATCAAGTCAGTTACTGAACCTTGTGCATTTGTCACATATTTCTCGTGTCATGGTTTTTATCTCTGTCAGTTCGTTTATGGCCTTCTCTGCATTGATTATTCTAGTTATCCATTCTTCCATTCTTTTTTCAAGATTTTTAGTTTCTTTGCGCTGGGTGCGTAATTCCTCCTTTAGCTCTGAGAAGTTTGATGGACTGAAGCCTTCTTTTCTCAACTAATCGAACTGAACTCATTCTCCGTCCAGCTTTGATCTGTTGCTGGCAATGAGCTGCGTTCCTTTGGAGGGGGAGATACGCTCTTATTTTTTGAATTTCCAGCTTTTCTGTCCTGCTTTTTCCCCATCTTTGTGGTTTTATCTGCCTTTGGTCTTTGATGATGGTGACGTACTGATGGGGTTTTGGTGTGGGTGTCCTTCCTGTTTGTTCGTTTTCCTTCTAACAGTCAGGACTCTCAGCTGTAGATCTGCTGGAGATTGCTTTGGTTCCACTACAGACCCTGTTTGCCTGGGTATCAGCAGCAGAGGCTGCAGAAGATAGAATATTGCTGAACAGCAAGTGTACCTGTCTGTTTCTTACTTTGGAAGCCTCGTCTCAGAGGTGTACCCCGCCTTGTGAGGTGTGGGGTGTTGGATTGCCCCTAATGGGGGATGTCTCCCAGTTAGGCTACTCAGGGGTCAGGGACCCACTTGAGCAGGCAGTCTGTCCGTTCTCAGATCTCAACCTCCGTGTTGGGAGATCCACTGCTCTCTTCAAAGCTGTCAGACAGGGTCTTTTGCATCTGCAGAGGTTTCTGCTGCTTTTTTTTTGTTTGTTTGTCTGTGCCACATCTCCAGAGGTGGAGTCTACAGAGACAGGCAGGCCTCCTTAAGCTGCTGTGGGCTCCACCCAGTTCGAGCTTCCTGGCGGCTTTGTTTACCTACTTAAGCCTCAGCAATAGAGGGCGCCCCTCCTGGAGCCTCGCTGCTGCCTTGCTGTTAGCTTGCAGACTGCAGTGCTAGCAATGAGGGAGGCTCCGTGGGCGTAGGACCCTCCTGGCCAGGTGTGGGATATAATCTCCTGGTGTGCCATTTGCTAAGACCCTTGGTAAAGCGCAGTATTGGGGTGGGAGTTTCCAGATTTTCCAGGTATTGTGTATCTCAGTTCCCTTGGCTAGAAAAAGGGATTCCCTTCCCCCTTGAGCTTCCCAGGTGAGGGGATGCCTCACCCTGCTTCAACTCTCGCAGGTGGGGATGCAGCAGCTGACCAGTACCGATTATCTGGCACTCCCTAGTGAGATGAATCCAGTACCTCAGCTGAAAATGCAGAAATCTACCGTCTTCTGTGTCACTCGCTTTGGGAGCTGGAGACTGGAGCTGTTCCTATTCGGCCATCTTCCATCTCAAGTCTTCCAGAACCTGATCATTATATATTAAACTCATATGTATTTAGAAAGTTTTTATATTAGTTGATTTGTCATCCACAATAGGATCCATACTCTAAAAATAATGTAAAAGGAAATTGTTAACAATAAAAGTATACCAAAATATATCTTTCTTTGATAATTGCTCTGTAGGGTCTTAGAGTCATAAAATGAATAGTCTTTGAGGTCCAGACTACTTAGTTTTTGCTTTTCTCTGCTAGCTGTATCGCATTAGATAATTTGACTTTAAATTTTAGCTTCTTCATCTGGTAAGAAATAAAAAAGGGCAAACAGTTGACTCTTAAGGTTGTGAAAATTAATATAATCATGTATATAAAATACATAATATGATGCCCAATACTTTTTGTTAAGCACCCCAAAATGAAATGATTCTTGCCAGTGGCAAGTTGCCAGCTGTCACTGTGGAACTCTTTGTCCTGCAGAAAGCACTGGGCTGAATCTGACCTCATTTGAATGTTCCTTTCAACATGTACATATGATATACAACTATTGGTTTATTTTCCTGAAGTTTTTTAATTCTTTCTTTTCAAAATAGATGAGAATTTATTCTGGTTGTTCGAAATTTCTGGTTCTTTGCTTACAGAGCAGTGGCCATTTCTATTTCTGTCCCCCAATGTCTCAGCTTGTTTCCAGTACCAAATTTAAAATATGGAACTAATTGAAGCCAATTAAAAAAGGCAAAATCAACTTAGCTTTTGAGACAAATCAGTAATTTTTCACCACTATTTTCTCTGCCTGCCAAAATACAAACTTTCATAGGCAAATCTTATTTTCCTTTGAAAATTCATAGGTGTAAAATTGCAAGCCACTTTCAAACTTTTGCCTCATTAAGCCTAATGCTTTTTGGAATCACACTAAACTATTTGCTTCAATAATTTCTTTTGGTAACTAGTTACAGGCACTAATTCAGCTTTACCCAGAGAAGTAGTTCTTTCTACCCATTCTTTATGTCTTGCTTTTTTAATGTTATATCTTCTTCATGTGAAACACCAATCTTATATTCTCCATACCACTGATTGATCCTGTAACAAAACAAGTGTGTGGTTGAAGGGACTTATGCGTATATAGATATTATTTTGTAATGTTGATGTCCTATCAGAATAGTAAGGAAACATGAAAATACCATAGTCTACAGCATATTCATAAATTGGAAATCAGAGTTTCATTTGTAAGCTTATTTTGAATATGAAATAGAATTTTCATGACAATAATTTAAGAGATAGTGATTAGAATATAGTCAATTAAATTTAGCATCTACCTATGAAGCACACTATGTGTAATGCTCTGTGTCCTATTTACTACTGTAGACACAGTATCTGACTTCATGAACTTCATGTACCTATAAATAGTGATACTAATAACTAGCATTTTCTGAGAACTTATGCTAAATATTGTATGTTCAACATACATTATCTCATTTATCTCTCCCAATGAAGAGGATACAGTTGTTACACTCATTTCATAAAATAGGACCCAAGACTTAGAGATATTTAGTGTCTTGCCTGAAATTAGAAAACCAGAAAGAATCCTTATTTGAAACCAGGCCTGCCAGAACTCAAAATTCATGTTATTACTTAGTAGAGGTAAAGTCTGTTTCAATGTCTCATGTTCTCACCTTTAAGTACCACTATTAGCTAGATGGATGTTTGCAGGCTAAGTTGAGCCTTTAACTGCCACTTAGAATATTGCATTCTTCAGTACTGTCCCACAGATTGTTGATAATGTATCTGCCTCACATTTCAAAAAGTTAGCAGGGGCACCTTCCAGCTTCAGATACAAAATTGAGCCCTATTGGCCTCACTACTGGTAGTGGTGGCAAGAGGAGGCATGCGAGGTGAAGGGAGTCGAAAAGTGTTATGGTCCCACCAAAGGTGAATGCCTTTGGCCTGAGGGAAGTTTGCCCTCCAGATATAAATGAATGAACAGGGTTTGGGACCCCAGACACGGATTGGTTCACCCTCTTACTCTATGTGTACATTATTACATTGATAGTTTAAGAAAGAAATTGTCAACGGGAAGGAATTTTAAGGAAGAAACAGGTAAATAATGAAAGAAGAAAATAGAAATTTTAAAAGAATATAGTAGAAATCTCTTAAAAAACAGCAAACTTTTTTTTTTTTTTAATCCTCTAAAAGTAGAGGGGTTTGTGTTATTTAGTAAGAAGACGTTTTCACTGTAAGTGAAAATCTCAGGACTTTTCTAATCTTAGATTCAAAGTGTTTAAAGACATGATGGGATAGAGCTTAAGAGATTACATTATTCACACATATGTGATAGTGTAGTAAATGGGCTACTGAGGGACAGGAGGTCTTTAAACCTCTGTGCTGGAATATTCATGGCTTGCATAGGCTGGAAGAATGTATGATGCCTGCAAGCATGTTAACATGGTGGAACAAATCTGAATATTTTCCTGGTGGGGGGAGGTTCATGGGCTAATCTGTGGAAACTTTTATTTATCTCTGTATTATACAAACCCATGATTCTGTCATTAGAATTGTCTGAATAATTACCAAGCGTAAAAGCTGCATCACGATTAAAAGATGAAATACAGAGGATGTTTATCAGAAAATTATCCAGATCTCTTTGAACTTTTGCTTTCACAAGAGTAGATGTTTTCTGAGATTACCTCCTGGGGAAGGCATCACTGCCTAATCATAATAAAAGTCTTCATTCCTATGTTTATAAAATGGACTGATGTGGTTTCCAGAAAGTCAGATAATTTAGAAGTAGAGAAAAAGACAAAACTAAATGGTAAGTTTGTAAAATGTCTTAAATGATTCCAACTTCATTTTTCCTTTAGATCAATGTCTAGGTTTGGAGTAGTTGTAGACATTTTTCAATAAAATGATTTGTGTTAATCTAATACAATGTATCTGAAGGAAAAGGTCAAAAAATAAGAACATTTTTAAAATAAGGCATTTGGTGAAAGTAAACACTGAAAACTCTGAGACTACATGTTAGATTTGTCTCTAGAAAATTGTTCCAGGATAGCTTAAAACTCAGGAGATTATAATGCTGAATCCTGTAGATTATTCTTGCACACATATTATTACAGATGAGGAATTTCAAACAAGGGAAATTATGACTCTGATAATAGAATTTGGCAAAACTGTTACTATAAACCAATCTTTTCAAATCTGTTTATTGTTTTTTCTATGAAATATTTTTTGACTCTATGATTATGCAATGTAATTGTCCTTAAGATTAAAAAAAAAAAAAAAACCTGGTTTTACTCTTCATTTATAAGAGGTATCAATAGTGAAAATTTAAATGATTTGTTTTTTGAATTTATTAATAAAGTGATGATGTAGCTATGCAATTCTATGCTAATTTTTTATATATTTTAGGACACAGAGTTTTATTAGATGACAAAAATGGCTAGCCTAGTGTGGATGGATCTGCCCATATACTCTATTTCTATTTTATTAATTGTGCAGCACTGATGAAAAAGAGAAGGTCTAATTTTCCTGGTTCCAGTGACCCTCTGATGAACACCAGGTGCTGGAGGTTTCTTCTAAAAGATAGCAAATTTAAAATCTGAACTAGTAACAAAATAAAGTAATTCATAATAATGCTTACTAAACAGGGAAATAAAAGAGGGACAAGAGTAAATGCAGATGAAAGACCTTAGCTGTGCTCTGTATTTCTGTGGGTTAAGCTCATATTGGTTAAGAGACTGCTTTAGAACCAGCCAGTCTACTGAGCAGTACTCCTGACCAGTTCGCAATGGAAGCCGTGAGGGAGTACTCTGTTGCTCTCCAGAGCTCTCTCTGTAAAGCCCTCTCCTGTCTTGTACTCTGCCCTGACATTGCTAGCTGCCTTGGCCTCCTTGACATCTCACTCAGCTCCTGAGTTTCTCTCTAAATCTAGGCCAGTGTCAGGTATAGAAAGATGATCAGAGACTGGGAAGAGCTCGGGTGTTGGTTAAGGGAAACCTGATGCAGTAATGTAGTCAGGCATATATTTGTAATATGTTATAGAGTAAAAACTCAATGCTGTTATATTTTATTATTATAACATAAGCAAATCAAACTGCCCAACTCTCTATCTTTCTCCTGTTGCTTACTAGAGTTGTTAACTTTAGAAAGTAATGGATAGGTTGAGCTTCACATCTTTTTGTCTCCTATAAACATCTGCCGCAGTAATATAGTTTTTATTGATTACACACACACATATTTTTCCTACTTTTCACACTAGTTGATTAGTGTGCAGACCACAAAGGTGAGAGTTCTAGTGAAACGTGCGCTCCTTCCTTGGATTTATGTAAACAAATACAAACATAAAAAGAAATTTGACACAGCTTCTGCTTCTCCCTTTCAGTGGCTTTGTGTGTTTTCATGCCAATTCTCAACATCCATTTTTCTTGCAGCAACACTTTTCCTCTCCTTAATTTAGTTTTTATGTAGAAATTTGCCCAAGAAATAACCTAGTCAACCTCAACTTCTGTTTCAGCATACTTCAACATTTGTTAGCTGGAAAATTATTTTTGTGGCTTTTTCAGCAGTAGGGGAAGTGTCTGTATTTAGAAAAATATATTCAATTATATCACTTATTTTGAAATTAAACATTGCAAAAGTCACAGGGAGGCAATAATTTCAATGGTTTTGATTCGTATATTTCTTATTCAAAAAATAACTGGGACCTTCATAGTAAGAGGGGGGCATGATGCTTGAGAAGACTACCTCTGTGTCTCTCAATCTGCAAAATAAACCCAAATAAATAAAAAGGAGAATAGATAAAACAAAAGGGAATGCAGTAAGTTCTATCTTTTAAAAAGTCATAGGTAAAGGAAGACAAAAAAGGAAGCTTTAAAATAACAGTGATTTCATCAGCTTTCAATTTCCTCTCTATGTCAAATATATTGATATGTTAAGAAATAAGTTTAAGAGACAATATCATAAAAAAATCTCCTCCATTACCACCCCCCTCGAAATAATAGAATGAGCCCAGAGGCTGAGTTCTTAACATGAATCTCAGGAAGTCTTTGGCCCATAAAGTGCTAGGAGACCTGACCTCTAGACAGGTCTCTTTCTCTCCTATCTCATCCCTTACTTCACCCAGGTCTGTTTTCTTTGTCCTTAATTTCCCAAACATATGCAAACCCTAGAGTCTCTTCTGAAGCTTGGTCATGTGACTGAAACGTTCTTATACAGCCTTCACATAATTAGCTTGTTTTATTTTTGTTTAGGTCACTCTAAAAGTGATTGCTATGGCAAACATTCATGATAGGAATGAATAGCAGCATTCATTTGAATTACAAAATCAGATAGGGCTTGCCCTCTTTAGAGTTGGTGATGGGTTAGGCACTAAGTAGGAGTACTTCCAGCTTGGAGATGTGCAGCTATGTTTCTGTTTCTTAATGGGAGTGTGAGTAAGCTTTGCTTCCTAGATGTAGACATTGGTTTTTGAAGGTGCTTAGTTTGTGAAATGTATTAAGCAATAAAATGATATTATGTATGCTTTTCGGTGTATTATACTTCAACAAAAGGTAGCAAAATACACATGCAGTTACAAATATTATCTCATGTTACCAGACACTGTATAACCACAAGCAAGTGGTACTTAAACATGTTTATTTGGATTTTGTTTTGTTTTGCTTTTTTTGATCCCATTACTTCATGTTTAGCCTCAGATAACATCTCCATCCACTTTTGGAATTTTAAATGCCCAGAACTGAAGGTTATCTTCTAGTTCTTTGGACTTAGACCAGGCCAAGCCTTGGACATCAAGTGTTTCATTCTTTCACCAAATAATTCTCACTCATGCCAACCCCACTAAAAGCAACAGCTACAAGTTTTCATCTTCATTTTCTCATCCACAAATTTCACTCACATAGTCTTTCATTGGCAAGTCGTCATTTTATTTGCCTTGTGAGTTTATTTTGCTAAGTGTTGTTTGCATTAAGTATTCTTAACATGATATTGTAACTTTCACTTATAATATGGAATATATTCATTAGAGTACATAAGGTGAGAAAGTCTGGAATTAGGACTGTTCAGAGCCCGTAGCCTGGAATTATACTGTACTGCAAGATGAAAAGCAGTCAGGACGTCAGCAGGAAGAATACAGGTGTTCTTCTTAGAAAACTAGGTTGTTCAGAGAAACAGTCTGATGATTACATTGTGATGGAAGTGTATGACTTACCAATCACACGACTTCATTGAAGTCCACTACTGATTTGGCTGATAGTTGTTTAGGATTTTGGCTTTTAAAAAATCCCATTCTAGCTCCTTTTCCTGAAAACCCATCTCACAGGGACTAAAGCTTTTTTGTTGGATGAGGGTTTCTCTGCCTTAACCAGCAACCAACTCAGGTGAATTTTCATGATGTCTCCAAGTCTTTCTTTTTCCCTTGTCAACTCAAAATATAATTTATAGTTAGTGTTCTTTCACTGCATTCGTATACAGTACTTTTATGTATATTACTTACAAATATGCCCTTTCATGTGTTTATTGAATAGATAATCAGGGTCTTGAATATATCATACAACAAAGGAATTCTTAGTCAATTATTATATAGGTGTTTAAGGATGTTTTCTTAGTGTCTGAGGAAAAATTGGTTGGAATTTTGAAATTGCCTGGGAATGAATTATTTTTTACACTTAAAATAATAGAACAAAGGCTTCTGTTATTCAAAAACTTGGTATTCAACTCATTTTCAGGATTGGGCTAGAGTCAGATAACAAGGAATGCCTGTATTAGCAAATTGAATTAAATGATACACAAGTATAATGCAGCATTATACAATAGCCAGTTAAGGTTCATGCCACAAATTTAAAAAATGACTCAATCTTAATAAATATAATACTATAGAGAATCAGCCCATTGAAAAAACTGCTAATTTCATCACCAGTGTCCAGTTACTGAATTCTTATTTTTTCAGTTTTTATATATCTTCTGAAGTTTATCAAATTACATTAGCTACTTCTACAAAAGGGCAAAAAACAGTTGTAACATTGGGCATCGATGTCTTGTCCCTGACTTCAGATCTTTTTTTATATGATAAAGATTCATTTCATATATGTGAGGAATACAAGGATTATTCCACAAAGATGATTAAGAAAGCTAACAAGACATAATATGTGTGTATATATGTGTCTGTGTGTTTATATGTATATGTACATATAACAAAATAAATCCAGATGCCAAAAAGCCTTAATTGTAAGAATTTATTTACAAAGATATTATGCAAAAGTAAGATAAATTTGTTTATTGGAGTAGAATAGGCCATTGTGAATGAGACAGGAACCAAGAATCTACAAAGAAAAGTTTTAGGTAGTTTTACTGCTTAATAATGTACTACTTTTATATGGTAAAAAAAAACCTAGACAAAATTAAGTAACAGATGATACATTGTGAAAAATAAGTACATGGCTAATTTCAGGCAAAAGGCAAATTTGATTTGCAAAGATCTCCTGGAAGTTAGCAAAAAAAGTATATTAAAAAAATTGAGAAAGTTATATACATAACTATTTCACAGACTAAAAATATAAACGTTAAAGAGTGTATTAAAATTCAATCTCACTTGAAAAAATATGAATAAAAGTAATAAATAGATAATATTGTAACCTATCAGATTGGCAACTGTTTAAAGGTTTTGATGCAATTCAATGTTGGCAAATATATGAGGAAACAAGATTTCTTTAATACTTCACAAAAGATGTCAAGATAGCTGTACAGGATATTACCATTACTATTACCATAACTATTCATAATAGTAATAAAGCCACGTTAAATATCCATTAGTCAGGAGATAGTTAAAATGTATAACTATATACTGTAGCTATTAACCCAGAATGAGGTAAATCTATGTGTTTGGGCATGATAAATATGGAATCACATTGGTGAAGATAAAGAAATGTATATATGTGAGTATAAGTGCTTTACTAGAAAGATACATTTTTAAAAATGTAGTTAATTTTGAGGAAATGTATGGATGTGATTAAATGTAGGAAGGAGAGAGAGGACATCTCTATTTCAGAGACTTTCATGTACTTTTTTTTAATATTCACATGGAAAATACATTTTCATGTCAGCAGGGTTCCATGAGTAATAAAATTAAGACTTTTTTTAAATTCTTCGCTATAATCTTTAATAAGCAGAACGAAATAATTAAGATTAAAGTGAAAGTCTGCTACCTCAAATATTTTTCTTGATTAGATTATTTTTAATTTGTTTTATTGATTTTTTGAGACAAGGTCTCACTCTGTCACCTAGGCTGAAATGCAGTGGACTCAAGCAGTCCTCCCACCTTAGCCTCCCAAACACCTGGGGCTACACGCACAGCTGGCAAATTTGTATTTTTGTAGAGATGGAATCTTGCTATGTTTCCCATGCTGGTTTCAAATTTCTGGCCTCAAGTGATCCTCCTGCAATAGCCTCCCAAAGTTCTGGTATTACAGGTGTAGGCCACAGCATGCCTCAGCCTGTGAATATATATTTTTACAAGCATTTTCCTCCAAACTGTACACCTGGGTGATTTTTTTTCCTAGATATTTTGATGCCAGAGTTGGAGTTAAGCCATGTATTGAATAATCATAGCTTGAAGTGATATTAAACTTGAAGTAGAATTTTCTCCCATCACTTTCAAATAACATATATTTATGTATATCAAATCATCCTTCCCAGTTCCTAAATCATTGCACAGTTTTCTAGTCCCTTTCAGTTAATTAAAATCACAGTCAGGTCCACTTTAAACCTCTGATCTCCTCTCTTCTTCAGCCTTGACCTGGGCTGGAGGGACCTGGGTAGGAATAGCTCTTTTAATCCTTTTCCTCTGACTTCAACGTTGGGGCAGGAAGGAAGCATTCAAGGAAAGAGAAAATCTTTTTAGTGCATTGGGCATGACAGAAGTACAGCATTTCTTTGGGGTGGCTGTTTCCAAAAGTCCCCTTTAACATGTGTCACTTTTTTCGAAGGCCCTTTGGAAGCGTCCTCATTGCCCAGTTGCCTAGTGTATGAGACCTAATTCTAACCCCATCACCTTCTTTTAACCCATTCCCTTTCCCTATGGGATGGAAAGCCTCAGCTAGGCAAATCACACTTGATTCTACTGACTAATTCTCACTCTCATTCCTCTTTTACTGTTGCACTTTTATGTTGATGTAGACAGGGGACTCGGATTGTGAGTAGAGCCACTCAGCCAGGCTCTGATATGACGCAGAGGCTCATACTGGGTCCAATTCCAAGATAACAGGAAGATTACTACTCAATTTTATTTTCCACTTAATTCTTCCTAAATATACCCCCACAGCTAGTTATCTTTGTAAGTCTTTTTTTTTTTTTTTTTTTTTTAAGTTTGTACTTAACTTAAGTAAGTCTTTGGTGCTAGAATTCTTTTAACATGTCCTAAATTTCTTGTTAGAGTTAAGCTTTCTTGAGAACATTACTAATTTAATAGTGCTAATAATCTGTGCCTAGAAAAGGAGAAATGATAAGACAAAATGCTGAAGACATAAACCAAAATAAGATTCTATAGAGCATTGTATTCCGTAAAAATGAGTTTGGATTTTTCCCTCTCAGTAATGAGAAGCCTCTGAAAGTAACCGTGTCAGAATAACTCGCTATTTCATTTGAATTTCCCCTGGCTGCTGTAGAATGTTTGAGGAAAAGTTGGCTGTTTTGAAGCAGCAGACTCACACCTCAGTGAGTTTGTTTCTAAATTCAGTAAATAAAGCCAAAAACATTGAAGGTTGTCAGAAACTCCTTAAAAATTAACTGGGAAAATGCCAGTTTGAGATCAACATACCATCTCTAAATAGTCACAACACAGGCAATTTTCTTTCCAGTTGGAATATGTCTGCTGTGTGCTTGATTAAGTGGTTGGTGAGTTCACACTTAGTGTTACATTGTACTTCTATGCAAAGTCTAGACTCACTTAGGGAAACAAATAGCTCACACATGAAAGACATGCAGGAACCAAGACCTCTTGCTGATTTTGAAGTGAAATAGTGGGTGGAATTGCCTATGCTATTCAAATATGCTTTTCCTCTTTAGTTTTAGAGAATGAGTAAAGCTAATTATGTTAAAGTTAGTTATATGATATGGCTCCATCATTATCTCAAGAGAGCATTT
This sequence comes from Trachypithecus francoisi, assembly GCF_009764315.1. Taxonomy (NCBI): domain Eukaryota; kingdom Metazoa; phylum Chordata; class Mammalia; order Primates; family Cercopithecidae; genus Trachypithecus; species Trachypithecus francoisi. The sequence goes on along the minus strand of NW_022681465.1, from coordinate 174,679,986 downwards.
AAAGAAAAATGTAGAAAATTATATCAAAAGCTGCAAAAATAAAATTAGATGAATATATTAGTTTTCTAGTTCTGCTGTAACAAATTACTACAAACTTGATCTCTTAAAACAACATATCTCCTGAGGAGAATGGAAAAAAGTCAATGTTTACATGGAATCTTAGAGAATAAAAAAAATGTTATTTGGCCAGGCGCGGTGGCTCAAGCCTATAATCCCCGCACTTTAAGAAAATTGAAATTATATCTATCACTCTCTCAGACCATAGTAGAATAAAACTGGGAATCAACTCCAAAAGCAACCTTCAAAACCCTCCAAATACATGGAAATTAAATAACCTGCTCCTGAATAATCATTGGGTCAATAATGAAATCAAGATGACAATTAAAAAGATTCTTCAAACTGAACAACAATAGTGACACAACCTATCAAAACCTGTGGGAGAAAGCAAAGGTGATGATAAGAGGGAAGTTCATGGCCCTAAACACCTGCATCAAACAGTCTGAAAGACCGCGGACAGACAATCTGAGGCTACACCTCAAGAAACTGGAGAAACAAGAACAAACCAAACCCAAACATAGCAGAAGAAAGGAAATAACCAAGATCAGAGTAGAACTAAATGAAACAAATAAAAAAAATGAAAGATTAATAAAACAAAAAGCTGGTTCTTTGAGAAAATAAATAAAATTGATAGACCGTCAGAAGATTAACCAAGAAAAGAGAGAAAATCCAAATAAGCTCAGTAAGAAATGGGAGATGTTGTAACTGATATCACAGAAATGCAAAAGATCGTTCAAGGCTACTATGACCACCTTTACATGTATAAACTAGAAAACCTAGAAGAGATGGATAGACTCCTGGAAAGATGCAACCCTTCTAGTTTACATCAGGAAGAAGTAGACACCCTGAACAGACAAATAACAAACAGCAAGAGTGAAGTGGTAATTTAAAAAATTACCAACAAAAACAAGTACAGGACCAGACAATTCTATCAGATATTCAAAGAAGACTTGGTACCAGGAAAAAGAGGGATCCCTCCCTAATTAATTCTATGAAGCCAGCATCACCCTAATACCAAAACCAGGAAAGGACATAACCAAAAATGAAAACTACAGACCAATATCCCTGATGAATATAGTTTCTAAAATCCTTAACAAAATACTAGCAAACCAAATCCAACAACATGTCAAAAAGATAATCCACCATGATCAAGTGGGTTTCATACCAGGGATGCAGGGATGGTTTAATATATACAAGTCAAGAAATGTGATACACCATATAAATAGTAATAAAAACAAGTATCGCATTATTATCTCAATAGATGCAGAAAAAGCATTCTACAAAATCCAGCATCCCTTTATGGTTAACACTCTCAGCACAATCAGCATAGAAGAGATGTACCTCAATATAATAAAAACCATCTATGACAGACCCACAGTCAACATAATACTGAATGGGGAAAAGTTGGAAACATTCACTCTGAGGACTGGAACAAGACAAGGATGTCTTCTCCTTCAACATGGTACTAGAAGTCCTAGCCAGAGCAATCAGAAAAGAGAAAGAAATAAAGGACATCCAAATCGTAAAGAGGAAATCAAACTGGCACTGTTTGTTGATGTGATTGTTTACATAGAAAACCCTAAAGACTCCTCCAGAAACTTCCTAGAACTGATAAAAGAATTCAGCAAAGTGTCTGGGTACAAGATTAATATACATAACTCAGTAGCTCTTCTGTACACCAACAGAGACAAAGCAGAGAATCAAATCAAGAACTCAACCCCTTTTACAATAGCTGCAAGAAAATACAATATTTAGGAATATACCTAAGGAAGTGAAAGACCACTACAATGAAAACTACAAAATACTGCTGAAAGAAATCATAGACAACACAAACAAATGAAGACACATCTGTGTTCATAGATATAATTAATATTGTGAAAATGACCACACTGCCAAAAGCAATCTACAAATTCAATGCAATTCCCATCAAAATACACCATCATTCTTCACAGAATTAGAAAAAAAAAAGCAATTCTAACATTCATATGGAACCAAAAAATGAGCCCGCATAGCCAAAGCAAGACTAAGTAAAATCACATTACCTGATTTCAAATTATATTATAAGGCCATAGTCACCAAAACAGCATGGTACTGGTATAAAAATAGACACATAGACCAATGGAACAGAATAGAGAACCAGGAAATAAACTCAAATACTCACACCCAACTGATCTTCAATAAAGCAAATGAAAACACAAAATGGGAAAAGGACACCCTTTTCAACAAATCGTTCTGGGGTAATTGGCTAACTACATGTAGGAGAATGAAACTGCATCATCTTGCCTTACAAAAATCAACTCAAGTTGGATTAAGGACTTAAATCTAAAATCTGAAACTATAAGAATTCTAGAAGATAGCTTTGGAAAAGAGCCTTCTAGACATTGGCTTAGAGAAAAATTTCATGACCAAGAACCCAAAAGCAAATGCAATAAAAACAAAGATAAATAGCTGGGACTTAATTAAACTAAAGAGCTTTTCCACAGCAAAAGGAACAGTCAGCAGAGTAAACAGACAACTACAGAGTGGGGAAAAATTCTTCACAATCTATACATCTGACAAAGGATTATTATCTAGAATCTACAATGAACTCAAACTAGCAAGGAACAAACAAATAATTCCATCAAAAAGTGGGCTAAGGACATGAATAGACATTTCTCAGAAGAATATATACCAGTGACCAACAAACATATGAAAAAAATGCTCAGTATCGCTAATGATCAGGGAAATGCAAATCAAAACCACAATGTGTACCACTTTACTCCTGAAAGAACGGCCATAATCAAAAAATCACAAATTAGTAGATGTTGGCATGGATATAGTGAACAGGGAACACTTCTACACTGCTGGTGGGAATGCAAACTAGTACAAGCACTATGGAAAACAGTGTGGAAATTCCTTAACTAAAAGTAAAACTACCATTTGATTCAGCAATCCCACTACTGGGTATCTACCCAGAGGAAAATAAATCATTATACAAAAAAGATACTTGCACAGGCATGTTTATAGCAGCACAATTCACAATTGCAATAACGTGGAACCAACCCAAATGCCCATCAATGAATGAATGGATACACTGTGATATATATACATGATGGAATGCTACTCAGTCACAAAACAAACAAACAAACAAACAATGAATTAACGGAATTTGCCGCAACCTGGATGAGACTGGAGACTATCCTAAGTGAAATAACTCAGGAATTGAAGAGCAAACATCATATGCTCTCACTCATAAGTGGGAGCTAAATTATGAGGATGCAAAGGCATTAGAATAACACAATGGACTTTGGGGACTCAGGCAGAAGAGGTAGGAAGGAGGTGGAGGATAAAAGTCTACAAATAGGGCCAGGAGCGGTGGCTCATGCCTGTAATCCCAGAACTTTGGGAGGCCAAGGTGGGCAGATCATTTGAGGTCAGGAGTTTAAAACCATCCTGGCCAACATGGTGAAACCCCATCTCTACTAAAAATACAAAAATTAGCCAAGCGTGGCGGTGGGTGCCTGTAATCCCAGCTACTCTGGAGGCTGAGGTGGGAGAATTGCTTGAACCCAGGAGGTGGAGGCTGCAGTGAGCAGAGATGTGCCATTGCACTCCAGCCTGGGTGGCGAAGTGAGACCCCATCTCAGGAAAAACAAAACAACAACAACAGAAAAAACACACAACTACAAATAGGGTGCAAGGTATACTTGGTTTTCACTGGCGATATAACAAATAACTACACTCTTGGTGGCTTAGCAAAACACACATTTGTTTTCATATAATTGTGAACAGCAGACATCTAACAAAGGTCTTCATGAGCTAAATTTAGGAATCAGTAGGGCCGTGATCATTTCTGGAGACTCCAGGGGAGAATCCGGCTCCTTGCTGTTTTAAGCTTCTGGGTGTTGCACACATTCCTTGGCTTGTGGCTCTTCTTGTGTTTTCAAAACCGGCAACATTACATCTGTCTTTTCCTTCTTTCGTTGTCAAACCTCCCTCTCTGTTTTGAGCCACAGTTGGAAAACGTTTTGCAAGTTGAAGTTTCATATAATTAGATAGAACTCACCTGAATAATCTAGATAAGCTCCTCATCTGACTCACCTTAACTTAATTACATCTCAGAGTTTCTTCTGCCATGTAAAATAACACATTCGCAGGCTCAGGATTATGACACTGACATTTGGGAGAGTTTTATTTTTGCCTACCACAATGAATACATTAAACACATTTAGATTTAGCAGTAAGAAAATCTCATTTCAGGAATGGAAAATGAAATATTGTATGTTCATACAAGTGGGAAGTAAGCTCTGGGTTCACAAAGGAATATGCAAGACACTGGGGACTCAAAGGAGGAGGGTGGAAGGAGGGTGAGGGATACAGAACTACATATTGTGTACAATGTCCACTACTGAGGTGACTGGTGAACTATAATCTCAGACTTGACCACTATACAACTCACCCATGTAACCGAAAACCACATGTACCTCAAAAGCTACTGAAATAATAAAAGATGATCACATTTTACCGTGTTGAGAGCATCTCAGAGGAATGGGGAAGGCGAGAAGTTAGATTTCAGTGGGTTAAAGAGTACATAGCAGCTGAGGCAGAAGAACCAGTAAGTAGATAAGCTTAGAGAAAAATATAAACAATAATATAATTAAATCTAGGGTGCATGCCACATAGCTTTAATTTTTAACACCTTGCTGTACATGCTACAAATCATTTCCCATTTCTTTTATCTTCCTTTCTTTGCTTGCCTCCTTCTCTTGTGTGTCTGTTCCCAACTCCATTCCATTTCCTGTTTGTGGAGAAGAAACCACTCCCGATCTTTTCTTTCATGGATGTTTTAAGATTTTTACCATGTTTTAAGAATACCAATATGTTTATGGGTACAAACTTTTTTTGTTGTTGCATGTTTTTGAAAGTTTTTAAAGTGTCCTTCTGTACTATTTTTGAAATTTATACTAGTTGAAATTTATACTATATACAAGATAGTATATACAAGATATACTATCTTGATAGATATACTAGTAATTCATTTGTAATAACTGAATAGTATGCTATTGGCTGAATATAGCCTAATTTATCCAATGCTCTGCTGATAAATAAGTTGCTTCTGATTTTTATGCTTTTTTCTTTTTTAATCAATCTTGCTGATATTTTTATATTTTAAAGGGTTTCTTAAAAAAATCAGTTTCTATTCTAGTAATCTCTAATACAGCCTTACTTTGTTCCATTTAGTTGTCTTTATTTTTCCACTCTTCCACTTTTTTTTTTTTTTGTTTAGTTTTCAGTGACAAGTGAACATTTATTTTTGTATCTTCCTATGTGTATGTCAAGTCTTTTCCAAAACAAGGCCCCAGGAATCTCCAGATTCAATTATGTCCCTGGGCTTGGTTGACTGCTGCAGGAGTCTTAGGAAGCCTTGTACAAATGCTAGAGTTACTCATTTACCAACATTAAACCCTGGGATAGACAATGCAGCAAAGCAGGACTCCTTCCTCCATGGAATGTGCTGAATTCAGACGAGGTGGCAGCCAGTGTAGAAAACGCTGGAATGTTCCCTTGGAACTGGACGGTGATGAGAGGTGCTTGCGGTGAACATAAGCTCTTGTCTTTCTTTCTTTCCTTTTATTATTATTATATATATTTTTTTGAGACAGAGTTTCGCTCTTGTTGCCCAGGATGGAATGCAATGGGGCAATCTCGGCTTAACTGCAACCTCTGCCTCCTGGGTTCAAGCAATTCTCCTGCCTCAGCCTCCTGAGTAGCTGGGATTACAGGCATGAGCCACCATGCCACCATGCCTGGCTAATTTTTGTATTTTTAGTAGAGACAGGGTTTCTTCAAGGTCAGGCTGGTCTTGAACTCCCGACCTCAGGTGCTCCACTTGCCTCAGCCTCCCAAAGTTCTGGGATTACAGGCGTGAGCCACTGCGCTTGGCCAGCTACTGTCTTTTCTTTGACCCTTCCTTTCCAGTTTTTGAAGATAAAGCAGGAAATAATCTTCTCTGAAGATACTTGATAAAAATTCCCCAAAAAACAAAAACACATACTTCCATTTAATTCATAAAAATTTACTGCAGTTTGGCACCTGGTTTCAGCTGGTGGATGAGCCGATTGATGTGTTCACCCCGATAGCCAGGTTTGCCCATCTCCCTGAGGAAGCCCACTCTAGCTTTGGTAGCATGACTGGCCACTGAGAGGCGGAAAGGGTGCAAGAACCATGAGATGTTCTGGAAATGCTTTTCTAGGAAGGCAGTTTCATGCATGAGGTCTTCCAAGCCAATGACACCAAACTCCCCCAGGTGCTCCTCAATCGCTGCGTTGTCTGTCAAGGTGCTCCTCAATCGCTGCGTTGTCTGTCAGAGGGATGGTCTTATTCTTGACCTTGGCTTGTCCACATTTCAAAATGAGTTACCAGACAGACTTCAGATTTGGAAATCCCCAGGTCACATAAGGTTCACACTATACTCAACATTTTTAGGTTCTGTGGGGCAGCCGGGCGGGTGGTGGGGTGACTTTTACAAAGATACCACTAAAATTTTTCTTTAGGTGAAGTCTTGCAATGGTTCTCTGCACCAGTAAACTCACGCCATCAATCCTTTTGATGCGTACAACAAAGGCCAAGGAATGTTTATCTGGCAATTCCAAGGATGAGGTTTCACATCTAGCCATCTGAGACTCACCTTGTCACGTTTCGGCTGCCAGGAATCATGTAGGAATGATTTCAGTCGCTTAAACCTGAGTCCTTTTCCTTTCTTCCGCTCCTTCTTTGCCAAAAGTGTCTGCTTTGCCTGGGTGGCTTTGGGGACTTGATAAGCTTTTCTCTTTTTTCAGGAGATTTTCTGGAACCGAAGGGATTTTTCTTTGCTCTTCCTCCGCCATCTTTCTAGTGTTGCAGCTACTGATCCACTCTTCCAGTTTTTTATTTTCTGTGTCCTTTTTGAATTACGTGAAACCTATTCTTTGCTCAATATGCAAATAATAATCAGTATTTTATTGTAATATACACTTTTCAGACCATAAAAATTCTTCAAATTAATATTTTATTTGCCTCTTAGCTTTTTACATGTAGTTTTTTTGCTTTTAAATATTTTCTAATTTTCACTGAAATTTCTCTGTATGACCATACCTGTTTAGAAGTATGCTTCTAAATTTTCAAATGAATGTGTTTCCTTTTACCATTATGTTACTGATATCTGACTTAATACAGAAAATATGGTTTAATACAGAATTTATTTTAGTTATAAGGGAACCTCCTTAAAGCATTTGCTTTGAAGAGGCAGAAAGAGTGATAGGCTTGGTTTATTAAAGATAACATAGTTATAATGAATGATGGGCTCCTTTCCCATCAATGAAAAATTTGAGAATAAGACACTAATGAAGGAAACAGGAGGGTATAAGAGGGAAATTGAGTGGTCTGATTTCCCTGAGCTGCGGAGAGGTGATGGATCCCCCAGATTTTGTTGAGTGGTCTTAGAAGGGAGTAGGGGAACCTCCTTCACTGTAACAAGAGAATGAAGAAAAATGTGTGTTACTGTAGGAAACTTTGTTGGGGGTTGAGAATTTACAGAATTGATGACCATTTTCTGAAAAAAATATAAAGTAAGACTGTCTGGTAAAGTAGATGGCAGGGATTAGTAGGAAGTTTGAGAAAAAAAAAATGAAAGTTTTTCTTAGACAATAGCAAAATAGGAAACTATTAGATGTCTGTTAGACAGTTAGCTCTAGTAGCTAAAATGGGTCTCCATTAGTGATCTCTACGTGAGCTCAGAATAAATTATAAGCAACTTTCCACAGACGTTCATCTAAAAGTGTTGTTGAAAACTGGGAGTAACTTTCCTGAAATCCCTATCCAAATTATATAGCCCATTGTTTCCAGTTCCAGGTCCTTGGGGGACACATCCTTAATGCTCCACTCCATGCCGCCTGGCACCAGAACAATTTATATCTTTTCTTTAAAAAGAGAATTTCATTCTGGAAATGCTGAGCAGGTCTTAGTAGACTCTAGTTATATTAATTCAGAAATATTTAAGGCATTCCGTTTCCAAGATTTAATTTAGGATTAAAACTTTGTATTTAGCATGCACATTGCACAGGTCTCAGTTTTGTAACTAAATACTCTTTCCACTTTAAAATCATTGGTGGCTTCAGTGCTGTCCCCAAATATCATATTCATTTTGTGTTCACACTGCTGTTTAGATCCCAAACACTCCTTAAATTTGTGAACTTTTAATTCCTTTTTCCTGCTTTTGTCTGTGTGTATATATATATATACACATGCTGCCAATTGAAACAGTATCCACTCACAAAAACATGTGACAAATAATCTCCAAGTTGAAGTCTGAGATCCTTGACTACCATAGACATTTATGAATAATCAACCTGTACAATATTTTGTTACAGAAGGTCTCAAATGGTTTGCCTATTTTATCCATATTGATTATTTTATTCTAGTGATCTCAAAGTAGGTGATTAAAAACCTATGGTATATACATTGTTGGTGATATTTTGTGTGCTCTTCTGGAAAAAAGATGGCCAACAGTCCAGGACTGAGTTTTTCCCAGAATTAAGGGCTTCCCAGGATGTGATTATCAGTTTTAAAAATGGAATAATCCTGGGCAAATTGGGACAATTATTTATCCTATCTGAAACCCAGACTAGATTCAAAGTTTGGGTTATCTAGGTTTCTAGCCAGGATTCAATGTTTCAAACAGTTTGTCATTATTTAATTTTTTTTTTTTTTTTTTTTTTTTTTTTTTTTTAAGAAGGAGTCTCGGTCTGTTGCCCAGGCTGAAGTGAGGTGGCACAATCTTGGCTCACTGCAAGCTCCACCTCCTGGGTTCACGCCATTCTCCTGCCTCGTCCTCCTGAGTAGCTGGGACTACAGGCACCCGCCACCACGCCCGGCTCATTTTTTGTATTTTTAGTAGAGACGAGGTTTCACCGTGTTAGCCAGGATGGTCTCAATCTCCTGACTTCATGATCTGCCCGGCTCGGCCTCCCAAAGTGCTGGGATTACAGGCATAATAATTTTTTACTTATATTCATAAATGTGGTAGTTCCTCTCATGTGTTCTGTCTCACAAGTTAGTCTCACAAGTTTTGTAAAACATGTATTTTAAATGAGGTATATTTTAAAAAAGTAAGAAGCTAGCTTGGAGAAGTGATACTTCTTCCATAAAACTCTATTTGCTTTTATGTATACGAACATTTACAGAGAATGACATCTTAAAAAGTCTGGAAATAATTTGAGGTTATAGGCCATGAAACTTCATGCTTTAGGTCTGCAATAAAATGTCAAAATACTTCACCAGGTTTTTCAGACACAAAATAAAATAGGACAAACGTATGATTTGGGGAAATTTGAGATGAAGGATATTATTTGAATACTACAAACAGAGAGCAAAAGTAAAACTTTCACTTAAAGTTTTTCACACAATTATGTTAATTTCTTTGGTTTGGACTTTAATAATACTTTCATAATGCATTAAATTAGAATGTAGCACAGGTGATTGTGGAGATAAGTATTTTATTGTAAGGTTTCAAGGGCATATTCTAATGCGTTAAAATGGTCTCAACTTCTTTGTCTAATATCCTACATTTGATGTTACAGGAGAAGTGCAAATTTTGATGGAACACAAAGGAGCAAGTGAGAAAATAGGCATTTCCCACAAAGTAAATGGGCAAATTTTTAGCATGAGATATCACTTTTTGAAAACCTAAAGCATAGGAGAGGGGGCATATTTACAGGTAAATAGTCAAATCTACTTGGTGATTTTGGGCCAAGTAGAATGGAAGAAAATAATTTGCACAGAGTGTAGTCTAAAATCTATTACACAAGTGTATTTCTGGACACTGTGGTCTAATGAGAAAATATTTTGCAGACATGGAAATGCATGGATATCACTGAGAGATGGGGATAACCTGTTAGAAATAAACCAGCAATGATATTTTAAAACATCTTTGTTTTCCCACATGGTAATTAAAACAAAGAGTTACTACTGTTCATAGAAAGAATGGGAGGATGGTATCGCTATGTTTCCCTAGGAATACAATCTGTGTGGACACGGTCTGAAGATTTTCCAAAGGGGATTCATGACTTTTGAGAAGAAAGCCTAAACAATATTACCCTCCTTTGATGCAGGAGAATGAAGGAAGGTGAGAAGATCAATTACTTAGCATGTGCACAAAGACTGTACAGTCAGAGGAGTGGAATCTTGATAATGACAGGCTCCTGTGACAAAGCCTTCAAAGCACATTGAGGAGTTGATGGAGCTGCTGGAGCAGGCAGGCATGTGGAGTGGTGGTTAGCTTTCTTTGTAAAAGAACAATGGAAACTGGTGTCACCAGGTGACTTATCTAATTTTCACCTGTTTCCCCAGATGGTAGTGAAAGAAGGGTGGGGGGAGGGTGGAGGTAGAGTCAGCAGCAACTGCCTTGCTCTTCTCTCCTTCCCTTCTCTATCCCCGTTTTGTCTGACAGAGGGCGGATTAGGGCAGCTGAAGGAGTTAGAGGGACCCATGTTTTATAATAAACCTTCCCTGCTCTGTGGATTTGTCCACAAAGTTAATATGTTGTATGCTGGATGGTAAGTTTAATTTGTGCTTTTAAATATGGATCAAGGACTTCATAGATTCCTTCCTCTAATCAACATTTATGGAGCATTTCATCAGAGCCTGGCACTGTGCTAGGTGGATTTTTGTAAAAGGTGAAGATAGAAGGATTTTGAAATAGGTTTCATTCTATTTTGTCCGTTTAGACTTTACCAGTAGCTATTAATTCTGATAATAAAGGGTAAGAAAAACAGAACAGTGCTCTCCTCTCCCTAACTGCCCCCCCATTTCCCATGATGTATGTTTGACATTTTCATGATAATTAAAGTTTGAATAATGAAATATTTGGGGTTTTGTGGTGTATTTCCCCCTTTATCTGCTAATTTTTAATGAGCAGTCAAATTAAGACATGACAGGGCAAGGGCAATGTCGTGGGAAGATTCTGCATTATTTAAAACTGAATTATTCTGTTCTTAAATCTGGAGGACCTCACAACATGGAGGCTGTTTTATCTAAATCTGGAGAGTACTTCTGGAAGTTTCTTGAAAGCCGAATTTTTCTTCCTTTTTCATATTAATTTGTTTATAACACTGCCAAATACATTGATTTATCCTCTTACCTACTGTCAAAGCAGCCCAGCTCTGATGTTGAACACGGGCCATTTCAGGTAATCTATCATGAAACAGCTCAACAATGCCAAGTTTCTTTAAACCTCTTTCTGAATGTGTTTTCTTACTCAAAAGCAACTGCTTCGTGGAGTGACCCCTGCACCTGGTGTGTCAAGATTCAATAACTAATTGAATACACAGTGATTTCGGTTCTCCACCTGAGACAGCACTGATAATGAAATGGAGACCTATCTCAGACAGCAGGACCTATAAATTAGCTTAGTAGTCTATCAATCTAAGCCCTGTCAAAAACAAATGAGAGAAAGAGAAAAAAGGAATAACTGTTAGCAAAATTATACCCTTCCACATTTGTATCTAACAAGCAAATAACCATCAGCACATTGAATCTGTGTTAGGAAGTGGAATAAATATAGTCTTCTATTAAAATCCTTAGCACATAGAAAGAAATGAGAGCACTTATTTGGGCTGAACACATTTTATTTAACAACAAAGGTCTAAATCCCAATTTTATCTTCACTGTCATGAGCACTCCCTATTTTTATATATAATAGGTACTATTGTACAAAATATATGCTCCTTACAATATAAGAGTGAGGCAATCTAACAAATCTGATGCTTCAGGTCAGTTCCCAGGGACACAGGCTCTGAAATAAAGATTAGTATGCATAAAGTTTATTAGGAAATGTCCCAGGAAGGGAATGAAGGTGGATCATGTGGAGGAAGAAGCTGGGCTCCAGTGCAGGAATACCAAAACCTCAGCCTCCTTCATGAGGAAACTGATGCTTGGATTTCCCCTCCAAGTTGCCCAGATTTGGGATCAGACTCTTACACACTTGAACAGTCTTTGTATGAAGGCTGCTCCAAGGAGGCACCATGACATTAACTGTGGAGTCTGGGGGTGGGCTTGGGCATCAAAGGCTTAGCTGAGAGCACTTTCTACACTGTAGAGAACAATCTTGGGACTCCTGAAAACGGGGCCTGAACATAGCACGGTGTTCACTACATCAGGTAAGTGACAGCTGTCACAAGCTAGGGTAAGCATCCAGACAGATTCAGGAATAAAAAAGAGTTCAGGAGAAATCTAGGTGGTTAACTGTTATATTTCTTCTCAGAATAAGTGCTACTGAAACCCCTTGAACATGAATGTCCCACTCTAAATTTCCTGACTTTTTTTTTTTGATTGTTTAGGCATTTTTTGGTAAGATGAAGTAATTTGACTCTACACAGGCATATCATAAATTTTACTTGAGAGTTTAACAGAGGGGTTTTTAATAACATCCTCCAGAGCAGAGTGTACATAAGCTCAGAAAATGGTCTGTCACAGGTATTATCACCTTCCCAGGGTTGTTTGTTATTGTTGTTGTTCATGGAATATTCTGGAAACAAATAGATAAGCTGCTACAGACCACAAAGGTTGGTTCTGTGGACTGAATTCTGTCCCTTACCTAAATCCATATGTTAAAGCTCTAATCCCCAAAATGACTGTATTTGGAGATAGGTCCTTTATGGAGGTAATTACGTTTAAATGATGTCAAAAAGGTAATGCCTTAATCCAATAGAACTGGCCTCCTTATAAGAGGAGGATGAACTACCACAGTTCTTGTTCTCTCTACGTGAGCACAGAGGGAGGAAGGCCACATGAGGATACAGCGAAGACGTTTGTTAAACCATCAGGAGGACCCTCACCAGAAACTGAGTTGGTCAACACATCGAGCATGGACTTCTAGCCTGCAGAACCATGAGAAAATATTTCTGTTGTTTAAGCCAGACTATCTGTGGTATTTTGTTATGGCAGCCCAAGCAGACTAATATAGCTGGTTACATGGTTAGCAAATAGAGGGGCCGTCAGTTTAGTCTCTTTGCACTATATTAAACTGGAGATAACGAATAAAGAAGGACAACTTGTATGTAAAAACAAGTTACAGGAGTTTGAATGGTTGATGTAAATTAGTTGACATAAAATAGTTGACTATTACAAGAATAGGCAACTGATGCTTTAGAAGAAAATTCTATTACAGGATGCAAAAATCTTCTCAAAGGAAAGATGTGAAGAAAAGTTCAGGATAATGTGGGGTTGGCATATTAATCTAGGTCAAATCTTCAAAACCTCAGCACTATTGACATTTTGGTCCTGATAATTCTTTGTTGTTGGGGGCTGCCCTGTGTGTTAGAGAATGTCTAGTAGCACCCCTGGGTTCTACCCACTAGGCACCAGCAGCAATCCTTATCCCAAAGTTATGACAATCACAAATGTCTCCAGACCTTGCCAGAAGTCCCCTAGGAGACAAAATTGTCTCCCTACATCTTTTTGAAAACAATTGATCTTTAAGTAATGTATTCTCAGAGATAGCCTAGAATATGAGTGCGTGCACTGTTAAGGTAAGCCTAGGGAAGAATTGTGTTTTAATTATACACTGAAAAAAAAAAAAACAGCTGTTTTGTGTGTGGACAATGGTGTCTTTTATTCCTTGAATGAATGTGTTCCTTACTATATATTTATCATTTGCTAAGTCAAGGTCTAGGTAGTTGTGCGTGCAGTGGAAATGATGTAATTGAAAATGATGAAAATTGGGTGAAGAAAGAGTGAAAAACACAGTGGAGAAAGTAGCTGGCTGTTTAATGTAATCCTCAGGAGATTTGTTAACTTCTGGGGTGGTTTATCACTGGAAATATCTAATAGTTACATTTTTTAAAGACAAATATGGTAAGTCTTTCTTGGACTATTTGATAAGAGTCAAATTATTTCATTCTTTATCTGAATTTTTAATAGAAGTTTTGAATGTTACGCATATATTAGGAGTCCTTTTCTCATTTGCCAAATATGTGAATTGAAGAAAATGCAATTTAATGTTACCTGATTCTAAGTTACTGGATACGTTATGTTGTATGAGACAATAATATAACATAATGTTAGATAAGGAAATGGACATTTCAGATTATGCCATCACTTTTTTTTTCTCTTAGGGACAGATTTCTTATGATGTTTAAATGTTTAATGCTATGTGAGCTTTATTAAGCAGGAGCATCCCATTTCCTTTCACACACTTAGAAAATAAACATTGTTCCAGATTTATCTGTTCCTGCAGCTGTGTGTTTGTAAATGTCAGAGCAAGACATGTTATGTTAGATAGGAATCTATTATCACTCATGAAAATAAGTTGCATTTGAATAGTTATGAGTAAGGGACAAAAAGCAACTATAGGAAATTCACAATTACATTCTTCTAGAACCTAAAACCATAATAAAACAATTTATAATTTGCCTAGTTTTTATGAAAACTTTGCTTTCAAATTTCTTATCTTTCTCGGTCTTGTGCCAGTTTTTGAAACCCCAAGTAGATTTATATTCGAGGCTTGTTCTTTTAGGCAATGGAGATGTTAACTGTCTTTGCAGTTGTGGATTGTGTTTAGCTTAGTTCTTTGAGGATCCTATTCCTTTTCCCTCAATGAAATGAGTATTACATCCATCAACCGAAGGCGGCACTGCTGTCCATTTGCAAGTTACTACGTAACCAGTGAGAGAAAAAGAAAATGCAGCATTTTAAGAAATGAACAGTAACAGTCACCAAAATAAATTATTACAGTTGTCTTTCAGCAACATTAGACTCCTATTTCCTAAATCATACTTCGTATTTATTTTCTATTTGTGATTTTTATACTTCCTTCCAAATGAATACCTTCATACCTTCAATCTCGGATTAAATGATCCCGAATTTAAATGCCATCTCTTTTATGATATCTTTAGCGACCAAAAAATACATTATTTAAAAAAATTTTCTAGGTTCCCTTGGACTTCAACTCCTATGAACAACATTATGCCTTCCCTTTTGCTGATAGCTTCCCACCTCAGCTCCTGGTGCTCAATCATTAACCACCCTTTTTTTTTTTCCACATGCTCTCCTTTTAGCTGGACATAAAATGACTCCAGGATGACTTTGTCCCTCAAGTCCTCCATATCTGTGTTGGGAAACAATTCTCCATGAATCTTTTCTACTTCTGTGTCTTTTGGGCAGAGGCACTGTCTGCGTTTGTGCTAGACTCTCTTTTCAAGATGTGTGTACAGGGAACAATCTGAGAAGATGGAAAATTTCAGGTTGGGTGCAGTGGCTCACACCTGTCATCCCATCACTTTGGGAGGCCAGGGCAGGCAGATCACTTGAGGTCAGGAGTTCCAGACCAGTCTGGCCAGCATAGTGAAACCCCATCTCTACTAAAAATATAAAAATTAGCCAGAAATGATTGCGGGTGCCTGTAATCCCTGCTACGTGGGAGGCTGAGGCAGGAGAATTGCTTGAACCCGGGAGGCAGAGGTTTCAGTGAGCTGAGATCATGCCAGCACACTCCAGCCTGGGTGACAGAGAAAGACTCCATCTCAATATTAATAAAAGGAAAATTTCTACTCTAGGATAAAGACTGCTTTGTTTACTGTTCAGCATAATAGAGATAATATTTCCCTCTGATGCAAATGCAAAGCTCATACAAACTACTATTGCTTATTATAAAAGACACGTGTTTCCTAAGCTCAGGATGCTTCTCGTGTAGTACATCCTGCTGTATGTTCAAGTCTCACTTGGTTTACTTTATATAACGCTGTGAGAAGCTGGGCTTCCACTTCTACTGCAAATGCTGATTATCGGGCTAGGGCTATTTCTTTACTTTTTTTCCTTTTTTTTTTTGAGGCAGAATCTCCTTCTGTTGCCCAGGCTGGAGTGCAAGCGGCGTGATCTTGGCTCCCTGCAACCTCCGCCTCCCGGGTTCAAGCGATCCTCCTGCCTCAGCCTTCCGAGTAGCTGGGAATACAGATGCTCTGCTACCACACCTGGCTAATTTTTGTATTTTTAGTAGAAATGGGCTTTTACCCTGTTGGCCAGGCTGGTCTCAAACTCCTGACCTCAGGTGATCCACCTGCCTCGGCCTCCCAAAGTGCTGGATTACAGGCTTGAGCCACCATGCCTGGCCATAGCTACTGCTGTTTCTGTGACTAATTAATCATCGTTTGTTTCTGACCCAGAAGGCTTGTGTCTCCTGTCAGTATTTCTAAAACTGGGACAGTCTAACTTGTTAGCTTGCAAGTAGGATAAAGTTTCAGACTCTTAACAATTCTTAATATTCTGGCCCATGGAAAATGTTTACCCTGTAGTGACTTCTTAAACACGGCCCTCTTCTCTCTTCCTTTCTGCCTTATCTTCATGTTCTTAAGGCGTGTGTCAGATCATAGTCAACAGTTAGTTCAAACTCAAGGAAACATCTCAAACTTCCCCAGTGATCCCATGATACCTCTCTCTGGAGTCGTGCTGAAGGAAACAGCATTCATTCCCCTTAAAATGGGAGATCATGATTGGATGTTTCCAAATATGCTTCTCACCGAAGAATTTCATTAATGTTTTTTTTTCCTCCACTCCCTTGACCTTTTTATATTCTCAACCTGAACAAGAGTACCCAAGAAGGGCCCAAGAATAATAAAACTCATTTTTGACAAACTACATGGAAATGTACCTTTGATATATTCTCACTAATTTATTTGATATATATCACAGGTGGGGCTTGGTAGAAACTGAAGCAAGGAAAATCGCAATTTTCTTTTTATGTATAGTTTAAATGTGCAATATCTATATATTAATAAAACTTTTCTAAATAAGTTATTAAAACATACATAATAAATATAAACATCAAATTCAGGCAAATACAAACCCCCATCCATGAACAGAGAATAAGCGGAATGAGATGAAAGAAGAGAAACAAGTGCCTTCCACTGTATCTGTAAAAGTAGTAGATTTGGGAACAAATGGCAAAATGATAACATTTAACATGATAGAACTGAGTGTTAAACACATGGTATTTGCTATCTTAATGTCTTTACCTTTCTCAAATCTTTCTCAAATAAGTAAAGTTTATAGTGCTGTATTTGCTTTCCTAGTTCAGAATTATGATTTGGTTTCCTAATACTTGAATAACAATCTGGCTTTTATATACTACTTGGGATTTACTTCACTTCTCAGAGTTCTAAATTCATCGCTCTATAGTCTTTTGAGGTTACATATTGCCTTAATTTAAGTCAAGGCCAGTAATATCATCTTTTTTTGGTTGAATTTTTTTTTTTTTGCCTATTTATAAGATTCCTTTTGAATGCCATATTTATCATCATTTTCATCTAATTTAGTTCATAATAACCAGTATTTTTTATTCCTTTCTATGTATTGAGCATGGCTTTAAACAATTATGTTAAATTGTTTAATCCTGATTGTAATCTTATAAGGTATGAGACATTATAATTGACCCTTTATATAGAGAGAAACAGGCACACAAAGTACATCATCCCAATTTATACAGTAATTGGTGATTTTAAGCATAGGCAATATTGCTCCAGAGCTTGTAGTCTTAACCACCATGCTATGTTGCTTTTGAAATTATGCATTAATTGATTAGGTAAAATATAAATACATATTTATAAGCATTAACATAAAATGTATATCAGAAATTCTCATGTCCATGAACTCAATCTGCCTAACATTTTCAGGTACTGCAGAGCATTCCAAATATTCATATGCCATAATTTGTTTAACCCATCTGTTTATTGACATTCCACAACTAAGCCTTAAAAGACACAAAAATATAAGTTGTTTATGTGATTTATAGTTATTTTGTAATTGAGATATATATATTTCTTATATTCAGTTGATGAAAATAGTACTGGTATGATATGCTGCCCTCTGATAGGCATCTTTCTTCACCGCCAGAGACACACAGGACACACCAGAATAAGAAAGATGACTTCCTCTAGATTGAGCAGATTTAGGCTGCACTGGATTTTTTCTTAATTTCTTGTTTACCAAGATTGGAAAGATCATAGTATTCATGCTCAGGATTCTCAGCGCTATATCATATGTGTCAATAACTATTCTAAAATACATACTTGAGTGGACCAATTAAAATCTGGATTTAAGAGATAATCCAGTTAGGTGCTTGTCAAATTGCTGTTGTCAGGAACTCTTCAATTTAAGGCTAGTTCTCTTGTCTCAAAGTTTATCCTTGCAAACACCTTGTCTGAGCGGTAAGTGTCATTTGGCCATATGAGTCTTTCATTTGCAAAGGGTTAACCTGTTGGATACAAAGTAGACACTATTTCCCTGATTAACCTTGAGCACAGGAATTTAACCTCTACATTTTTTTTTTTTTTGTCTTACCTATCATTCTATCTTAGCTTGTGCCAACCTAATCTTCAGGGAAAATGTAGTTTGTGCTTGTCAAAGCTCCTTAATATTCTTAGCTGAAAGGTGTTCTAATAAATAGATTAATGTTAACATAATAATTTGAATGAGAATAAAGAGATAGGAATAATGAACTCAGAACCTTTAGTTAGCTCATTTTAAAATGAAGATATTAGATCATAGATGAAGATCCTCTGTAAGCATCGTATTTGCATACAGGGTTATGAGGATTAGATAGCAGAGCTTTGCACAGCAAAGCTTAACAGTCTTATCCATAGATTTTATGTGTTTAAGAAAAGCCGTAATTCAGAGTTCTGTATTTTCTGTGGCAGTTAAAGGATTTAAATGAATCCTGAAACAGGCCCTTTCTGTTAATTTCAGAAATAAATAGCATGTTTTAGGCAATGATTCAAAGGCTGTTTTTCTTTAAGCTGATGGCAGGAGATAGAAAGGAGATTTATTTCAAAACAAGTTGAATATTCCCTCAGTATGTGTGCTCACCACTCCAACAATAATAGGAAATTAAGTTTCCCTAATGATACCAGTTTCTTCACCTAGAATCGTCAGAAGGGTTTCTCTACTCCACTGAAGACTATCACAAGTAAAAGATGTTTGAACAAATAAAATTATTTCAGGTTACTTCAATTTGAATCTCAAGAGTAAACTGTTGACACAATAATTTGTTATATAATTCAAAATAACCAGAGGATTTGGAATGCCTTAACACAAAGAAATGATAAATGTTTGTGGTAATAGATATGCCAATTACCTTGATTTAATCATTACACATTGTACTGAAAATATCATATGTACCCGATATATATGTACAATTATGTGTCAAAAAAGAATAAACTGGTTACATGTGCAAAGAAGGTGGTAGGCATGGGAATGTCTGAAAATAAGTGCATTTATCTTTTTTTTTTTTTTTTGTCTCTAATACAACTGTAAAAACATGAGTCCTAACAACTGAAAATCTTGGTGAAAGTTTAACAGTTTCTGGGATATTTGTTATTTTCACTATTCTATCAAACTAATTTGTTTCTTTCATCTTGAACTTGGGAATCCTTTCTCAGTTCTCCAGATCTCTAAGAAATTGTTTTATCTTTTCATTTTGAATCTGGTTCCATCTAACTTAGTCATGGAATTCCTTAACTAGTGCTTTTCTTAACTGGTATTGTAAACTCACCAAAATCTTTTGAATCCTGTTCCTTATGATGTTTACAATGATAGGTAACATTTAGTGAATAGATAGACCATTTCCCCGAGATCTCAGTGGCAATATTTCTTCTTTAGTAAGTGAATGGAATCACTTAACTAAAGTTACTTACTAAGTCAAAAGTAAAGGCAGATTTAAGTAATGGTGATCCCAGTGATAGCCAGAACACAGGAGAGAAGCCACCAGGATTTTGTTACCACTACTCAGTGAAGAATTTGAGGGGTTGAGCTCCAGCTGTCAGAGGCTGGAGTGTTAGGTCTATCTAGAATGCAGTGGTGTCCCAACGTTCTCCAAGCACTGACACTAGGCCAATGGTGGTCCGAGGTTAAATGGAACAGTCGTTGAAGATGCTATAGCTGGCTGATGAACAAGAGAGATTGGAATTGGAATAAGGTATGTTGCAGTTGGGAACTGGGACAGTAAATGAAAGCATTTAAGAACAGCTATTTTTAGGGAAAATTTTAGTCTGATAGAAAAAAATATAGATTTTTCAAAAGAGCTGAGCCCCAGTGACCTCAAAATACATTGTTTTGTCATTACATTAAAGCCTACCATATAGGCTTAAATCAATCACTCTTCCCTTCTGGATCCATAACTAAATATTTTCCAAGCTCTGTTGCAGCTGAGTGAGGCCAGATGACTGAGTTCTGTAATTGCATTAGCAAGATGTTGAGAATAAGATGACAGTGATTATGAGAGCTGACATTTTGTATGTTAGTAATTTAAATATTATAGTTTATAATTTAAAAATTTTAGAGGAAAAAATTAAATATGCATTATTTCATTTTCACTGGCATGCCAAATATAGAGTGGATATTTTATATCATCACATACATTTTAGAATTTATAGAGAGGACCAGAGGCAACTCCCAAGTAGATAGGCTCATAAAATGAATAAGCAGAACAAAGATACCCTGCAAAATATTTTCTGAACCTAGACAGCTTCAATTTATGATAAGCTGAATAAATACTTGTTGAACCCTCACTAGCTTTATCTCTTCTCTGCATTGCCTGCCTCATGAAAATACCAGTAAAGTCATTCTTGAGAGTTGTCTTTTCTTTTCCACAGGCACAGGCATAACTTTTCATATTATATAACACTTTTTTTTTTAATTTTAAGAAAAATGGAATACATGTAGAAATCCTGAAAAGTAAGATTACAATTTATGACTTTATGGATAGAACGGGGTGTTTCTCCTTAGTTGTCCCAAACTCAACTGCAATAACAGTTGCTTCATGCAAGTAATAAATAGTTTAAGTGTTTTAACAGGTCAGTTTTTCAATAGCCTCTATCCATTAAAGTTATTTTAGCCTCCAAATGTGTTCATATGTCTTCAAGAGTTTATCCTAAAATACCCTGAAATAGCTCACAGAGTATGAACTCTTGAATTTAATAAACTTTGAATTAAATAAACTTTGAATTAAACAAAAAAAGATCAAGTAAATGTATACGAATTTTCGACTGGTTAAGTAGCACCCTATTGGAAAATTATTGGGAAGAATCATTCATTTGTGTCTGTTTTATAGGAGTCCAAAAATTCATTCACAGCTGAGAAGGTCTCTTGTTCTTAGGGTTAGGATGAGTGTCAGTGAAGAGGAGGCATGAAGTATATAGAATTTTTTTCTTTCTCCTACACACCTCAATAGCCCCAGCTATTCTTTGAAAGTATTAAATAAACTCCGCTTACTATAGTAGACAAAGCTAATCTCCTTTTTATTGGGGAAGAATAAGGTCTTAGGTTCTGGATTCTAGTACAGGAATCAAATTTGTCTCCATACTCAAGGTCAACATCCTCCCTCACCCTTCATACTCTGACATTTACCCTGAAGTTTTACCGGTGCCTGTGCTTTCTGTCCTCAGCACTTAGATTGGATTTGGCTTACTTCCACCCACTCTGAGTGTTGAACAGACTTGTGATTGCTTTCAATCAGAATAAATAAGGAGATTACTGTGCATAATAAACAAATTGTGGGCTAAGTCCTGTCATAATAATAGTTTTCATTTTTGTAACAGATTGTTTTGGGAGATCTTGAAGAATTTGCAAATATGGTTTCCCGTGTTTTGCTGATAGGAAAACAAAGTCCTTGGCACCAGTCTAGGATTACAAATCTCAGAGACTGCAGCCGAAAACACAGAACTCGTGTTTTGGAAATTTGGACTCAGTTCATTAGAGCAGGATAATAAAAACATGACCAGGATCACCATCCTCCTGCTATTTGGAGGATGTGGATTTGCTGATTCTGCTAAAGAAATACTTGGCAAAGAATTTGTTTTCTGTTTTGAGACTCCAAAATCATTTACAAAATGCAGAATGTGAATCCTAAAAAATAATAGCAGAGGGTCATATGCTAACTGCCATCTCCAAGGAAAATCTGAAAACAAATTTGCCACTTTGAATAAGCACTTTTATTTATGCAGTACAATCTATCTGTCAAAACACCAAGAGGCTCTGCTCAGTTAAATATTCTAATACAATTAGCAAAGTAATGTAATTGGCTGGCCTTAATAGACATCAGCTCTACGGGCAGCATCACTAAAGTTAGCAGTCATGCTGGAGATGGGACCGAGACGCTCCAAATGAAGCCAGATGTACACACAGAGGGGCTATAGACCCATCAGGATTTCCTGGGGGAAATATTCATTAAACTGTGCATCTGGTAGAGTGCTTCAGATGTCTGCCCCTCCTAAATGATCCTTGGGCAGATTTGTTTTTAAAAATACCTCACCCCCATTTGAAAGGTAAATCTATATATGACAGTCTTTAGTAAATTAATATATTATTACCAAAAGTATTAAGTCAAAATGATAGTTTTTTATAATGGTGGTGATGCAGAGTGATGGAATCCTCTATATCTCGTATTGTTGAAGAAATTTGAAAAAAAAGATTAATATTCAGATTTATTTATTTTTTGACACTTTTCTCATCAAGAGACTATGGTCTATATCCCTTGTCCCTTCCCCTTGAATCTGGGAACGCTCTGTGACTGCAGCAACTAATAGAATATTACTGAGTGGTATATCAGTTTCTGTACTCAGGCGACAGACATACACTTTCCATTTTCTGTCTCAGAACACTCACTTTTGGAATTCAGATGTGAGAAAACCCAAGTCCTCTCATTAGAGAGGATCATGTGCAGAGAAACTGAGACTCCAGGTGACAGTTCTAGATGAGTTTCCAGCACACAGCCAACACGAAATTGCCATCTTTTAAGTTGTCCACCTATCCTGGTCGAGCTGCCTCAGCTGTTTCTACATGGAGCAGAGCTGAATGCTTCCCCAGATGCCTGCCCACATTACAGATTTTTCACCCAAATTATTGAATGCTGTCATCTGAAGCCACAAAGTGTTTGGGTAATTTGTTATGGCCACGATAGGTAGTGGGGATGCTCATCAATAGGTAACCAAACACATTGAAAAACATGTATATTCTTTTCACAATTTCTTTTCTGTCTGGATTTGAAAACAAATTTCCCTCAATAAAATAGCTCAGTATCTATTTTCTCCAGGTCAATGTTTTTAATTTGTAGCCTGAAATCTGTATGTTTAACTTGATACCAAACTTGTTCGTTCTCTAATCCAGTTGTTGCTGTTCACTTACACTCTATAGATATCTCTCTAGGATTCTTCTGAAACTCTCATCAGGAAAAATACTGCTGACAACACTTTCTTTAGTGGTCTCAAAGACAGTGGAGAAGAAAAGTGGATTCCCACAAGAGTTAGAGGCCTTTAATTTGATGTTATTTAT
This sequence comes from Trachypithecus francoisi, assembly GCF_009764315.1. Classification (NCBI taxonomy): domain Eukaryota; kingdom Metazoa; phylum Chordata; class Mammalia; order Primates; family Cercopithecidae; genus Trachypithecus; species Trachypithecus francoisi. Next base: position 174,656,595 of record NW_022681465.1, on the reverse strand, counting down.
GTATTTAGTCTTGCATGTTTTTATAGGATGTGGTACATCTTATTTCTAAAAATTAAATATACAAATTACCATGATGATTACACTATAGGTGAATTCCTAAGACTCATCCCTACACCAAAGCTCTGAATTTCCCCTTTCTTCTTATAGATTCCTTCTGAATTATGACTTTTCCTTTTACATGTCCAACTTCTTGATGCCTACTGACATGCTCAAATTTTTCCTCTTACTATAAATTGAATTTATTCCTCAGCCTAGCTATTCTTCCAAGCTACTGACATTTCTTTCTTATTTCCATTTGTTACCAGAATTCTTTAAAGAGTAGTCTACCCTTGATTTCTCTCCCTTACATCCCCATGGTTCCACTGACATAAGTCGCCAGGTGACCAGTGACCCCATACATGTTAAGCCTAGAGTATGTTTTTAGGCCCCAGGTTATGCTTTACATGACACACAACCTTCATAAGCATTTATTTCTTCTTAAAATACTATTTATTTCATCTCCATGGCACTGTCATCTTTGTTTTTCTCCTATCCCTGCAATTGCTCCTCCTTGAGTTTCTCTTTTTTCCCATAAAGTGCTTTCTTCCCTCTTTCTAGATGGTCCCCTCCATACTCATGGCAAAAATTGCTCTTTGGGCCATATTTCTCTCCTGAGTTCCAGACCCTTGTATTTAACTACCTATTGGTTATGTCTACATTTCCCACGTTGAAACTATCATTCTCTACTTTCTATCAACCTGTTCAATACTTTGTTTACAACCCCAGGTAAGTGGCACAATCCTCCATCCAATTGTCCAAGGGAAAAAAAAAAAAAAAAAAACAGGAATTAAGTTTATTTTCTAGCTCATATTTTCCAAATTCAGTTAATCACCAAAGGTTCCTTTTCTCACATTCTTAAACTCACCCACTTCTGTCCACTTCTTTCTAGTCGCGCTGTTCCAGCCACAGCTTAGGCAAATCATCACCTCATGTTTCTAATTCTGTCCCTCTGCCTCCTTTGTTCACCACTCCCATCCATTTTTTGACATTGCAGTCGAAGTGGTCTTTCTAAAATCCAAATCTGAGCATGACATTTCCCAGTGTAAAAATCTTCAGCGACAACTACTCTCTGTTTGGACATAGTGTCTTTTACATTTTCCGCTTCCCAGAGCTCTACTCCCCCATCCGTCTTTCGGTGGCTGTGCACTTTGCAATGGTGCCATTCCAAGTCCTTTTCTAAACCATCATTGGAAAACACCAGCTTGCAGTTAAAATTGCTGTGATAAATGGCAGAGGGCTAGGTCACCTTTCTTCGTAGACTCCTTTTCTGTGACATGATGGGCAAACCTCAAGTTGCACCACATTTAAAATGAGACCAAAATGATTTGAACTTTGACAAAACATCTCTTAAGAGTCCTACCTGCTAACTTTATGGAGTGCCATTTATTTTGATTAAATATCCCCTTTGAACCTGCAACCTTCTGTTCTCTATGAGACAGCTCTCGACTATATTTTGCTGAACGATAGCCTCACATGTCACTTTAATTTGTTTTTGTCTTGTTCTTTTCTCAGACCAAAGCCAGTCTGTTCCTAGAGTTTACCTGTGGATAGACAATACTAGGGCCCTGTGATGGTGCAAACCTATTCTTACTGTCTTTCTCCACTAACCGTAGTTGAAATGTATAGATTCTCATTTGTAATGACAATCCCCAAACTGTGAACATTTTTTGGATGCCATCTGATCATTACAAGATAAATCTGTATGTTTCCTTTTCATATTTTTATAGTTCTAGTTTGTATTATGTGGCAGCGAGTCAAAATATATCTTTTAAGACTAACTTTTTTTTACTCTTAAAACTCAGCGTTTTATATCAATGTTTTAAACAATTCTAGTTACACTCTACTGCAATAGCAAAGCCCTAGGAAAAGCCCAAAACAACTCAGCTTATGCTTATTGACTTACATATTGAGTAGTTGATCTTATAAACAATGCACTGGCTCAAATACCTCTAAGTTTTAACTTTTAATAGCTATGTATATCTAGTAATACTTTGCTGGTTATAAAAGTTAAAAAAATGTTTTAAAATTCATTCCTTCTTATTGTAGAAAGTAGAAAGTACAAAATGAGATAATCAAAATTTTACATCTTTTATATAAAGGATAACAGCACAGTTAACTTTCTACAGTGCTGTCCTTCAGTTAAATAGTTCCTAGCACATAATAGACACTCAGTAAGTATAATAGATGGCTGTGGAATGTATGAAGAAATGTATAAGAATGAAAATGACAGTATGTTTTATGAGGTACTCTTCTAATATGATATTCCCAAAATCCCATTATCTATATGTAAACAACAGTTCCTCTATATGCAGCCATTTCCCTATTGCTAGATATCTGAATACTTCTTTATCAGAAATAAATACAGATACGATATACCTTCAGTCTATATCTTTTCTGCTTCTGTGATGGTTTCCCTAGACTAATATATATGCATTCCTTTTTATAAACTTCTCTTATTGTCTTTTTTTTTTCCCAGAATAATTTAAATAACTCATGCACTAAAGGAGTCAGAAGGTAAAGTGTTTCTCAATGATTCTTAAGCATGCTGAGATGCATGCTCAAAGCATATTTCACAGATTTTACGAATTTCACCTTATGGGCTATTTTATTCTTCTATCATCTACATTTTTAAATTCAGTTAAATGTGGAAAAATCTGTTTTTCTCTTGCCACATCTGATCTACTGGATAGTATCTGGATACATTATACTTTCTTATATAATAGCATAAATATATATTTACTAGGTGATATTTATTTTTTCTATTTAAAACTTTTAGTTGGTATTGCTTAAATCTGAAACAAAATGAAAATAGATTATATATTTTGTTTACATGGTTAATGCTGTAAGTTATAGGTCTCCCATGCTTCAGTTATGTCTGAGATGAGCCAAGTCAACACCTAATGTATGGGCAACATCTAAATGCACGGAGCTTTCAAGGTTTTGCATGACAAATGTGGCAGTTGATAAAGGTAGTAGTATTGTAAATTTCCCTTTTTTAACTTCTAAGTTCAAGGGTACAAGTGCAGGTTTGTTACAGGTAAACTTGTGTCATGGGGGTTTGTTGTGCAGATTATTTCATCACCCAGGTATTAAGCCTAGTACCCATTAGGTGTTTTTCCTGCTACTCTCCATCCTCCTACCCTCCACTCTCTGAAAGGCCCCAGTGTGTTTTTTCCCTCTATGTTTCCATGTGTTTTAATCACTTAGCTCCCAGTTATAAGTGAGAATATGTGGTATTTGGTTTTCTGGTTCTGTGTTAGTTAGCTTAGGATATTGGCCTCCAGCTCTATCCATGTCCCTGCAAAAGACATGATCTCATTTTTTTTTTTTTTAATTGCTGCATTGATACAGTATTGTAAGTTAAAAGTGATAGATTTCATAGGATGGTTTTTGTCAAAAAATGTACTTTAGCTATCATCTAATATAATTAGATAATATAGTTTTTGAAATGTTTTCCAATGTCATTTAATAGGGTTTATGTGACTAGTATCTTAAAATTGTTATGAATTACACTGTTATTTTGATTGTTGGGAAAGTGCTTCCAAGTGCTTAAATTGTATGCCATCACAGCTCAGTTAGGATAGAAACTGATTGTATGTAATATTGTTTTGCATAAAATAACTTTGAAAAGTGCTTCATTTATTGTCTGCATTGTGGTAGATTCTGTGCCAGGTTTTTAATATATAACCTTTATATCACATTCATCAGCTTCATTTTTTCATACCTACTTTGAAAGGTAAGCAAAATTATAGAAACTAAAACTCAGAAAGTTCAAATTATTACCTGAAGGTCATACAGCTAGTAAGTATTAGAGTCAACACTTGAACATATACGTGTCTGAATTCTTTCTCTATGCCAAAAGCTGTTGGTGTCTTCTTGAACTCCAGAATAGTTTCATTAGAATACATGAATTGCTAAATTATCTGCGTAAGGAATTCAGTGAAAGTATGTGAAGCCAGAATACATTTCCACAGTAACAATATTAACCTATTTTTTTTTGCATTTTTCAGTATACTTTTTTATTTTTTAGGAATTACAGTAGAATATAGGTTACTCCAATATCATTTATTCTTACTTCCTTTCATTTGATAACTTTTTTGAATGAGAGAGTAGTTACAGTAGAGTAACTACTGTAAGAGTAAGAACTGTACCTATTATGGTTATACTGTCATGATGATTAAAGTTTTATTGCTCTAAATTTCTTGTAAGGTTTTCCATAAGAAAGATATTGATTTTAGGTTTGTTAAGTCAAGTGTAAATGTTAAAACTTAAAGTTAACCATAAAAATGAGACCATATATAACTTCTGAACAAGTAGAGGGGAAAAAGCATTAAAAAGTTCAATCAATACAATAGAGTGTAGGAAATTATAAAAGAGAATGAAAGAATGGGCGGAGGAAGAAGTAAACAAATGCTAGTAGAAATAAAGCAAGGTATCTTAGCAATAAACATCATCCATCGTGAGTGCTAAGACAGAAGAGAAGTTGGAAATTGGTGATACATTCATCTCAATAGACAAAGAAAAAGCCTTCAATAAAATCCAACAATCATTCATGATTAAAAATCCTTCAACAGACTAGGCAACAAAGGAATATATCTCAGATAATAAGAGCCATCTATGACAAACCCTCAGCCAATATCACACTGACTGAGCAAAAGCTGGAACCATTTCCTTTGGAAATGGAACAAGACAAGGATGCCTACTCTCACCACTCCTATTCAACACAGTACTAAATGTTCTATCCAGAGCAATCAGGCAAGATAAAGAAATAAAAGACATCCAAATAGGAAAAGAAGTCAAATTATCTCTCTTTGCTGATGATACCATGCTATACAGAGAAAACCATGAAGACTCTGCCAAAAGGCTTCTGGAACTGACAAATTCAGTACAGTTAGAGCATACAAAACCAATGTACAAAACTCAGTAGCATTTTAATACACAAATAACATTTCAGCTAGAATTAAATCAAGAACACAATCTCATTTACAGTAGCCATAAAGAAATGAAATACCTAAGAATTCATCTACTCAAGAGGTAAAAGATCTCTGCAAGAAGAACTATAAAATATGCTGAAAGAAATGAGATGACACAAATAAATGGAAAATGTTCCATGCTCATAGAACCAATATTATCACAATGGCCGTAATGCCCAGAGCAATTTATAGGTTCAACACTACACCAATCAGAATACCAAAGTCATTTTTCACAGTCTTAGGAAAAATGTATTCTAAAACTCATTTTATAACTAATAAAAGAACCCAAATAGCCAAAGCACTCCCAAGCAGAAAAAAAAACAAAAAAACCCTCAAAGTCAGAGACATCATATTATCTGACTTCAAAGTGTAATGTAAACTTACAGTAACCAAAACAGCATAGAACTGTTGCAAAAACAGACACATAGACCAATGGAACAGAATAGAGAAGTCAGACATAAACACACAAACCTACAACCATCTGATCTCAACAATATTAAGCAAAATTAGCAATGTGAAAAGGACTTCCTATTCAATGAATGGTGCTGGGATAACTGGCTAGCCATATGCAGAAGAATAAAACTGGACCCCTACTTCTCATCATATACAAAAATTAACTGAAGATGGATGAAATATTTAAGATCTCAAACAATAAAATTCCTAGAAGAAAATCTAGGAAATAACTTTCTTTACATTGGCTTTGACAAATAATTTATGACTAAGTACTCAAAAGCAATTGTAATAAAACAAAAATTGTCAAGTAAGACCTAATTAAAGTGCTTCTGTACAGCAAAAGAAATTACCAACAGAGTAAACAGACACTACAGAACAGGAGAAAATATTAGTGAATTATGCATTTGACAAAGGTCTAAATATCTAGAACCTATAAGGTACTTAAATCAACAAAAACCAAATAATCCTAAAAACACTAAAAATTTGACAAATGACTTGAACAGGCACTTCTCAAAAGAAGATGTATAAGCAGCCCACAAACATGAAAAATGCTCAACATCACTAATAATCAGAGAAATGAAAATCAAAACCACAATCAGATACCATCTCACACCAGTCAGAATTGTGATTATTTAAAAGTAAAAACATAACAGATGCCCGCAAGGCTGTGGAGAAAAGGGAACACTTACACGTTGTTGATGGGAATGCAAACTAATTCAGCCAGTGTGGAAAGCAGTTTGGAGATTTCTCAAAAAACTTAGAACTACCATTTGACCCAGCAATCCCATTACTGGTTATACCTCCAGAAGAAAACAAATCTTTCTACCAAAAAGACTCAAGCACTTGCATGCTAACAGTAGCATTAATCCCAGTAGCAAAGACATGAAATCAATTTAGGTGTTCATCAATGGTGGACTAAAAAAGAAAATGTGCTACATACACAACATGGGATACTATGCAGCCATAAAAAAATAAGAAAATTATGTCTTGATATGGCTTGGCTCTGTGCCCCCACCCAAATCCCACTTTGAATTCTAATGCTCATAATCCCCACGTGTCAAGGGTGGGACCAGGTGGAGATAATTGATTCATGGGTGTGGCTTTCCGCGTACTGTTATGGTGCTAATGAATGAGTCTCCCTAGATCTGATGGTTTTATAAGCATCAGGTATTTCCCCTGCTTGCACTCACTCCATCTTGCCACCCTGTGAAGAAGGTGCCTGCTTCTCCTTTGCCTTCCATCGTGATTGTAAGTTTCCTGAGGACCCCCCACCCCAAGTAATGCAAAACTGTGAGTCAATTAAACCTCTTTTCTTTATAAATTACCCAGTCTCAGGTATTTCTTCATAATAGTGTGAGAAGAGACTAATATATGTCCTTTGTAGCAACATGGATGAAGGTCATCTTAAAAGAATGAACACAAGAACAGGAAACCAAATACTGCATGTTCTATTTTATAAGTGGGAGCTAAATATTAAATACACGTAGACAAAAAATATGGGAACAATAGACAGTGGAGAGTACTAAACAAGGGAAGAAAGGAGGGGTGCTTTGATTTAAAAAATGGTTTGTAGGAACCCTCTCTATTAGAAACATTAGAATTATAAAGAATCACATGAACTGACATGTCTTTTGACCTAGTGACAATGAAAAATTTGAGGTTCTCCACAACAAAATATATTTTAAACATTTTACAAAGAAAATTCCTAATATAGATGATACTCTGCAAACCAAGGACCTTGGTAGGACTTCTGACATTTTGGAAAGCCATACAACAATTTTGGTTATGGCAGAATTGCTGACCAAGAGTTTTGGTTTAAGAGAACTTTGGGCAGAATCTCAAGTGTTGAAGATTGGTAAAATTTCTATTTTTTCATGCTAAAATTACTATCACCCCAACTTAATGGGTTTTTCTGAAGCATTCCCTCCTGCAGTGCCTTATTCTTTTCCTACCATAGTTTGTAACTATATAGCATGTGTTTATATGTTAGCTTAACATCTATCTTTATAACTAATTGGTGTCCCTGACAAGGCTAGACTACTGTTGTGTTCTCCAATCTCAGGAATACCACCTGAGACAAAGGGAATATTGATAAATATTTATTTATTAGTGCAAAAATGAATACAACTGATTGTTGAGAGAATTTTCACCCTATGAGATAAAAAAATTAGCCATCTGAATTCATTTCCATAGTTATGTGACAGAAGAATTCCATAACAAGAGCTGTATAGTCCTTTGTAATTAAAGTGTAGACTTTCTGAAAATATATCTGGGCAATTCGAGTTAGAGATTATTACCAGCTTTATATTCATCACATTCTTTCTAGTATCATGTGTGGCATATTTAACCTACTAGTCAAGAGGAAATAGCCTTTATATATACTTTGAATACCATGAGCAGCGGTGACTTGCTTCGTTTGCTTACACGTAATTCTCAGTTTATCTAGAATAACAGCAGAAGATGAAATTTCTGGCAGTTTTCCTTTAGTCTGGAGTTAGCCTCAGCACTTATCAGAGTTTGCAATTGCATATTTATTTATGTTTGTTTAATATCTGTATTTCCTTAAGGCAAGGATGATTACCCTCCTGACTGTGTGTATATATTCTAGCATCCCATCAGGGTTACTATTTTTCTGCCTAGGAATGACAGACATGCACTATACAATCCCTTAGAAATGGAGTCATGGAGACTGTATGCATTTGTAATTGCCTTAGTATCTGGAGACATTCTAGGATATCATTAAATTTTATTGTGCATTTCAGGAGTATTTTTATTCCCTCTAAAGGTCTTGGTATGGATTTATACCAGAAATTATTTTTAGGGCAAAGCAGAAAATCTCTTAAAAAAAAAAAAAAAAAAAAACATACCTATCAGCCCCATTTAAAGTTTTCAAAAATTAAACACTATCATAAAATCTGCATTTGAGTTTAAACTCAATTTTTTTGTTTTATTTTGTTTTACAGTGATAAAAGAGAATATTTATTTACCCAAGAATAAATATAAATAATATTTGGTGTGTTCTTTTCTAAAATACACATTTCCAAATTTACTTAGGAAAAGGTTTCAATCAAAAAATTTATTAAGTGCAAAACACAATGAAACAAAGAGCAAATGTTACTTCCTTGATGAAGGGACAAAAGCAAAAATTTTCCAGGAAATATACTTCATAAACAGATTTTAACTCAAAGATGTTAGTATTTAAATATATAAAGTTAGCCAGAGAACTCCATAGCCAAGTATCTCATAATTACCAAAGAATATTAGCTTTTGCTTGCTAGTGTTCTGATTACTTATAATTATTGCTATATATTTTGGAATACCTTTTAATTATAGAATTAGTTTTGTTTATTTTGCTTTGTTTTACCAACGGAAAGATATCCCTCTAATAGGAGACTGGAGGAGAGAGGTGCAAGTGCGAGAAGTGACAGGGAGAAGGGAGGCTTTTCTCCTCTCTGAACTAAGAATGATTTATTAACATTTGTGTTATCACACTCTGGAGAAAGAAATTAATTGTATTCTTGCTCTTTAATTTTTTTTCGTGCAAAGATGTTGAAAAAAATGAAAATTTTCATACTAAACAGTTCTACTTCATTTCGTAACAATTGATTCTGCACGTATAAGGAATTAACCTAATGTCTCAAAGAGTTCACATAACAAGTTAATAGCAACAGATGGAAATGGGTACAGATAATAATCCGATGTCTTCCAGGTTTTACCTTTATGGGTGATAGTTTCTCGCGTGTTGAGTCTATTCTAGGATACACAGGCATGATGAACATTTCAAGAGTCTCTTTACTCTTGAAAAGAAGTGGTGTGAAAGAAAAATTGCATCTATTAGAATTAAATGGGCAAGAACAATTTTATTCTAGAGTGTTTCAATAGGGGTTAAAACTATTGCAATAGGGGAGCAATTCAACTCAAATTCTCAAACAAAAGACAAGAGACTTTAAAGCACTAGGGTTAGCGAGTGGCAAAGTACTGGAGAAAGTTAGTAAAGAGGTTGGTCAATGTGATTAGGCCCTCTGTGTTTGCTAATTGGTGCTTATGGAAGGTAGGCACAGATCCTGCTGTAGATGGTGACTAGGGCACCATTTTTATTGATGATTACATTTTAAAGGGATGGCTCCTAGGTCCTTGGGAAAGACATTCCTGGGCTATAGAAGATTAACATCTTAAAGAGGAAGAAAAAATTTACAGCGGCAAGTTTTCTAAAGTAAATACTCTAAGAAAAGGGAAGTCAAGGACCTATACTCAGGAAGAAGCCTGTCTAAAGTTTAGTCAACTGGGGAAATGTTAGAATCATCTAGGTGAATAGACGTGACATGTGTAAGTAGTAGAGTTATCTTGGTTCATGATTATGGACAGATTTGAAGTCTCAATCGATGTTTGAGAGCCCAATTATTTTCTCAATAGTTTACAACAGTTTCCTGAATGTAATAGTATTTGCATAGGCTTTCAACTCAGAAAATCTCATTTTTGATTTACTAGTTGAGGCAAAAATAGATTATAACATTTCTTGTGACAACTCCAAATTATTTTACTTCTTGATTTTTCTCTCCCAAAAGTATAATATAAATATCATACATAATGCTAAATTTTAAGGGGTATAATATAAATATTGTATGCAATAATTTTAAATGATATACAGTGCTAAACAAAAATATAAAATCAGACCTAACACCATAATTATATTTTATTAATTATAAGACATTCTTTTTAAAAGCATTTAATACTTGGGTGATGAATACCTTAAAATTGGATCTAACACCATAATTCTATTTTATTAAGTGTAAGATATATTCTTTTTAAAAACATTTATTTAATACTTGGGTGATGAATACCTTAAATATCCTGATTTGATTATAACACATTCTGTGTATCTAAAAGGTTTTCACATGAACCCCATAACTATAAACATAATGCATGAAAAAAAATTTTAAAGTTACATTTAATAAAATTTTTTTAGTTTTGAAATTGGGATGTAAATTACAATCTATAGCATCCCACATTTATAAATATCAGTTTATTTTCTCCCTCTTCCTCCCTCTCCTTTTCTTTTTGAAATTCTCAAACCCTGACTGGATTAAATCACCTGAGCTGTATTTTGTTTCACCACATTTTGTTTTGCGTTTAAACACTGAAACACGAATTCCTGGGTTCTACTACCAGGTTTTCCGATTTAAGCTGTTCATGGCAGGCCCCGGGCATTTGGACTTTTAAAAGGTCCCAGATGATCTTAATGTACAGCCAAGAATGAGAAATACTAGTCCAAGTAATTGAGAGTTGATTACGTATAAAATAAGGGTTTCAAAACCAGCTGATTACCAACATAGAGATTGCTGAGTCTCTTCCCCAGAGGTGTATTTAGGTTGAGGCCTTGGAATCAATATTTTAAAAATCCAATACTAAGGTTTGCACTGATGTGACTGCCCCTTGAGAACTGTCTGTTCCCCCAAGAAGGGTGGGCAGGAGTCAGCAGTGTGTGACACTTCAGGGCCTCTTCCTTCAGCTTTCTTCTTGTGATCTTTAGGACCTCCCCGCCTGTTAAAGCTGTACTGAGATGTGTCTGGATTTATCAAAGAGCTGTCTTCCTGAAAATATTCCTCCAAAATTACTTTGGAGTATAGAGGTGGCTTCTTCAGGTACTACTTAGTCTTTTTTGTTTTCTACCACAGGAATTATTCGTCTACTTTAGCCTTTTGCTATAGAACAATTCTTTATCTCATTTTGTTTTCATTGCTTTTACTTGCAGGGTCTAGGATCAAATGGTATAAAATCTCCTTCTCAAAAAGTAGCTAAGTAAGAATAAACACAGTTTTGGAGTTTTTTTTTTTTTTTTTTGAGGGTTTTCACTAGTAGTAACAAGTAGAGACCAGAAGAATTAAATAAGTTTATCAAGGTTTAAAAATCTAAAGCTATCTCAGTGTTTTTTGAAGTGTCACTGCTAAAGCAGCCTTTCTTCTTTTAACTTCTCTTGAAAATTAGAGGTAGCCAGGTAAACTTTCTAACTATCTTTTAATTCTCTGGACAAATTTATTGACATACTCTAACCTCTAACATCCTTTTTTTCAGTCAGTTGTCTTCAATTTTACCCTATTTAACGTAAGTGGGGGCCAACAAATCTGGCACTAGCCACTTGGCTTGAATCACGAAACAAAGATAGGCTATTTTGGCAAAAAAAAAAAAAAAAAAAAAAAGGGAAATGTTGCTATCATTGTCTTTATATGGTGCCACGAAAACATTATTTCAGGTGATCTCCGATTAAGTGAGAAATCACTTCCAATCTATCATGGCTGTACATAGTAGAGATACTCGGTTCCATGTACTGTTGGAATCCATCAGCAAGGTATAGAATTTGAGGTGATTCCTAGATGCCAGTTTTCCCTTCCTCCCTTTTCCAGTAACCCTGGTTACTGGAAACCAGGGTGTCAACCCTCATAAAATTTCTCTGAAATAATGATGTTTATACAATACGTGTATGAACGTTGTTTCAGTTATCTCCCATTTACTCTATGTATATGCTTAATAATTTTTGTAGTGTGCAGGATTGTAGAAATCTCATCCTTTGAAAACTGATAAGCTTGCCAGTCCCTCTCATTTGTATAGTTCATATGTACACACTTGACATCAAAAGAATTGTTACACATAAAACATCTTCCTTTGAGTTTGTTTTGTGTTTTTTAAATCTCAGGCCAAGAAACATACTTTTTTTGTTTTTTTATTTGTCTGTTTTGAGACAGAATCTTGCCCTGTCACCCAAGCTGGAGTGCAGTGGCACAATCTCGGCTCACTGCAACCTCTGCTTCCCGGTTTCAAGTCATTCTCCTGCCTCAGCCTCCCGAGTAGCTGGGATTACAGGCGCCCACCACCAGGCCCAGTTAAGTTTTGTATTTTTAGTAAAGATGCGTTTCACCATGTTGACCAGGATGGTCTCGCTCTTCTGACCTCGTGATCCGCGCATCTCGGCCTCCCAAAGTGCTGGGATTACAGATGTGAGCCACTGCACCCGGCCAAAACATCTTGTTGCATTATTACTTCCTCGATGACTTACTGACAGTGCACCGTGAGACACTGTGGCGTTTTTTATTCTCACAAGTTAGAATACAAGATCATTTTTCTAGAGAGTGTGATATTTCACACAAAGCCCTCAGTGCTTTGAAATGCTACCGTTGTTGACACAGGTTGCACTCCTACATTGTTGGTACGAGTTGGTAAGGTTGAGTATTCCTTACTGAAAATGCTTAAGACCAGAAATATGTTGGATTTCAACTTTATTTTTAATTTAAGGATATGTACTAATTCAAAATTTTCAATGAGTATTCCCTTTGAGCATCATGTTGGTGCTCAAAATGTTTGAGATTTTGGAGTATTTCAGATTTTTGGATGAGGAATGCTTAATCTGTACTTGGAGGAAGTAAAAGTTATAAGCACAAAGTGTGGTTCCAAAGAGAACCTGTTGCTGCCTTTCATGTTCCTCCTTTATGTGATTGCATTTATCACTTTTTTTTTAAGATTTAGTAAGATCAACGGTGGTCTAAAACCTCAGAGTTGGAAATGTTCTCAAGTCATTTGGTTCCGAGAATTAAGCAGATGTGATGGCGATTGACTTTTTTCAATAAAAGCATGACATCATTGGTAGAACTGGGCCACAGAGCCATAAAGAAGATTGAAGGGCTCACTTACTCTGTACACTCTAATTTAGATATTGGAGTTGATACTTTTTGCTGCCTGTCTTGCTTGTCATTTTATTAAAATAGGCATTGGCTTTGTTAATTCAATTTGTTTTCTCTGTGTTTATTAGTGCCTTATTTTTTTCTACTAAGGTGACAAAATTTCATTACAGTTTGTCTCATCAGTAGAAATTACTTTGGGATATAAATGGCTTTTGGCTAGGAGTTGCTTATCAGTAAAAATTGTTTTTGGATGTAAGTATGTTTTGGCTGTGATGTGCCTGAAGTTTAGATTTTGTATTATTTTAGAACACTGTTGTTCTATCATGAGTACTAAATTTGAAAAACTTGCAATAAATTGTTCAGTTCTAGTCAACTAAATTGAATATGTGATTGGAAATTAGTAGGTGTTGAACATGTGTAAAAGTTCAAATTTAGCATAGGTATAAAGGCATGACCTACCTTTGGAAAAGCCAAAGTCAAATATATAGTTTATATGCCTAAAATTATATATATTTAATGATTAGAAGATCAAATAATAGAGTTTATTGTCAAAATACTATATTTGGTTCTAATTTTTAAGTATTTCCTGAAATTAGACTATGATTGTATTTGTTATACATATATAAGGCATAGTGTCTTCCTCTTCTTCTCTGCTCATAACCACTGACAAGCTGTTTTTAAATGTATGGTTTGTTATGGCTTGTTTTCTTACCACTGGTATCATGTAAAGTGCTGGAGGGTAATGACTATAAAGGACAACCTTTATGACAATAAGTTCTATGGCAAATTTAAAAGTAAAAACTACATCACTGAGTGAAAAATATCCTGGGTATGAAGTATCAGATGTGATTGATATCACATCTTGTTCTTGTAACAAGAACGGAGAAGTAGTAAAGCCAGAGCAGGCGAGGAATTAGAGGAGAAACAAAAGCCTTAAATGTTGAAATGAGCACGGTATGATCAGAAGATGTCGACACGGGCTATCTGTAGTGGAATACGACTCTGTAGGAGTAACCAAGATAACTGATGGGCAGAGTGGCTCCTGATAATGAAGTATGGGCTTGTGTTGGCTCAGTTTGCAAAGGTAAAGAAAACCTCTTTACAGACCCCAACAGCAAAGTAGCATGAAAAAATGATGTTTCCAACTTTACTGCTGCCCTGTAAGTTGGGAACGAGCTACTGGGAGAGGTATCTGGACATAGGAAACAGTAAGAAAAAGAAGAGATGTTTCAGTTCATATACCCATTTAAAAGAAGAACTATTGGCAGGAAAGTCTACAAAGCAGTAAGGTCTGTCTCAGATTAGACAGCTCATGTGCAGTGTGCACACAGTGTGTAAACCTTTTGTAGGGTACGCTGTAAATGTTGAAGTCTAGTGACTTAAGAACATGTCGCTGGGCTGAGTGTGCAGAAAAATTCAGGTGGCAAGGTGTGTATAAAATAAAAGGAAACAGTGATAAAAGGGTAAAGAATATTTGAAGAAGAACAGTAATTTTCGCTCAGGCATGACGATAAAGTAAAAACTAGTAGCATATTAAGTAAGCATATTAAATCAAGTAAGAAGATATTAGCTTCTTCATTAAAAAAATAAAAATAAAAATCATACCTTGAAACCTGAACTTACTCTCTCTATAAGTTAAATCAGTGAATCAAAGAAGAAGTTAGAATTTAAAACAAAAGTGGCTTTTGGGTTTTGAGATGGAATGGTTAAGGAGTAGATGGCGATTTGTGGTGGAGTAATGTGGTAGAATAGTTGGCCCCGAAGATGTCTACATCCTGTGATCCTGTGAATATCTCAGGTAATATGGCAAAGGAGAATTAAGGTTTCTGATGGATTTCAGATTGCTGATCAGCTGACCTTAAAATAGTGAGATTATTTTTGATAATCTGGATGAGCCCAATATAACCACAAGTCTCCTGAAACCATGGAAGAGGGAATCAGAAGTGTCAGTGTCTGAGTGATGCCCTGTGAGAAAGACTCAATTGGATGCCACTGGCTTTGAAAATGGAAGTGAGCCAAGGAATGCAAGCCATCTCTAGAAGTTGACAAAGCAAGAAAACGCTTTCCCCTACAGACTAGAAATGAACCAGACCTGTGATGGGCACCTTTTCTTTTCCTTTCTTTTCCTTTCTTTTCCTTTCTTTTCCTTTCTTTTCCTTTCCTTTCCTTTCCTTTCCTTTCCTTTCCTTTCCTTTCCTTCCTTTCCTTCCTTTCCTTTCCTTTCCTTTCCTTTTCCTTTTTTCCTTTCCTTTCCTTTCCTTTCCTTCCTTTCCTTTCCTTCCTTCCTTTCCTTTCCTTTCCTTTCCTCTTTCTTTTCTCTTGTTTTCTTTTCTTTTTTTTTTTTTTTTTTAAGACAGGGTCTGTGGACATCTTTTTCTTTCTACTCCTTTTCCCCTTCCTTTTTCCTTTTCTTTCTATTCCTTTTCCCCTTCCCTTTTCCTTTTCTTTTCTTTCTATTCCTTTTCCCCTTCCTTTTTCCTTTCCTTTCCTTCACTCCCCTTTTTCCTTTCCTTCCCTTCCCTTCCTTTTCTTTCATTTTTTTCTCTTTTTTCCCTCTCCCTTCCCTTTCCCTTCCCTTCCCTTTCCTTTCCTTCCCTTCCCTTCCCTTCCCTTCCCTCACTCATCCTTTCCCTCCCCTCGCTCATCCCTTCCCTCCCCTCCCGAAAGTATTAGTTTTGATATTTGAAATACAGACTCTGACTATCTGGCTGGGAAATCTTAGGGAAACTGCTTAACTTCTTTTGATGAGCTTCCTCATCATTTATTCCCCTAGCATCCAGAAACACTTGTTCTTAGTTTTATTGCTGCCTCTGGCTGACCATCCTCTGACTCTTTCTCTTCACTCTTAAATTGCTGATGGTCTCCAGCATTCAGATTTCCTCATTTCTGATTTCTTTTCCAGAATATACCTCTATACTTTAGTGATTCCAGTTGTCACATATTTTCCCAAATGATAAGCACATTTGTCTATTCAACACCCAATCATTTCTTCAAATTACAGTCATATTTCCAAATAACTCCCTGGCACCTTTACAAGGACATACCAAACTCAACTTGTCTGCAGGCAGATTTAAAACATTCTCCTTTGCCCCAAATTCCTTTTAGTAATTTTAATTCCATTTAAATAATTAAATGCCTTTTAAATATCTCAAATATCAATGTTTAATATTTCCTGTTAAATCACATACCTTTATTCTTTTTAAATCCTTATTGAGAAGAGGAATTGAAAGAAAATTAACATTTATTGAACACTAAATATTTGTTAGATATTGAAATCTCTTACACATACAATTGGGATTTTTAAAAAAATGTTAAGCTAATATATTTAAACTGAAATAGTAAGTTTCACTGTGTCTCACCAAGTCTTTAAGCAAAAGCATCAATCACTTCTGGAGGAAAGAAAATACCATATAGAATAAAGATTCACAAACTATTTTCTGTAGCTGACCATAGTAAATATTTTCATCTTTGTGTGCCGAATATCATCTTTGTCTCATATTCTTCTTTGGTTTTTGATTTGCTTGTTCATTTGTTTTATTTAACAATACTTTTTAAAATGTGTAATCTATTATGAACTCATGGGCTCTACGAAAATAGGCTTGATTTGGCCTGCACATGATATTTTGTCAACTAGAACAAATAGAGCTGAATTTCATCCATAGTGAGACGATATTCTGAAACTTAGACTTTGTTGAGGAATAAATGTTTTTTCCTTCTAATTTATCCATATTTCCTTTTACGTATAAAAAAATTAGCTGTAATGAAACTGGATTATTTTTACTATTGGATATAACATAGAGGAATGGATTTGTGGGATACTCCCAACAAACAGGAAGGGGAAGTAGAAAGACCTTCTGGAGATGAGAGGGTAAGCCAAGGAAAAACTGAGAGAAATTAAACTTCAGCATGTACTTCTGCATGTCTCCTACCCCTCAACATTAGAGGTGGCAGGAATATTCAGTAAGATTTGGGGGTGAGGGAAATTCCAGAAGAGAAGGACTTATCCTATTTTCCCCAATATAAAACCTAAGAAAATTAGCAGCTGATTAAAGAAGCACCATGTCTCAAATGTTTTAAAAGTGATAGAACAATTTTGGCAGAGGATGTTGGTAGACGGGGTCTAAGATATATCTTATGATACACGTAGCTAGAATTAAGCCTGTAGAAGATTCAAAAGTTCTCAAATGTTCCAAAAGCAAGAAGCTAAATTGCTGAGAGAGATGGTGTGCAGGAATAGGGCTGGTGTTTCAGATAAAGGGCTTCAAGACTTCATAATAATAGGGTTGTTGGGAGTTACGAACTTCAAAAGCAGGTACAATTCTGATACCTCAATAAACAGGTTTAGCAGTAGATTATCCAGGGACCAGGCTAGAATGACTATCTCCCAGTGAGTAGCTATAGAACAGTAAAATGAACCTTGCAATTTCTTCAGATTTAATCAGGCAGTAGTGTAATTTAAAGATGGTTAAAATTTCTGATACTCCTATGATCATGATGTGGGGATTCCATGATTGCTTTGAACAACATGGTATGGTGGGAATAACCTGGTGCCAGTCTTCATGCCCAGGCCCTAAGTGGCAAGCAAATTCTTCTATCTCTTGGAACACTTGTTCTTGGGCACTACCTTCAGAAATCTCCAAACTCAATGTTTTGAGAAGCCCAAAACATGTGGCGAGGCTACATGAAGGCACCAAAGTCAACAGACCCAGCTGAGCTGCTGGTCAATAGCCTTCGTCCATTAATGTGAGATAGTCATTTTGGATGCCAAACCCAGTTTACCCTTTAGGTATCTGTAACCCCAGTGGATTTCTGGCTGCTACTATATGGTAGACCTCAAGTGATACATCAACCACAGTTAGCCTACAGAGCCTTAGGAGATGATAAGCAATGCCACAATATGTAATTGCAACACAAGCCAAGAACACTTCATCACTATGTGGTGAGGAGCTGCCAAGGTGAACCACCCATATCAGGAGTGTATTTCTTAAGAATGTGAAATAGACTTTAATGTATGGAGCCATTTTGAGTTCAGGCTTAATATACTAAGTGACAGCCACACATTTGAGGTCTCAAAAGTGAGGTTTGAAACTAAGTGGTTATTAAAATATAATCTTCAGATGTCTGATATTATTTTAGGCAGCTTTTAATATCAAACTATGTTTATGTAATTCTAAGATATTAATGATGTTTGCATTGATGTTAAAAAAAATAAAGGTCAAAATTGCTGATGCCTTAGCACAGATCAAGGCAGGAGCAATGAATTGTACTAGAAGTCTTTATGTTCTTCACTGGCAAGTATTTTGGATTAAAAAAAAAATTCACTTAAGAATTTCCTCAATAAAGGAGTAAAACAATGGTAACTTTACAAATCTCAACCCTTGGGAATATCTTTTTAATGCTGTGTTACAAAATGGAAGTATGCATGTCAAAGTATGATGTTTGTCTTAAGGAAAAGTACATGTGTGATTTTTGAGTTGTGAACTAAACTAGCTGTTTTCATGGATCACATTTTCTTTTCTTTTTTTTTTTTTTTTTTTTTTTTGAGACGGAGTCTCGCTCTGTCGCCCAGGCTGGAGTGCAGTGGCCGGATCTCAGCTCACTGCAAGCTCGACCTCCCGGGTTCACACCATTCTCCTGCCTCAGCCTCCCGAGTACCTGGGACTACAGGCGCCCACCACCTCGCCTGGCTTTTTTTTTTTGTATTTTTTAGTAGAGATGGGGTTTCACCACGTTAGCCAGGATGGTCTCGATCTCCTGACCTTGTGATCCGCCCGTCTCAGCCTCCCAAAGTGCTGGGATTACAGGCTTAAGCCACCGCGCCCGGCCCATGGATCACATTTCCTACTTGGAAGAACAACTGACGTACAGTGGTTATGCAGGCATGGGTTTCAGGTAAAGACTCTTGAAACTGGATAAAGTGAGCGTGCCATTTAAAGGAAAACAACTGATTGTATTTGTTTCCAGTAATAAGTGTTTTCAAGGAAAACATGTAAATTTGGCATAGTAGAAAAGAGAATTCCCTTCCCTTACAAAAATCAAACCCTAGGCCCCATGAGTATGTTATGCTACATGACAAAAGGGACTTTACAAATACAATTAAGGTTCCAAACCTTGAGATAGGGATATTATACTGGATTTCCCCAGCAGGATCAATCTAATTACATGAACTAATAAATCAAATAAATAAATAAATAAATAAGCAGGAGTCTTTATCTGGAAGCAAAGAGATGAGCCATAAGAGAAAGTCAGAGAAAAAGTATAAGAAGGACTCAACATGCTATTGCAAGTTTGAAGATGAAGGGACCATTATGACGTCCTTAATGAGCTGAGAGCTTCCCTGGATGACATGCTATCAGGAACTGGGGACCAGAGACCAATAACCATATGGAACTTAATTCTGTTAACAACCTGAATGAGCCTGGAACCAGGTTCTTCACCAGAGCCTACAGGCTGGCCAGTACCTTGATTTCAACCTTGTGGGACTCAGAGCAGAAGACCAGCTGAAGCCAGCTGGACTTCTGAATTACACAAATGTGAGATTATAAATGTGTGCTGTTTTGAGATGTTAAGTTTTGATAAATTTTATAGAAACAATAGAAAATGAATACATTTGAAATATTTTTATTTGCTACCTTAAGCTTGACAGACATTTCTCATAAGATCAGTGGTGATATTAATATGTTTTTGACATTATATAATGAAATGTGTCAACATATGGAAGATCTGCATTAACTCATTCAGCCAATATTTCTCAAAAGATACTAGAAAGTCATGCATGAGAGGAAAATCTATTCAGATTATAAGTTGAGTCCAAAAATACAAAAATTTATTGATATGGTTTCCGGGTTTTGGGTACTATTTATGTTTAAAAAGCTTTCACTTACTGAGTTTTTTGTTGCAGCATTAAAGAATAGCCATATGATGTGAAAAGACTATTAGGCTACTTGATCCTTTTCCAACAAAATATTTCAACTAAAAATATCTCAACAAGGCTTGGCGTGGTGGCTCATGCCTGTAATCCCAGCACTTTGGGAGGCCAAGTTAGGCAGATCACAAGATCAGGAATTGAAGACCAGCCTGGCCAACATAGTGAAACCCTGTCTCTACTGAAAATACAAAAATTAGCTGGGTGTGGTGCCATGCACCCACCTGTAGTCCTAGCTACTTGGGAGGCTGAGGTGGGAGACTTGTTTGAACCCAGGAGGTGGAGTTTGCAGTGAGCTGAGACCATGCCATTGCATTCCAGTCTGGGTGACAGAGTGAGCCTCTATCTCAAAAACAAACAAACAAACTCAACAAACTGAATGCAGAAGTATTTATGGGAATACAACTACCTTCTATTAAGCCAGATACCTAGACATTAAGCAGATTTGCAAAATATAAAAAATGTAAAATAATGCCATTCATATCACTATTGTATTTTTGCAAAATGGAATCATTAACACAAATTTCTTTACAAAAAATGAGTTTTTATTTTGAAATTAATGTGAATTTAAAATTGTTTTAACTTCATATATATAGAAAGACATCGATAGATAGATAACCCATATAAATATATAAACATTATAACCCACATAAACCTTTTGGATTAATATTTTTTTTTGAGACAGGGTTTCACTTTGTCACACTGGCTGGCATGATCGTGGCTCACTGCAGCATCTGTAGCCTCCACCTCCTGGGCCCAAGTGATCCTCCTACCTCAGTCTCCCGAGGAGCTGGAACCACAGTCATACAACTACCATGACTGGCTACTTGTTTATTTTGTGTAGAGTTGGGGTCTCCTTATATTGCCCAGACTGATCTCAAACTCCTGGTCTCAAACAATCCTCCTGACTTGGCCTCCCAAAGTGCTGGGATTACAGATGTGAGCCACCACTCCTGCCCTGCATTTCTTAATAGTTTCCAATGCATAAGGGATTTTGAGATAAAAACTTTGGGAACCACTGACCTTGCTGGCACCCTAGAACACAGACTGGCTATAAAGAAAGCTGGCTGCTAAATTACATACAAAAAGATAAGAACCCTATTTCTATCTGTACTGTAGTTTTGAATTTGAGCTTTGAACTGACTGAAAAATCAACATGATAAAAGTCTGTTTTAAACTTGTATAGATCAGTCCAGGTTAAGTTTACTTTCCTTGCATTCTCACCCCGTTTGCCATCAGGAAAAACATGAAATTCAAAACAAAATGTGATCTGTTATAGAAATAAATTGTACTTTACCTCTATTCTGTAAATGAGAAAGTTGAGGTTCACAGAGCATTAACATCACTCTTTGCTTAGTTTCCTATTGCTCTTTGAGTATTATATAAATTCCTGTGCAGATACTTCCTAGTGTATCCATTTTCTTGGTAGTGTTATCTGCAACCAAAATTCTATGCCCTATGTGCTTCAGGTACTACAGAAATCAAGTGATTTTATACATCTTGAATATATCAACAGGTTTTTTTCCCCTCCCAAGTTCTATAAACATATTTTTCTCTCTAGAAGATCCTTTTCTTTCTGATCCACCTGCAGATTCTATACCTATAAAAAGGGAGTGCATATGCCATCTCTTATCTGAAGCCTACTTCAACTAACTTCTTTAAGACCTTGATCAAGCATGATTAATTTCTTCCTTATCTTTCTCCTATTTTATACTTATTTTTATAATGGTATTATATATTTTAATGGGATGATTTGCAGAATTCTACTTTTTCACTTTCGATTTTCCATTATACTTTTTATTTCTTCTCTACTCATCCCATGTGGTCACTGAATTCATATTGGCAGCATAACTTTTAATTCACCTGAATAAGTCAAAATGCAGTTTCCTAGGATGCTGAAGACATACTGCAATAGAGAAACCAAAAAAAGTTGTTAGTCTTGCCCACTGCACTATGCATCCTTGGAAAATAGGATTCTGTCTTCATATTCGCAACATAGTTCTTGGCACATTTAAATGCTGAGTAAATACATGACTGATTCATGCATGAATGACAAATTGTTTGAATTGGATAGTCTCTCTAAAACTCCTCTTCATTCCTTAGCCCTCTTTTTCTCTGAACCTCCTCACCTCTTTTTCATGATTCTTTTCTGCTTGGTTTTGTTGTTTTGGATTTCCTTTGTGTTATATATATATCTCCTCATATAATTCAAAATTACATATCTATAATTATATATAATTTTACATCTATTTTACATATAGATGTAGAATATATATAGATAGAATATTTTTCTATTTTCCTTTCAAAATAAAAACACTTGCACAGACCTCTGTTTTAAAATGGCATTCAGTCAGCATCCTCAGATGTAGAATTTCCCATCTCTCATTCTTTTCACCAGTGGGTGCTTGGAGATAACTTGGAAATGTCACATCACTACACTAATAGAAGCAAAGACATATTACCTACCTTTTGCCATAATATCAAAGTATATCAATCTTTTTTCTATTTTATTTGAAGTTCAGGGGTACATGTGCAGGATGTGCAGGTTTGTTACATCAGTAAATGTGTGCCATGGTGGTTTGCTGCACAGATCATCTCATCACCTAGGTATTAAGCCCAGCATCCATAAACTATTCTTCACAATGCTCTCCCTCCTCCCACAACAACCCTTAGACAGGCCTTAATGTGTGTTGTTCTGCTCCATGTATTCTCATTATTTAGCTCCCACTTATAAGTGAGAAAATGCAATATTTGCTTTTCTGTTCCTGTGTTAGCTTTCTGAGGACATCCTCCAGCTCCATCTATGTCCCTGCAGAGGACATGATCTCACTCCCTTTATTGCTGCATGGTATTCATGGTGTGTATGTACCACATCATCTTTATCCAGTTTATCACTGATGGTCATTTATTCTGTATCTTTCCTATTGTGAATGATGCTGCAATGAACGTATGAGTGCATGTACATTTATAATAGAATGCTTTATATTTCTTTGGGTATATACCCAGTAATGGGATTGTTGGGTCAAATGGTATTTTTGCCTCTAGGTCTTTGAGGAATCACCACACACTGTCTTCTACAATGGTTAAACTTATTTGTACTTCCACCAACAGTGTAAAAGTGTTTCTTTTTTTTGTTTTCTCTACAGCCTCGCCATCATTGGTGGTTATTTGGTTTTTTTAATAATAGCCATCTGACTGGTATGAGATGGTATCTTATTGTAGTTTTGATTTGCGTTTCTCTAATGATCAGTGATGTTGAACTTTTCTCAACGTTTGTTGGCTGCATGCATGTCTTTTGAGAAGTATGTGTTCATGTTCTTTGCCCATTTTCTATTGTTTTTTTTCTTGTAAATTTGTTTAAATACATTGTAGAGACTAGATATCAGACCTTTGTTAGATCGATAGGTTGAAAAAATTTTCTCCCATTCTGTAGGACTTCTGATCACTCTGATAATTTCTTTGGCTGTGCAGAAGCTCTTTAGTTTAATTAGACTCCATTTGTCAATTTTTGCTTTTGTTGCAATTGCTTTTGGTATCTTTGTCATGAAGTCTTTTTCTATGCTTTTGTCCTGAATGATATTGTGGAGATTTTCTTCCAGGGTTTTATAGTTTGGGGTTTTACACTTAGATCTTTAATCCATCTCTAGTTGACTTCTGTTTATGGTGTAAGGAAGGGATCCAGTTTCAGTTTCTATATATGGCTAGCTAGTTCTTCCAAAACCATTTATTAAACAGGAAATCCTTTCCCCATTGTTTGTTCTTGTCAGGTTTGTCAAAGATCAGATGGTTGAAGGTGTGTGGTCTTATTTCTGAGTTCTGTCTTCTGTTACATTGATCTATGTGTCTGCTCTTAGCAGTACATGCTGTTTTGTTTACTGTGGCCTTGTAGCATAGTTTGAAGTCGGGTAGTGTGATGCCTCCAGCTTTGTTCTTTCTGCTTAGAATTGTCTTGGCTATTCAGGTTCTTTTTTTGTTCCATATACATTTTAAAACAGTCTTTTCTAATATTTTGAAGAATGTCAGTTGTAGTTTAATGGAAATAGCACTGAATCTATAAATTGCTTTGGGCAATATGGTCATTTTCATGATATTCATTCTTCCTATCTGTGAGCGTGGAATGTTTTTCCATTTGTGTCCTCTCTGATTTTTCTGAGCAGTGGTTTGTAGTTCTCCTTGAAGAGGTGCTTCACTTCCCTTGTTAGCTGTATTCCTAGGTGTTTTGTTCTTTTTGTGGCAATTGTGAATGAGAGTTAATTTATGATTTGGCTCTCCTATTGTCTCTTGTTGTTATGTAGGAATGCTAGTGACTTTTGCACGTTGATTTTGTATCCTGAGACTATCCTGAATTTGCTTATTAGCTTAAAGAGCTTTTGGGCTGAGACAACAGGGTTTTCTAGATAAAGGATCATGTCATCTGCAAACAAAGACAATTTGGCTCCCTCTCTTCCTATTTGAATACCTTTTATTTCTTTCTCTTGCCTGATTGCCCTGGCCAGAACTTCCAATATTACATTGAATAGGAGTGGTAAGAGAGGGCATCTTTGTCTTGTGCCAGTTTTCAAGGGGAATACTTCTAGCTTTCACCCATGCAATATGATATTGGCTGTGAGTTTGTCATATATGGCTTTTATTATTTTGGGGTATGTTCCAGTATCATCCTGATACTGGCAGAACCAAAAAAAAGAAAAAGAAAAGAAAACTTGATGAACTTTGATCCAAAACTCCTCAACAAAATACTGGCAAACCAAATCTAGCAGCACATCAAAAAGCTTATCCATCATGATCAAGTAGCCTTCATCACTGGCATGCAAGATTGGTTCAACATAAGTAAATCAATAAATGGGATTCATCACGTAAACAGATCTAAAGAAAAAAAAAAAACACATGATTTAGCTCAATAGATGCAGAAAAAGCCTTCAGTAAAATTCAGTTATCTCTTTATGATAAAACTCTCAATAAACTAGGGGTATACATTGAGAAAAACTATCAGTTACCCATTCCTGGTTCAAACAATTAGATGATGATGACCCTCATTTTGACTCTAAAAAATGTTGCTACCAACTAGCTTGCAATGTTTGCTGAACACACAGCAAATCAATAATAGAGTCATTGCATTTAACCTTTGAGTTCAATAAACCCCTTATAGGTTTTTATATTTTTCATTCATTTTACAAAAAAGCAGAAGGAAAAAAGAGAATACAAATAACTTTAAAATATTAAGAATCTAAACATAGTTACACTTTTGTTTTAAGAAAATATTGATGTACAAACATGAAAGATATAGGAATGAAAGGTCAAAGAGCACTGTCATAAATACATTTAGCAAAATGGGATGATCTAGGTTTTCTTGTAAAATATTGAGGAGTTAGATCCTTCATGTTTTATGACTAACAGGTTGAGAATACATATTTTCTTTATGGTCTTAAAAATACTTTGTTTGGGGCCAGGCATGGTGGCTAATGCCTGCAATCCCAGCACCTTGGGAGGCCGAGTCGGGTGGATCACCTGATGTCGGAAGTTTGAGACAAGCCTGACCAGCATGGAGAAACCCTGTCTCTACTAAAAATACAAAATTAGCTGGCTGTGGTGGTGCATGCCCGTAATCCCAGCTACTCGGGAGGCTGAGGCAGGAAAATTGCTTGAACTCAAGAGGCAGAGGTTGCAGTGAGCCGAGATCTCATCATTGCATTCCAGCCTGGGCGAGAGGGTGAGACTCCACCTCAAAAAAAAAAAAAAAAAAATCCACAGAAGCAAGAAGCAAGAGTGCACATGTATCTTGATTAGTGTGGCAGTCATTAAGGATATTGATTGAACATATTCAGTGACCTTTCTAGGATCTACAATAGGATTGCACTTTCTTGTCTCTCAGAAGTTGGGCTTCTATGTGACATAGTTTGATCAGTGAAATAAGCACAGAAGTGACATGAATCTCTTCTGGGTGGAAGTTTTAAGCACCATTTCATGAATAACCACATTCTCTTGCCCTTGCTTTAGAAATTTGAGAAGTATGAGTTGAGGTGGGTCCTCTGTCTGTCAGACTGTGCCCATGAGTGACCACAAGAAATAGAAGCTCCAGTTAATCTTTGATGGGCAACAACTTCTGTGGTTATAAACTCCCTTAAAAATCTTTTTGGAAGGCACAACATGAAAAGCCACTAAAGAAAGAGTAACATGGTTTATAAAAATATAGAAAAATAAACATCATGAAAAGTATGAAGGGAGGGTTTCAAAAAAAAAAAAAAAAAAGCTTCAAACATTCCCAAGCTGCTGATGAAGAGGGATGAGGAAGAGGAGGTAGAGGAGGATGAATACTAAAATAAATAAAGTTGTGTCCAAGAGCAAGAGGCCATCTGTGATCCATGAAGGAAGAGATTCTGTGGTGGGGGAGCCACAGCGTCAGAACATAGCAAGTCACTAAAGTATTCATTCCCTTGTGTATTCTCCTCCCCTTTAGTGTTGTCTTGACCTAATAACTTGCTTCTACTGAGTAGAATGTGGCAAACTAATAGTACATCACTTCCAATATTAAGTTACAAAGAGACTGTGACCTAAGTCTTGGGTATGCTTTCCCTCCCTTTCCATAAGACATCTGACCCTTCCTGAGGTAAGCCAGCTGCCATGTCCTGAGGCAAACCTATGAAGAGGCCCATGAGAGGGAACTTAGACATGAATTTCTAGGACCTGACAAAAAACACACAAGTGAGGTTGGAATCAGATCTTTCAACCCCAGGAAAGCCTTGAGATGACTGTTCACACGTGCTGATAGCTTGACAGCAACCTTATCAATAAGAATCTTAAGCCAGAGGCACCCAGTTACACTGTTTTGGGATTCTTGATCCACTGAAACTGTGAGATAATAAGTGCTTGTTGTTTTAAGCTGCTAATTTTGGGAGTTATTTATTACACAGTATGTAACTAATGTTCCATTAAGGCAAACAACACATAAGATTATTCAGTGGTATTCTTATCACCCCAGACTTCTTTACATTCTTCTCCTGAGATTATTTCCCTTGATTTCTTATGTTCTCTTCAGTGTTGCCATAATCCAGTTTCCTCTGTACCTAGCTATCTTTGACTTACATGTGATATTATAATTAGATCAGTTTCAAGATTGAGTCAGCCTGCATAGTAACCCTGCTCGCTTGACTTTGAGAGTAAGGTTGACTGGCACAGGTTGCCTCTATTTACTCCTTCTTTTTAAGCACCATTGGCTTTCAGCATCAAAATGACTCTGTTGAACTGTATCCTAAAGGGTCTGTGCAAGGTGTTAATACAATAGTGTCCTTTCAAGAAGTTGAGTTGCCCAGGTCAGCTGAGTTTATAGGATTAGAAATTATTCGAAGGTATTTCACATAAAGACGATAATTAAGTCCAAAAAAGAATAAGCCTTCTAAAGGTGAGAATGTAGAGCCTTAAACAAGTTTGAAGTAATGTGTTTGTGTGTGTTGCCAAAGGGAAGGAGAGCAGAATCATTTCTTTTAAAGTTAGTCTTTTTATTATTATTATTATTTTTTGGTCACCTCACCATTCAGTAGCATTTGCTGACACTATCTAATTCATAGTAAAATACGCGATGAGAACTCTAGAAAAGCATTATTACCACTAACCCATTTCTCAAGAATATTGAAGGATTTTTTTTGAGGATAGCCAAATTTCTAAAGTAATTGCCTGAGAGTAAATCTGTTGATATGGCAATAAGATGAGGAAGAGAACATGGCACTGTCCTCTAAATTTTCCTTAAGCCCACTGAGCTGTGAAGGCTGAGTCTAATGCACTTTGTTGTGGTTTGAACCTCTGCTGGGAGTACATTATTAACAGTGTTGTAAAACAAGGCTGACAAGGACTCGGGCCAAGAACCTCCCTGTAGTATAGAGGAGCTAGACTATGACTTTGCCTGCTGAAGCCAAATCAACTGACTTGTTCTGTCAAACTACCAGTCAAGCTGCTTATTTGACACTGGGGAGAGAAAATGACCTGAAGATTGTCTGAATTTTGCTGTTAACGATCATCTCTGCTGGCACCATGCATGAAGACAGACTTACTGCTAAAACTCTATTTCCACCTTTTATTCTCTAAGCTAATTGTTAGTGTTAACACTGTAGTGATTAAAAGGATGGACTTTATCACTTCTTGGCTTTTTGACTAAGATCAAGTATAGAAACATCAGCTTCAAGGTCAAATAACTGGTCAGGAATTTGGCTTCATCTCCTACTAGTTCTATGTCCTTTCCCAAAAAGAGATGAATTATCTGAGTCTCAGTCTTCTCATCTGTAAATAGACATCATAATAGTACCTAACTCCTAAGGTGGAGAGGGTTATAAAGACAAAGGAGGAAATATATGGAAAACTTTTAGAATGCTGGCACTCAGCACTTAATAAATTGTAGCTATTAATATTTTTGCTATTAGTATTAATAGCTCTTAATTGTATTAAATTATCTATAAGCTTTAGTGAAAAATCCTTTTATGTTTTAATTCCACTTATTTTTATTTTCATAGAACATTGAGCTCTTTTAAAGGATTACTGCTCTGATCAAAGTTAATTTAGTTTACAAAATTTAAAATATTTTCCTAAAGTTAAAGGTATAATTAAATATCATGATTACAAATATATCGAACTCTATGACTTTTGGGTCTTAAAGTGTATATTTACTTCTCCATTTGATTTTTAATTTAAAATGTAATAACTGTACATTTATCAGTATTAAATTTTCTCTATTCACTGAAAAATCAACATAATCGGGTTTTCCTTTAGGTTTGGGAAGAGATTGTCCCAAGTGTAATTTATGTGAATATAATTTTTCTTCACTTCAGTTGTTCTTGGTGTTTTATGCTTTATTCATTACTAATGAAAGAGCCATATTTTTCTATACGTTTGCATATATAAGGAATTGTGTGTTCATAATGATTTCATATATACCCCAACTTAAGTGCTTTTCTGATGAACAGGTAAAAGTAGACAGATACTCATTTTTTCTGCCAGCATGATCAACATTTAACTGGGAATGCTAAATTTGTTTATTTTTTTAATTTACCTTTTTCTCCCCAGAGACCATTATAATTCAACCATCTTACTACACGAGGGTCAAGGTTGTTGTTTTTGTCTTTTCTGTTGTTAGAATATACACACCCTAAATATAGACAATGAAATACATGTTGGCAAGAAGACTGAGATGCTTGAAGGCCTTGGCCAGAACTTTCCATTAATCACAGTTTGATTGATTAAATACTATCTAGGGCACTTTATTTAGTGATATTTACACTAATGGTGGCAAGAAGTCTTGGTTTATTTAACTACAAGAATTTCTGTAAAACTATATGGGTTTTTGAGAACAGTTCCATTACAGTCTATCTTGCTTACAGATTCATGTATGTCAGAATCATTTTCATAATGACTGGACCCTCGAACCTTTTCTTAAAACATATTTCTGGTTTTGAAACTTTCTTTTCTAAGTGTAATGACACAATTTAGAAGAGTCCTAGAATTTCAAAAATATCCCAATCCAAAAGACGTTTGATACTTTTACCAACTACAGCTTTGGAAATGCATTTATTCTTGAGGGATATTAAATAAACAATAGGTGAATGTTCTAGATATATTCATTCCAGAGCTATGTGGCATGGATGTGGATTTCTAGCATATTGTAAAATATTAGGCCACAATATGTTTTACACCTAATTCAGTTCTGTTATTATTTCCAAGAAGATATTTTGCACTCTTGGATGTTGACTCATTAAATCACTCATTCAATGATTATTTATTGCCTGAAGCAATATTTTGAATTCTGTAATTAGAGTAGTGAACAAACAAGGTTACTTTCCTCAAGGAACTTACTCTTTGGACAAATAAGTCAATTCATACTGTATCAGATGCTGAAAAAAAAATGTAAAGAAAGGAAATAAAGCAAATGCAGAAAAAACAGGAAAGCATTAAAGTTGAGAGGGATGGTATAATCACTCTAGATAGATAAGGCTTCTGTACAGTAATTATAAGGCTAAGGCAAAGGTAATTTTGGAGTATATAAGGAAATGAGAGGCCTAGCCATATTTAGGGTACACCAGTAGACACGAGTATGATTGAAATAGTCGAGAAACGGTGTTAACGCTGATGTGGCTGAAGCAAAGTGAAGAAATGAGAAAGTAGTTGGGAATGAAGTTAAATGGTGGAGATGAAGGAGTTACCATATTGAGCCATTGGAAAACATTGTAGGGACCCTGGCTATTCCTCAAATTGAAATGACAAATATGGGAGAGTTTTTAGTTGAGGAGGGCAATAAGTTGTCTTAGGAGGATTCTATTAATGTTTTAGGAGGATTCTCTGGTTGCTATTCTGTAAGAAGAGGCTGAAGAAAATGGAGCATGAGAACAGTCAGCAAGGTCAATTAGTAGTCCAAGTACGATGAGAACTGAAAATTGGTTATTGAATTTAGCATTGTGAAGACCACTATGATGACCTGATAAGAAAGCCACCACAGGTGGAATTTTCCATAAGCAGACCCTGAGATGGACTTTGGTGTGCTGAATATTTATTAGAGATTTACACCTGTTGGAGAAAGGAGAAAGCTGTATAGGTAGAGGAATAATTTGAATGGAACAGTGATGCCGGCTCAGAAAAGCCTTGGACAATCCCATACATACATGAATTTAAATGAAATGTCAAAAGTGTCCTGCATTAAGCTTAAATATTTGTGTCTTCAAAGTGTACCACAATAGTCACTGGATGTGTGCCTGCTAGGGAGAGGCATGTGGTTGGACAAGTTACGCCTCATTTCTCTTCCTGATAAATAGCAATGATCCTGATGATCCAATAGCAATGAAAAACACCAACATAGGGGGAAATACTGGACCAGTATCCCCCTGAAGCAAGAGAGAATATGATCTAGTAGATCTTTGTAGAAAATAGTGTTAACCAGTAGTTATCAAGATGTATGCATAATAAGGTCAATAACTTTTCTTAATTAAGTATCTTTAGTAAAATTAAGTTTATGCCTATTAGAGGGAAACATATTAAAGGGAATTATAATTTTTTTCTACTCAATTAAAATTTCTCACTTTAGTGGGTGAATCTAGAGATATTTTCTTTCATAGACCTCTCGTTGAATTATTGATTTCAACAATATATAAAGATGTACTATCATTACACTTAAAATTTGCTAGAACAGTAGGAGATCACATTGAAAAATGTTTGTTTTTCTATTTGTGAAATTTTGATTCTGAAGGTTTCTTCAAACCCGTGGTAGTGGCATCATATTTTCACCCTCACTATGGGGCATGAAATGCACCCTTTAGGAGTGAAGGTGAGGTGATACAGAAATCCAAGCTTGAGCAGTAGGGTGAAGGTTAGTAACTCCTCCTTGGATGACAGATATATTTCTTTTCACCTCAACTGCCTTTCAACACGGAGCATGCTAGACACATGGATACCCTAAACGGAATAGAAACAAAATAGGTAAAATAAGCTGCTTTTATTCAAATTCTGTTTATGGCAGTGCCACTATAACTCATATTTTGAAATCTAAAATGA
This sequence comes from Trachypithecus francoisi, assembly GCF_009764315.1. NCBI lineage: Eukaryota > Metazoa > Chordata > Mammalia > Primates > Cercopithecidae > Trachypithecus > Trachypithecus francoisi. The sequence continues at coordinate 174,625,009 of NW_022681465.1, read as the reverse complement.
TGGCTCTTATTAAATCTTCCTGGCTTTGTAGTAGACATGGTTTTAAAATTTATACTAGAAATGAATAAAACTACTAATGTCCCTTTTATGTGGAGGCAATTGAAAATACTAGGAAACCTATTTGTTGTAGTGATGTTCATTCTGTTTAAGTGAGTTGAAGTCAGACAGAAGCAGTTTTAGGCGGAGATACCTAATGTAGGCTCTTAAACTTTTGAGAAGTTAGTGAGAAAGGACATAGAAATTTCTCCTCTGGAGGACACTGAATAATACAGAGTTTGCAGACAAATGAGAATGGTAATTGATGACCTCTGAATGTTTCTTCCAACCTTAGGATTCTCTTCAACTCTGTCCCAGAAGCGCTGTTTGCTGATGGCTGAACTACTTTATTTCTCTACGCCTCATTTCTCTTCCTGATAAATTTGTGAATGTTCTTCTAACACATCTGGTGGAATGGTTGTTAAGAAAACCCACCCCTGAAGATTATTTTAACCTATAGTTTTGATCCAAGAAAGTTATATCACTTGACATTAAAACAGTCCAAATTTTTCAAACCTCTTTCTCAAAAAATGAATGAAATATATTGTTGTATTAAGAGCTAGTCATTATTACTTACCAATGCCATGGCAAGTAAGAAAGGAATAAAATCAGCAAAAATTCTCAAGCAACCAAATGTAGTTCACATTGGATTCCATGATCTTCCTTTTTTTTTTTTTTCATTTAATCCAAATTCTTTTCCACTATTCTCCAAAATATGTCAACCTCTCCAAATAGGATATTCTATTGCCAGAAATATTCTTTCTGCTCTAACTTATGCAAATCCTATTCACTCTTCAAATCACTATCTCTCATTATATATTCTTTGGCTATTTCAGATCTCATTGATCTTTCTTTACTCACAAATTCAATAGGCTTTATAGTTTGCAGAATATTCTCCTAGATTTAATTATACAAGGTCAGTAGTGTTGACTAGAGTTTCAATTTTCATATCACCAATTATACTATAGCCCCTTAAAAACATGGAATTCAATATCTCCATTGCACCTAGCACTCTTCCCTGCTACTAAAAATCCCTTGATAAATTCCCTCTTAATACACCAAATTAGTAATGAGATTTCTAAAGTAACACTTTGTTCATCTCTAAAGGGCGCCGTTTAGATATGGTTTAAATATATACCTTTTAAATCAATGTGTAACCTTTTAAAGCTTTAATAAGCTATGTTTTTAAGTATTGACTGCAGTTTTCATTTTTCAAAGAGCACTGGCCTAGATAATTTGGATCAATTACCCTGAAAGTAGAATTGGCAGCCATTGTTTATTTGTGAAGTCAGTGAAAAAGCTTTTAAAATCTCACAAAGAAATACAATTTTATTCTTTAATCTTAAGATAATTCAGAAAAGATATAGTGAAAATATTTACTTAGGGAATATTCCTTAATGCTCTGGGGTTATAAACAATATGAAAAGACGTTCATTTAGAACAAAAATCTTGCAAAGTATTAACATGAATGAATGTGTGTACATATCAAAAACCCACCTCTAAAAGAGAGATTGGAATACTAGTATTACATATATTAAATGTTAACATTAAAAATATACTATTATGAAAAGTGGAAACATGAATGAGACAAACCAAATTCAGGGTAGTAGCTCCCTGATGAAATCGGGGAGGAACATAAGATTAGGGAAGGTTATTAAGAGAAATTCAACCGTATCTGTATTGCTTATTTAAAAAGAAGAGATCTGAAGCAAATGTGGCAAAAAGATATAATTTTTAATTCTGAATTAACTAGCAGATATGGATATTGTTATATTCCTAATACACTTTGTATATTGTAGTTTGATTTTTTTTTTAATTAAAAAATAGTGGTATGTTACTTTTCAAGTTCTCTATTTTGACTAGAAAACCAAGAGGGATAAATTCCTGGACACCTATACTCTCCCAAGTCTAAGCCAAAAAGAAATTGGCTCCCCGAACAGATCAATAATGAGCTCTGATATTGAATCAGTAAAAATAGTCTACTAACAAAAAGATGCCCCAGGACCAGTCAGATTCATAGCCGAATTCTACCAGATGGTAAAAGGAAGAGCTGGTACCATTCCTAATGAAACTATTCCAGAAAATTGAGGAGGAGCATCTCCTCCATAACCAATTCTATGAAGCCAGCATCATCCTGGTAGAAAAACCTGACAGAGACACAGCACACGCACACACACACACATACAAAAGCTTCACATCAATATCCTTGATGAACATTGATGCAAAAATCCTCAACAAAATACCTACGCACTGAATCTAGCAGCATATTAAAAACTTAATCTACTATGATCAAGTAGGCTTTATCCCTGGGATGCAAGATTGGTTCAACATATGCAAATCAATAAATGTGATTTATTACATAAGCAGAACTACTGACAAAAAACACATGATTATCTCAATAGACGAAGAAAAGGCTTTAGATAAAATTCAACATCCCTTTATGTTAAAAACTCTCAATAAACTAAGCATTGAAGGTACAAACCTCCAAATAATTAAAGCCATCTGCAACAAACCCACAGCCAACATCATACTGAATGCATAAAAGCAGAAAGCATTCCCCTTGAAAACTGGCCCAAGGATGCCATCTCTCACCATTCCTATTCAACATAGTATTGGTAGTACTGACCAGAGCAACCAGACAAGAGAAAGAAAGAAAGGGTATCCACACAGGAAGAGAGACAGCTAAACTATCCCTGTTTGCTGATGACATAAATCTGTATCTAGAAAACCCCGTAGTCTCAGCCCAAAAGCTCCTTCAGCTGATAAAAACTTGAGCAAAGTTTCAGGATACAAAATCAATGTAAAAACATCACTAGTATTCCTATAGACTAATGACAGCCAAGCTAAGAGCCAAATCAGGAACACAATTCCATTCACAATTGCCATAAAATATACTTAGGGGCTTAGCACAGTGACTCACGCCTGTAATCCCAGCACTTTGGGAGGCTGAGGGGGCGGATCGTGAGGTCAGGAGATCGAGACCATTCTGGCCAACATGGTGATAACCCATCTCTACTAAAGAACACAAAAATTAGCTGGGCATGTGGCAAGTGCCTGTAATCTCAGCTACTCAGGAGGCTGAGGCAGGAGAATCATTTGAACCAGGGAGTCAGAGGTTGCAGTGAGCCGAGATTGTGTCACTGAACTCCAGCCTGCTGACAGAGCAAGACTCCATCTCAAAATATAAATAAAATAAAATAAAATAAAATAAAATAAAATACTTAGGAATACAGTTAACCTGGGAGGTGAAAGATCTCTACAATGAGAATTACAAAATATTGCTCAACAAACTCAGAGATGACACAAATAAATGGAAATACATCCTTGCTTACAGATAGGAAGAATCAATATCTTTAAAATAGCCATACTGCCCAAAGCAATTTATAGGTTCAATGCTATTTAAATCAAACTACCAATGACATTCTACACAGAACTAGAAATAACTATTTTAATATTCATATGGAAGCAAAACTGAGCCCAAATAGCCAAGACAGTCCTAAGCAAAAAGAACAAAGCAGGAAGCATCACGCTACCTGACTTGAAACTATGCTGCAGGACTACAGAAACAAAAACAGTATGGTACTGGTACAAAAACAAATAAAGACCAATGGAACAGAATAGAGCCTGGTAATAAGGCTACATGCCTGCAACCCTATGATTTTCAGTAAAGCTGACAAAAACAAGCAATGGGGAAATGACTCCTTCTTCAATAAACAGTGTTGGGATAACTGGCTAAACATGCAGAAGATTGAAACTGGATCACTTACTTACACCATACACAAAACTCAACTCAAGGTGGATTAAAGACTTCAATGTAAAACCCAAAACTATAAAAACCCTGGAAGACAACCTAGGCAATAGCATTCTGGACATAGAAACTGTCAAATATTTCATGACAAAAATGCAAAGGAATCACAACAAAAGCAAAAATTGAAAAATGGGTCTATTTATTTATTTAGAGACAAAGTCTCGCTCTGTCACCCAGATCCTGGCTCACTGCAACCTCCACCTCCTGGGTTCAAGCAGTTCTCCTGCCTCAGCCTTCCGTGTAGCTACACATTCACTACAGGCGTGCACCACCACACCCAGCTAATTTTTGTATTTTCAGTAGAGACGGGTTTTTGCCATGTTGGTCAGCCTGGTCTTGAACTACTGGCCTCAGGTGATCCACCCACCTTGGCCTCCGAAAGTGCTGGGATTACAGGCATGAACCACCACACCTGGCCAAAACATGAGTCCAATTAAACTTAAGATTTTCTGTACAGCAAAAGAAACTATCAACAGAGTAAACAGACAACCTGCACCATGGGAGAAAATATTTGCAAACTATTCATCTGACAAAGGTCTAGTATCCATCATGTATAAGGAACAAATTTACAATAAAATAAAACCAAACAACCCCATTAAAGTGAGCAAAAGACAAGAACACTTTTCAAGAGACATACATGCAGCCAATAAGCACACATTTCCCCTACACAGTATTAAAATAAAAATCTCACTATCACTGACTATTAGAGGAATGCAAATGAAAACCACAATGAGATACCATCTGACATCAGTCAGAGTGGCTATTACTAAAATGTCAAAAAATAACAGATGCTGGTGAGGTAGTAGAGAAAAGGGAACACTTATACACGGTTGTTGGGACTGTAAATTAGTTCAGCCGTGTGAAAGACAGTGTGGTGATTCCTAAAAGAGCTAAAGAAGTACCATTCAACCCAGTAATCCCATTACTGTATCCAAAAACTCGAAGTCATTTTACCATAAAGACATATGTACAACTATGTTAACTGCAGCACTACTATTTACAATTACAGAGACATGGAATCAATCTAAACACCCATAAATGGCAGATTGAATAAAGAAAATGTGGCACATACACACAATGGTATAATATACAGCTATAAAAACAACATGATCTTGTCTTCTGCAGGAACATTGCTAGAGCTGGAGGTCAATGTGCTTAGCAAATTAAAACAGGAACAGAAAAACCAAATAACACATATTCTCACTTATAAGCATGAGGAAAATGATGAAAATACATGGATACAAAGAGAGAACAAACAGTGGGAACTACTTGTGGGTAGAGGGTGGGAGGAGAGAAAGGATCAGAAAAAATAGGAAAGGAAAGGAATAGAATAAACAACAATCAGGTTCCAGACTTAGTACCTGGATGACAAAATAATATGTACAACAAACCCCCATTACGTAAGTTGTCCTATATAACAAACCAGAATATGTACCCCCAAAAGTAAAGTAAAAGTTAAAATGTAGTTCCCTATTTTGAAAGATTAGGACCATATTTAATTGTTGATAGACCTTTAATAGCAGTCAAATATGCCTAATATATATTAAACATCTACATGGTTCTATGATAGTAACATAAACCCATAACCAATGAACACTTATTGTCAAGAAGCTTATAGAGTAGAAGTTGAATAAACAAGTGAATTATTTATGTAATATAAAAATGACTCTGTATTATAAATGTTAAAGTCAAGAGTAATTTTAAAGGTAAAGTTGAGGTGAAGATTCTGGAGAAGATACATCTGAACAAAAGCATATAGGAAATTCTATATTTGGGAAAGAGTAGATCATATCATTCAGTTGAAAGACTCGTCACAATGTGGAAGCAGGGAGAAATTAAGCTGGCATGCTTCCTTGGGGCATCAAGCACACATTTTTCCCTACACACTGGTGGAAATAAAAACTGGACTCTAACTTCCAAGTCAAAGAAATAACAAAATATTGTTTTCTAGTATTTTTATTATATATCATTTTCTTAATGATGAGAATCATACCCATTTTGGATTTGTTTTAAAGGAAGTTGGGGCAAAGGTGAGTTTTGGGATAAACAGTAGTTATAAGCAAAACATAATATATCACAGCTTCTATGCATTAAGTTAGCAATTTAACACTTAAGTGAAGACTATTGTCTTAACTTGGACCGTCACGACAAAATATCCTAGCCTGAGTGGCTTGAATAACAGAAATATATTTTCTCATTGTTCTGGAGGCGGACATCAGCGTGCCAGAATGTTTGGGTTCTAGCAAGGGATCTCTTTCGGTATGCAGATGCCCACGTTTTAAGTGGGGCTTCACATGGCAAAGAAAGAGTGAGCAATCTCTCTGGTGTCTCCTTATAGGGGCATTAGTCACATCACAAGGATCTCACTCTGATGACTTTTTCTAACCCTAATGACCCCCCAAAGGCCCCGTCTTAGAATACTTAACATGGGAGGTCAAGACATTCATTTTAGCATGTTAAATTTGGGAATACACAAATATTTAATCCATATTGATAGGAAACCAATTCTTAATAGATTTTAATATATCGCTTTTAGTTTTTCTAGAAAAAAGCATGCAAATAATGCAGTATTACACTGTTTCTAAATAGATACAGATATGTGTACCTTAGAAACATAGATTATGCCTCTGTTCAAACATTCACTTAATATAGGTAATATTTGAATAAAAGTTAGTTCATTCTCAGAGCCGATCTAATGTAGAAGCTGATACTGTCTACTGTAGCACAGCACTGTCCAATACAACATTCTGCAATCATGAAAAATTCTGTGACTACACTGGAGACTACTGTAAGCTACTAGCCACATGTACCTTTGGGGTATTTCAAGTGTTGCTAGTGTAAATGAGGACCTGAAGTTTTCATTTTATTTGACTTTAATTCATTTACATTTAAATAGCCACATGCAGGCTAATGGTTACTCTATTGAACAACCCACCTCCAGTATTTTATATGTTTACATTTCCAAGCGGTTGAATTTTTAAAATTATTCCCATGTACTAATTTCAAGTTTTGCTTCAATGTAGATATAAAAGTGGTATATATTATTTTGGAATTGGGGATTAGTTACTACATCTGCAGCTTAAAGTAGATTTCAATTGTGTAAGTGTTCTTTGGATGCACACCGCTCACTATATGTAAGGTCTGTAACAGTAGTAGCTCAGTTGCTGAAAATGGAGTGGAAATAATTACAACCACTTGGCACATTGATACTGTTGTGTGAAAAAAGATGCCTGACTTGATTCTATACAGCATGTGCATTTAAGGATGCTTTCTCATGAATAATTTTGTTAGGTCACCAAAGAATTAAATGGTGCTTAGCTAAGAAATAACTAGGACAGAAGTCTTCTCACCAAAATGTTAGTCTAACAGATAAATATCATAATGTAAAGTTTCTCAGCTTTCTGAAAGCTAGTGAAAAATAATTTGAGGTTGTAAATATAGTCCTTATTCATTTATGAATATATCTCATGGATGTTAACACATTTTCCTGTCACCTGACTAAACAGAAAAGCAAGATATTTCAAATGTCTGAAACTTGAAATTGTACAATAGCTGCACTGTTTATCTCTGATTAGTTTTAGAAAGTAGCAATTTATTACGACAGTAATTTAAAGGAACTCTTTCAAGATTAGTATTTTAAACCTAACGTTTAACATATTTCTCCTTGTAACACTTTTGCAATCATGTGTTCTCTTTTCAAATAAATGCAAACGTGAATCTAAGCTATCAAGGAAATAAATGAGCGAAATCATACCAGTGACCCATAAATGAGGTACTATCATAACAAACGAATTTACATCATTTAGGAAAAGCATGCACATTCAAATGTGGTCAGGAAAATAGAGCATAGCTACAACCGATATGTGAAAACTAGGGTAGGTATAATATTTCAGAAACATCAAAAGCAATTTGAGAAGTGTTTAAGAATAAAAATAATTGTAGACTAAGTAATTAAGTTACAGAGCATTCAAAATACAAATGTACAGTGGGTAGGAGTATTTTCTAAAAGTGTGAACCAAGTATAAATCTTAATTTTTCAATATCTCATGAGGATAAACAATTGAGAACCACCTCATGGTATTTTCATATACATCATAAACATTGTCAAATAAACATTAGTAACATCAGAAATTACTCTCACTTTTATTTTCACTGTTTTACCTTTTTGCCTAGATTAAGCCTACATATTGTCCCAGAGAAAAGTAGGGTTACATTCATATCAACAGGCATTAGCTTGTGTGTGTGTGCACATGTGCATTTGTATTATATACATATAATTTTAACCATGAAATCATGCCTATTTACCTAGATCTTATTTGTATAAAGGCTAAAAATATAATTTTAAAAATTAAGCTACTATGGCCGGGCGTGATGGCTCACGCCTGTAATCCCAGTACTTTGGGAAGCCGAGGCGGGTGGATCACGAGGTCAGGAGATCGAGACCATCCTGGCTAAAGTGGTGAAACCCCGTCTCTGCTAAAAATACAAAAAACTTACCCGGGAGTGGTGGCAGGTGCCTGTAGTCCCAGCTACTCGGGAGGCTGAGGCAGGAGAATGGCGTGAACCCGGGAGGCAGAGCTTGCAGTGAGCCGAGATTGCGCCATTCCCTCCCAGCTTGGGCGACAGAGCGAGAGTCTGTCTCACAAAAAAAAAAAAAAAAAAAAAAAAAAAACCTACTATTTACTTCTTCTAATCTACCTTATGAGAATTTAGAGAGGAGTTTGTTGAGTATTATATAAGTCATTTGTTCATATGTTAATTTTAATATTAAAGTGCTTATATGTGTGTGAATATATATATATATGTATGTATGTATGTATGTATATTGAGATGGAGTCTCGCTCTGTCACCCAGGCTGGTGTACAGTGGTGTGATCACAGCTCACTGCAACTTCTGCTTCCCGGGTTCAAGCGATTCTCCTGCCTCAGTCTCCCAAGTAGCTGGGATTACAGGTGCACGCCACCAAGCCCGGCTAATTTTTTGCATTTTTAGTAGAGACGGGGTTTCACCCTGTTAGCCAGGATGGTCTCCATCTCCTGACCTCGTGATCCGCTGGCCTCAGCCTCCCAAAGTTCTGGGATTACAGGCGCCAGCCACCATGCCCAGCCCATATTTATATTTTTTATAAAAACGTAAACCTGGAAATAAGGCACAAAAGGGCTGCATGAACTTTCAATGTCATATTAGAGCACTATCACACTAGGTCGTCAGACTTTCTAAGGGAATACAACTTCTTTTTTTTTCTAATTTTTTTTTTTTTATTATACATTAAGTTCTAGACTGGATTAAGGGAATACAAGTTCTGTAACTTACTGTTTAGTTTTACCCAGGAGCCGGATTCTGTAAAGTTATAAGAAAACGTGAAGAAAATTGATAATATGCAAGTTATTTTTTTCCATAGTGTGCAATTGATTTCTGCCTTGTAAAGAAGATAATTCCTGTGGTTATGATATTCTTAATCTTTTTTTAAAAAAACTAACAGCTAACCTTTTCCAAAAAACTGTAATTTTAATATGCCACTTTTTAAAATATTCTCTCTTCAATCATTTTTTTGCAATTCTGTTGGCTTACTATTGATGACTTAAAACCTTGACATGCTTGCTATGAATTTATGACAATTATGCTTTTAACATTTTGGTTTTGATCATATATTTTGTTGGTGTGATTATTTTAAAGCTAGTAGAATTCAGCTAATGAAATGCTTGGCGATATGTATCATTAGGAAGAAACATAAGGTTAAGTGATATTTGAGACTGAGGTAAGCTGAGAAAGAATATCATCTCTGTGTGAAATAGCTTACAATTCTCCACACACCATCTGTTCATCACAATCAATGCAATGACCATCAGAAGTAAGAGGAAGCAAATCTGTAAACTACCAATTTAGTAGTGTTTTTAAACCATCATTACCATTAAGGAAAAATTCATTAAATTATCTGTTGTGCTGAGTAGTATACGGATCAATTTAGCAACATTGTTCTTGCCTCCTGGGAGCAGACAAATTAAAATAGATACTAGTGGTAAATTCAAGGGCAAACACATACAAATAAGTTTATTACCATGAACAGATTAAATGAGTAAGATGAATATTTATTTTAAAAAAGAGAATGTGACGATCCTATGCAGAGTTTTAGTAACACTATAGTCTGTCTGAGCAATCAAGTTGTGACTGGATTAGAACTAGATTTGCACTCCCATTTTAGAACTTTTGAAATTTGATCATGAGAGATGACTGTGAATATTTTTGTAACTTTTTATTTTATGTAAGTCAGTTGGCTAATTGTTATTACTGAGACTCTACTATGAAGTACTGAAAATAAAATCCTAGAAACTATAAAAATTGCTTTCTGGACTTTAGAAACTTGTTCATACATTGTTTTCTATTAGTCACTCTTGTCTAAATTATGTTCTTTTTTTATGCCACCTGTTTGTAAATGATCGTAAAACTCTGCAGGAGCCTTTGAGATATTTATTTAGAAATCAAAATGTGGATATTAGGTGGGCTCATTGATACTGGGGTATCATTTTTTCTAGGCTGCTTTGAGAGACACAGGGCTAAGAAATTTAATTACAACTCTTATAAATACCTCCACTTTCAGTTTAATCACACAGACTTTTCCCTTACCTTTCCACTATTCATGCTTTCCTTCCTTTCATCACAGTGAGGACTCTGACTAGAATCTGTTATAATATCTCCTCTCTCAATCCTGATATTATTATTATTATTATTATTATTATTACTAGTGGTAATAGTAGTAATTGTACTAGTATTTTACAGGGTCTCATTCTGTCACCCAGGCTGGAGTGCAGTGGTGTGATCACAGCTTAGTGTAGCCTTGACTGCCAAAGCTCAAGGGATCCTTCCACTTCAGCCTCCTAAGCAGCTGGGACTACAAGTTCATGCCACTATGCTCAGGTAATTTTTATATTTTTTTAGTAACAGGATTTTGCTAAGTTACCCGGGCCTCCCAAAGTTCTGAGCTTATAGGCGTGAGCCACTGTGCCCAGTGTATCCTGATATTATTAATATGTATTTTCTCTCCTCACTGGTTAACCTAGTTAGGAATTTATCCATTTAATCCCAGAAAACCAGCTTTTGTTTCCTACAAAGTCATGTGGCTGGCAAGAGGTAGAGTCAGAAAATGTGAGATCATGCTCTGATATGTAATGATTTTTCTCTTTCTGGATGATACTTATTTTGAAAATTGGGCATTCTCTATCTTTAAGTTATGATGAAGTCATGGTTTTTGTAGTTTGTCATTGTTCTTGTTCTGTGTTGGTTTTGGAGGGATGAGAGATGACTATCTTGGGATCTACGGCTCTCTTTCCCTATCTGAACTGCAGAATGTAAGTTTGCATTTACTAATCCAAAATTGGTTTAAGAATGTTTTAATATAAATCATTATTAATTATATTGCTATAGTGTCATATTAATATTTAATGGACATTATTCATAACTCTTTGAAAGTCTTAATATATTACAAATGAGTATATATAATAAATGATATTTATATCAAAATAGCTGTCTCTGTAATATACACTGACCACAAGCTCAGAACTTTCATTAATATCAGTGATAAGCCACATATATCAGCTATCAATGTTATTATAAGATTGTTTTAGAAGATATACATAAAGCAATAAACCAAGAAAAGGGAACATAGGTAAAAAAGTTGGAGAAAATGAGCAAAATACGTTATTTCAAATGATATTTAAATATAATTTGAGAGTTGACCACTTAACAACTATGTAAGTGTCTAGTGTAGTAGAGACAAAATAAATACAGACATTTCAAAGACTTGGTTAAAATGATCAGTCAGAAATCACAAAACTAAATCATATATATTTTTCAGAATAAGAAAATTATAGTTGACTCAGTATTGAAATACTATAATATAAATTCTAATGAAATTTGAAATCATTTTGGCAAGTTAATTAAAAACAAAGGAATAAATACTTGTCTATATTGCTTTATGTTTACATAGTTCATCTGGTAGAATAAATATTTTAAAAAAAGAAGGGTTCTTAGTAGGAAATACAATACCAAAGTTTAAAACATACTAATTAAAACAGTCCGTGATTGGAGCAAGACTAGATTGATTTTATACGTATGAGAGAATAGCATTTGCCAAGTAAAAAATATTATATTTGCAAAATAATATGAAATTATCAATATTTGCCTATTTGTATACAATATTTGACTAAAAAATCAATGTGTATAGTATTATTTTTAGAAATCATGTGCATTCAAAAATAATTTTAGGCAAAAACTTGTACCTTTTTATATTTTCTAGATTTTTTTATAGTAACATAAAATTCAGTGTTTAAAAATTATTTAGAAAATCTTTTCTTTACCTCATGATTTTAAAACGAGAGATATTCACAATAATTGATTTATGTGTATATTAACAACAGTTTAATTTATAATTATTAATACAATTTTTCAATTTACTTACATGCTAATATAAAATTAAATAACATTACCTTTTAAATTTAAAATGAATTTTCAAAGTCTACTTAATGTTCAAAATATTGCGTGAAAAGGCAGTGTAAACCTAGATAACTGTGGATAATGTTAATACAACGGAAAGCAGAAAAACAGAACATTAAACGTAGTTATCCCTGTATAGTGGTATTATACATGGTTTTAAAAAATTACTTTCTATATGAGACACTGAAACTTGTTACACCAATCAGTAAGTGAGAGCTTATTTAAAATAATGATAAGACAATAGTGTCAAATGCTACAGACTCTTTGGTGGGTGGGATGGGGGTTGAAATGTATGACATTTGTGCCAGTCTTGCGCCAAAGTCCAACGGCAGATGTCACCTCTCTGTGGTAAGTGGTCTGAGCAGTCGATGAGTATTAGAGGTATCTGTCTACTTTTTTAATGAAGCAGTGAAAGTAGAGAGTGGTAGGGCAATGGTGGAAAAAATGGGGTAATAATAAAGAGAAGATTTAAACCTAGTTAAATTGTCAATGGAAAGACCGATGAAAGCGGGGAAGGGAAAAAATACAGTAGAGAGAGAGTATCATTGAAATTCTTGAGAGGTAATTTGAATTTCTTGAGGAAAAAGAATAAAATAATTGAGATGTAGAACATAGATGAACTAATTAGATAACTGTTGGATACCTTTGACAAAGTACATAAGAAGAGGGAGGTGAAAGAAAATTTTAAAAATATTTAGATTGGAGCCAAAATATGAAGTTTTTTTTGTAATATTTGCAATTTTGTCTTTGAAATAGAGGAGTGGTAGGCTCAATTAAAAGTATTTTAAAGAAATTAACCTTTTTTTTCACAGTACAATAATTGATATGACTACCTTTAGCTGTGAAAATAATAGTTTTCAATCATCAGTTTCGTAACATTTAAGACATTTGAAATGTCAAATATTGTTAAGGCTTTGAAAAATGAGAATTCTTGGACATTGTTATTTTGAGTGAAAGTAATATAACCATTCTGGAGAATTATTTAAAATTCTGAGTAAAGTTAGATAGCACTTCTGATGTCTATCCTTCATAAACTTTCATGTGTTCAAGAAGATAGACATAAAGATGTTCAACATAGCACTGTTATATTAACAAAGGAATAAAAATAATTTCATTTTCCAACAGAAGGGAAATGAAGAAAGTGTGGTTTAGTAGCATGATGAAATGTTACTAGAGACATTAAAATGAATAAGTTACACATAAATAACTGCCAAAACTTTATATTAAAACTCAAGCTTCAAAAAGATATACATAATTATTAATATCTTATAAGTATAAACATTTATTGATAAATTATCAAAACAAATACGGAAACTATATAAAACAACTTTAGGAAAGCGAGAACCAATTGTCAGCAAAGGATAAATAATAAAAAACGGAACTTCAGTTGCATCTGTAACTTTTTGCAATCAAATTTCTTAAAAGGCTTATTTTATATAAATCAAATACAGTTATTTATCTAACTGCCTATGTTGAAGACAGATGAGCATTAACTCAAGTTGTTATTAATTGGGGACTTAGATAAAATTTAATATGTAATATAAAGCAACACTCCCCAACCTTTTGGTACCAGGGACCCATTTCATGGAAGACAATTTTTCTACAGATGGGGTCGGGAAGGTAATTTTGGGACACTATTCCACCTCAGATCATCAGGCATTAGATTCTCATAAGGAGTGTGCCATCTAGATCCCTCGCATACACAGTTCACAATAGGGTTTGCGCTCCTGTGAAAACCTAGTGCCCCTGCTGATCTGACCTGAGGTAGAGCTCAATCGATAATATTCTCCTGCCACTCACTGCGGTGTGGCCAGGTTCCTAACAGGCCATGGTCCGACCTGAGGTAGAGCTCAATCGATAATATTCTCCTGCCACTCACTGCTGTGTGGCCAGGTTCCTAACAGGCCATGATCTGACCTGAGGTAGAGCTCAATCGATAATATTCTCCTGCCACTCACTGCGGTGTGGCCAGGTTCCTAACAGGCCATGGTCCAGGGCTGGTCCCTTGTCTGGGGGCTGGGGACTCCTGATATAAAGTCTATTAACATGTAAGTTTAAGTATTTATGAAGTAGGATATTTGAGAAGATAAGTGAGGTAGCCCTGCAGGCTTAACGTCTACCCTGAATCTGTCAAAGAACTCAAGAATAATTGACCCTCATCTACGAGTTATGATTTTGAAAATCAAACCCAACACAAATGTTTAAAGATCTGTTGAAATGTGAATTAAATATTTGTGTTACATAATATAATATTAGGATTGTTTATTGAAAATTATAGAGCCTTCATTATAAGCTCAAGGACAAACTGCCTAATGATTAGAAATATATCTATTTAAACACATCCATTGATGAAGAATTTTATACCTCCTAAAAAATAAATGCAGTAGCCCAATAGGAGTTAGGATTTTATAGAAAATGTAAATAATTATGTTCCCCTAACTCAAAATATCAGGATGCTTTTCTCTGAGATTTATGCATGTATGGCCTGATTGAAGCAGATTTAATGAATATGAAGATTGTGGTTTAGCTTAGACAACAAATAATTGAAAGAAAAAGGGTAGGAGGGAAGAAAAGAGGAGAAAGGCAGGGTTCTTCTTTTCATGTTTAAAGAAAGTGAAGTTCTGAGGTGTTGGTAATGTTTTAATTCTTTGATTGGGTGAACTTTCACAAGTGTGTTCAATTTGTGATGATACTGAACTGTCTATGATTTGTGCACTTTTTGTATGTGTACCTTATTTCAATAAAGAACTCTGTAGATTTTAAAATTTGCAAGTTTGGGAAACAAATTGCAGTTAAAAGTCAACTTGATGAAATAAGTCTTTTGTATAACACTGTAGGCGTAAAAAGTACCATGACCTCAAAAATCATTAAATCTCATTTTTTTACTCTTTGAGATTCATAGATGAAAAGCCCAACATGAAGTAAGATAATGAGTCTGTAAAGCTTCTCTAGGGGCTTAATGAATTCAAGGAGAGAAAGGACATTTCAAAGTTTCCATTACTAAAATATTAATGTCAATATTTAATTAAGCACAGCAGTTATTTTCATCAGTTTCAATTTTTATTGATCATGGTGTTGAGATATTGACTTTTCATTATTATTTGGATGCACATTATCCCATATGTTACCCAAATATATTTACTTCCTGATTCTCAGTGAACATGGAACAGTATGGAAATGACATTATCATATGAAAATAAGGGCTATTGTACTTTCAAATATGGAGATAGAATAGAGCTACAAAAGTCCAGACAGAAAATTTGGATATGAACTAATAACTACAATTACCAACTTGATATTTTTTGTGAAAGGCTTTATGAATTTCTATTTTATCTCCTTTCAGAACTAATTACCTTAAATATATCTTACATTACAACCAGCTCTGATGTATCAAGACATTTTCTGGGACATATCTCAAACATACTTTTAATAGAGGACAGGGGAGAAATTTATTTCTTTATAATTTACAGACTCATACCAGTGATCTTCTTACCTTATCATAGAAGCCACTTATGCTGTGAGTTTATGCAACTGATGTCTTAGCTGAACTCATTTCTGTGGGTATTTTTGGGAAGAGCATTTTGACTCCTAATTAATTTCATCTATCAAACTCTTATCTAAACAAAGCCCTCTATTTTTTTCATGACCTTTTGAAAATTTTCTTATTTTATTTTTAGAGCAATGGTCTCACTCTGTTACTGAGGCTGGTCTCAAACTTATTACCTTGAGCTGTCTTCTCACCTCAACCTCCCAGCTAGCTGGGATTATAGGCATAAGCCGTTGTACCCGGCTGGTCATGACTTTGTAATAGGTCAAATGGCAACAATACACAAATAATAAAATTATGATATTAATGAATAATATTTGGTAGTATCTCAGAGGCAGATATTTTGTTCTGCTAAATTAATGAAAATAGTTAACATTTTTTGTACTTTACAAACATAGTCACAAAAATCCGATAAGGCAGTTATGATTTTACTTGTTTTTTGGCAGTGTAAGTTGAATTTAACTTTCCAACCCCCAAAACAAAGTTTTTCTATCCTGGCTTACTCTTTGACACTTCCTTCCCCATGTTTTCTATTTTGTGATGGTATCTTTGTTCTTATAATCACCTGTGTTCAAAATCCTAGGGATATCTTTGGCTATTTCTTGCTGAAACGCTGTTCACCAATTGCAGATGGATAAATTAATGAAAAATAAAACAAAAACCAAGAGCTCACAAATATACTGAAAATATCTTACAAGGGGAAAAGCTTTACTAAGTATGATGTAAAATATAAAACATGTCATTTTATCAAGAAGACTGTCAGAAAACTTTGACCATAAAATCTAAAATGTTAAACACAAATACAATTCTGTATTTTCAAAAAACACAGTATAAAAGTTAAGACAAAGACCAGCCAGGAAAAATTAGCAAAATATAAAGAACTAATATTACTAATAAGGATCACTTCTCAAAATCAATTATTGATTTTAAAAAATTTTAACAGGAAAATGGGCAACAGACAGGCAATAAGCAGTTAAGTACAGAGAAAATATGGTTGATTAAGTGAAAAAAATGCTCAATCTCAAAGAGTTAAAGAAATACAATGGGGTGTCAGATTTCATTTATCAGGGAACAAAGACTGATCAACTCTTGGGGAAAGCGAGGAGAATTAATTATTGAAGAAAGCATACTTTGGCAACTTTTAAAAATTCGATTAAAAGGTTTCTACGTATTTTTCTTACCAATACCAAGGAAAATATCCAAAAAGAAATCATATATCTGAGGCAAAGTTTTTCCTAAGGGATAGTCATTGTCATAAGTAACAACCATGTTAAGTATGAGAAAAATGTGACAACTACTAATATGTCTTATTTTTTTTATTTTTTTTATTTTTTGAGACGGAGTCTCGCTCTGTCGCCCGGGCTGGAGTGCAGTGAGTGGCCGGATCTCAGCTCACTGCAAGCTCCGCTTCCCGGGTTCCCGCCATTCTCCTGCCTCAGCCTCCCGAGCAGCTGGGACTACAGGCGCCGCCACCTCGCCCGGCTAGTTTTTTGTATGTTTTAGTAGAGACGGGGTTTCACCATGTTAGCCAGGATGGTCTCGATCTCCTGACCTCGTGATCCGCCCGTCTCGGCCTCCCAAAGTGCTGGGATTACAGGCTTGAGCCACCGCGCCCGGCTAATATGTCTTAAGAGTTGAGAAATAAACCCAAATGCCTCTTGACCAAGCGGTGGGCTCTGTTCCTGTAACCGTTTCTGCTTTCCACTGTCCAATGTGCTCTCAACCTTTCTGTCCTAAACGTTTTCCCCCTAATGTGCTGTTTATTTTCTCAATCCATGTGATGTTCTTATCTCTTCACCCAGTAAACTCTTCATTCTTCATCTCTCACCACCCTCTAGCCCATGCCCACCAGTCTTAGGTATCCATAGTAATTTAGGAATGCTCTCTCCTCTCTCGTTCCATGTTCAATATCTTTCTCCCCTGCTGTATTTTTAAGTTCAATGGAGACAGATCGTATCTGATGTGTCTGACCTTTGCTGTATGCCTAGCACTTAACTTAATGACCGGCACCTGTTAGGCACTTAATAAATTCTTTCTGAATTAACTAATGAAATTACATTGTGTCTATACCATGGAATTCATCCTATTTATTCATTACAGTGATGTCATGAGTACACTCAACTATTCATCCATTACAATGATGTCATAGCATATTTAATGAAAAGTACTTCATGATATAAAACTGATTAAAAGCACTTATTCTCATACATACCATCCCTAACTCTCAGGTCTCAAGACCACTATCTGCTTTGAGGTCATTACGACTAACCACTAATTATGTCTTCAGATATAAGGTCACTGGTCACAAGAAGCTCAAGACTTCCGGGTATTCCATTATACTCTGAATTCTAATCTACATAAGGCATCAAATATAGCTTTTTTTTTCCTGACTCTTATCTTCTTTTCCCTCTTTCAGCCTTTCTGCTGTGCTCTCCAAAAGCCAACATCAGTTTTCAATAAATTCTATAACCTCAACGTTCCCTTCTCCTCTTGCCCTAATGAAAACCCGACTTCTCTGAATTAACCCTTTCCCTTGAAACCTCATTAAAAGGTGCTTCTTTTGTTCCTTCATATTTCTCATGGTCTGGGGCCTGAAGTAGAAGAGATATTCTCCCTGCTCATTACATTTCCCAGACCATTTTACTCCTTCTAAAACCCCTTCAGCTTCTCATGTTCGATATTATCAGACAATATGATCCAGCAATACCGTTCCATCACACACATCACTTCTACTCAGACCCTGAATATTTTTATCACTGAGATCCTCCTAATTCTACTCCTTTCTCTTGGTCATGATCTAGACAATTACATAACCTATAACTGCAGGTTTGATAAGTCTCAATTTTAAGCACCCCACTTTCTGCCAGTTACATACGAGTTTTTCAGTTTATCTTTTTTTTGGCCTACTCTATCGACTCCTTGACCCCAATAAATATTAGGGCAGTCTATCCATTGAGTTCTTTCCTTAAACTCTTTAAATTCTATAACTCTTCATTATAATTAGTTTCTTATATAAAAGTCAAATTTCTTACCCATATTCCTTTCATTTTATTTGTCTTGCAAGCATCCAATTTTGGTTCCATGCAACTGCAAGCTGGAAAAAATAAAACCCACAAAACAATGCTGGCATTGTCTCATTTTAAATTCATGGTTATTAATCTTAAGTGGGTCTTTATTACCATGTAGCAACCTTTCTAAATATCCCTAGTCAATCTCCTCCACTCTCCCAGATGATGTTTTCATACTGATGTTTTGTGTTCTCAGGTACTCTCAATGCTTTCCTCACTCTTATCACATAGCTTATCTCCTTTTATGAGAAGAAAACTGGAAAAATAAGAATTCTAGTCTTTCCGCAAGTATCAACTACTTTGTCATCGCCACCTACCTCCATCTGTATATTTTGCCTTTTCTCTGTTAGTTTGGATTAATTTTCTGTATTCCTGTTTGAGGACAACCCCTCTACTTGCACACTAGGGACACCCTTTCTTACCTTTTCACTCCGCAAATCCTTCTTTCTCTCCTGCATCATTTTTTTCTCCTCTCTACCAGATCATGCCTACCAGCTTAGCGGAAAAAAAAAAAAAAAAAAAAAATGCTATTATTTCTCTCATCTAAAGAAAGAATCCTCGGCCAGGCGCGGTGGCTCAAGCCTGTAATCCCAGCACTTTGGGAGGCCGAGACGGGCGGATCACGAGGTCAGGAGATCGAGACCATCCTGGCTAACATGGTGAAACCCCGTCTCTACTAAAAAATACAAAAAAACTAGCCGGGCGAGGTGGCGGGCGCCTGTAGTCCCAGCTATTCGGGAGGCTGAGGCAGAAGAATGGCGTGAACCCAGGAGGCAGAGCTTGCAGTGAGCTGAGATCCGGCCACTACACTCCAGCCTGGGCGACAGAGCGAGACACCGTCTCAGAAAAAAAAAAGAGAAAGAATCCTCTATTGATCCCAAATCCCCTCAGCTACCGTTTTTCTTCCAGGATACCACACAGACATACACACAGAGTAAAATAACCTTATTCTTTTCCAGAAGAAGTAATGTATTCTTCCTTGGTAGATGATTATTCTCAAGACCTTTTCTTTTCAGACTAAAATCTTTGACTGCACAAGTTTCCTCTGTTGGTGCCTGGGGTCAGTGTCTGAGACATCATCTAAACCTAGGGAAGGGTGCTCAGGGGAAAATTCCCATCTCCGGAATTCAGATTTTATTTTTCCTCACTTCTTGTTGCCCATATAATCAGTATCAACTTCTCTTTTTGACTTGCATTTTTGCTTTCTTCCTTAGATAGGGACACTATATTGATCTTACATGACAAATCTATGGGCTCTGCAATGATAGAATTCTGGTTTATGAGATATTACATCATTAAAAATGAGACTATGACATTTTATCCATAGCTGGGCTTATAATGTGCATGTAGGAGTATGGTGTGTGCATGTGTCTGATTCACTGCTAATCAGGCAAGCCTTACTGTCACAAATGAGGAAACTTGGGCCCAGGGAAGTGAATTAACTTTTAAAAATATCATCCACAGAAGAATCAAATTTAGGAGAGCGACCGCTCTTCCAAATATCCGTACCGTGGCTAGACCCACTCAGACTTTGCCCACATATGAAACAAAATTTATGTTTAAGTTTTATCTCATTCCTTTTTTTTTTTTCACCAAATGACTTGAATGCTTTAAGAACTGATGGATGGCATGGACATAGGCAGAGAGGAGTATTGAAAGTGTGCAGTGAAAAAACAAAAGATAATTTGTGATTTTGTTGGCTATAAAATCCTCTCTGCTTTCTCTCTGGACCTTAGCTGTGTTGCTTTTCTCCTTTACCATTGATAAAGAGAACATCAGTAAGTTCTCTTGTTTCTTTGCTCATTACTCCAAATAGAATATTTTGCTACTTAGTTCCTCTTTTTGTTTTCCTCTTTTTTTTCTTACAGTCAGCTATTGCACAAGTACCAGGTTTGTTTTAGGAAAAAGACACATGTAAAAAATAATAATTCACAAAGAATGGATAGCTTTAATCCTGGCTGTTTATGTTTGTTTACCATATTTATTCTAAACACCTTTTGTGAAACTAGGTGAGAAAAGATAAATGAGACACTCTCCATGGACTTTTGTTTTGCCGACACAGCCCTACTTACCAAGGCATTTCTAACTTACATAAGACAAAAACAACAAAAACCTTAATCATAGTTTCCCTGATTTCAGCATTGAAATGAAGTCATTAAAGAGTGCAAAAACAGGCCGGGCGCGGTGGCTCAAGCCTGTAATCCCAACACTTTGGGAGGCCGAGGCGGGTGGATCACGAGGTCAGGAGATCGAGACCATCCTGGCTAACACGGTGAAACCCCGTCTCCACTAAAAAAATACAAAAAACTAGCCGGGCGAGGTGGCGGCGCCTGTAGTCCCAGCTACTCGGAGGCTGAGGTGGGAGAATGGCGGGAACCCGGGAGGCGGAGCTTGCAGTGAGCCGAGATCGCGCCACTGCAGTCCAGCCTGGGCGACAGAGCGAGACTCCGTCTCAAAAAAAAAAAAAAAAAAAAGTGCAAAAACTAAAAAGGATCAAACAAAACTCTTCAGTCTTTCAAATTTTCAATAATGCAATATTCATGATAAGAAATGAACTAATGTATTCCATGAAATTCAGTGACAATTTAAAAAATAAAGGAAAAATAAAATTTCACACACTAAACTATATTTAGGCAATTTTGAAATAGCCTTATAGACCGGAGTTTTGCTTATAATACGACTTTGTAAGAATTGAAGCTAATTGAATTTGGGAAGTGTCAGGCACTATTTATAAGCAAAACCAAATGCTATGAGCTTTTCAAGCTCAAATCTGGTTTAAGCTTGAATGCACTCAATTTACAAATTCAGACTTTAAACTTGCAGAATAAAATGCATATAGGGAGAAAATATGCTTTTATCAGCAACTAATTTGGAGTTTATATCCATACATTCTATTCTATTTTTCCAAATGATGGAAATATTTTTGACCTTGAAGTGAAGGTTTGAAGATGAAGGATGGATAAAAAAAGCAACCAAGATGAGTTCATTTATCTCCTATCAGTCAGAAAATTTGCTGAGAAAGCTAATAAGAATATAAAACACTTTAATATATTTATATTGAGAATTTATTTGGGCCGAGACTACCAGAGTGACTACCTGGTTGTTATCTATCTAATGTGTAACGAGAAGCTTTCACAATCAGAGATTTAAATGGTATAAGCACAATTTAGAGTAGTCTTATTCCTGGTTCCAGATGATTCACCATCCTAGAACAGACAAGACCCCTGAACATGTAGCCCCAAGGGCAAATGCTTAATAATAGTGCAAACCATGAAGATGAAGGGTGAACAAGATGACAGGATTAGCAGGAGCCTGTAACGTAGTAGTAGGAAACAAGATGAGTGGATAATGGATCTAAAATTTTGGACACCAATAAGAAGATGACAAAATGATGAAAGAGATCATTAGAGGAACTGAGATGACAGGCTCTTCTGATGACAATGCACAAAGGAAATAAACTGTGTCAGTGAATCTAGAAGCACTGCTACTATCAACTCTGTGAGCACCGAGCTGACTAATTGTCAACTAGGATTGTTTTGTTTTATAAAAGCCTTTGCTGCCTTTGTGCTGTAGGAGTAGGAGAATTAGAATGGTGGTCCTTTATCTGAAAGCTGAGAAACAATACAGATATCCCCACAAGTGCATGAAGAGAAGAGAATGCCATGAGAGAGGACTGGCTTATTTTTCATTCCAGCAAGATTTCATAGGTTCAGCTCACTTGGTCCTGTTTATTCATCTGTCTCCAAGGATACTTAAAAAAAAAAAAAAAAAAAAAAGTATTAATGGTTTACTTTTTGTATTTTCTCTATTCCCTTTCTTCCATTCATGTCTTTGACACAATTGGAAAGAGAAGTTAGAAAGTATTTTCCCTTTATAGGCTCTTTGGTGTTCCATTGAGCTCAAGTCTCCAGCCCCAGTCCAGTGTCAATGCCTACTCACTGCTTAACTGGGGTCTGTTTTGAGCTCTGTCCCACATCTTCTAAGCCATTGTCTTGCCAAACTGAATGATGCATAATACCTGCAGGAATCTACAAAGCTGTGCACATATAGGTATGAACTTCCAAATATGTGTGAGTTAACTTGGGGGCAACTCTTAATAAGTTGAGGACTGCAGGATCAGTTAGATAAATGCTTCCCACTTAAGGCTCTCCTGTAGGTAATTTGGAAAGACTTACTGCGTGGTTTCTTAAAGGACTGCAAGAACCATCAGTTTCCAGTTGCCCATGGCAGAGATCTACTCAGTGAATCTTTGGATCCTGTTTTTTTTTTTTTTTTTTTTTTTAAACCTTCCTACCAGTTTCATAATAACTACTTTTTAATTTGTATTCCTTTTGATCACTTGAGGTAACCAACAAGCAACCCTTTTTCTCAGTCTTTTCTTTATAGAGGGCAACACTAAGATAGTTTTTGTTTTATGTTTCCTGGACTGGACTAGTAATCTGAAGCTGGTTTTCTCAAAATGTTATATGGAACACAACTTTCTCAAGATGTTATTAAATCAAAAAGTTTTATTCTGAGATGAATTTGGAAAGCACTTTATCCTATAGCATACTAAAGGGTTTGAAAAGTTTCACAGTTAAATTTGCCTATTTAAATTGGTTTAAACAATCATTTCCTCACATTTTTTGATCAACAAAAATTTTAAAAAGCAATAATTAGTAATCGACAGCAACAACATCAACAGCCGCAATACAGTATTCCATGAAATGTATCAAAAGAAATACCGTATTAGTGTAGTATTTGTGTATTACTAGGAAGTCTCTGAAATCATACATTGTGCTCAGGAAATGCTTGGCTTCCACAAGTTTTCTGATGTTTGAGCCAATATCTACATTTTCCTATAGTCTGTCAAGGAAGGCCCAGTTTTAACTATGAAAAATTTTGGTTACATGTGATCTAATATAATCCTGCCTGCCTGCCTTCCTTCTTTCCCTCCTTTTATTTTTCTATTATAAGACTTTATTGAGGGAGGGGGGAATGACTGCACAAAATAAATGCAAACATTATCTAACAATGTATCATATTAAAAACAAAATGTACCAAGTAATATGATTTTTAAACAGTATTTATTGCTTCATATATTAGGCAATAATTCTGCTTTTCTTCTGTAGCTTTACTTTTTATTATAAAAATTTTAAACGTTCAGAATATATAACACCAATGTACTCGTTAGATTTAACAATTGTTAACATTTGGAAACTTCATCTATTTTTTGCTAAAGTAATTTTATAGTAAATTATAAAACTGATGGCATTCACATTACCTACTTCAGTATTGGAATCACTAATATAAATAAAGACAGTATGTTAATACCACCCAACACATTGATCACATCTAACAATAATTCTCTATTATCATCTAACGTCTATTCCATATTCAACCTCTTGATAGGATGAAAACATTGGTTCATTCGAAATAGAACCCAGTTAAGGACATTATGTTTTTATTGCTCCCAAGTTTCTTTAAATTTAAAAGAATACCTGCTTTTCATGACTTTTTTGAAGAAACCTGACTAGTTGTCTTATAGAATGTCTTACCTCCTAGGTTTCTCAGATTGGTTCCTCTCAATACCAATTTTCAAAATTGAATTTGTTCCTTTATTCCTACATTTTCCTAAAATCAGAAATTAGATGTAAAATATTGATAAATTCAGAATAAATATTTTCAAGAGGAAAGTTTCATAGAGAATGCAGCAATATTTTCTTTTGACATATTCCCATATGAAGAATTAGAGTTATTGAGCCTATTCTGTAGCAGACTGCATCCACTGGTGAATATCTGTCAGGAGACTCATCAAATCTTTCTCACACAGAGCTCCTACTCATGCTTTCCTAGTTCCCTCAGTAGACATACGACCCTTTCCAGGTGAGAAGAAAGCTTTTACGCTTATCCTTTCCCTTTAATCTAGAGAGTTAAACTGCTTCTCCACTTGCATGTTTAATATAAGATATTCCTATGCCATTTGTGTGATGAAATGTCATAACTAATGATCCCGTGTTTCTGTTTTCTGAGTGCATTTATGAGGATCTTATTTTCTACCTTTCTTCATTAAAGAATTCAGCACATGGGATCTGGGATTCTGGAGCCTAAAATATATGCGCCTAGTCAAATTTAACAGTTTAGCGGCCGGGCGCGGTGGCTCAAGCCTGTAATCCCAGCACTTTGGGAGGCCGAGACGGGCGGATCACGAGGTCAGGAGATCGAGACCATCCTGGCGAACACGGTGAAACCCCGTCTCTACTAAAAATACAAAAAAAAAACTAGCCGGGCGAGGTGGCGGCGCCTGTAGTCCCAGCTACTCGGGAGGCTGAGGCAGGAGAATGGCGTAAACCCGGGAGGCGGAGCTTGCAGTGAGCTGAGATCCGGCCACTGCACTTCAGTCCGGGCAACAGAGCGAGACTCCGCCTCAAAAAAAAAAAAAAAAAAAAAAAAAAAAACAGTTTAGCACCTAATTATTTAATTATATTCATAGTGAGAACCTCAGATTCTCTGCTTATGAGTAGATTCCCTGATAAACTATTTCTTATTCTGTTAACCAATTCCTGTTGAACAATTCAACATATTCTATATTCTAGCAGAAACTTTCATCTAATTTAATATTTTATCTATCATAATTTTCCTTCCTAGAACAGTCCGACTGACTTGTTTTTACCTATTACATTTACCTTTGAACCCCTTGCACTTTTTATGTTTCTGTTTAGTGAGTTAGCCACTTTTCTCACAGACATTAAAGAAAAAAAGACATAAAGCTGGTTCTATAAATGTTTTCATATGGTTGCCAAATACAAAACCACCACCCACTTCCCTTTCCCAAACCTCATCTCATGCCAACATGGTAGAAATGCTCTTCTTACTTTTCACTTACTAATGGTAGTATGTAACTTGTTTTTCATTAGCAGGTAACTTATTTAATATGTTGACATTAATACTATGATATTCAGAGTTGAAGTAAAGATAGTGACTTTTTTTCTGCTCACAATTCTTAGAAATACGTCTTGCTAGTAAGTCAACATTAAGAAACCTCTCTCAGTAGAGAATCATTTATTTGCAATAGAATGTAGACATAGTTTCTGTTATCCTAGAACTACTTCTAGCCCAGTGGTTACCAAGGTCTCAAAGTGTAGTCCTGAAACCAGTAGCATTAGCATCACAGGGGAACCTACTAGAAATGAAAATTCTGGGGCACCATTCTAGCCCTCCTGAATCAGAAACTCTGGCAGCGGGGTTCAATGACCTGTATTTTTACAAGCCTTCTGGGCAATTCTGATGTGCACTAAAATTTGAGAAATATTGTTCTAGAGTAAGAGATACCATCGTAGTGTAATAATACCAAATAGTAGAAGTTAGATTGCAAGCAATCTGTCTCCGTTCAGTGTGATGTTGTCGGTCAGTCTAACTTTAAGTTGCCTTCAATTGATTCAGACATTCTAAACACAAATCTGGGTGTAATTCTCTTGCCATTTCCTTGGACTGTGAAAAATGTGAAATGTAAAAGGAGGAAATTGAAGGAGAATAAATGTAGTCTTTCCTCAATAATACTGCAAATGTATTTCCCTATAAGTTCCTACATACCTGTAAGTTTTGTGATACCTGTTTTGCATTACAGGGGTGAAGCAAGACAGAGAATGATTATTGTGTTCATTTTCTCTTGAACTGGAGGAAAAAATATAACAATGACTCATAAAATGTCAGAAATTAGAGATGAAGGAGATCAGATTTCATATATCATCTAGTTTATTCATTGGCAGAACAAGATTATTTCTTACAGTGTATTAACTGGTGTTTTGTCGAGCCTAATTTATTTAACTGGTTAACATACTTAGTTTTACAAAAAACAGGCCATAGATTCAACCTGATATTTTTCTATTTTCAATACATTTTGGTAGGTAGTTACATTTGAAATATTCAATAAGTACTCTATCTCATGTGCTTATAGGCATATACTCTCATTCCCTGTTCACAACTTTATTTAGCCCTGAGTCTTCTCAAAACAAGTTTCTAAAGCTGAATTTCTTGATGTACTCATAAATATTTTTAAAGTATATGGCTTAAGCAAAACATGCAACTAGAAGAGTTAAGTAGAATATAAAGTATGTGAGTGTATCTATGGCATTGAGATAAAACAAAACCAAACTGAAGCAAAAATCACACCATTTTTAATGGATTTTGCAGTATCTTGAATTGTTCTGGAAAAGCTTCAGGTAGTGACTGAGTAGTTTGGAAGGCTATACTTTTAACTTGTGTAGCAAAATTGCTTTTCAGTTATCTACATCAGACTTTATTCATTATTCATTTATTTCACAAATATTTACTGAATAATCAGCATATACCAAAAGCTACATGTGTTACTAGCTATGTCTATTTACTAGCTATGTAAATTTAGTTGACATTTAATATTGCTAGCTTCAATTTTCTCTTCTGGAAAATGATACAAACCTCTAGGAATTGTTGAGAGAATTAAATGACATATTGCATGGGAAAGAAGCTGAGAAGAATTTCAACATATGGTTAGTAAGGTTTAGATATCAGCACCACTACCACCACCACCACCACCACCACCACCATCATCATCATCATCATCATCATCATCATCATGTATAAGGAACAGTGGAGCAGAAAATTAAATAAACATCAAGAATATCATTGTTCAATATTGATAAAGATATTCTTTATAAAGATCTAATAGTCTGTTCCAAGTGTCCTATACATCTAATTTGGTGTGTATTTTTAAAATATGTACAGATGGAGTGAGAATATGGGTTTGCTTATGCACATACGTGAATGTTTGGATGTGTTTTAGGAATACGTAGACTATCTCCCTGATAAATAAAGCTCCAGGGAATCTCTTACTGAAGCTGGTTTAGTGGCTAACCATGCATTTCTAAAAGCCTTGAGAATAGTGAGTTCATTGCCCAAAGACCCACACATCAGATTAGCATACTTAGTGAATTTAGAAAGCCTGGCCTGCAATTTAAGTGATACACAAGAAGAAGTTTTTAAAAATATTTTTCTACTTCCTAGGTTCAATAAGTAGCTCTCAGAAGTGGAAAGTACATACGTGACATATATGTAATTTCATTACACATGTGTTCGATCTATATATATACACATATATAAGATATATAAATATATTTATATGTTTAAATATTATCATAGTTTAAACCTTGTCTAATCATATTTATTTTTAAATATTTTTATTATACTTTAAGTTCTAGGGTACATGTGCACAATGTGCAGCTTTGTTACATATGTATACAGGTGCCATGTTGGTGTGCTGCACCCATTAACTCATCATTTACATTAGGTATATCTCCTAATGCTATCCCTCCCTTCTACCCCCTCCCCACAATAGGACCTGCTGTATGATGATCCCTTTCCTGTGTCCAAGTGATCCCATTGTTCAATTCCCACCTATGAGTGAGAACATGTGGTGTTTGGTTTTCTGTTCTTGTGATAGTTTGCTGAGGATGATGGTTTCCAGCTGCGTCCATGTCCCTACAAAGGACACGAACTCATCCTTTTTTATGGCTGCATAGTAGTCCATGGTGTATATGTGTCACATTTTCTTAATCCAGTCTGTCACTGATGGACATTTGGGTTGATTCCAAGTCTTTGCTATTGTGAATAGTGCCGCAATAAACATGCGTGTGCATGTGTCTTTATAGCAACATGACTTATAATCCTTTGGGTATATCCCCAGTAATGGGATGGCTGGGTCAAATGGTATTTCTAGTTCTAGATCCTTGAGGAATCACCACACTGTTTTCCACAATGGTTGAACTAGTTCACAGTCCCACCAACAGTGTAATAGTGTTCCTATTTCTCCACATCCTCTCCAGCACCTGTTGTTTCCTGATTTTTTAATGATTGCCATTCTAACTGGAGTGGGATGGTATCTCATTGTGGTTTTGATTTGCATTTCTCTGATGGCCAGTGATGATGAGCATTTTTTCATGTGTCTGTTGGTTGTATGAATGTCTTCTTTTGAGAAGTGTCTGTTCATATCCTTTGCCCACTTTTTGATGGGATTGTTTGTTTTTTTCTTATAAATTTGATTAAGTTCTTTGTAGGTTCTGGATATTAGCTCTGTGTCAGATGAGTAGATTGGAAAAATTTTCTCCCATTCTGTAGGTTGCCCGTTCACTCTGATGGTGGTTTCTTTTGTTGTCCAGAGCTCTTTAGTTTAATAGGATCCCATTTGTCAATTTTGGCTTTTGTTGCCGTTGCTTTTGGTGTTTTAGACATGAAGTCCTTTCCCATGCCTGTGTCCTGAATGGTATTACCTAGGTTTTCTTCTAGGGTTTTTATGGCTTTAGGTCTAACATTTAAGTCTCTAATCCATCTTGAATTAATTTTCGTATAAGGAGTAAGGAAAGGATCCAGTTTCAGCTTTCTACTTATGGCTAGCCAATTTTCCCAGCACCATTTATTAAATAGGGAATCCTTTCCCCATTTCTTGATTCTGTCAGGTTTGTCAAAGATCAGATGGTTGTAGATGTGTGGTATTATTTCTGAGGGCTCTGTTCTGTTCCATTGGTCTATATCTCTGTTTTGGTACCAGTACCATGCTCTTTGGGTTACTATACCCTTGTAGTATAGTTTGAAGTCAGGTAGCATGATACCTCCAGCTTTGTTCTTTTGGCTTAGGATTGTCTTGGCAATGCGGGGACTTTTTTGGTTCCATATGAAGTTTAAGGAAGTTTTTTTCCAATTCTGTGAAGAAAGTCATTGGTAGCTTAATGGGGATGGCATTGAATCTATAAATTACCTTGGGCAGTATGGCCATTTTCACGATATTGATTCTTCCTATCCATGAGCATGGAATGTTCTTCCATTTGTTTGTATTCTCTTTTATTTCACTGAGCAGTGGTTTGTAGTTCTCCTTGAAAAGGTCCTTCACATCCCTTGTAAGTTGGATTCCTAGGTATTTTATTCTTTTTGAAGCAATTGTTTATGAGAGTCCATTCATGATTTCGCTCTCTGTTTGTCTGTTACTGGTATATAAGAATGCTAGTGATTTTTGCACATTGATTTTGTATCCTGAGTCTTTGCTGAAGTTGCTTATCAGCTTAAGGAGATATTGGGCTGAGATGATGGGGTTTTCTAAATATACAATCATGTCATCTGCAAACAGGGACAATTTGACTTCTTCTTTTCCTAACTGAATCCCCTTTCTTTCTTTCTCTTGCCTGATTGCCCTAGCCAGAACTTCCAACACTATGTTGAGTAGGAGTGGTGAGAGAGGGCATCCCTGTCTTGTGCCAGTTTTCAAAGGGAATTTTTCCAGTTTTTGCACATTCAGTATGATATTGGCTGTGAGTTTGTCATAGATAGCTCTTATTATTTCAAGATATGTTCCATCAATACCGAATTTATTGAGAGTTTTTAGCATGAAGAGCTGTAGAATTTTGTCAAAGACCTTTTCTGCATCTATTGAGATAATCATGTGGTTTTTGTCTTTGGTTCTGTTTATATGCTGGATTATGTTTATTGATTTGCATATGTTGAAACAGCCTTGCAGCCCAGGGATGGAGCCCACTTGATCATGGTAGATAAGCTTTTTGATGTGCTGCTGGATTTGGTTTGCCAGTATTTTATTGAGGATTTTTGCATCGATGTTCATCAGGGATATTGGTCTAAAATTCTCTTTTTTTTTTTTTTTGTATCTCAGTAAAGCTTTGGTATCAGGATGATGTTGGCCTCGTAAAATGAGTTAGGGAGGATTCCCTCGTTTTCTATTGATTGGAATAGTTTCAGAAGGAATGGTACCAACTCCTCCTTGTACCTCTGGTAGAATTCGGCTGTGAATTCATCTGGTCCTGGACTTTTTTTGGTTGGTAGGCTATTAATTATTGCCTCAACTTCAGAGCCTGCTATTGGTCTATTCAGGGATTCAACTTCTTCCTGCTTTAGTCTTGGGAGAGTGTAAGTGTCCAGGACATTATCTATTTCTTCTAGAGTTTCTAGTTTATTTGCGTAGAGGTGTTGATAGCATTCTCTGATGGTAGTTTGTATTTCTATGGGGTTGGAGGTGATATCCCTTTTATAATTTTTTATTGCGTCTATTTGATTCTTCTTTTTTTTTTTTTTTTTTTTTTTTTTTTTTTTTTTTTTGAGACGGAGTCTCACTGTGTCATCCAGGCTGGAGTGCAATGGTGCCATCTCGGCTCACTGCAACCTCCATCTCCTGAGTTCAAGCGATTTTCCTACCTCAGCCCCCCAAGTAGCTGGGATTCCAGGCACCCGCCACCAAGCCTGGCTAATTTTTGCATTTTTAGTAGAGACGGGGTTTCACCACGTTGGCCAAAGTGGTCTCGAACTCCTGACCTCAGGTGATCCACCTGCGGCCTCCCAAAGAGCTGGGATTATAGCCGTGAGCCACTGCGCCCTATTAGATTCTTCTTTCTTTTCTTTTTTATTAGTCTTGCTAGCAGTCTATCAATTTTGTTGATCTTTGCAAAAAACCAGCTCCTGGATTCATTGCTGTTTTGGAGGGTTTTTTTGTGTCTCTATCTCCTTCAATTCTGCTCTGATCTTAGTTATTTCTTGCCTTCTGCTAGGTTTTGAATGTGTTTGCTCTTGCTTCTCTAGTTCTTTTAATTGTGATGTTAGGGTGTCAATTTTAGATCTTTCCAGCTTTGTCTTGTGGGTATTTAGTGCTATAAATTTCCCTCTACACACTGCTTTAAGTGTGTTCCAGAGATTCCTGTATGTTGTATCTTTGTTCTCATTGGTGTCAAAGAACATCTTTATTTCTGCCTTCATTTTGTTATGTAGCCAGTAGTCATTTAGGAGCAGGTTGTTCAGTTTCCATGTAGTTGAGCGGTTTTGATTGAGTTTCTTAGTCCTGAGTTCTAGTTTGATTGCACTGTGGTCTGAGAGACAGTTTGTTATAATTTCTGTTCTTGTACATTTGCTGAGGAGTGCTTTACTTCCAATTATGTGGTCAATTCTGGAATAAGTGTGATGTGGTGCTGAGAAGAATGTATATTCTGTTGATTTGGGGTGGAGAGTTCTATAGATGTCTATTAGGTCCGCTTGGTGCAGAGTTGAGTTCAATTCCTGGATATCCTTATTAACTTTCTGTCTCGTTGATCTGTCTAATGTTGACAGTGGGGTGTTAAAATCTCCCATTATTATTGTATGGGAGTCTAAGTCTCTTTGTAAGTCTCTAAGGACTTGCTTTATGAATCTGGGTGCTCCTGTATTGGGTGCATATATATTTAGGATAGTTAGCTCTTCCTGATGAATTGATCCCTTTACCATTATGTAATGGCCTTCTTTGTCTCTTTTGATCTTTGATGGTTTAAAGTCTCTGTTTTATCAGAGACTAGGGTTGCAACCCCTGCTTTTTTTTGTTCTCCATTTGCTTGGTAGATCTTCCTCCATCCCTTTATTTTGAGCCTTTGTGTGTGTCTGTGTGTGTGATGGGTCTCGTGAATACCGCAAACTGATGGGTCTTGACTCTTTATCCAGTTTGCCAGTCTGTGTCTTTTAATTGGACCATTTAGTCCATTAACATTTAAGGTTAATATTGTTATGTTTGAACTTGCTCCTGTCATTATGATATTAACTGGTTATTTTGCTCGTTAGTTGATGCAGTTTCTTCCTAGCCTCGATGGTCTTTACATTTTGGCCTGTTTTTGCAATGGCTGGTACCGGTTGTTCCTTTCCATGTTTAGGGCTTCCTTCAGGGTCTCTTGTAAGGCAGGCCTGGTGGTGACAAAATCTCTAAGCATTTGTTTGTCTGTAAAGGATTTTATTTCTCCTTCACTGATGAAACTTAGTTTGGCTGGATATGAAATTCTGGGTTGAAAATTCTTTTCTTTAAGAATGTTGAATATTGGCCCCCACTCTCTTCTGGCTTGTAGAGTTTCTGCCGAGGGATCTGCTGTTAGTTTGATGGGCTTCCCTTTGTGGGTAACCCGACCTTTCTCTCTGGCTGCCCTTAAGAGTTTTTCCTTCATTTCAACTTTGGTGAATCTGACAATTATGTGTCTTGGAGTTGCTCTTCTCAAGGAATATCTTCGTGGTGTTCTCTGTATTTCCCGAATTTCAATGTTGGCCTGCCGTACTAGGTTGGAGAATTTCTCCTGAATGATAACCTGCAGAGTGTTTTCCAACTTGGTTCCATTTTCCTCATCACTTTCAGGCACACCAATCAGACGTATATTTGGTCTTTTCACGCAATCCCAAATTTCTTGGAGGCTTTGTTCATTTCTTTTTCCTCTTTTTTCTCTACACTTCTCTTCTTGCTTAATTTCATTCATTTGATCTTCAATTGCTGATACTCTTTCTTCCAGTTGATCGAGTTGGTTACTGAAGCTTGTGCATTTGTCACGTAGTTCTTGTGTTATGGTTTTTATCTCTATCAGTTCTTTTAAGGTCTTCTCTGCATTGATTATTCTAGTTATCCATTCATCCATTCTTTTTTCAAGATTTTTAGTTTCACGGTTCAGGCTGGTGAACTCCTGACCTCATGAACCATCTGCCTCAGCCTCCCAAAGTGTTGGGATTAAAGGCATGAGCCACCACACACAACCTGACAGTTCTATTAACTGGTAAGTTAAATGGAGTTTTAGATTGTTTTCAACAATTGTTCTTTAAAATACTCATAAGAGGAGAATAGCTTCAGATTTTAGAGATGGCACACTATTGGTGGGAATGTAAATTAGTATAGACACTGTGGAAAACAGTATGGTGTTTCCTCAAAAACCTAAAGTTAGAACTGTGATGTCATTCAGCAATTCCACTGTTCAGTATATATCCAAAAGAAATGAAATTGGTATATTGAAGAAACATCTGCACTCCCATGTTTATTGCAGCACTATTCACAATAGCCAAGATATGGAATCAACCTAAGTGTCTATGAACAGATGAATGGGTCTTTAAAATGTGGTATATATACCCAATGGAATAGCATTCAGTCATAAAAATGAATGAAATCTTGTCATTTGCAGCAATATGGATGAAACTGGAGGACATTATGTTAAGTGAAATAAGCAAGGCACAAAAAGGCAAATGTTGTATGTTCTCACTAATATATGGGAGCTAAAACAAACTTGATATCATGGAAGTAGAGAATAAAATAATGTTTAGGAGATTGGGCAGGATAGTGAGAAGGAGGAATAAAAAGGAGTTGATTAATGTGCAGAAATACAGTTAGAAAGAATAAGTACTAGTGTTTGATAGCATAACAGAGTGATTATAGTTAAGAATAATTTATTGTATATTTCAAAATAATGAGAAGATTTGGAATGTTTCCAACACAAATGACAAATGTTTGAGGCAGTGTATACCCCAATTACTTTGATTTGTTCATTACACGTTGTATCCTTATATCAAAATATCACTTGTATCCTGTAAATACGTACAACACACACACACTCTCTCTCTCCATATGTATATAATATATGGATATATATGGAAATATATATGTAATATATATGGCAAAATATATATGGAGACATAAACATATATATTTCAGCACATGGTTAGTAAGATTTCGGTATCATCAGCACCACCACCAGCAGCATCATCATCACATCATTATTATCTATAAGAAACAGTGGAGCAGAATATTAAATATATATATGTATCTTTTTCATATTTCCTATATTATATATATGAATATATATTCATATATTTCTATATATATAGAAACACTTCAGTGATAGTAAAATATGAGGCTCTTTTGGCTGAGTCCTCACACTGAAGACACTGTGAATGAGACCAGCACTATGGAATTCTACAACCACATTTTATGTACTTTCCTTGCAAACTATCCAATCCAGTCACACTTCATATCCTTCAATTAGTTTCAACATGGCCAGACATTAAATTTTCAGAACACATCTGGGAGAAAGGAAAAACACAACTTTATCCTGCAGGGATCCCTACCTGTAATATCCTCCCTCAGATGAAAATTGCATAATTATACCAACTTAATATTCATGGGACTTTGTTGCAAAGTGATAACCAAATTTGTGTGTTTCTGTGTGTGTGCATAGAAATATTATTAGGACTCAAAAGTATCATTAAATAGAAGCAAAAATAAGGATAATTAAGGTATGAAAAATGTACATACACATAAATTATGAAAATGTATTCATGTTTATATGTTTTCTTATTCTATTTCAAACTTTCTTCAATTATGGGAATATGCAAAGATAGCTACACTCAAGATTTTACTCTTTTGTCAGTATTAATTACAACCTCCAGGTATATATTTTTATAATATTTAATAATATTTTATTAATTTTTATTTAATTTTAAATTTAATTTAAAATAAAAAATTTAATAAATTTTTATTAAGTGATATAAGAATTAAAGAGAGTTAGAAATTTTAATATAGTACCTCTGTTTTTTAGAGTTTACCTTTTATTGAAATACAGTAAGTATTTAGAAGATGCCACAAATCACAGTTATTACAACTCAAAGATTTTTAACAAAGTGAACATAACCATATAAAGAGCTCCCGAGATAAGACATGGAATCTCACAAGTCCCTCCCATATCCCATCCTGCTCACATGCCTCACACCCCAGTGGTCTTCCAGTTCCAGAGGGAGCTGCTGTCCTGACTTCCAGCACTATGCATCAGTTCTTTTCTCTTTTTGAAGTCCATATACATTGAAGTACTAGCTTGTGCTCCTTTTTGCCTGGCTCATATTTTTAACATTATGATTGTGAGAGTCAACCAAGTTGTTGCTTGTAGTAATGATCTGTTAGTTCACTTTGATGCTGCTTTATTTTTCTTTTTGCATTTCAACATATGAATGAGTACATCACAAATTACTTAGTCTGTTGGTAATAGACTTTGGTTGTTTCCATTTTTTTGCAATTGTTAATGCTGTTATGAGTGTTTTATATGCTTTTTTATGTACATATATATACACACCAAATATCTATCTATCTATACATACATACATTCTTGTTGGGTATATTCCCAGAGTGAAATTGTTGTATCATATGATAGACATGTATTGAGTATGACACACTTCTTACAAATGTCTAGCATATGAACTTTTTTTTTTTTTTAGTGGTGAAAGCTGTTTTAGGAAGAAAAATATCTGTGAGATTTTATAGCATTTTACTTATATAACTGTGGATTTGTGGTAAATTTCCTCATGGAAAACATAGCTTTTGCCATTGGCTTAGCTATCACTTTCTCCAGAAAGTAAATTGACTTAAAAAAAACTACATAGTAAATTAAGTATGTATTTTCCTATGTGAGAGATTGATAAATGATTCTGACACATAATGCAGTGCCTGATACACAGTAAGCATTCACTAAAAGTATGTGGTTTGCCAAGGAAGATACACAGATGGCAAATAAGCATGTGAGATGAAGTACAACACCATATATCATCAGGGAATTTCACATTTAAACAACAATGAGACACCACTGCACACTTAGTAGAATGGCTGGAGTTCAAAACAGTGACAACATCAAATGCTGGCAAGAAGGTGCAGCAGTAGGAACTCTGATTCATTGCTGATGAGGATGAAAAATGATGCAGCTACTTTGGAAGACATGTTGGCAGTTTCTTACAGACTAAATATATTTGTATCATATATTCCAGCAGTCATGCTCTTTGGTGTTTACTCAAACGAATGGAAAACTTATGTTTATACAAAAACCTAAACATGAATGTTTATGGAGAGTTTATTAGGAATTGACAAAACTTGGAAACAACCAAGATGTCCTTCAATAGACGAATAAGTAAACAAATTATAGTATTTTCATATAATGGAATATTATACAATGATTTTAGGAAATAAACTATCAAGCTATCTAAAGATATGGCAGCATCTTAAAAAGCACAATGCTAAAGAAAGAAGACAACATGAGAAAGTACATACTTTATGGTTCTAATCATATTATGTTCTGGAAAAGACAAAACTGTGGAAATGGTAAAAGCATCAGTGCTTTCCAGAGGTTCAGTAGAAGTGAAGGAGGAACAAATAGGTGAAGAACAAGAAATATTTCGGGCAGTGAAACTATTCTGTATGATACAGTAATGATGGATATATGTCATTAAACATTTGCTAAAACTGATAGAACTGCACAACACAAAGAGTGAACCCTAATGTAAACTTTGGACTTTAGTTAATCATAAAGTATCACTATCAGTTCATCAATTGTGACAAGTGTACCATACCCAATACAATATGTAATGGTAGGAAAAGCTGTACGTGGATTGGGAGAGGAAGTGTGTGAGAACTCTCTGTACTTGAGAGTCAATTTTTCTGTAAACTAAAATTGCTATAAATAATAAAGTCTACTAATTTTTTAACAAGGTGTTCCTAGTGAAAGCCTGACCACATTTTCCTCAACTCTTAATGTTGTCCATTCAGGTGGAGTATCGAAGTACTAAACCCAGAGCCAGGACGAGGTAGAAGTAACCCTTTTGATTTTTGTATGCAACATTGTATCAGTCAGCTATCCCAATAATCCACTTTTTTTTTATTGTTATACATTAAGTTCTAGGGTACATGTGCACAATGTGCAGGTTTGTTACATATGTAATAATCCACTTTTAATTGAAGAACACTCGAATTATTTTAAATATATATGTTTTAAAAGGCAGTAAATATTTGGAGGACAGTATTAGGGAATTCAACAGATAAAATTATGATGTTTGAATGAGTAACAATTATCTTCTGGAGCTTAATCTTTTAAAAGCCCATTGATGTGGAAAATGAATCATAATACGATGTTAAGTCCCAGGGAATATAATAGTTACCTTCTCTACACTTTAGAGTGTTTTCTCACACTTTAGTGCTTTCCACCTTGAAAACTTGTCAGAAATGTTCCTCATATTTCAGAGACGGTACATTTAAAAAATTAAACTCCACACTCTTCCAAGATATCAGAAAGGTACACCCTGTTCAAATAGTCTCCCTGATGTATGGTTTTAGACTCTTTAAGTATATATTTGAATAAAAATCAGAATTAACTAATTAATGAATGGAAAGAGAAAACCTTTATAATGAGCCTGATGTTTTTAAGGCATCTGGCTCTCTATCTTGTCCTGCTCCCATCCCATTCTGAAAGAACTAA
Source organism: Trachypithecus francoisi (assembly GCF_009764315.1). Taxonomy (NCBI): domain Eukaryota; kingdom Metazoa; phylum Chordata; class Mammalia; order Primates; family Cercopithecidae; genus Trachypithecus; species Trachypithecus francoisi. The sequence continues at coordinate 174,586,996 of NW_022681465.1, read as the reverse complement.
CTTCCCATCAGTCTATATGTCAAAAACAGTGTCCTTTTCACCATGTAATCTTAAAAGTGAGGGTTCATTAGTAAAAATCAAATAGAGTAGATTGATGAAAATGTGGATGGTAAGGTTTTAGAAACAGGAAGAAAAATATTTTTTATGGAATTTTGCTCTAGTAAGGAGCTTAGAAGTGGGGCTACTGAAGAGGAATGCAATGTCTAAAGAGGACTGTCTGAAGTAAAATACCTAAGTATGCTGCTGAGAATGATACAGTAGAGATGGAAAATTGGATGGGAGAAATGGGGGCAGTTGGTGGAGAGAAGTCCTTGAGTAGGTGAGAGGGGAGTAGCAGGGCTGGCCTTCAATGTGAGCAGGAACAATTTATCCCGAGTAAGAGAATTGCATAGAAACATTTGCAGGCAAGTGGTTAGAGGAAAGTATCAGGAAATTTCAAATGTTTTCTAATTGCATCGCTTTTTCTCAGAAAAAAAAAAAAAAAATGGGAAGAGGGGTTAACAATTAAGTGATGCTGATAGAACACTCGGGGCTGGAAATTTGCAAAGAGAAAAAGGTTTGAAAGTCTAACATAAGCCTGGTACAATAAATCGAGTGACAAAATATAGCAAGAAATGTATCCCACTGTGCATGCTGTTAGAATTACAGAGTATAATCATAGCATCAAATACCTGTTTTCGAATTCTAAGAAATAATATTTTAAGTCGTTATTTCTGAGAAATTGCTTATACAAATGAACAATGGCCAGAGCATTTATGACAATGGGTCTCTGACCCGTGGTTTCTGCAGCAACTAGCCCAGGAAGCCAAACTACCATTTCTGCAGACTGGTCAGGGCTTGGTCAATGACTGCCAGCTTCCAACTCAGAATCAACCAGAGAAAGCCAAATGTGCTCCTTGAACCTATCACATAAGATTCTCCACCTTAGTGAGCTTGCTTCCAGCATGCCCATTTCGATAACTTCCAATTGTAGTATACCTGAATCCTTCTCATTTTTTCACTATCATACTTTCCCATTGCCCCGCCTGCCTTGTAGTCGCCAACAAATTCAAATAATGGTGCTAGCCCCATGTTATAATAGGCTCTGAATAAATAATGTTTGTTCTCATTTGTGTGGCCTATATTTTTTCCACAGTAACTTTTATATTGTGTAAATATTGCCTTTCAAAAAACTATTTACAGTATGTGTATCACTTCAGTAGAAAAAGAGTTAAACTACTCAGTATCCTTTAACAACAAAACTGGTGAGCTTATTGTTTCCATTTTTTAATTACATGGAAGAGAACATAGTGTAGTGACAAGAGGATGTGGTGCAGCTGTGCCCCCAAAATGGGGCTTAGTCCAGGAGGGTTCTAGGCTTCACTAAGGAAAGAATCCAAAAGTGAGAGGACAATGAAAGCAAGTTTATCAGAGCAATAGTTTATAGCAAAATGGCTGCTCCATAGACAGAACAGGGCTAACCCATAGTCAGAGGAGCCTAGAGTAGCCATATACACCAAAATGACTACTCCATAGCAAAGCAGGACTACCTCATGGGCAGAGCAGCTCAGCAAAGCAGCAAAGGCAGTTCTGAGACGCAGCGGGAGCTTACAGCAACAGTAGCAGTTCAGAGGAGGAGCAGCAGCTGCTGCAGCAGCCTCCCCTACTGTGAATTGCTGCCTGACTATATTTATAACTACTCTTAATTATATGCTAATTAAGGGACAGGTCACTCAGAATTTTCTAGAAAAGGGGCGAGGGAGTTCCTAGAAGCATATAAGGTAACTTCTAGGTCATTGCTGTGGCATTTGTAGATGTCATGGTGTCAGTGGGAGTATCTTTATGCTAATGAGCAGTGAGGGCAACTAGAGATCACTTTCATCACCACCTACTGATGTAAAGAGGCTTCTCTGCTACATTCTATTTTGATCAGCAGGGTCATTTTGGGTGCTTAGAAAAAGGGTTGATGGTCTTCTACCTCAGATGGGCTTTGGAACAGGCATATGTAGTCTCAAGTCTTTGTTTCTTCATGCATCAGTTGAATCACTTTGGTAAAGTTATTTAATCTCTAATGCTAGAGGTTTCTAATAAGTAAAATGGAGTAATACCTGTTATCTCAGATAACTTTTTGAGAAGAATATGCAAAGTATACATAACTCATGGGACTTAGCAGACTTATGAAATAAATTATTTTCCTCTTGCAATTCTCCTCCTTCCCCTTGACTCATTCAATTACATTGAAAATGTGTTTATGTAAAAATAGCTCCAAAATAACAAAAACTTTTTTAAAAGTCTTTGTTTCCTATTCCCAGTAGTCTGAAAACCACTGTGTCACTGGAGCAAATCTGAAAAGTAAAAACGATTGTGTGTGTTTCACTAAGCCACTGTTATATGATTTGTTTTGCTCATAAAGGTTTACATACTAGGAGATTTTTTCAGTGTTTCTTTTTTTTGTTTGTTTGTTTGTTTGTAGCAACTTTATTAATAATCCCACACCAGAAATAACACAAATATCCATCAGCAAATACATAAACCAATTGTGGTATATTACAATGAAATACCAGCCAGCAATAAAAACAAAAAGCTACAGACATACACAACAGTATGTATCTCTAAACATGCTAAGCTAAAGAAACTAAACATAAGAGTTCAGTAATCTTTGATGAATGTGTATACCCATGTAACCACCACCCCCGATCAAAGTAAAGAACATTTTCTTACCAGAATAAATTTCCTCTCCCTTTGCAGTCATTCTCCCCAGCCCTAGGTCACCACTGATCCACCTTCTGTTACTGGTAGGTTAGTTTTCTTCCCTGATTTAGAATTTCATATAAATTAAATCAGATAGTGATTTCTTTTTAAAGGAGCAAAATTTCTTTCTTCAATCACCATGTTCATTCAAAGTATCTTGTCAACTTTACTTCTGATAGTTCCAATATCTGCACAGTGCTGGGCACAAGGTTGATGCCAGTGTGTTCTGGATTGAAATATGTACAGAGAGATGAATAATTGTACTTCCTCAATCTCCATATAGAATTTCAGAGCAGATTTCCAAACTCCTTTGAGAAAGAGTTCTATTTAATTCAAGGAAACAAGACAAATACCAGTAGGTATAATTCCAGGAATTGAATAACTGGCTGAGAAGAGGTTTAGTTAAGTAACTAATTATTAAGAACAAAATGTGTATATTAGCTCATCTAACTCTTCAATTGTTGATATGAAAGTTGCTATCCAGAAGTTGGAGAAACTCATTAATTTATATCTAACTTTCACAATTAGGTTAGCTTTGTACTTACAGAAGCTATATTTTCAGCATCTAAAACTTTCATTTCACAGATCCAATTATACTTAATTAGAGTTGTGAAAAGAAAAAACACAATTCTCATTTGTCTTCAATATATAAACTAAATTTCTATTCATTTTACATATCTTGTCTAAATGTTGTTTATCTTTGTGGTAACTTACATTGTTATAAAATTGGTACTTCTTCAAATGATGCTGATACTGCTTATATAGTATCATTTCTTTTTTTTCTTACAACTGGTATAGAATATAGAATGTTAGAAGCTTTTGTTGACACTAAAAGATAAACTTTTTTAATGAAAGGGATTCATTCAAATTTTATTTACAAAATATATTTTAGTGGGTTTTTACAAAATAAAGTTCTATGAACCATCAACTTTGGATATCAATTCATATCATTAATTTATTAAATGATATTAAAACAATTAAAATCAGGTTTCTTTTTTAAAAATTATACTTTAAATTCTGGGGTACATGTGCAGGACGGGCAGGTTTGTTAAATAGGTATACACGTGCCATGGTGGTTTGCTACACCCAACAACCCATCATCTACACTAGGTATTTCTCCTAATGTTATCCCTCCCCTAGGCCCCACCTCCCTGACAGGCCTCAGTGTGTGATACTCCTCTCCCTGTGACCATATGTTCTCATTGTTCAACTCTCACTTATGAGTGAGAACATGCAGTGTTTGTTTTTCTGTTCTTGTGTTAGTTTACTGAGAATGATGGTTTCCAGCTTCATCCATGTCCCTGCAAAGAACATGAATCATCCTTTTTTACAGCTGCATAACATTCCATGGTATATATGTGCCACATCTTCCTTATCCAGTATATCATTGATGGGGATTTGGGTGGGTTCCAAATCTTTGCTATTGTGAACAGTGCCACAATAAACATACGTGTGCATGTGTCTTTATAGTAGAATGATTTATAATCCTTTGGGTATATACCCAGTAATGGGATTGCTGGGTCAAATGATATTTCTAGTTCTAAATCCTTGAGGAAATGCCACACTGTCTTCCACGATGGTTGAACTAGTTTACACTCCCACCAACAGTGTGAAAGCATTTCTATTTCTCCAGATCCTCTCCAGCATCTGTTGTTTCTTGACTTTTTAATGATTGCCATTCTAACTGGCGTGATATCGTATCTCATTGTGGTTTTGATTTGCATTTCTCTAATGACCGGTGATGATGAGCATTTTCTCATGTGTCTGTTGGCTGCATAAGTGTCTTCTTTTGAGAAGTGTCTGTTCATATCCTTTGTCCACTTTTTGATAAGGTTTATTTTTATTTTTATTTTTTTATTTTTATTTTTGTCTTGTAAATTTGTTCAAGTTCTTTGTAGATTCTGGATATTAGCCCTTTGTCAGATGGAGAGATTGAAAACATTTTCTCCCATTCTGTAGGTTGCCTGATTACTCTGATGATAGCTTCTTTTGCTGTGCAGAAGCTCTTTAGTTTTATTAGATTGCATATGTCAATTTTGGCTTCTGTTGCTGTTGCTTTTGGTGTTTTAGTCATGAAGTCTTTGCCCATGACTTTGTCCTGAATGGAATTGCCTAGGTATTGTTTTAGGGTTTTTATGGCTTTAGGTCTTATGTTTAAGTTTTTAATCTATCTGGAGTTAATTTTTGTAAAAGGTGTAAGGAAGGGGTCCAGTTTCAGTTTTCTGCATATGGCTAGCCAGTTTTCCTGACACCATTTATTAAATTGGGAATCCTTTCCTCATTGGTTGTTTTTGTCAGGTTTGTCAAAGATTAGATGGTTGATTTTTTTAAATAAATTACTATCAATATAGTATATCAAAAATAATCATTGGCACAGAAAAATACAGAAATATTTTTTAGAAAATTTATAGTTAATCGGAGCTACCAATGATGCATATACAAAAAATCATAATATCATTTAACCTAGGATTATTAGATGAAGGAGGCAACTCACAACCACATAAGGGATAGGAGGCCAACAATGGCATCAACTTCTGATAAACTAAGTGTAAATACAGAGAAATGTGAAGCTTCTTCTTGTTCACAAACTAACAAACCCCTCAAAATAATTTTCTTCATAGACTGTGAAGAGAACTAGCATAAAGTTTATAATTTTGATTAATTTTAGCTAGGTAATGCAAAAAATCTGAAATAAAATTTTTATTGAAGTAGGAAAAGTTACTGATATAGCATAAACTGTCGTGATTCTATCTTTACGTAAGCTATGTGGAAAGCACCTTAGAATACTGTTTTTTTGTATTCGTTTTCCTTTTCCTTCTGCAAAGGCTGGCGACTGTTCAATAATGAACAAGCACCAACAGTAGGATTTAACAAGACACTCTGAAAGATGATCGAATTTCTACTGCAAACTTCAACCTTCTTAAAACAATGAGACAACGCATCTATCAGATGTCTTGTTTTGAGGAATCAAAGCCTGTTGCTGTAAAGGTGCTGTGGCTTCCTCACCAAAACCTTTATTTATATCCTCCTTAGAACACATTTTCTGATTGAATAATCATTACCATGCAATCATTAATATCATATTTGAAAATAATACAGAGTCATTTCTGTTTCAGTGAAGCACTGATGGAATATTCTGAAGCTGAGGATAAGTAATACAAGGTTCATTTGGTTAGAAAGATGTTCATTATTCTTTACTACCCTTGCCTTCTGGCTGATTGAAGATCAGGGCCTTGCTCCAGTGTTTGCTTTTGCCTCCTGCATTTAGGGAATACTCCTGTGTTGTAAAGTCAGAATCAAGTAAGATGATTCACTAATATTTGCAGATTTTCAGTTATTTTTCCAGTTCATTTGAATCACTCCATAAATGTTTTTAAAACAAATTTAACAAGGTAGTTTTGTGAGGTTGAACACTCTACCCTGAAGCATGTTGAATGGAGATAAAGACTGAAAAATACAGTGTGATTCACAGGCTGTATTGGGAAAATAAAGGTCCATTGACAAGTTTTTAAGGCAATAAATTGAGATGATTAATTTTAACACTCCATTCAATTGTTACTTAATTGGGCAATTTCAAAAATTTTCTTTAAAACTCAGTAAACTGCAAAGAGTTGAATTCTGTAATGAGCCAAAGTGATATTCATGAGAACTGTGCTATGTTATTTGTGCACAATCTGCATAATAACCAGTACCAGAGCCACTCAACTTCCCTCAACAGTCATGGCTTAATGAGATAGTTATCCACTCCTAACTCCAAATGTTTCCTTTTTTTGGTTTTATTCAATATCAGTAAGCATCTGTCAGAAATGCTTACAATTATATAGAAGCATTGCCTTCGGTTTTTCTAACTGGTACCAAAGTGACTTTAGCTGGGCTTCTTGTTAGCTAGGAATTTGAGCTGCCTTCCAGCAGCATTTTTGGAATAAAGTACCAAAACCTGGGTGGCTAAAAGCAACTGAAATTTATTCTCACAAGGTACTGGAGGCTAGAAGTCCAAAATCAAGGTGATGCTCTCTCTGAAGGACTGGTTTTAGGGGAGAATCTGTTCTATGCCTTTCTCTCAGCTTCTGGTCTTGCTGCAATTCTTGTCAGTTCCTGGCTTGTAGAGGCATCACTCCAATCTCTATCGCTGTCAACACACAGAATTCTTCTTTGTCTCTTCACATCTTCTCTCTGTGTGTCTTTCTGTGTCTCGTCTTGTGACATCAGTCATATTGGATTAGCAGCCCTACTCCAGTATGACCTAATTTTAACTAATTGCATCTGCAGTGACCTTATGTCCAAATAGGTTCTCATTCTGAGATGCTAGGAGTTAGGACTTCAACATGTCTTATTTAGCGGAAGACAGGGAGGGAGACACATTCCATGCATAATGGAGAAGTTTTATGATGGAAATAGTACATGAAGTTCTTAGCTGCTCATTAGGCATTTAGTTCATCGTTATTTTAAGTTTCATATTGCTATATTAATATGTACTATATGTTCTCTACTTCATTTTAAAGAGGATTGGACACAGCTTGAACAAACACACAATGTAAGTGTGATTAAAGAAAACTTAAACAGAACTAAAAAATGCAAAATATAAGTAAAATTAAGACAAGCAGGAAAAGAAGACTGTTTAGGAAAGGAGAGTACATTTCTGAACAGAGAATGGACAATTAGAGATCATAGCTTAAATTATAGCTTTACTGTGTACTGGCTGTATGAACGTGGGCAACTTCCCTTTCTCATCTATTATAACAATAATCTTACCTTTTATTTAATATAAAGCTTTTCATTCAGCTTAAAAAACAATGAGGTGATTTTGTTAAGTTGCTTTGCCCTGTGCCTGACAAAAGATGTGTGCCCTAAAAGATAGCACTTACTAATGTATTAACTTTGAAAAACATAAATATACCAATATTTTTACTGAAAGAGGTTTCAAATTTGCCTTTAAGCTCCCTAGAAGCCAAAGCAAAAAGAGTTATATGATTAAATAAATAATTATCACATTCATGTAAGAGAAAGGCCACTGATTTCTTAGAGGAAGCCAAACTTTGCATTTATAATTTCCGAGAGATATTTCTCATCTAAGACATTCTATTGAGAATTCTGAATTATTAGTGAAAATGGTCCTAAGAAATGCGGTGTTGAATATTTTTAGTGCATATGTCTTACAATATTCTCTGAGGAAATTTCAAGTACATAAAAAATTCAAATCCCTAAAGATGTAAGATAGTTTTACTAGGGTACATTGTATTTGACAGAAAGAATACATAGTTTTTATTCTTCCACAATGCCACTTTTGTGACTCAACTCTTTTTTATCGAGTCAACATAGAATTTGAGTTTGAGATGAGATGAGGATTTGCATAATATTTATTATGTTGACCCACTGACAATACTCTTCAATTTATGTCATTTATTTTGCTCAACTAATATTTAAGTGCCCACTATACATCAACTTTACCGAATGCCCAGGAATTGATAATAAATAAAAATGGATAAGAATTTCTGTCTTCATGTTGCTTTCTTTCCAGCATAAGGAGGCAGAGAACAAAGCCTGAAATAGTGTTCCTCCATCCACCACCTATTCTTCTGTGTCTAGCAGCCCAGTCGGGCCAGTGTGTCATTTCAAAGCTTCTTAAACATCTGACGATGACTTTTTATCTTTCATTAAAAATCAAAATTGTTAATTTTGTTTTCCTCATGACCTGAAAGTAGATTGTAGAAAGTGTCTATTCCATTGCTATGAGGTAGAGTTTTTATGAATATTGAGAAAGATGAGAAAATCATCTGTTACTCTCTCATACCCAGTTGAGTTTTCACCATAACAGACTAGGATGCTAATCCAAATTACTCCCAACTACATACATCTATGCAGCTATAAAATGAGAATGCTATTTTAAAGAATTTTGAGACGATCTGTGTGTATAAATATATTAGCAAACGTTTTAAAGGTTTTAAATAAGTGGCAGCAACAATGTTGAACTTTACTTGAGCCTTGTATTCCCAGAAAACAATAATGGTTGAGAAATTTCTCCACCTTTTATTCTCTGAAATCTATCTTCCTTTTTTGTTTTTTTTTTTCCTGAGAAATTACCAGAAAGGGCCACTTTATGTTTGTATATTCTAAGACCCACCTGTGCCCTTCCTTATGACTCTCCTCTTTTGTAAAACCTCAATTTTCTGCCTTGAAAAAGTTTTCCTCATTAATAACAATTCTCCCTATTGCAATAGCCTGTGTAAAATCATCTCTTTAATTATCTCATGCATTATGTCTTTGACAGCAATTATAATTTTTCTACTTTCATAAAGTCAGTGCATACTTTTGCCCATGTAATTTAATTATGACATAGAATTAAACAGTTATGCAGTGAACCAATCCTTTAGGAATATTATTTCATAAAGACTTAAAGAATATGCTCTATTTTTCTTCTTGTATAATTATGTTGACTAAGAGCAATGAACATATCTTTTAAAACTCTTACCAAAAATACACACAAATGAGAATAGATTAGTTATTTGTAGGTTTTTTTTACATCTGCTTTATGAGAAATATATTTTTGGTGGTAAGAGCTTATTTATTGTATATTTAACCAAGTATTGTGAAAGTTCTTAAAGTTTCATAAAAATGTGTTTAGTTTTTTTTCTTTTGACCTGGAAAGTTCTTTTAACCCATCAGAGCAGTTAATCTTCTTTACCTAAGCCTGTGTCTACGCATAAATATTTTGCTAGACTCTATTTGGGTAAATTTAGGGGACCAGAGAGTTGTAATCCTTTAAAGAAACATCGACATTTGTTTTCCATTTAACAGAAGAGTTCTTTTTTGTCCATGCATATTTAAAGGATTCTGCCCAATTTTAATATTAGAATATTCTGAAAACTGGAGATACAGATTTTTTATTCTGAGTCAAATTATCAGTTTTTGCAGGATCAAAAACGTGCATGCCAAAAGACCTCTGGGAATTTTTATTTAAGTATTGAGGTATAACTGGAAAGTATACATCCACGCGCACTGGGTAATTTAAAATTACCCATTTCCTCACAAGTTCTTGCTGCTGCTTTCAGATCCAGAGGCTGTCAGGATTTACAGGATACCTTATTAACTTAGAATAATTCAAATACCTTTTCTTTTTGTCCAAAAAGCAGGGAGAGAGTACATATGCAAATAGTTAAAATGAATAAAATTATGAGAGATATATTTACCTACTTAAGAAAATGTACAGTTTTAAAACTCTTTAGATGCAACTGTTTTTATGCAATACATTTGCAATGTAAACAATGGGGAGCTATATATATCCAGGCCAATGCTTTGATACATTTATCAAGGCCATTCTTAGCTATTCATTAAAGCAACACAAAACAAGGGACATTCTGCCAGTGAATTGTCCAGTGCTGGCTGCTACCTTCTCTTCACTGGGAAAAACAAACAACAGTAAAAACCCCAGCATTTACTTGAGGACATTGTGTAGACTAATAATATCATTGAGTACATGCTTTGAATTTGCTTTGGAACAAATTGATTAATTACTACAATAAGTAAGCTTTGTGATTCCTATTACCAATTAACTGCTTTAAATAAGAAAACTTATTTTTCAAATAAGATAAACTTACCCACAGCAGGAAAATCCAAAGGAAGATTATTTGATCCCAAATTTACATTTTTCTGACTCTAATTTTACTCATGTTCTTTGGTTATCAATGAGAAAATGGAAGAATTTCTTCCATTAATTTGTCTTGTTCTTGAATTTCTTCCAGTTAGTCTTGTTCTACTGTCTTAGTTGGTACTATAGCAGTGGGTTGTTCAAATATAGTGCTTTCTAAAATGTGAAATACCGAAAATTAGTCTGGCAATATGCTGCTTGGAAGGAACATATGCTGCACCGTCTGGCAACATGTGGCATAGTCACATAGTGCAGAAACACTGCATACTCTATTTACTTCTTGGAGACCCACAATGCACTTTCTTATACTGAAGGTTCTGATAAGTCTTGCAATAAGTATGTTTAATATTATTTTAAAGTGTTTAATGTTTAACAATGATCAAATAAATTTATGTAATTGTACACTAATATATTAAAGGGCTTCATATAACAAACTAGATATATTATCTGGCATGATGAACCTTATTATAAACGTATGCAAGACAGTGGGTAGCCTCTCAGTAGCCTCACAGCCAGGCTTCACAAAGGAATGTTTTGTTCCCCATGGTATATAGTCATCCAAATGACCTTCTGGGTAGAAAAGCAATGCTAGGGTGATCTGTTCCTTCAGTATTTTCAGTAGTCATAATTATTCCTCTTCTCTAATGCCATTGTGGGAAGGCAGTAGGCCAGTTGTGGAAGCAATGGGAGCAGTAGAAGTAGTGAGATGATCACAGATTGAATCCTCTCCAAAGACACAGCTAACTGGATTTTTAATCATAAGTCAGTACAGACAGCTCCATTCCAAAACACCTCAGAGATTGCTGGCCAGACTGGAAAATTTTTAAAATCAGAGGTCAACGTGTTTTGTGCCGTATAACTTACTCCTCTGCCACAGTTGATTGGGCCAATGATTGGCAGTTGACTGTAAGTCATAGGCTTTATTTGTTACATGTTAAATTTTTGTATTTATAAGGGTCACTTTATGAATCATCTATTCTTTAAAATTGGATTAGATGTCTTTCTGTGTCACTCAAATGAATTAAGAACCATCATATATATTTTAATTATTTGACACAACTTACGAAATAGTTCAATGAGGCTAGTATTAGTACCATAATTAGTACTTAGCTGCAATTCAGTAAATCATTCTAGTTTTAGTGTCAGAGATTCAAAGCCTACATGATTTAACACTCAAGCTAAAGTTTTTTTTGTATCTGTCTCCTTCTTTCTTATTCACTGTACATTCAAGGTAGACTCAAGACTGACTCTGCACGCGTCCTCCATGATCCTTCTCTTCGGTCTTGCTTCATCAAGGAGAAATTTTGTGCAGTGCTACAGATGTCCTTGTATCATCCTTATTATTTTCTCCACCTCTCAGAAACAATTATATGAAAATCAGTGTTATATCTGCTGAACTTAGCCTAATGTACATAAGCGGAGAATTGTTGTTAGGGAATATATTGACCTCTATTTTAGTTTTGTTGTAAAGTATATTCACTCGTTAAATTTACCCAGATCCTGTTTCTGCCTTAAAATTGCCTTTATGTTGATATTGACTGATGCAGATCCCCTATTAGGAACAGAAAATGACTATGTTTTCTTCCTTACTCACAATGGGAAATTACTACTCAGCCAAGAAAAACTAGGTCTATTCAAATTTATGTTTTTGTCACATGTGAAATAAGATTAACAGCATAAAGATAAATCCATTTGCTTGCTATACCTCTTTTTTTTCAAGGGGATTCTCCTTTCTCTTATTCTGTATTATAAGCTTATGTTCTCATAACTGTTAAATTATATATGCATTAAGAGGGGTGGTTATGGCTTGGCGCGGTGGCTCACACCTGTAATCCCAGCACTTTGGGAGTCCTAGGTGGGTGGATTACCTGAGGGCAGGAGTTTGAGACCATCCTGACCAATATGGTGAAACCCCATCTCCACTGAAAATACAAAAATTAGCCAGATGTCGTTGCGTGCACCTGTAATCCCAGGTACTCAGGAGACTGAAGCAGGAAAATTGCTTGAACCCAGGAGGCTAAGGTTGCAGTGAGCTGAGATCATGTCATTGCATTCCAGCCTGGGCAACAGAGGAGGACTCCGTCTCAAAAAGAAGGGTGGTTACATAGAAAGGCTCAGAGAAGAAAACACTCTTAGCATTTCATGTAGTAGTTAATCCTCCCAAATTTTCTCACGAATAATTGGTTTTTAGTATGTGGTGAGGGAAAGGTGACACCCAGCACTATCACCAATGTTGTCTCATATTGTGATTCTTTCACACACTGATGTTGAAAGACGCCCTGTTTTCTTGATCCAGCCAATGTATTGCAAAGATTGTCTAGCACTTTGAATTTTCCAGTCCCTCTTACTGTGGAATACCACTATGGACAGCATAAGAAGATACTGTGCAAAACACTCAAAGGCCTGAAAAGCATTCAATCTTAGATAAATAAATAAATAGATAAATCCTAGGAAAGGATGGCATAGCTCAACCTCTGAGGGATAACTGGTTGTAAAGAAATATTTGTGTATCCACTTAAAATATATTATTTTAGAAGAAGGCAAGAAGGAGTAAGGATTTGGTAGTTTTACTCTTGAGCCCCAGAATGTATTAGTTCATGGCTGATGTGCAGAAAATTCTAACAAGATCTGTCAGCCCGTGGAGATGAGACATTTGGGAGAATTCTCATTTATGTAGTATGTATTTGTGTCTTCTGGGTATCACCTCTCTTTATTCCACTTTTATCTAGCCTAAACATCTAATTTTTCTTAACAGATTTGATTCACTATTTGGCTTTCAGATATAGTTACATCACCTACTATCATATCCTACGTTATTATGTCACAAAGAACAGACACAGGAAAAGCTGTCTTTCCATGTTCACTCCTCTTTGACCTGTGGCATGGGCTGTATTTTCTCCCTTAAGATGTTCTGGATATTTTTATCCCATGTCTTTTGCCTATTTGGAAGGGTAATCTAGAGGATCCATAGTAACCATTTTTTTTTTCTCTTCTATGCTTTTTTTCTGTTTCTTCTTTAGCTGACTTTATTACTACCAAACACCTCATTTTTCAGTCTGGCTCTACTTTCTTTTGATGTCATAAACTTAGGGCTAAGCTGTTTTGCCAGATACTTGGTAAGCATTTTTATCTTTAAATTCCGATGGACTTTCTTTGATTTTTAAATGTGTTCTTATGTTTTATTAGACTTTATTTTTACAGCAGTTTTACGTTTGTAGAAAAATTTGCACAGAAATCCCAGAGACTTTCCATATACCTCTTTTCCCTCATCTCCTATCCATTAACATCTTGCATTAGTATTGAATATTTGCTACAATCACTGAACCTATCTTGATACAGTGTTATTAACTAAAGTTCATATTTATATTAGGATTTAATTTTTGCATTGAACAGTTCTATAGGTTTTGATAAATACATAATGCCACGTATCCACCATTACAGTATCATACACAATGTTTCGCTGCCCTAAAATTGCCCTGTTCTCTGCCTGTTCATCCCTCCTCCCTCTCCCTGAAAACCTGGCAGTCACTAGCTTCTTTACTGTCTCTATAGACTTTCTTTTTTCAGAATGTCATAGAGTAGAAATCATATAGTATGATGGGTCTTTTCCAGATCAGCTTCTTTCAGTTAGCAATATGTGTTTATAGCTCCTTCATGTCTTTTTGCAGCTTGATAAGTTTCTTCTTTTCTTTTTTTTTTTTTTTTTTGAGATGGAGTCTTGCTCTCTCATCCAAGCTAGAGTGCAGTGGCGCGATCTCGGCTCATTGCAACCAACCTCCGCCTCTCGGATTCATGCCATTCTCCTGCCTCACCCTCCCAAGTAGCTGGGACTATAGGCACTCACCACCATGCCTGGCTAATTTTTTTGTATTTTTAGTAGAGACAGGGTTTCACCATGTTGGCCAGGCTGGTTTTGAACTCCTGACCTCAAATGATGTGCCCACCTCGGCCTCCCAAAGTGCTGGGATTACAGGAGTAGGTCACTGCGCTCAGCTGTAGCTCGATAAGTTTATTTTCTTTTCACTGAATAATAAATTTTTGGTGGGTGTACCATTATACATTATTTATTTGTGTGCTTTTGCCTGTTCCAGTTGGCCATTACCATCTCTTAGATTCCCTAATGTGTGCTCTTTTAGGCCTATTCTCCTAACATGTTTCTCACCACAAACATCCTTTTTGTCTTTTCATCTGAATTTTAAGAGATGTCACAACTTCTCTTATAACTGAAGTATTTTTTTCAATTTACCATTAATTTCCTCCACTGCAGATTTTCATCAGAAATAATGCTTTCATTGCCATGAATTATTTCAAGATCCCAATGATTTCATTCCATCTAGATGTCTCCCTCCTACATCAAGTAACTGTTGACTCTCATCCTTACTGCTTGAACAGCTTCCTAACTTGTCTCCCTTTATATTCCCTTAATCTTGGTGAATCTATTATCCATACATAGATTTGCCAAAATGATATTCTAAATACAAATCTGATTTTGTCATTTTCTTGCTTATAGCTCTTCAGCTTTTTTCCCATTCTAATTTTGGATTTTTAAGATTGATATATTTGTACATATTTTAGGGGTACATGTCATATTTTGATACAGGGGAGTCATGATCAAATGAGGATAATTGGGATATCCATCATCTCAAATATTATCTTTTCTTTGGGGAACATTACAATTATTTTCTTCTGGCTATTGTGAAATATACAATAAAGTATTGTTAACTATAATTTTCCTACTGAACTATTGAATACCAGAAGGAATTCCTTTCACCTAGCTGTGTTTGTGGACCCATTAAACAGCTTCTCTTCATCTTTCCTAATTCTGTCCCCTTCCCAGCCCCGGTAACCACCATTCCACTCTCTACCTTCATTAGAGTAACTTTTCTAGATCCCAGATATGAATGAGAACATGCAATATTTGTCTTTCCATGCCTGGCTTATTTCACTTGACAGAGCAACCTCCAGTTCTATCCATGTTGCTGCAAATAACAAGATTTCATTCTTCTTTATGAATAAATAATTTCCCATTGTATGTATACCACATTTTATTTATCCATACATCCCTTTTTGGACACTTAGGTTGATTCTCTATCTTGGCTATTGTGAATCGTGCTACAAAAAACATGAGAGTGCAGACATTTCTTTGACATACTGATTATACATATATATACACACACACACATATATATGTTAGGTGTATCTATTTTACATATATACATACACAAATATACATCTATACACACACACACATACACACACACACATGCACTCACACTTAGCACTAAGATTGCCGGATTGGATCATATGGTAGTTCTGTTTTTAGTTTTTTCAGGAACCTCCATACTGGTTTCCATAATGATTGTACTACTTTACCTTCTCATCCACATATATGGGCATTCCCATTTCTTCACATCCTGACCAGCATTTGTTATTGTCCTTCTGATAATAGTTACTCTAAATGGGGTGAGATCCTACTTCATTGTGGTTTCGATTTGTACTTCTCTGATTGGTAGTGATGTGGAGCATTTTTTCTTATACCTTTTAGCAATTCGTATGTTGATTTTTTTGAGAAACGCCTTTTCAGGTATTTTCCCATTTTTAAATCAGATTTTTTTATATCAAGTTGAGTTCTTTATACATTCTTATTTATTCCTTGTTGAATGGATAGTCTGCGAATATTTTCTCCCCATTCAACAGGTTGTCTTTTTGTTTTTGCTATGCAGACACTTTTTAGCCAGATGTAAATCCCACTTGTCTATTTTTGTTTTTATTGCCCAACATTTTGAGGTCTTACCCAATAAATCTTTGTCCAGATCAATGCTCTATAACATTTCTCCAGTTTCATAGTTTAGGTCTTACATTTAAGTCTTTAATCTATTTTGAGTTGATTTGTGTACATGGTGAATTATGAGAATCTAATTTCATTCTTCTGCATATGAATATCCAGTTTTCCCAGCATCACTTATTAAAGAGACCATCCTTTTTCCAGTGTATGTTCTTGACAACTTTGTCAAAATGAAGGCTGTACATGCATGGATTTCTAGGTCCTCTATTCTGTTCCATTAGTCTATTTTACATGTTGCTAGGATAAATTTCAAAATCCTCAGCATCCTTCCTGGTCCCTGAATGAGCTAGCCATTGCTTCCCTCTCCAGTCTAATTATATCTTTCCTCCTCACTCTCTTCTCCTGACCTCCTGGACTCTTTCTTCTTTGAACATACCATTAATTTTTCTTATTTGTAATGCTTCCCATTTGACTTTTCCTCTCTTTGCTTCATGCCTTCCCCAAGTCTTGGCCTGGCTAATTCCAACTCATATTTTCCTTCTTAAGTGTCACTTGCTCAGAGAAGTCTTCCATGATTCCAAAAATTCTGTTGACAGCCTACTGTCATCTGTGCATCTGTTATGGAGGTGGTAGAGTTCACCTCCAGAATGTTACAACCACTTGTAATTAATTCTAATTAATTTTGACTAGGGGAATAGCTTACCATTTAATGCAAACATTGTTAAAGGCAGGAAGTGTGTTTTCATCATTTACAACAGTGTCTTCAGAGCTCAGCTCAGCGCCTCCAACAAAGCAGCTGAACAATAAAGACCTTTGAATGAGTGATTTTCCTCACCTCTTTCCCTTTTTGCATAGGGCTATTCTGGTTTCATAGATGTAATATCTCAAAATCTTGTTAAAATACAAATTAAACATTTGAAAATGTCTTTTTTATTATTTGCAGTACTCTATTTCAAAGGATGTATTTGGTCTGATTTCTTGGAACATATTATCTTTTTAAAGATATGTGATTTTTTCCCCCTATTTACTGGAAAGTATTAATCTCACTGATAAGGATGAATAAATTGGAATAGAAATAAGGTTCCTTTGGGACTGGTGAGGATATCTATCTGAAATTACAGTAAATCTATTATTTTCTTTTCAACTTTCATCTGAATTGGAAACATTCACTGTGTAAATTCAGAGATATGGCAGCCTGAGAGTAAAGAGAAAATGAACGCTAGAATCGGAAAGTTTGCCTCTGCAAAGAAAAGTTTCTGCTTCATGTTTTCCCAAACCATCAGAAGCTCTGTTTTGGATCTGACACAGCTTCTGCTCTTGTCAAAAGCCAGTCTCTGCAGGTTCCCTTTTATAATCAGAGCAGGAGGCTTGCAGCTCAGTGTGGCTGGTGTCAGCAAACGGAACCCATCCTATAAGCATCAGTGAGTTTGAAGCAGGTCCCCTGATTGCCCCACAGCTGGCTTCACCTCTAAACTTACCCTGTTTGTTAAAGATTGGACAAGGTTCCACCAGTATCTCCTTTGGTTATTTCTTATGCAGACTGTTCTTAGGCAAACGAAACACATCTGTTTTTTTCTCTAATCTCATCTCATGTTCTCTACATTTAGTTAAAATTTCTCATTGTTTATGACGTGGATCTAATTTATCTTGTACTTGTTTCTCCTTAATTTGGATCTTTTCATGGACGTTTTAGAAGGAATAGCTCCCAAAGCAGCTAGTATTCACTTGTTTGTTTGTTTTTTCCCTTGCTCATATCCATTTAAAATACGATTGGCTTATGTCAATCACAATAGCCTCAGTGTTTATGTATGTCACAGAATATGCGGAAGGGAGGTTGAGACAGGTAGGGTGCTGGGAGACTGACAACCTCACTGTGCAGTCAGGAGGGATAAAGGCCTAAGGGAAGGTGTTGGTGATAGAGGAGGTTAATCAATTGAGCTTCTCCAGTAGACTGGACCTTAAGTAGTCAGTGGTATCCTGTGTCTTGATTCCACTTCCTTTATTCCCAGACATCTGCTATGGTATATGTCTGTCTGTGGCATTTTCTCTCTGCCTAGGACTTCGCATTCTCTCTTCCCTAGGATAATTGTCATTTTCTATCCTCTGTCAATACAAATTTATTGGTTCACCTCTTCTGCACTCTGTTGGAAGTAGACCAATTATTGCAGTTTACCCAGTAATAGAAACAAGCACACATCTTGAGCACTAGAGAAACATTTGTACATTATTCATTTCCTTTTACGGATTAAATCTACTTTGTAGCTTACATTCTCACGTGATACAGAAGCCATTTGATGACTGAGTCTGAGTGTTAACGGACTTCTCCAAAAGAACCTGATATGCAGTAAGATCATTTTCTTGATACTTCAAATAGTGGCAGTTTGGAGCATTAGATCTTGCTTGTTTTTTCAGTTTGAAGGGAAAATTTAAGCAGCTTTATAGTTTTACTTTTATGTAAGTCAAACCAACATTGCTTTTAAATTAATTATCATTTCTACTAAAATTCATACTTGTCTATAAGAAAGTGGAATGACCCTTATTTCAGATAAATCAAAGGAAATATTAGCTTGCCTTTGAACAAAATATTTTGCCAAAATCTATAAATGTGTCTGGACTTTATTAAAATAATTTCATCTTTATTTTTTTAACTGTTCTTGTAATGGTAAATGCTAGATAAATTACTGTTGTTGTTATTGCTATTATTATTATTATTGGGATGGAGTCTCGCTCTGTTGCCCAGGCTGGAGTACAGTGGCGCAATCTCGGCTCACTGCAACCTCTGCCACCTGTGTTCAAGCAATTCTCCTGCCTCCGCCTCCTGATTAGCTGGGACTACAGGCGCCCACCACCACACCCAGCTAATTTTTTGTGTTTTTAGGGATGGGGTTTCACCATGTTAGCCAGGATGGTCTCGATCTCCTGACTTCGTGATCTGTCTGCCTCGGCCTCCCAAAGTGCTGGGATTACAGGTGTGAGCCACTGCACCTGGCTGGTAAATTATTGTGAATTATAACTGTGTGAGAATCTATTTTATGAAATATTTTACCTGAATAAAAGTACTAAATGTAACACTAATGGTTGCATTTGTTCACCTTTCTAAAAGGAAAAATAAATTAAAATTACTGACTAATATTAAGGTAAATATTTTCATGTCAGATCTGACTATTTAACACATGGGAATGAGCTGATGCGATTCTGAAAGGACGCACATAGTCTGTTTTTATATTATCAACTGAAGCTTAACAATTGTGACTCCAAAGGAGAGGGAAGAGTCAATTGCCTTTTCCTCTTTATATTTTACTTTTCATTTGTGTCATAGACACTTGCATAATCTGGGAACACGAACTAGGGAATTTCTTTTCTATTTCCAATGTGAAGAGGTTTCTTCATCTGTGAATATGTGAATTTGGAGAACTCTCACTAAGAGAGTACAGTCCAGTAAGTCTTAGGCCATTTCATGCCCAAACTACTAATTATTTAGTTGTTAGTATGTGTCAGGCACTTTCCTAGGTACCAAGTGATGATTAATTACCATTTCTCGGTTAACGTAACACTCACAACAACCTATGAGTTAGATGTTATTTTTATTCCCATTTCAGAAATGAGGAAGCTGAGGCATGGAGAGGTGAAGTGGCTTGCGCATAGTCACATAAGTAGTAAGCTGCAGAATGGGAATGAAAATCCTGACAATGTGGCTTCAAGAATATAACAAACCATGGAATGTTTATATAATGTCATGAATTTTTTTTTATATACTTGATACTTTATAATATCTTTTTTTGTGAGGAGAATAAAGGATTACCCTTCTTTGATTCAAATGAAAAATAAAATAGTTCTATAGGTGTCATCATTGTCAATCATCCTGACTGTAAGATGATCACTTAGAGAGAAACAGAAACCAAGTCCTGTCAGAAGTAATTGATCACAAGACAATGGGTTTCTGGAATCTTGCCTTGGTCTTTTAAAACAGATCAACCTCAAGAGAAAACCTGATCATCTGTTATAGACTGAATGTTTGTGCCCTCTCAGAATTCATGTTGTTCTTACTTCCAAGGTGATAATAATTGTAGGTGGAGTGTTTGTGAAGTTAGGTTTAGATTAGACATGAGGCTGGGACCGCATGATGGGATTAGTGTCCTTGTAAGAAGAGGATGAGAGACAAACTGCTCTCTCTCTCTGCCATGTAAGGATACAGTGAAAAGATGGCTGTCTAGAAACCCTGAGGAGGGCCCTTCTGATCTCAGACTTCCAGTTTCCAGAACAATGAAAAATAAATGTCTGTCATAAACCACCAAATCTATGGTATTTTGTTATAGCATCTTGGACCAAGATACCATCAGTGGTTGAGAAATTAGTGTGGCTAGTAGTATCTAGATTCTTACTTAATATCATCCTAAATATAAAGTAAAGGAGTATCGATTAAAAAACAAAACAAGCCCTGTGACTGATGCCTGTCCCATAGAATTATGAAACTTTTACCCCTTGATCTATAAACTGGACCTTTTAATAAGTCTGGGAGTCTGTCATGGCAATTTTCCTGATATTTGGTTAAGAATTCCCCTGATCACATCGTTGACAGTGATGACACCAAAACATCATCAAAGTGTAAATTTTATACCCATTCTAATTTTTTTTTTGGTTTCCCAACTAAGGCAAAGAAACAAAAAAATAGCCAGCCTCAGACATCTGTGTCTATACCTAGGTATTTTTCTCCTTACCTGGGAATGCTTGTCTAGTAGCTTCTTTTTATTTTTTTTAATTAATTAATTAATTTATTATTATACTTTAAGTTCTAGGGTACATGTGCATAACGTGCAGGTTTGTTACATATGTATACTTGTGCCATGTTGGTGTGCTGCATCCATCAACTCGTCAGCACCCATCAATTCATCATTTATATCAGGTAAAACTCCCAATGCAATCCCTCCCCCCACCCCCCTCCCCATGATAGGCCCCTTTGTGTGATGTTCCCCTTCCCGAGTCCAAGTGATGTCACTGTTCACTTCCCGCCTATGAGTGAGAACATGTGGTGTTTGGTTTTCTGTTCTTGTGATAGTTTGCTAAAAATGATGGTTTCCAGCTGCATCCATGTCCCTACAAAGGATGCAAACTCATCCTTTTTTATGACTGCATAGTATTCCATGGTGTATATGTGACACAATTTTTTAATCCAGTCTGTCACAGATGGACATTTGGGTTGATTCCAAGTCTTTGCTATTGTGAATAGTGCCACAATAAACATACGTGTGCATGTGTCTTTATAGCAGCATGACTTATAATCCTTTGGGTATATACCCAATAGTGGGATGGCTGGGTCATATGGTACATCTAGCTCTAGATCCTTGAGGAATCGCCATACTGGTTTCCATAATGGTTGAACTAGTTTACAATCCCACCAACAGTGTAAAAGTGTTCCTATTTCTCCACACCCTCTCCAGCACCTGTTGTTTCCTGATTTTTAATGATTGCCATTCTAACTGGTGTGAGATGGTATCTCATTGTGGTTTTGATTTGCATCTCTCTGATGGCAAGTGATGATGAGCATTTTTTCATGTGTCTGTTGGCTGTATGAATGTCTTCTTTTGAGAAATGTCTGTTCATATCCTTTGCCCACTTTTTGATGGGGTTGTTTGTTTTTTTCTTGTAAATTTGTTTGAGTTCTTTGTAGATTCTGGAT
This sequence comes from Trachypithecus francoisi, assembly GCF_009764315.1. Classification (NCBI taxonomy): domain Eukaryota; kingdom Metazoa; phylum Chordata; class Mammalia; order Primates; family Cercopithecidae; genus Trachypithecus; species Trachypithecus francoisi. Next base: position 174,565,159 of record NW_022681465.1, on the reverse strand, counting down.
ATTAGCCCTTTGTCAGATGAGTAGATTACAAAAATTTTCTCCCATTCTGTAGGTTGCCTGTTCACTCTGATGGTAGTTTCTTTTGCTGTGCAGAAGCTCTTTAGTTTAATTAGATCCCATTTGTCAATTTTGGCTTTTGCTGCTGTTGCTTTTGGTGTTTTAGACATGAAGTCCTTGCCCATGCCTATGTCCTCAATGGTACTACCTAGGTTTTTTTCTATGGTTTTGATGGTATTAGGTCTAACATTTAAGTCTCTAATCCATCTTGAATTAATTTTTGTATAAGGGGTAAGGAAAGGATCCAGTTTCAGCTTTCTACTTATGGCTAGCCAATTTTCCCAGCACCATTTATTAAATAGGGAATCCTTTCCCCATTGCTTGTTTCTCTCAGGTTTGTCAAAGATCAGATGGCTGTAGATGTGTGGTATTATTACTGAGGACTCTGTTCTGTTCCATTGGTCTATATCTCTGTTTTGGTACCAGTACCATGCTGTTTTGGTTACTATAGCCTTGTAGTATAGTTTGAAGTCAGGTAGTGTGACGCCTCCAGCTTTGTCCTTTTGACTTAGGATTGTCTTGGCAATGCGGGCTCTTTTTTGGTTCCATATGAACTTTAAAGCAGTTTTTCCAATTCTGTGAAGAAACTCATTGGTAGCTTGATGGGGATTGCATTGAATCTCTAAATAACCTTGGGCAGTATGGCCATTTTCACGATATTGATTCTTCCTATCCATGAGCATGGTATGTTCTTCCATTTGTTTGTGTCCTCTTTGATTTCACTGAGCAGTGGTTTGTCGTTTTCCTTGAAGAGGTTCTTTACATCCCTTGTAAGTTGGATTCCTAGGTATTTTATTCTCTTTGAAGCAATTGTGAATGGAAGTTCATTCATGATTTGGCTCTCTGTTTGTCTGTTACTGGTGTATAAGAATGCTTGTGATTTTTGCACATTAATTTTGTATCCTGAGACTTTGCTGAAGTTTCTTATCAGCTTAAGGAGATTTTGGGCTGAGACAATGGGGTTTTCTAAATATACACTCATGTCATCTGCAAACAGGGACAATTTGACTTCTTCTTTTCCTAACTGGATACCCTTTCTTTCTTTCTCTTGCCTGATTGCCCCAGCCAGAACTTCCAACACTATGTTGAATAGGAGTGGTGAGAGAGGGCATCCCTGTCTTGTGCCAGTTTTCAAAGGGAATTTTTCCAGTTTTTGCCCATTCAGTATGATATTGGCTGTGGGTTTGTCATAAATAGCTCTTATTACTTTGAGGTACGTTCCATCAATACCGAATTTATTGAGCGTTTTTTGCATGAAGGGCTGTTGAATTTTGTCAAAAGCCTTTTCTGCATCTATTGAGATAATCATGTGGTTCTTGTCTTGGTTCTTTTATATGCTGGATTACATTTATTGATTTGCAAATGTTGAACCAGCCTTGCATCCCAGGGATGAAGCTCACTTGATCATGGTGGAGAAGCTTTTTGATGTGCTGAATCCGGTTTGCCAGTATTTTATTGAGGATTTTTGCATCGATGTTCATCAGGGATATTGGTCTAAAATTTTCTTTTTTTGTTATGTCTCTGCCAGGCTTTGGTATCAAGATGATGTTGGCCTCATAAAATGAGTTAGGGAGGATTCCCTCTTTTTCTATTAATTGGAATAGTTTCAGAAGGAATGGTACCAGCTCCTCCTTGTACCTCTGGTAGAATTCAGCTATGAATCCATCTGGTCCTGGACTTTTTTTGGTTGGTAGTAGGCTATTAATTATTGCCTCAATTTCAGAGCCTGCTATGGTCTATTCAGGGTTTCAATTTCTTCCTGGTTTAGTCTTGGAAGAGTGTAAGTGTCCAGGAAATTATCCATTTCTTCTAGATTTTCTAGTTGATTTGCGTAGAGGTGTTTATAGTATTCTCTGATGGTAGTTTGTATTTCTGTGGGGTTGGTGGTGATATCCCCTTTATCATTTTTTATTGCGTCTATTTGATTTTTCTCTCTTTTCTTCTTTATTAGTCTTGTTAGCAGTCTGTCAATTTTGTTGATTTTTTCAAAAAACCAACTCCTGGATTCATTGATTTTTTGGAGGGTTTTTTGTGTGTCTATCTCCTTCAGTTCTGCTCTGATCTTAGTTATTTCTTGCCTTCTGCTAGCTTTTGAATGTGTTTGCTCTTGCTTCTCCAGTTCTTTTAATTGTGATGTTAGAGTGTCCATTTTAGATCTTTCCTGCTTTCTCTTGTGGGCATTTAGTGCTATAAATTTCCCTCTACACACTGCTTAAATGTGTCCCAGAGATTCTGGTATGTTGTATCTTTGTTCTCATTGGTTTCAAAGAACATCTTTATTTCTGCCTTCATTTCGTTATGTACCCAGTAGTCATTCAGGAGCAGGTTGTTCAGTTTCCATGTAGTTGAGCTGTTTTGATTGAGTTTCTTAGTCCTGAGTTCTAGTTTGATTGCACTGTGGTCTGTGAGACAGTTTGTTATAATTTCTGTTCTTGTACATTTGCTGAGGAGTGCTTTACTTCCAATTATGTGGTCAATTTTGGAATACGTGTGATGTGGTGCTGAGAAGAATGTATATTCTGTTGATTTGGGGTGGAGAGTTCTATAGATGTCTATTAGGTCCGCTTGGTGCAGAGATGAGTTCAATTCCTGGATATCCTTGTTAACTTTCTGTCTCATTGATCTGTCTAATGTTGACAGTGGTGTGTTGAAATCTCCAATTATTATTGTATGGGAGTCTAAGTCTCTTTGTAGGTCTCTAAGGACTTGCTTTATGAATCTGGGTGCTCCTGCATTGGGTGCATATATATTTAGGATAGTTAGCTCTTCCTGATGAATTGATCCCTTTACCATTATGTAATGGCCTTCTTTGTCTCTTTTGATCTTTGATGGTTTAAAGTCTATTTTATCAGAGACTAGGGTTGCAACCCCTTCTTTTTTTTGTTCTCCATTTGCTTGGTAGATCTTCCTCAATCCCTTTATTTTGAGCCTATGTATGTCTCTGAATGTGAGATGGGTCTCCTGAATACAGCAGACTGATGGGTCTTGACTCTTATCTAGTTTGCCAGTCTGTGTCTTTTAATTGGAGCATTTAGTCCATTAACATTTAAGGTTAATATTGTTATGTGTGAACTTGATCCTGCCATTATGATATTAACTGCTTATTTTGCTCGTTAGTTGATGCAGTTTCTTCCTAGCCTCGATGGTCTTTACATTTTGGCATGTTTTTGCAATGGCTGGTACCGGTTGTTCCTTTCCATGTTTAGGGCTTCCTTCAGGGTCTCTTGTGAGGCAGGCCTGGTGGTGACAAAATCTCTAAGCATTTGCTTATCTATAAAGGATTTTATTTCTCCTTCACTTATGAAACTGAATTTGGCTGGATATGAAATTCTTGGTTTAAAATTCTTTCCTTTAAGAATGTTGAATATTGGCCCACCACTCTCTTCTGGCTTGTAGAGTTTCTGCCGAGAGATCTGCTGTTAGTCTCATGGGCTTCCCTTTGTGGGTAACCCGACCTTTCTCTCTTGCTGCCCTTAAGATTCTTTCCTTCATTTCAACTTTGGTGAATCTGGCAATTATGTGTCTTGGAGTTGCTCTTCTCAGGAGTATCTTTGTGGTGTTCTCTGTATTTCCTGAATTTGAATGTTGGCCTGCCCTACTAGGTTGGGGAAGTTCTCCTGGATGATATCCTGAAGAGTGTTTTCCAACTTGGTTCCATTTTCCCCCTCACTTTCAGGCACCCCAATCAGATGTAGATTTGGTCTTTTTACATAATCCCATACTTCTTGTGGGCTTTGTTCATTTCTTTTTCTTCTTTTTTTTTTTTTGGTTTCTCTTCTCGCTTCATTTCATTCATTTGATCCTCAATCGCTGATAGTCTTTCTTCCAGTTGATCGAGTCGGTTACTGAAGCTTGTGCATTTGTCACGTATTTCTCTTGTCATGGTTTTCATCTCTGTCATTTCGTTTATGACCTTCTCTGCATTAATTAGTCTAGCTGTCAATTCTTCCACTCCTTTTTTAAGATTTTTAGTTTCTTTGTGCTGGGTACGTAATTCCTCCTTTAGCTCTGAGAAGTTTGATGGACTGAAGCCTTCTTCTCTCATTTCGTCAAAATCATTCTGAGACCAGCTTTGATCCGTTGCTGGCGATGAGCTGCGCTCCTTTGCAGGGGGAGATGCACTGTTATTTCTTGAATTTCCAGCTTTTCTGCCCTGCTTCTTCCCCATCTTCGTGGTTTCATCTGCCTCTGGTCTTTGATGATGTTGACATACTGATGTGGTTTTGGTATAGGTGTTCTTTCTGTTTGATAGTTTTCCTTCTAATAGTCAGGACCCTCAGCTGTAGGTCTGTTGGAGATTGCTTGAGGTCCACTCCAGACCCTGTTTGCCTGGGTATCAGCAGCAGAGGCTGCAGAAGATAGAATATTGCTGAACAGCGAGTGTAGTAAGCTTCCTCTCAGGGGTGTACTCCACCGTGTGAGGTGTGGGGTGTCAGACTGCCCCTAGTGGGGGATGTCTCCCAGTTAGGCTACTCAGGGGTCAGGGACCTACCTGAGCAGGCCGTCTGTCCATTCTCAGATCTCAACCTCCGTGTTGGGAGATCCACTGCTCTCTTCAAAGCTGTCAGACAGAGTCGTTCACGTCTGCACAGGCCTCTGCTGCTTCCCCTTTTGTTGTTTAGCTGTGCCCTGTCCCCAGAGGTGGAGTCTACAGAGACAGGCAGGTTTCCTTGAGCTGCTGTGAGCTCCACCCAGTTCGAGCTTCCCAGTGGCTTTGTTTACCTACTTAAGCCTCAGCAATGGTGGGCGCCCCTCCCCCAGCCTCGCTGCTGCCTTGTGGTTAGATCACAGACTGCTGTGCTAGCAATGAGGGAGGCTCCGTGGCCGTGGGACCCTCCCGGCCAGGTATGGGTATAATCACCTGGTGTGCTCGTTTGCTTAAAGTGGAGTATTGGGGTGGGAATTACCCGATTTTCCAGGTGTTGTGTGTCTCAGTTCCCCTGGCTAGGAAAAGGGATTCCCTTCCCCCTTGCAATTCCCAGGTGAGGCAGTGCCTCACCCTGCTTCAGCTGTGGCTGGTTGGGCTGCAGCAGCTGACCAGCACCGATTGTCTGACACTCCCCAGTGAGATGACCCCAGTACCTCAGTTGAAAATGCAGAAATCACCGGTCTTCTGTGTTGCTCGCGCTGGGAGGTGGAGACTGGAGCTGTTCCTATTTGGCTGTCTTGCTCCGCCCCTCTAGTCAATATCTTGAGCATAGGTAGAATAATGAAAGAGCATGGACATTGGAATTGAGACCCAGCCTCAAATACCAGCTCCAGCACCAATTAGCTCAGTGGCCTTGAACAAGTTAGAAAACATTAATAAGCTTTTGAGCCCTCTATGAGAAGTTTGTAACAGCTCACTCCTGAGAATGATATGGGATAGTGTATATAAAGCACCTAGAAAAATACCTTGCACCTTGCAGGCACTTGATAACTATGGCATCTATTGAGTAAATTATTTTTATTTAATAGAATCACAAAATACTTAGGTAGGAACATGCTTAAGACGTAACTGAATGCATCTTCCTCATTTACAAATGAGGAAGCTGGGACTCAGAAAAGTCAAGTGTCTTACTAAAGGCAAATAAATAATTAGAAATGGAGTGAGAATCTATGTCTAATTTGTGGTTTAATTATTTTTCTTTATATTATTTTATACAAGTGCCCCTCCAAGCCCTGTACCATTCTTTTTTTTTCTTTTTTTGAGACGGAGTCTCGCTCTGTCGCCCAGGCTGGAGTGCAGTGGCCGGATCTCAGCTCACTGCAAGCTCCGCCTCCCGGGTTCACGCCATTCTCCTGCCTCAGCCTCCCGAGTAGCTGGGACTACAGGCGCCGCCACCTCGCCCGGCTAGTTTTTGTATTTTTAGTAGAGACGGGGTTTCACCGTGTTAGCCAGGATGGTCTCGATCTCCTGACCTCGTGATCCGCCCATCTCGGCCTCCCAAAGTGCTGGGATTACAGGCTTGAGCCACCGCGCCTGGCCTCCCTGTACCATTCTTAATTTTGCTGGCTTTTTATTGTGCCAGTTCACCTACACACTAAGATAAATCACCGTTTTCTTTGTCATTATTTTTTTGTCTGGAAGATAAATATTCTTTTGCCTTTTTCTTATTTCATAATTGTGGTCTATGAAAGTAACTGGCCTGTTTTTCACAGGATACTTTCTTCCCCCTTCCGTGTTTTTATCTAACAGTAGTAGTTTTACAACCTCTACTTTAGATCTGCCACATTTGATTCATTTTCTGAAATATTAATTTTCCCTCAGACAATTGGTTCTTCGTTCTTCTGCCTGTAATATCTTCTAACAGGAGATTCAGTTGAAATGATCCTCCTCTTTAACAATATTATATTTTCTAGATTTTTTTCTAGTTCAGGATTTAATACATACATATACATTTCGTGGTAATGTGAAATGATTTCCATTGTGCCTTAAAATGATTTTAAAACACATTACAGATTTAATTCCTTCTCACAGAAAGACATTACTTCCAAATTTTTCCACCTCACTGAAAAACAGGGGTGGCAGTGGGGGATCTGGCGGAGAGGTGAAGGAGTTTACATTGTCTTGCAAAAAGGAAATACTTAGGTCAAAACTGTCAGATGAAACAATGCTCAGTTTCTGGATTTCTACTTCTCTAATTATCCAACCTATGTTTTTCTCAAGAGTTCTGCTAAATGTCTACGCTGCTAGACAAAAATCCCACCTAATTTATGTAAATAGTTCTGCTAAATGTCTACACTGCTAGACAAAAATCCTGTATAATGTATGTAGTTACTTAAATTTGTATAAATTATGAAATATTTTTAAAATCTATAAAATGTATATCTTGGTTTGTAATTTTACAGAATAAAACTTTAGAGATACTGAAGCCCCACACAATCTTTTTTTTTTTTTCCTCTCAGAGCAAACATTAACCTGGAGTTTGCCCTTATTAGTTTAATTCATGTTTTTACAAAGGAAATGCATACAAATATACATATAAACCATAAATAGCACTGCTATGTATTTTAGATAAATCATAATATCCTATTGTAGGTGTCTTTTTTATAAGTTTTTCTTTTCAACATATTATGTTTGAATTATGTATTAAAAGTAGATTTCCACTTCACAAATTTTAACTGCTAAAAAGGGTTTCATTTTGTGACTATGATGACTATGCCAGAGTTTATCAGATTCCATATTTGGGCTAAAATCAGTCATGCAGTGTGAACATTTCTAGACATGCTTTTTTTTGCACTTATGGAAGAGCATCTTTAGGATGACTACCTAAAAATATTATATTTGATTTCACAGTGGCTTACACTTGCGCCATCATATAAAAAATTTTCCATTTTATGTATCTCCTTGATAAGTGTGTGGTGCTAGTTTTTAATTTTAATTTGCTGTTTTAAAAAAATAATTTAAAAGTTGACATCAGTTTTTTTACACCTTAGATATAGAAGGTGTTTTCAAGCCTAGAAGCAATAACACCCCAAAATAATGAGAACATCTATGTCCTAGATCTTGGTTTCCAAATAAAATTCCTTACTCAAAGTAACCAAAGTGCCTAGGAAAAGTGACTGATTCTAGGAATGGTTCAGGGAAAATTTAAGATGGGCCAGGAATGTCTTATTGTTCCAGAAACTGCTCAAGAAAGAAAAAGAAAAAAGTGCACAGGAGCCAGTTTAATGAGACTTCCATTAACCAAATCTGTAAAACTTTAAGCATCAAAAATGAATAACTATGAAACAAAAAACTTCTTTGAAAAGATTAACAAAATTGATTAGCCTCTAGCTGAGCTAGCTAACATAGAAAAGAGAGATGACACAAATGACTATATCAGAAATGAAAGATAAGACATCACTTACATGATCACATGTACATTAAAAGGATAGTAAAGGAAGACTATACACAACTCTATGCCCACAAATTTCATAACTTACATGAAATGAACCAATTCCCTGAAAGGCACAATATGCCAAAACTCACACAAGAAGAAATAGACACTCTAAACACGTCTATATCTATTTAAAAACTTGAATCAATAATAAATAGCCTTTCAAAACAGAAAGGAACATGCCCAATTGGCTCACTGGTGAATTCTACCAAAAAGTAAGAAAAAAAGTATACCATACTCTACAATCTCTTTCAGAAGACAGAAACAGGCGTAATACTTCCTAACTTATTCTATGAGACCAGCATTACCCTAAGATAAAACCAGACAAAGTCATTACAGCAAAATAAAACTTACAGACCAATATTTCTCATGAACATAGATGCAGAAATGCTTAACAAAATATTAGCAAATTGAATTCAACAATGTAGAAAAAGGATTATACACTATAGCTCAGTGGAATTTGTCCCAAGTATGCATTCAAGGCTGGCTCACATTCAAAAACCAATTAATGTAATCCATAATATCAACAAGCTAAAGAAGAAAAACCACACAATCATATCGATGCATACAGAAAAAAGTTGAAAAAAAATAATTGAACACCTGTTCTTAAAGAAAACAGAAACTAAGAATAGAGGGGAATATTCTCAACTAGATAAAGAGTATCTACAAAAATCCTACAACTGACACTATACTTCATGGTGACAAACTCAAAACTTTCTCATAATAAGAAAAAGAGAAGGATGTCTCCTCTCATCACTGCTTTTGAACATCATACTGAAATTCTAATGCAATAAGAAGGAGGAAATAACAGAGGTACTAATTTGAAAAGAAGTAAAACTGCTTGTTCACAGACAGCATGACTGTCTATGTAGAAAATCTGAAAGAATTGACAGAAAACTCCTGGAACTAATACATGATTATAAGAAGATTACACATTCCAGGATACAAGGTTAACATACAAAAGTCAAACACCTTCCTATTTACTAGCAATAAACAAGTGGAATTTGAAATTAAGAACACAATGCCATTTATACTTAGCAGCCCCCAAAATGAAATGCTTAAGTATAAATATATCAAATGATGTATAATAACTATTTGAGGAAAACTACAAAATTGTGACTAAAATAACTAATAAATTGAGAAATATTTCATGTTCATAAATAGAAATACTCCATATTTTTAAGATGTCATTCTTTCTGACTTGCTCTATGAATTCAATTCAGTTCCAAGAAAATCTCAGAAAGTTATTTTGTACATATCAACAGACCGATTATAAAGTTTACAAGGGGAGGCAAAAGACCCAAAATAGCCAACAGAGTATAAAAGAAGAACAGAGTTGAAGGTCTGGCTGTATTTGATTTCAAGACTTACTGTTAAAGTCGTAGTAATCAAGACAGTGTGGTATTGGCAAGAGAGCAGACAAATGGATCAATGGAACAGGATGGATATTCCGGAAATCCACATGATTAAAGTCAGCCGATCACTGACAAAATAATAAAGCAATTACAACAGAGTAAAAATAGACTTTTCAACAAATGCTGCTAGAATAACTATACATACACATGCAAAAAAATTAATTTAGACACAGGTCTTACACCTTTCCCAAAAACTAACTCAAAATGGATCATGGACCTAAATGTAAAATGCAAACTATGGAAGTCATGGAAGGTAACATAGAAAATCTAGATGACCTTAATTTGGTAATGACTTTTTTAGATATGACAACAAAGGTATGATCGTGAAAAATATAAACGGATCTTCATTAAAATTAAAAATTCTCCTCTGTGATACTGTAAGGAAAATGCAAAAAAAAAAAAAAGTCATATACCAGGAGAAAATATTTGCAATCAAGCCATGAAAGGTACTGGAGAAAACTTAAATGCTAATAACTAAGTGAAAAAGGCCAATCTGAAAAGGTGACGAACCATATGCTGTCAACTATATGACATTCTGGAAAAGGTGATACTAAAAATATCAGTGGTTGCCAGGATTTAGGAGGGAGGGTGACATAAACAGAGCACAGAAGATTTTTGTTTGTTTTCCTCAACAGTTCAGTGATACATGTGCAGGATGTGTAGGTTTGTTACATAAGTAAATGTGTACCACGGTGGTTTATTGCACAGATAATCCCATCACCTAGGTATTAAGCCCAGCATCCATTAGCTATTCTTCCTGATGCTCTCCCTCCCCCAAACCCTCCCAACAGACCCCAGTCTGTGTTGTTCGCCTCAACGTGTACATGTCTTCTAATCGTTCAGCTCCCATTTATAAGTGAGAACATGTGGTATCTGGTTTTCTGTTCTTGTGTTAGTTTGCTAAGGATGATGGCTTCCAGCTCCATCCATGTCCTTGCAAAGGACATGATCTTATTCCTTTTTATGGCTGCATGGTATTCCATGGTGTATATGTACCACATTTTCTTTATCCAGTTAATTATTGATGGACATTTAGTTTATTCCCTGTCTTTGCTACTGTAAATAGTGCTACAGTGAACATAGACATGCATGTATCTTTATAATAGAATGATTTATATTCCTTTGAGTATATACCCAATAATAATGGGATTGCTGGGTCAAATGGTATATCTGCCTTTGAGGAATCACTACACTGTCTTCCATAATGGTTGAGCTAATTTACACTCCCATGAACAGTGGGAAAGCATTCCTTTTTCTCTGCAACCTTGCCAGCATCCGTTGTATTTTTACTTTTTAATAGTAGCCATTCTGACTGGCATGAGATGGTATCTCATTGTGGTTTTGATTTGGCATGAGATGATAGCTCATTGTGGTTTTGATTTGCATTTCTCTAGTGATCAGTGATGTTGAGCTTTTTTTTCATATGTTTGTTGACAGCATGTATGTATTCTTTCAAGAAGTGTCAGTTCATGTCCTTTGTCTACTTTTTAGTGGAGTTGTTTTTTTTCTTGTAAATTTGTTTAAGTTCCTACTTGTGGACTCTGCATATTAGATCTTGTCAGATGGATAGATTGAAATTTTTTTTTTCCATTCTGCAGGTTGTCTTGTTCACCGTGATGATAGTTTCTTTTGTTGTGCGGCTCTTCAGTTTAATTAGATCCCATTTGTCAATTTTTGCTTTTGTTGTAATTGCTTTTGATGTTTTTGTCGTGGTATCATTTAGATATTCTTCTGTATTTTTCATAGTTTTGGGTATTACATTTAAGTCTTTAATCCATCCTGAGTTAATTTTTGTAGATGGTGTAGGGAAGGAATCCAGTTTCAATTTTCTGCATATGGCTAGCCAGTTCTCCTAGCACCTGTTAAATAGGGAATCCTTTCCCCATTGCTTGTTTGTGTCAGGTTTGTCAAAGATCAGATGATTGTAGGTATGGTTTTGTTTCTAAGTACTCTATTCTGTTCCATTGGTCTCTGTGTCTGTTCTTGTACCAGTACCATGCAGTTTGGGTTACTGTAGCCTTGTAGTATATTTTGAAGTCAGGTAGTGTGATGCCTCCAACTTTATTCTTTTTGCTTAGGATTGTCTTGGCTATGAAGGCTCTTTTGTTTGTTCCATGTGAATTTTAAAATAGTTTTCTCTAATTCTGAGCACTGACTTTGAGGACAGTGAAATTACTCTGTATGACACTGTAATGGTAGATACATGTCATTACAAATTTTTTGAAATCCATGTAATATGCAACACCAAGCATGAACCATAACATAAAACTATGGACTCTGGGTAATAATGATGTATCAGTGCAGGTTCTTCAGTTCTAACAAATGTATCCCTTTGCCAATGGAGGGATGTTGATAATGGGGGGCTGTGAATACATGGAGGCAGGAAGTTTACAGGAAATCTCTGCACTTTCCACTCTATTTTGCTGTAACTCCAAGACTGCTCTATTAAAAAAAAAAAAGAAAAAGAAAAGAAAACAGAAATCTAAAAATCTAATTTTGCAACTGTAAAAAAAGAGAATGGCCACAATGCATTATAATATATTGGGAAAATATACTAATACCAAAAAACAAATGACAAAAGTATAATAAAGTTAGAAAAAATTATAGTTATAAAACTACCATTTTGCAAAAATCATATTAAAGATTGACATGGATAAATATTATTGATGTAAAACCTAGGGGTTAAAGTTTGTTGGGCAAATAAGAGATTTACATACATTCAAATTGTTTTCCCATCGATTACTCACTAATTATGAAATGATTAAAAGGTACTTTTATAACAATAAAATTTAGAAGAAAGTGCCTTAACTAAGCGATCGAGATTAACATAACCATGCGTGGAACAAACTGACATGAAGTACCTCCTGATATCACACACTGGAGAAGATACTATATCACATATGTAATATTTCTGCCAAAAACTCAAAAGCATAATTATCAGGAAACAACAAGAAAAACCCAAATTGACAGAAATACTACAAAACATTATGCCTGTACTCTTAATACACCAAGGTCATAAAACACAAAGAAAAGGGAGGAAATGTTACATATCAAAGGAGAGAAAAGACACAATATGACTAAATGTAAACCTCTGCATTGGATCCTTGTTCAGAGGGCAACATTGCTATAAAGGACACTTGGAAGATAATTAGTGAAATAGGAATGCAACCTATATTACATAATAGGGATATAGCAATGTTACATTTTAAAAATTTGAGGGGTGGTTATGAGAGAAAGTTTTAGGAATAGAGGGTCATGATTTCTACAACTTCCTGTTAAATGTTTCAGCTCCATCCCTTCCCTAAAGAATAAGAATAACAATAATATATATATATAATCATATTATTATGAATGTATATGTCTTGACCATTCTCGGTAGTATTAAAATTTTAAAATATTTCCATTAAATGCTTATTTCGGATTCAGTTTTGGGTTGATTTTATAGTTTAAGGAACAAATCAAAAACTTTCTGACATTGCATTGTTCTACTCAGGACCATGGCATAGCTCTTCTTTTCTGTACATCTTTTACCTTCTCCAGTAAAGCTTTATAATTTTTTAAAGTTATTCTTAGGTACACTATAAGTTATATTATTTGTGTAGGTAGTACCTTCTTAAAAATTATCTAATTAGTTACTTTAATACATGAAAATGAAGATGATTTCTGTATATTCATCTTCTGAACTCTTCAAGTAATTCTTTTTTTTTTCTTTTTTTTTATTGTACATTAAGTTCTAGGGTACGTGTGCATAACGTGCAGGTTTGTTACATATGTATATTTGTGCCATGTTGGTGTGCTGCACCCATCAACTCGTCAGCACCCATCAATTCATCATTTATATCATGTATAACTCCCAATGCAATCCCTCCCTCCTCCCCCCTCCCCATGATAGGCCCCAGTGTGTGATGTTCCCCTTCCCGAGTCCAGGTGATCTCATTGTTCAGTTCCCACCTGTAAGTGAGAACATGCAGTGTTTGCTTTTCTGTTCTTGTGATAGTTTGCTAAGAATGATGGTTTCCAGCTGCATCCATGTCCCTACAAAGGACGCAAACTCATCTTTTTTTATGGCTGCATAGTATTCCATGGTGTATATGTGCCACCGCTCTGTCGCCCGGGCTGGAGTGCAGTGGCCGGATCTCAGCTCACTGCAAGTTCCGCCTCCCGGGTTCACGCCATTCTCCTGCCTCAGCCTCCCGAGTAGCTGGGACTACAGGCGCCCATCACCTCGCCCGGCTAGTTTTTTGTATTTTTTTTAGTAGAGACGGGGTTTCACCGTGTTAGCCAGGATGGTCTCGATCTCCTGACCTCGTGATTCGCCTATCTCAGCCTCCCAAAGTGCTGGGATTACAGGCTTGAGCCACCGCGCCCGGACACTCAAGTAATTCTAATAGCATATCTGTGAATTTTCAGGATAATTCGTGCAGACAAGCATATCATTCTCAAAATGCCAGGGTTTTTATACCTCTGTTTTGCGATGTTATTCTTAACCTTGGTTTTTATTATCTTATTCAGTTAATTAGGTATTATAGCTCACTATTTAGACATAGACATGACAGATATTCTTTTTTCTGTTCTTAAATGAACACTTTCAGTGTTCACTATTTAGTAGCATAGTTGCTGCAGGTTTGGGTCAGTATCTTTTTGTGAACTCATTTGAAGCTCTCTTTTATTCCTGGTTTACTTAGAACACATTTTTATTGCTATGAATGGTTTTAAAATGTATCAATCATTTTTTTCCTTCTTAAATATTGGAATGGTAGTATTGTACTTTCATCTGTTAATGTGGTGAGTTTCCTTAATATTTGTTTCAAAATAATAAAATGTATTTGGATGTTTGGAATAAATTCTTCTTAGTCTTGATGAATGTATTATATATTCTGAAATTATATTGAAAATATGTCAGTTAAGACTTTTAAATTTATATTTATAAATAAAATCAGCCAATGCTTTTACTGGCTTAAATTTTCCTGTCTTATTTATTAACAATAGTATATTAGTCCATATATTTAGTTTTTTGATGTTGTGGATCTTTGATTTTTGAGGACTTAGTAGAAGTCACCCGTAAAATTATATGGGCCTCGTAATTTTTTAAAAAGTTATTGTCATGCAAAGATTCAAAGTTTATAAAAGTTATTTGGAGTAGGAATTATATGAGAATTGCAGGTATTATTATTCTCATTTTTATAGTTGAAGAAATTAAGGTATAAAAATTGGAAGACTTTTCTTAGGTTCCTGTGACATTTACATAGAAAACCAGAAACAAAATCAGTCTTCTCACCAAATCAACAACTACTTTTTCTTCCTCCCCACAACCCCAAATCTGTGGAAGCACACCTAAGTAGAAGCTAAAGCCATTGGGGTTGATGTTATTCTGTTTTCAAGGCCCAGCATGAGTATTCTGTCAACACTAAGGCCACAAGTGACCAAAAGTGTTAGCAAGTGATGCCCTTTGGTAGAGAAGCATAATTTTGCAAATATGTAAATGCAAAGAACATTTGAAACCTTGTAGAATGCCCAGTTAATCTTTGAATCACCATGCAGGGTTTCTACATTTTTTTCTCCAGGGAAAAGTAGTAATGTCCTAGAAACTAGACGGATTTTTATTCTTACATCTGTTGCTTTTTCAAGGTCTTCATTTGATTTTATAGTACTCTTGATAGGGACTATGAGGTGGTTGACTGTATTACAGGCAGACTTCAGAGTTTCACTCACTCCTGCCACTTCACAAAAACTCTCTTGAGAGCACAAATGCAAATATTCTCACTTCAACAGGCAGAGTTTAATCTGCAGCCCTGGTGTGTGGATTCTCCATCATAGAGCATGATTCACTAAATCTGTCTTTCGCTATGACTCTAGGGAAACCATCACTTGTCATTCTGCCCAGTAGAGCATGTTGCAGCACCTGCTTTATATTGTACCTTGCCACAAAGTATCCTCTCTGGTAGAACATCAAACAGTCAAGTATCCCCATTTATCCAATACTTGGGGGGGTTCAGAGGAATTATACAGTGAATTGAGCCAAGCTTCAGCTGTGCCAGTAAGGTATTAACTGTGACTACTTTTCTCCTTTTCTTATCAGTGAAGAAAAAAATAATAGAATGAAATATAATAAACAGACATTAAACTTTCCAATTTTAAAGGACATTTTCATCCACTGAGAAAATTGAGTTAGCTAAGGTAAATCATAAGGTAAACTTTCACCTAAGAGACAATTTTGCACAAATAATTTTTTAATTCAATTATTTTTAAATTTTCATTTTATTTTGAATTTCCAAAATTTTTGGACTTTATTTTTTAATTTCATTTTCAGAAACATAATCTGGCATTTTTTATAAAGCAAAAATATCTGAAATACCTATATTTTCATATATTTTTGACCATTTAATATTTCTGATAATGCCATGAAAAATGTATTGTCATTTCTAATATATAAATTAAGAATTTTAAATTAGGAAGGTTTAAGTATATGCCAAAGGTCATTACAAAGCTAGAGACTTGCCTTTAGTTTGTAGCAGAAACTGTTAGTTATCTATCCAAAATCAATTCCCCACTATACACCATTTCTTTCTGGGGGTAGACCTCAGATGTACTCTTTTGCCTCTTGTCCCCGGTGCTAGTTACTATGTGCTAAGCAAAAGCAATCCTATATTCATCTGATGGGTAATTTGAATTATCTACGTCTGTCACAAGCACTCGGCCCTCCTGCTCATTTGTTTTAGTATTGAACATATGGCTGAAATGTGGTCTACGCGATACTAAGAAAGATTGCTAGGGATGGATTCTGACAAGTTTCCTTACTCTCAGAGGGAAACTCAAGGAAGAAGAGTACTCCTCTTTTCTGTTTATAAATAGTAGTCACTGCATGTGATAACTTCTACGGAAGCCATTTTGTATCCTGGAGGAGAACCAGCTTGAAAATAAGACCAATTCTCTGAGGATGGCAGAGCCGAAGATATAAAGTATTTAGCCTATGAGAGCATCATTAAGTTGCTGAATTGATGAATTTTGGGGATAATCCACTTTAGGCCTTCTTGCTTTTAGGAAAAATATATTTAACTATGTTGAAGCCCCCAGAGTCATCCTAACTGACGCAGAATTCAGAATGTATAACTCAAAAGCCAATAATTATTCATAGAAATACCACAACAGGTATCCTCCACAAGTAACCTTTTTTTTTTTTTTTTGAGACGGAGTCTCGCTCTGTTACCCAGGCTGGAGTGCAGTGGCGCGATCTGGGCTCACTGCAAGCTCCGCCTCCCGAGTTCCCGCCATTCTCCTGCTTCAGCCTCCCGAGTAGCTGGGACTACAGGCGCCGCCACCTCGCCCGGCTAGTTTTTTGTATTTTTAGTAGAGACGGGGTTTCACCGTGTTCGCCAGGATGGTCTCGATCTCCTGACCTTGTGATCCACCCGCCTTGGCCTTCCAAAACGCTGGGATTACAAGTGTGAGCCACTGCACCTGGCCACAAGTAACCATTTTTAACAGAATATAGCTGTCAATTAGAATTAACATTATTTTTTAGAACAGAGTTTATTAATTCAACCTAAATGAGTGGGGTAGGTTTTTGGAAGTCCAAAAAACATTAAAGAATAAGAAAGCTAACCTCTAGAAGGTTACTGCTCAGACCTTCTGGCTTTTACAGATCATCTGGTTTTTCAACAGAAGGTTCTAAATCTAGAATTTTTAAGGTTACAGTATTTTGATTCTCAAATTTTGGCCACAAATTTATTTTTTTTAATTATTCAAGTCAATCAAAGAATGAGCATGAGCTATATTTGGCCATTTAGCTCTGTAATTCTGCAACCTCTACCTTTGAAGATTATAGCTCTTATTATAGCTATAATTTCATTGTATAATACATGAAATAAAGTGTATGCTTTTTGCACTAGCCTTCAGAGATAAATCCATCAATGCTGAAAATGTGTTTCTTTATCACTACTTGAACTCCAGCAGAAACTACACATATTGTATCCAGAGCAACTTTCATGATTTGTACCCAAGAGGGTGTTTTGTCTTGAAAAATTATTGCATCTTCAGAAATTTCAAGTTTGGGTTTTCAAGAAAAATAGTGTTTTCTGTAAAAAGTTTGCTTTGATGACTCCAAAATGTTCCAGATAATTTTTTAAAGCTTTAGGACTGTGGATAGCTTATCATAAGATTTTGAAATTCACCTAATGCCAGATCGAAATGTCACAGGCTTACTCAAGTCTTTAAGGGATAGCCAGAGCTTAAGAATAAATGAACTCAGGAAATGGCTTCAGAATTTTATGATTTTAATTTGATATATCTTAGCCTGGAACTATCCTACTGTGAGAAATTATCTTCTCTCTCTCTCTCTCTCTTTTTCTTTTTCTTTTTACCTGTATTTTTGCCAATTATTAAAATAATGCATGACCATTCCAGAACATTTGAAAAGTAGAATAAAAAATATACAAGATTAGAATGTACATTAATAAAATTCCCACCACTCTGAGAAAACTGTGAATACGTTGGCATAATTTCCTTCAATGTACTTATTTTTCTACATTTTTATCTTACCTATTTGGAATCATATTATATAATCACTTCTGTATCCTGTTTTCCCTTTTTAACGTAATTGAACCTAGACTGTAGGTCTGAATCTTGAAGCCGGCCTAATCTTTAATTATTTTTAGGTAACAATACATTTATTTCCTCTCTGCCTAGGAGCCTTAGCATATTGTAAATTTACATTTGCAATTCAAAAGTTGCGCCAGAATATACCTTATGCTAACTTTGCCTGGAACTCAGTAAATGCATTTGATTTATAAAAATAATTATCTTCATCACTTCATGACATTTCTTTTAAATACTCTGCTTCTATCTCTATTGTTTTGGGTTCCTTTGATTCTTTAACTTAAGAATCAAATTCTTAAGTTAAATCTCAGTTGTCTTTTCTCCTAGAGTTTTTGTTCTTTTTAATATTTTAGGGTTTTTGTTTGCCATTTGAAACATTTTGTTGAAAATATTCAAACTCTTGGTTCTCTCCCATATAATATATTTTATAGGCCCAGTTGTATTTCTTTTTATGGTTTATATATCATCATAAAGAAATATTACTTGGAGGAGTGTTTTCTAAAAGGCAAAGTGAAGAGTGTGTCCTTAGGCCCCTCCCAGTCCCTATTACCAGCAAGAACAACCTTTGGGTGCATGCCTGCTGCTGGTTTTCACCCTGCCTGCTTATCCACTTAGGACATTCTCAGGCAAGTAAGAGTTGTAGAGTGCAATGCAAAACTTTCCATCTGTGGCCTTTTCTTGCCATGTGCAGGCTGGAAGTTACCATACCTGAATGACACATTGGGCGTTTCAGCACTTAGATTTACAGTTGATCATAGCAAGTTGATTGTATGCATTTCTCTTCATGCTCACATGAACAATTAAAACAAAATAAATAAATAAAAATGTTATAGACAGAAAAATATTATATACAAGAAAGACTAAGAGACTTAGTCTTAGTCTTTCTTGTATAAGAAATATCAACCAGTTTTGGAAAGCTGTAAGACAGAAAGTAGAGTAGTAATGAGACTGGCAGAGGAGGCTAAAGTCTAATTACTCCCAGAAAGGGATGATAATAAAATAACTCTATGCATTAGAGCACTAGAAAGCCTCAGGGAACACTGAATGGCCAGGATGAGGCTTGAAATAGAAAACTGTTGATAAATGTTAGAAGGGTAACTCCCAGCACCATAGCAACATAGTGCAATTCCTCCTGTAACCAGCCAGTGGGTTCTTCCTGCAGCACAAACAAAATCAATTCATGGCATTGAAGTAAAGAGTTGAATTGACATGAGGCCAGCCTTGCCACATGGGAGATGGAGTTCTTACTCAAATTAATCTCATAGAAAGCTTATAGGTTAGGGGTTTTTTAATTGTTATAATTGAGACAGAGTCTCACTCTATCACTCAGGCTGGAGTGCCGTGGTGCGATCTCAGCTCACTGTGATCTCCGCTGTAGGGGTTCAAATGATTCTTCTGCCTCAGCCTCTTGAGTAGCTGGGACTACAGGCGTGTATCACCACACCCAGTTAATTTTTGTATTTTTAGTAAAGACGGGGTTTCACCATGTTGATCAGGCTGGCCTTGAACACCTGACCTCAAATGATCTGCCTGCCTTGCCCTCCCAAAGTGCTGGGATTACAGGTGTGAGCCACCATGGCTGGCCATGGTTAGAGGTTTTTAAAGGTAGTCTGTGGGGAGTGGGGAGGGTGTCTAGGCAATGAGTGTTTGCTGCTGATTGGTTGGGTTGGAGATGAAATTATAAATTGAAGCTGTCCTCTTGAGCTGAGTCACTTCTGTGTGGGACCACAGAAGGGACTGGTGGGTCCAGGGGACCATGGGTGTTAGACATGCAAAAAAAACCTGAAAAAGTATCCCAAAAGTCCAATCTCAGATTCTACAATAGTGATGTTATCTGCAGGAGTAATTGGGGAAGTTGCATATCTGTGATCTCCAGAATAAAAGCTGGCAATCATGTATGTATACACCTTAGCAGAATTCAGGTGCCTCTGTCCTCCTCGTCTGGTGGCCTCTCATTAGCATTGCAAAGGCAGTTGAGTTTGGGGGAAGGGGTATTATTTAAACTATAAACTAAACATCTCCCAGAATTAGCTTTGCCCAGGAATAAAAGGACAGCTTCAAGGCTGAAGGCAAGAGGGGTTGACTCCATCAGACCTCCCACACTGCCAAAGTTTTCTCACTGATACAGTTTTTGCAAAGGCAGTTTCATTTCTAGCCTGTGCAGGAGACCAGTCTCTTCACTGGAGCAATTAAACAGGGAGATTTCCTGACTGTGGAGCAGCAGTTACAGAGGAGGGTGTGATGAAGGGCAAGACTGACACTTGGAGATAATGTGGGAAACTTTCTTTATAGATCTTGATGCCCCACATTTCTTCCCCTGTCCATGCTCAGAAAGCAGATAATTAGGCAGTTGGAAGATTCCTCTTTAAAGCTATGACCAAGATGATGGCCTTAACGCTTCTCTCAACTGACTAAGCTTTAAACAGTCCTCTTCCTAACCATACTCCTTATCTCCCATTTCTTAGCACATTTACTTTCAAAAACTTTCAATCGTAAATTCTTTCCCTGCCCTGTCGAATTGTAAATCTTCCACAATCCAGGAATATCTTTCTCAAGGGCCAGTAGGAGCCATCTCTTTGAAACATGATCATTAGTAAAGATAGTTACCCTATATTCGAGTCTCTGTGGGAGTGTGGGAGCCTAACTTCCAAGGATGCCAGTTAGCAACCAGAGGCGGCCCAGTCACATAGGACAGCCTTCTCCAAATGTCCTCCAGTGCTTTTCTGCTAACTCGCCTCAGTGCTTAAGAACTCTCCCACCTTTTGTTTCAGAGTGTTACCACAGGTAGTCAGGCAGACATGACCAGGGCAGGAGAGGGGCCCCACCCGCTACCCAGGAAGGATTGTCAGGCAACCATTAGGTGAAGGTCGACTAGTTATTAGAATTGTCTCTCTAAAATAATAATTGGTTGCAGCTGGTGCCAGGGAACGGCAGTCTCCCAATAGATAGAAAACTGAAACTGGTGATCAGCCGCTTCCCCCGATAAGATCTCAGGAGTTGGGTGAGTGCGTTCAAGCATGAACACTAAGAGGCAAAATGGTGGAGTTTAACTGGTATATGACTTTCCTCTGGCAACACACAACTGATAAGGGAAAGATGCTTCAAGTGAGCATGTGTACAACTTCAGTAAACACACTGTGCATGTGTCCCCCTCCCAAATGCTGGCAGGCTACTGCACACAAGGACAGCCCACCCCAAGGGAAGAATCAGGGGAGAAAGGATGAAGCCCTCTGGAAGTATGCCAATGTATAAAACCCCAAATCAAAGGTGAATCTATGCATTTGAACTGTCAAGTTGCCTACTTGGCCCTTTTCCAAATTACTTTACTTTCTTTCAGTCTTGCTCTATAGTTTTGTTTTTTTTTCTTTTTCTTTTTTCTTTTTTCTTTTCTTTTTTTTTTTTTTGAAACGGAGTCACACTCTGTCGCCCAGGCTGGAGGGCAGTGGTGCGATCTCAGCTCACTCCAAGCTCTGCCATTCTCCTGCCTCAGTCTCCCAAGTAGCTGGGACTACAGGCACCCGCCACCGTGCCCGGCTCTTTTTTTTTTTTTTTTTTTTTTGCATTTTTAGTAGAGACGGAGTTTCACTGTGTTAGCCAGGATGGTCTCGATCTCCTGACCTCGTGATCCACTCACCTCGGCCTCCCAAAGTGCTGGGATTACAGGCGTGAGCCACTGCACCCGGCCTAAAAACTTTTTAATGAACTTTTGCTCTTGATCCAAAACTTGCCTCAGTCTCTCTGCCTTATGTCCCTCAGTTGAATTATTTCTTCTGAGGAGGCAAGAATTGAGGTTGCTGCATGCCCATACGGATTCACCACTAACAAGAGGAGTTTAGTTCCATCTCTTCCCTGTACTGCAAGTCTTGCGTGAAGTCTTCCTTACTTCTTCACTTCAAGATAGTTAATGCAGCTTCGTTGTGTGGGGTAAATACCCAGGGTTTGTCGTCTCGTGCCAAGAAAATTTAGGACACAGACACACATAAAAAGTTCAGGAGCAGAGGTTTAATAGAAGAAAGAGAAAGAAGAACAGCTCTCTCTCTCTAGTGAGAGAAGGGCTACCGAAAGGAAAGACCATCCAGTGGCAGAGTCCACGGGATTTTATAGGCAGGCTTAAGGAGGCAGTGTCTGATTTATGTTGGGCCCAAAGATTGGTTCAATCAGGTGTGACATTTACACAGCTCGCAGGAAAGGCTGCTCACCACCCTAATCTTATTAAGCACATGGGCTTTCCACTTGACCTGTGACATCTTGTCTCTTCCTTACCGTACACATGGCTGACAAAAAGAAGAGAAGATGGAGCCACCATTTTGAACATGCCTAGGTAGTATTTTTCTGCTGACCTTCACCCGTGCAAGCTTTCAGCTTGCTTGTCTATGTCTGCAGCTCAATTTTACAGGCTGCTTTTTGTTAGAAAATGATCTGAGGGCTGCTTTTCATTAAAAATGAAAATCTTACTGAGGACTTCAGTACCCTCATTATCTGCCTAAGTAATTTCTTCTTAACTCTTATATTATAGTTTTCCTTTGAGAGTTCAAAGGTCTCCAAGAAAAGACCTGCAGATGCTGAAATGTGTGAAGCAATAACTGTTTCATTTTCATACTGCAAGGAGGTCCATTTGTGGCAAAACCCGATCACATACACATAGCTTTTCATGCATCACTGTTATAGAAGAACTGGCAGTCAGGCTCATCAGCCATTTGTTGAAAGCTTTCATTCAGAATTCAGAAGAAAAGCCCAACAGATCATTGAATTAAGTGGGAGGTGTGGGTGGGGAGGGAGAGAGAGAATGAATACTGTATAACAAAGTAGGACAGAAGAGTTATGGAATGAGAGTGTTATCATTTATATTGTTCTGGGAAAGGTTAGGATATTAATTATAGTGTACTAGTAAGCATGGTAAGATGTCCAGGGTTTAAACTAAAAGAACAAAAATACAATGGTAACTTTACAAAAAGTGTGAGAGAATAAATGAAAGATGATCACAAAAGAGAAAGAATGCTCTGCAACCACTATCCTGCAAAATGAAAAGGGAGAGAATGGAGGAATAAAAGAAACAGAATAAATAGGAGCAAGGAAAATGGTAAAAAAATTAAAGTCTAGGAGAACCATTATGTACAATAAATATAAACTTGCCAATTAAGAGATTGTGAGACTGTACTTTTAAAAAAATATTGGATTTGTGCTATTTACTAGAGACATACCTAAAATATAAAGTCACAGGAAAGTCAAAAGCACAGAAAAAGATGTGCTAGGTAAATACTAGCCAAAAGAAAGGTGACATATCTTTTCTTTCCTATGTCCTCTTTATATGCTACTGGCTCAAGTTTATTCGTAGTGCTTCTAAAATATTCTATATCCTGTCAGTTTTAATCTTTTATTCCATTACTGAAAGAAGTATGTTAAGTTTCCCATTATGAAGCTCATCTTGTTAATATTTTCTTAAAATATTGTCAAGATTTTTGTGTCATGCATTTTGAGGCTACATTATTAAGGACCTGGACATTTAGAAATACTATTCCTTAGTAAGTTTTACCTTCTTGTCAAAATGTAGTTAGTCCAATTATTTTTAATAAAGTTTGTTTTCATTAAGTTTGTTTAATATAATATTCATATAGCCACCTTGGCTTTATTTTGCTTAGTATTTTCTTGATCTGTCTTTATTTTCCAGTTGTTTCTATCATCTTTCTTTTGACTCTAAAGTCTACAGTTCTACTTATATGTGTTTAAGAATGTATTTCTTATTATGTATCCCACAATATGTCAGACTCTCTGAATTTGAGAATTTGAGAAGTTCTCAGAAGTTCTTTTTGGATATTACTTCTCTCTTTCTCTGTTCTCTTCTGGAAACATAGTTGTATTTTCAGTCTGATTCTTTGCTCTTATATTTCAGCTTCTCTTGTTCTCCATCTCTTTGTCTATCTAGGCTCTTTTCCAATGTTTTAAATGAGGTTAAACACATTCTTATATTTTGGGTTCTAACTTATATATTTTTTTAATTAATATGATTTGGATCTGTGCTCCCACTCAGATATCATGTTGAAGGTCATAATCACCAGTGCTGGAGGTAAGACCTGGTGGGCAGTGACTGGATTATGGCAGAAGAGTTCTCATGAATCATTTAGCACCATCCCCTAGGTTCTGTTCTCATGATATGTGAGTGAGTGAGTTCTTGTGATATCTGGTGGTTTAAAGTGTGTACCATGTTCCCCTCTCTCTCTTTCTCCTGCTTCAGCCATGTAAGACATGACTACTTCCCCTTTGCCTTTGGTGAAGTAAGTTTCTTGAGGCCTCCCCAGAAGCCAATGCCACTCTGCCTGTGCAGCCTGCAGAGCCATGAGCTAATTAAACCTCTTTTCTTTATAACGTACCCAGTCTCGGGTATTTCCTTAAAGCAGTATGAGAACAGACTAATACACCATATTAAGTACATATTTAATGTTTGATATTTAGTAACTCAATTATCTAAAATTATTTTCAGCATTTTTTTCTCCTATAGATTCTCATTGATGGTGGCTAGCTTTATTATGTGTTTTTAAGAATCAAATTGTATTTTCAGAATTGGGGAAATCCTATGAGGCCCAAGCTGTTTTGTTAATTATTTTTATTTATTTATTTGTTTTTTATTTATTTATTTATTTTTGCATTTTTTTGACAGGAACTCTAGGCTGTAACTAAACTGTGACCCCTCTTAAACTCTTTACTTTGGACTTCCTGGATCTTTCCAATACTGTACATTTGAATCCCTAATGGTGAGAAGATCAACTTTTATTATTTTTTCTGGAGAAGGCATATAACCCATCCATATTTGAGGTCAGACAGTTAAATGTCCTTTTGTATTTATTTATTTATTTACTTATTTGTTTTTCTGAGACAGGATCTTGCTCTGTCACCCAGGCTGGAGTGCAGTGGCGTGATGTCAGCCTACTGCAACCTCTACCTCCTTAGTTCAAGAGATTCTCCTGCCTCATCCTCCCATGTAGCTGGGATTACAGGTGTGTAACACCACATCCAGTCAATTTTGGTATTTTTAGTAGAGACAGGGTTTCACCATGTTGGCCAGACTGGTCTCGAACTCCTAACCTCAAGTGATCCATCCACCTGGGCCTCCCAAAGTGCTGGGATTATAGGCATGAGCCACCATGCCAGCTCTACTTGTTTTTCTTTGAAACTTGCAGTTGAGATCTTTTTTTCCAGGATACCTTCCCTGAAGGTAGCTCTTGAAGGCAGCAGGATTCACAATGATGGAGACGGGCAACATGCTCCAGTACAGTTCTAATTTACCTTCACTTCGTCTCTCAGTGCCAGGCCCCCAGAAATATTTCCGAGCTCTTGAGGGGCTCTTTTCCGCATTCAAAGGAATATTTGATATTTTATCCCAATATTTCTTGATGTTTGGTAATAGGAGATTTTTTGGAATATTTAGTCTGTTATAAATAGAGGTCAGTCTAATAATCTTTTTTATTGAAAGCCTAAGATTTAAAAATTTATAATGACAGGCACTGAAATATGTTAAAATGGAAACATAGAAGAACAAAGTTGAAAGTTTTATTTAGATCCTTCTTACTGTTGTTTTCTAAAGATTTTTATCTTTCTTGTGCATTATATTTTTAAGTAGAAATAATTTCAAGGTTGAAGAAACAAATTGAAAAAAATTAGACAGAAGATCTACATAGATTTCTTTCTATTTCAAATAGTTAAAGAGGCTGTGGAAATACATCTGAGGGCCTGAGGTTGACCATAAAGAAGGTAATAAGACAAGATGCTCTGGCCTCAAAAGAAAAAAAAAATAATTCTAAGTACTGCAAGTGAAGAAAAGCTTAATTTTTTCGTGTTTCACCCTTGGAGACCCTTTTCTGTTACTATGACATACTAGAGCCCACTCTGCTCTTTCTTCCTGTATTGGTTCCAGATAATGAAATGCTTTTGGTAACTAATCTATCAACAATAAGAAAACCATCTATTTTAAATGATAGACACTTCTTGTTCTTTATTATTGAGTCAGTTTCTCTAGTCTCTAAACTTATTTTTTTCTAATAGCCCAGATTTCAGTTATTTATATATTTTTAGTAGTATGCCTGCCAAACCCAAAATTGGGTAAGGCACTGATGTTTTCCATTTGTAGAGTGCATCTTGTTTGTGTGTTGAGGTTTGATATTACATGCAAGATAAGAACATAATTACAAGATAATTTAAAAGAAACTGGCAGTACCTTTTTCTCTCTTCCTCTTCCTGTCTGCACTCCCTCTAACCCCTCTGTACTTTAAGGCAAGAAAAATGGTGCTTCTCCAGGAAATACCAGGAAGAAGCTCTAATGAGAAAGAGTTCAGCAGAAGGAAAACTGAATATATTTCTAACCATTGTTAAGTCTTTAAAATTTGCTGCCAAACCAGACCTAATGGTTTAGATAGACCAACTACTATATCCCTGACATTTCTACATCCCTTGCATCCATAGCCATTGCCATGTATCTTTGGAGTTCATCCCATCAAGACTCTGAATATATTTCCACGTCCCTGGTTTTGTATTTGGTTCTGTGACTTGGTTTTGTGGTGTGACGTGTGAAAGATATTCAACCAGAGCATGGTTAGTAGTACCCTGGAATTATACTATCAAGAATGCCAAGCATGAGAAGTCTGTGTTAAAGCATTCTAACTGGGGAAGAAGGGCAAGCTTTTTATGGGGTCTTTCACGTGAGGGAACAAATCAAAGTTCAATGAAGCTTAACAGGAAGGGCTAGACCAAAGTATGATTAATTTTGGAAATAGGAATAGAAAAATGGATCTCACGAAATGGCGTAAACCCGGGAGGCGGAGCTTACAGTGAGCTGAGATCCGGCCACCGCACTCCAGCCTGGGTGACAGAGCAAGACTCTGTCTCAGAAAAAAAAAGAAAAAAGAAAAAAGAAAAATTGATCTCATGAATTAGTGGCCTGGATTTTAAATAACTTCCCATTTACTTTTTCATAGGCAAAAGTTAGGGTCATGGTTAACCATTTAACATAGTATACCACTTAGTCATATGTATATATTTAATTTAGAAGATATTTTTTGTTACTCTACATATTATTACCATTCTCTGCCTCTTGGGCAGATCTTTGTTTGATGGGTAACTGGCGTAATTCATACTTTTCTTGTCCAAACAGTAAAACTCCTTCTATTGGATTTATTTTAATATAAAAACATTTTAAATATACAATTTATTGAAATTCTTTAAAACCAGGGACTATATGAGTCCAATAAGAATATTTCAATTTGAATTAAAATTCAAGTAATTTATTTCACTGAATCCAATCCAATTATTGGTATGTGCAAATTTTACCTATATGAAAAAATTTGGAAAGATATTTGAAAAATGGAATAAAAGACATATATCTGATGTATCTGATAAAATACTTTAGGAAGTATTTTCAGATTAAAGATGTATATATAACATCTGAAATTATAAAACCACTAAAAGAAAACATAGGAAAAATACCCCAGGACATTGGTCTAGGCAAAGATTTTATGGCTAACAGCCGGAAAACAGGAATAATAAAAATATAAAGAGACAAATGGGAGTATATTAAGGTAAAAAACTCTGTATAGCAAAGGCAACAATCAACAGAGTGAGTATACATCCTGTTGAATGAGAGAAAACATTTGCAAACTATTCATCTGACAAAGGACTAATACCTAGAACATGTAAGGAACTCAATACTAAATCAAATAATTCCATTAAAAGGTGGGCCAAGGACATGAATGGACATTTCTCAAAGCAAGACATACAGATGGCCAAGAGGTATATGAAAAAACACTTAACATCACTAATCAGGGAAATGCAAATCAAAACCACAATGAGATATCATCTTTCCCCAGTTAGAATAGCTATTCTTAAAAAGTCAAAAAATAACAGATGTTGGTGAGGATGTGGAGAAAAGGAAACTCATACATTATTAGTAGGAATGTGAATTAGACTAGTCACTATGAAAAACTATAGAGATTTTCCAAAAAGTTAAAAATAGAACCACCATATGATCCAGCAATTCCACTGCTAGATATGTATCCAAAGGAAAATAAATTTGCATACCAAAGGAATACCTGTACTTGAATGTTTATTACAGCACCATTCACGAGAGTCAAGATATGTAATCAACCTAAGTATTCACCAAAGGATGAGTGAATGAAGAAAATGTGGTACACATATACAATGGAATACTATTTGGCCATATAAAGGAATGAAATCTTGTCATATGCAGCAACATGGATGAAACTGGAGGTCGTTATGTTAAGCAAAATAAGCCAGACACAGAAAGAAAAATATTGCATGTTCTCATTTGTATGTGAGAGAGAAAAAACTTTTACCTCAAAAAGGTATAGAGTAGAATGGCAGTTACTAGGGGCTTGAAAGGATGAGTAGGTGGTGGGGGGAAGGTAGGATAATGAGTACCAACATACACATTAGATAAAAGGTATAAGTTCTGTGGTTCAACAGCAGAGTAGAGTGACTGAAGTTAACAATGTATTGTATAGTTCAAAGTAGCTAGAAGATAGGACTCAAATTGTTTCCAACACATAGAAATGATAAATACTCAAGGTGATGAATACCTTAAGTACTCTGTCTTGATCATTATACATTCTGTGCATGTAACAAAAATCACATGTACCCCATACATATGTAAAATATTATGTGTTTATAAAAATACACATTAGTTTTCAGTATTCCCAGTGCAGCCTTAAATCAAATATTTACTGAAGGCTTCCAGTATATTTAGAATGTATAACACACATCTATTTTCTGCCCTCAAGGTCTACAATCAAAGTGGGTGGAGTGGAACTGACCATAGATGCTATGGGAATGCCAAGAGGGAGACTTAACTGTGGGCTACAGCAGTCTCAGAATATTTCATTTTTTTGGTCACACATATTTTCATGTGTATAGGAATGTATCACCTTCTTCCCTAATGCAAATACTAATGTCTTCCTATTTTCTCCTTGTCCTTTGCTCACCTTAAATAAGTAGATTTCAGCTAGAGGCATTATCAGTGGGCAACTGATGATAACAAAACATGTATCCCAGAATATCAAATATCCCCCATTTCTATGGAGTAATTCACATTGGTGTTTATAATAAAAATATAAAGAGACCACTGGGACTATATTAAACTAAACAACTCTGTACAGCAAAGGAAACAATCAACAGAGTAAGGATACATCCTGTTGAATGAGAGAAAACATTTGAGAACTATTCATCTGACAAGGGACTAATACCTAGAATATGTGAGGAACTCAATGCTAAAACAAAGGGGAACTGGATACTACAAAGAAGCTGACAGAACACCTGTCAGTGAGTGGGGCTCATGGCCCAGAAAAAAGTGGATACATTTTCCTGCAGTTCTAACTTAATGCTTTTAAACTGATTGAAGTACAGATGATAGAAACCTAGAATTATGATCTTTACTGATTCAACAGTGACTATTTAAAATATGCTCTTTACCTTTTGTTTTGGTAACAGAGATAAAGAAAAGACAACAACATGGTCTCCCCAGGGCTCTACATAAAGAGTTAACTTTTTAATCCTTTGATTTATTCATGATTTCATTTCATTTGCACATGGGCTGATGGCTTCAGCTTTCCACAAAAAAAAAAAAAAAAAAAAAGATATTGAGACCTAAAACTTTCTACTAAGTCTTAAAAGTGCCTTTACTTCTATAGTATTGAAAGCAAAAATGAAGTTTGAATCATGAGGTTATCCAATATATAAAATAAAAATAGATATTTAAAAGTGAAATTTTTTTTCTAATTTTTTCTTCATATTTAGTTGAACAAAAGTAGACATTCCGATTTACATACTTAAAAATGTCAATCTTATGGCATGTATACATTAGCTCCACTATACATACTATCACCCAAAATGTGTCCACAAAAGACTTAACATGAAGTATGTATCTTTTGACTTAGAACATTTGTGCTTCTGGTCTTACTCTGGTCTTACCCCATGCTAGAGTTTATTCCATTATAACATGACACAATTTGAGTTCTATCAACCCTTTTATCTTTAAGTCAGGAAATCATCTTGCAATGTATTAACATACCAAATGTCTAAATAGTTTTATGCAATGCACTTAGAAAATTGACTTATTTTTAAGAGCAACCACCTAGATTTATAATAGACCAATTGACTGAATGCTAACCATCTCTCCTTAAAAGTCATAATGGGCAGCTCGTTAATAATGTTTTAAAGAAAATAAAACATAAATTGGGAGAACGTCCAGGATAGAGTGTACTCAAAAGGTTCATCTTTCATTGTCATAGGGAAGGAAAATCTTGTAAACCTTTATGCTTTTAGTTGCATGTCACTATATATATGTGTGTGTGTTTGTGTATATATGTGTGTGTGTATGTATGTATATGTATATGTGTGTATATGTGTATACATGTGTATATATATATGTATATATAAAAAATGTTTTAAAATATAAAACATATATATAATATGTATTAAGATTGGCTTTCGTAAGTATGTAACTCATAATGTCTACTTTTGTTCCTGGATAACAAACTTAATTTGAATAAAAAAATATTTTGGATAACCATTTCATTTTTACTAACAAAAGGTAAAGAGCAGATTTTAAATAGCCACTGTTAGATTGGTAAAGATCATAATTTTGGCTTTGAATCATCTGCACCTCAATCAACTTATAAACATCAGTTATTTGATTCCTATCAAATAAGATTCTTATCAAAGGTTTTATTATGAATTACTCTCTTTACCTCTAGTAATGTTTTCTTTTTTTGCCTTGAAATCTATTTTATCTGTTGTTAATATAGCTTTACCAGTTTCTTTTGGTTAGTGTATGTTTTTACTATTCTCTTACTTTCAAGCATTCTGTCTTAGATGTGGCTCTTGAAATAAGCATACAGTTATATTTCAGTTTTTAAACTTATTTACAAATATTCATCTTTTAAATAAAACTGTCTCCATTTACATTTGTTGCACTTAATAAAATATTACAGCTTAAATTTACTATCTTGTTCTGGGATTTATATATTTATATTTTTTGATGTTTCATTTTCTCTACTTATCTTTTTTGGATTGATTATGATGTTTTAGCTATAAATTTTTTTAAAAAACATTTTATTTTGTCAGACACATGTATTCATGTAACTACCACTACAGTGATGATATAGAATTATTCCACCACTACAAAGTATTGTTACACTTTGTGTTACCTTTTATAGTCATAGTCAATCCCTCCTTCCCTATCATCCTTATGACTGGCAACCATTAATCTGTTCTCCATAAAATTTTGTAATTTTAAAAATGTTTTATAAACTGAATTTCATTTTACCTGTAATGTTTGTGAAGGTATCTCTGTATTAGTTTGCTAGGGTTGCCATAAAAAATAGTGGGTAGCTTAAATAACCAACATTTCCTTTCTCACAGTTTTAGAGGCTGGAAGTCCAAGATCAAGGTGCCAGGGTTGGTTTGGGCGGTGGCCTCTCTTCCTGGCTTGTAGACAGCTGTCTTCTCGCAGTGTCCTCACATGGCCTCTTTATGTGAAGGTATGATGGTGGGTAGAGATAGTTTTGTTATTTCTTGGCTCCCAAGGTCCTATCTGGTCTGCCTTTTCTCTCCACCTTTCAATGTCTTCTTCTGTTCATTTTATATATAATGTCCAGGGATCTTAGCTATACATAGAGGAATAAAGATAACTATGTTTACTGCATTAATTATGTTGAATCATTTCATTGCTTTTTTGGCTGGTTGAGAAGTTTTTATTGAGTTACATGGTTAAACTATAGATATTAGGTTAATACTTTTATCCTCTTTCTTGGAAATACAATGACCTTTGAATAGTTTGATTCCACTTATGTATCTACTCCCAACTTATCCTCATATATTTTAATTTTATACTCGAAAACCCCACAAGTTGTTATTTTTAATGTTTCATATAATGATGTTTAATTGTTTCCACCTTTTTATCACTTCATTTTATTCATTCCTCTTGCATATCATATTCTCCATCTGGGTTTATATTTTCTTTTGCTTCATGTACGTTGTAAATAATTTCCAGTGTGGGTTTATGACTAGCGAGCACTTTTAGTTTCTGTTTGTCAGAAAGAAAACATTTGATTGGCATCCTTAAAAGATGATATTACTGAGTAGAAATAGTTATTTTCTTTCAATATATTGAATATATTATTATGTTGTTGTTTTCTTTTTATTTTGGGAGGTTTTCTTTGCTTCCATTTATGCTCCTGTAAAACTTTTCTGTCATTGTTCTCTGATTGTTTTAAAATGTGGTGTTTATCTTTGGCATTCTACAGTTTAATTATGATGAGTCCAGGTGCAGATAAAATTGTTTTTATTTATTCAGCTTGAGATTCATTGATACTTTGTATATGTGGATAGGGATATTTTATTATTTGTGGAATACTCAGCTATTATTCCAATGTCCCATTCCTATTTTCCCCTCTCTTTTCTTTCTGGAACTCTGTTTTAGTTTATATCAGTACTTTTCAGTATATTCTTTATGCCTTTTATATACTCCTATATTTTCCTTTTTACATTTCTCTACGCTTTCAGCTTACAAATTATCTGTCTATATGTATCTGTGACTATATCTCTTGGTCTATCTGTATGACTGCTAAATTTGTCCAATGAGTTTTTTATTTTGATAATTAGATTTCTCCTTAAAGTTGCATTTTTATTACTAGATTTATATTTTATCATTTCTTTAATATGTTAAGTTTGTTTTACTTCCTTAAATAGAGCAAGCATAATATTTTTATAGGTCTTATCTGAAAAATGACAATATTTGAAATCCTTAGGGGTTTGTTTTCTCTTGTTGTATTTGCCATGCTGCCATGTTTAGTTGTCTTTGTGTCAGGTTATCATATGTGAAAATATATTCACTAAATAGTTGAAGTACCTTCCTCTAGAGAGAATTGTTGTTTGCATCTGTTACGTAGATGAGGGTATTACTAATTCAAAAGCACCAAATTCCAAGTTTAAGTCTTAAAACTACGTGCTGACTATTAATTTCTAGTATCACACTATGAGATTTTAGCCTTTTTGGGTCTCAGATTATTGGGTTAAATTTTCCTTATTAGGCTTTACTTTTATGGGTATCGGGTTTAATTTTTATTCTTCTTGCCGGCAAAGATTTTAACACACAAGTTCGAATTTGTTAGTATAGGCAAATGCCATCTGGGTAAAAACAGCATGAATACTTGGTTACACCTGCTATTTTACATTTTCTGTTAGTTTTATCCTAGTGATATCTTGTTATCTTTTTATGTTACCTTGCTTTTAAGAAAATGTAGGAAATATTTCATCTGGTGGTTTAAATTACTTTTGGTAAAGGAGAGGTGGTCTGAATAGCCATTACCAGAAAGCAGACCCTTTTACCCTGTCTCAGATATCAGCACATTTCTAAAGTTTATAACATTAGAAGCATCATTTTATGTATTTAGGAAAACTGAACATAATCAGCCTAGGACTTTAAAAGATGAATTAAGTCTTACAACTGATCTTCTTACTTGATACTTCATGGACTTCATAGCTCTTAGTAACATCCATTTCCAGCTCTTTTGAGGAGATAGACAGACAGACAGACAGATAGATGTGATATATATATATATAGTTATAGTTATAGTTATAGATATCACTTGGATAATAGTAAATGTCTTTTTCCTTTTTTATGCAATGAAAGCAGGCCCTAGAACTACTTTCAGGAAATATTGCTGACATCTTACATATATGATAGTGAGGTTAGATGTGGATGAATTAAATTGGGATGCTTACAGCTAAACATTATCCCAGGAAAAAAAGGAAACACGTGTTACAGTGCAGGAGAAGCACAGCATCAACTGGAAAATGTATAACCTCACTCTATGTTCTCAATGTCAGAGAAAGATATCACAAATTTCTAATTTGAAAGGAAATACCAAGTTCTTAGGGTGGCAGAGGTTTAGAGAATTTGCCTGAATTTTGTATCACAATGATTTTAACAAAAATAGGTGGAAAAGCTGCATACGTTTGGCTTAAGAGGAGCTCGCGAGGAGCAGTGCCTGGTAAATGTGGTTCCAAAACTTCCAGCAGGCAATCATTCATGACGGGAACAGAAATATTCAGGGATAAGAGGGAAGAAGAAACCGTCTCAGTGTGGGCCCCAGGGTAGAGTGGAGACATATTTATCCAGAACTTCACAGGCCAGACACCATACTGGATGCCACGGGTATAGCAGCAGCTGAAATATTTTTCACTTTTATAAATTTCCAATCCAACATAGAAGATGACATGAAACAAGATAGTAACTAAATAATTAAGTGTAAAGATGCTACAAAGAAAACATATTTCTTTGTTGGAATTTGGAGGGTTAGCTAGGTAGCCTTGACCTATTTTTGTTCTACAAAAATTCGTGTTTTTTCAATTCTTTTTATCTTTGGTTCCCAAGAATGTCAAATATTCTAAAGACTCCCATTTTGTATCCCTTTCTAAATATGTAAAGATACATGAAAAGGTTGTATGTATATTCACTCTGGAAAGCAGCGTGGCATCTGACCTTTTGGCTAATGTCACTAAAATAAATTCTTGATCTATTTCCCTGCGGCACAACATATGTGAACACACAGCAAGCTTTCACTCAGCCTGGAAAATTCACAATCCAACTTCTGAAAGTAGTTTTTGTTTTCTACTAACGTGTCTAACCAAATTATATAGTCTACTCTAGGTACAACTCATTTAGGCTTGTTAGAATGTTTCTGTTAGAATCCATTTGTGTTATTTGTGGCAGAAATTTCATGCCATGATGTACTGTGGAAAGAAATAAAAATGACTGAAAGCAAACATATTTTTTTCCCCTGTCAAATTACCTGAATTTCAAAATAGTTCCACAACCCTACAGTGTGATCTATTCCCTTTTGTTAGCTGATCAGACTGGACCCGAAAGCCTCCAGTATAATCAACTTCTTTCTTATATACCAGCAATTTTGTTATAAACAGCTTGTTGACTGAAGCCTAAAAGACCCAGAGTTAAAAAATGATCCATGATCTTACTGTTATGAGAACCCAAAATGTATTTTCTAAATTCTGAAAGTCAATGGTATTGCTGGGCAGTGTTGCTTTAGTCAAATAAAGTGACTCATCTCTCGGAAATCAACTATACCCAAAGATTTGCTTCCTCCAAAACCTTCTAATTCACAGCCAGGCAACGAGTGATCTTCAGGAAAATCCAAGAAGTCAGTTTTCCTATATTCCTGTTTCATATGGATAACTTCCTATGGATGACTTCAATTTTCTTGCTGATAACTCTTATATCTAAAAATGCTGATAACACATATACACGTCTAGATAATACCCACAAGGTTATATACATATTAAAAACAAAGTCTTCAGCACCACCTGTAATTCACTGGTCACGTGTAGCTGAATGTTCATCAATCTAGGGATATTTGTTCCTGTGTTCGTTGCAGTGACAGAAAGGGGAAGAAAAACCCACAATCACCTCGGTTTAGTTTTTTCTAAATGCTAATAGAATTCTGAGCAAGATTTAAGATTTTGAAAAATATCAGTAATGAAAAAATAAAACTACTAGAAA
Organism: Trachypithecus francoisi; assembly: GCF_009764315.1. Classification (NCBI taxonomy): domain Eukaryota; kingdom Metazoa; phylum Chordata; class Mammalia; order Primates; family Cercopithecidae; genus Trachypithecus; species Trachypithecus francoisi. Next base: position 174,529,649 of record NW_022681465.1, on the reverse strand, counting down.
AGTGACTTCTAGACAAGAGTAATTCATACTTGTATGTCACAATTAGCTGTTAACTCTTTAGCCCCACTGCACACTCAAAACATCAAAACAATATGTCCTTCTGACTTCCTGCGTAGGGGTGCGCTTCAGTTGAAGAGTTGGAAGCAATTTTACTTTGACTGTTAAGCAAAGGCATTGAACTTGATGCAGAAAACTAGAATTGGCAGAAAGATCAAGATGAGCAGAAGCGTGGCAGGTGCCAGTGCCTCCTCACTGTCACTTCAGGCACCTATGGGGCACTCTAAGTAACCAAGGGGAACTTGCAGAGGGCCTATGGGAGAGGAACTGCATACACCCTCTTGTATTGCTTGTCAAACAACCAAAAGGAGAAATTACATCATTTTTCATTAGGGAGCATGCATTTGATTACAATATATATCCCAGCAATGTATTAAACAATTGCAGTAAAAATAACCTTAGCATATCAATGCTGAGCAAGATATAAAAATACTGCCATATGCCATATATTAGTTAGCATATAAAAGGGCCACACAAAAGGAAAATTTTGGAGTATATTTGGGAATGTTCACTGGAAACTTAAGTACACTTACTACTCTTTGCTATGCTATTTTAAGAAGACAGCACAAAAGATATTTTACTCAAAGAATGGTACATTAGGCTATTCTGAAGTTCAGACACCAAGTATTCTTCATATATCAAATGTTATTTATATATTTAATGACTTCTTGAGAATTAATTTATGTAAAAAGTAGCTCTTTGCATAATGAATTATAAATTTTAAAAGTTGTATAACATGAACATAGCTGTAGTATGATGAAATAGTATTGAATGACAAGTGTCAGAGTTATATGCACAACATAATTATACTCACTCTTGCTAGTAAATAAAGACCATACAGAACTTCTCATGGGATGAGAAGTGTCTTCCAAAGAGGTCTTCTAATTTCACTATCCCATCAATCTCTCTACATGCATACAAATGTTATTAAACTACTCTGTGGAATAAAAACTGATATCATGCAGGGAATCAGTACCTGGCTTAAAAATGAAACTATGAATTAAAATCAGAAACCAGGCTTCCAAATGATTACTCAAGGCTCAGATTATGTAAAATTCCTCACTGTGTGTTTTGAGTATGTGATATTTAATATGCGCAACCTCTGTTTAAGACCTTCGGTTTAGAAAACTGCAATAATTTCATTTTAAAGCCTTCACAATATATAAAACTATATATACACACTGCATTTACTCTTTCAGACATGTTTATTCTCTGCTGATATGACCAAGAATCATGATCTCTCTTTTGTATTTTTTTCTTATTTTTTGAGACAGTCTCCCTCTGTCACCTAGGCTGGGGTACAATGGTGCGATCCTGGGTCACTGCAACCTCCACCTCCTAGGTTCAAGCAAGTTTCTTGCCTCAGCCTTCCTAGTAGCTGGGACTGCAGGCATGCACCACCACTCCCAGCCAATTTTTGTGTTTTTAGTAGAGACTGAGTTTCATCATGTTGGCCAGATTGGTCTCGAACTCCTATCCTTGAGTGATCCGCCCACCTTGGCTTCTCTGGGTTTACAGGCGTGAGCCACTGTGCCCAGCCGATGATCTTTTTAATGACTTTATGAATTTTGTTATTTTTATTATTTTAAAATTATTTATTGAGAAAATCACTGGGGCAGTGCAAAGACTTAGATTTTATTACATGTTACCATTCAAGTCTCAGTTTCCACATAGAGAAATAACTGTCCTAATCATTAAAGTTGTTGTTCAGAATTGAATATAAAATGTATTCAAAAGCATTTGGGGCACTATAAATTGTTGAATGGATATGACCATTACTATATTTAGCATTTGATCCGTAAAACTGATGCTGTCACAAAATAAGTATTTTGTTTAGTTTTTCACATGAGGTTAATATAGACACATGTTCAAAATATTTTTAAATGAATACATTTCTCAGGTCTTTGCTCCAGAGTAAGTTTCTCCAGCTGCTATCCTTGTACTTGACCCTGATTTATCCAAATCCCTTCTCTTATATTTAAACTCTAGGAATTCTCCTATGTTAATGGTAAAGGGCAATTGCTTTGGAAAGCATTTTTTAACCTCTCCAGCTGGACTGCATAAATTGATTCAGTATGTGTTTACTGAGAAGCTACATTGTGTTTGACTCTGTGGCCATGCTGTGTATTCTTTTTCTGACCTTCCTTAGCATGTTTTCCTTAGGAAACATGTCCTTTTTACCCCCAGCTATTTACTACAGCACATCTCATCTCTTACTTTAGTATACAAGCTTTTGAAAGCCAGACTATGTTTGATTTATGTTTCTATTTGCTGCAACATCTTTTTCAGTACTTCATAATGCATACTTAATAGAAAGTTCCTGAATGTATCAATGAATAAATTAATATATGAATGTAATTCTTAGCTTAATTTTCTCTGATATTTTTGCCTCCAAGCAATGTTCTGTTTATTTTTCCACATTCTCTAACATATTACAGTAACACTCTTAAAATAAATATTAGCCTCATGCAATACAAAATGTATCTTTACTATGGTACTTTTTATAATTAAAATAAGCTTTCTTTCTTTCTGACAATATTCCTTTGTTCCAGCAATACCATGTTCCAGGTTTTTCTTTTTTGGACTGGGCTTTAAATGCCAATAATTCTTAGGATTTTATCTTTGGAATTTCTTTTCTTTCTCCATACTTTTCTCTGAAAGGTTTCACCCATTTCCACAGTCATATTACATTTATTTGAGAATGAATTTCAAATCTCTAGTTCAAATTCAGATTCTTAAATCTTATATCTGCTTATCCAACTACATATGGTACAGGATCACTTAGCTAACCTAAGGAATCTGCTACTCAAGATGTCCAAATGTGAGCTTATCATCTCTGCCAATCCCTCCTTTCCAATTGCTCTTCCTTTTTAAAATATCTCCCAGGGAATGTCCAAACACACCCATCACTCACTCAAGATGGATATCTGGGTACTCTTTCCAACTCTGTCTTTTTTCCTTCCCATACCCGTAATGTTAATCTGATTATCAATGTATCTCTGCAATCCATTTACCTCACTGTACTCTTAATATCATTTTACTACTTAAAGCCATTATCTCCTTCAAAGTTCATTAATGTCTGCCAACTATAATATTGTTTTTCTATATTACAGACCTTGCTTCCTTATCTGTTCACCACTCTAAATCTGAGGGAATTTTTCAAAAAAACAATCCTGTTCTCTCATAGCTACATCTGGAACTCTGCCTACTCCAGGCTCCACTCCCTCACCCCACCCACCCAATAGTGATGGTGGACTATTTTCTCCCCATCTTTCAGATCTAAACCCCACATCACTCTTTCAGATATAAACTACAGAAAGTACTCTTAAGTACTTTCTGAGTACTTTCTGGGTACACTGGTTTCTTTCATCATAATATTTGTAAATATAGCTCAATTTCTTAACGCTACCTCCTGGCCATTATTACCCTTATTTATAAACTCTTCTAATCTTATTTCTGACTTTTATACCTACTTCATGATTTTTTTTTCCTCTTAAAACACTTGTTGGCACTTTGTGGTATTAACACTTCATTATATTCAGAGGTAAGTTTGCATAGTTACTTGCTCACTCATTGCTTGTGTATAGATATCTTATTTCTCATCTTTTAAAAACAGACTTTTATATGAGCAAACTCTCATACATTGTCAATTATTTGTTTTGATTAGCATGAAATGTATTTTTTTATAATTTCAGGACTTTGCTATTTTCACATTTTATAAAAGAGTATTCTTAAAATAATGATGGATATTCCAAGTGAAGAAAGGCCCTTACATTTCTGCTACAGAGTTTTCTTAGACATCAAGAGTAAATTTTAATGTAGGGTAATTTTAACTTCTCAAGTTAATCCATTCTAGAATTTAGAATCTCCTTTGATGTACAGTCTTATGCAATGAAGGAACCCTTGTTCATTTCCCTGAGACAAATTCATGATCATTTACTTTACCTCTTGGCATTTTATAGTATGATCTTATGCTGTTATATAGATTCAGAATGATTCACAAAAGTACGCATGGCTAAACATGACTTAAAATGAACATTTGCGTGGTATTTCCTTTAATGGTTGGTTTAGGCCAAACCTTCTCTGTTGTCTTGAATAATTCAATGATCTTTTATTTTCTTCTTTCCAGAAGAAAAATGAGAGAGGTGATTCAAGCTTAGGCAGGCTAGGCATTTCCAATTGACAGCTGTAATCTTGTATAACTAAATCCATCAGAAGTATCCTGTTACAGATATAGTGCTGAATGTTTCGTTTCCTTTTTTGTAAAAAAGGTCAGTGTGTCCAATTCATAGTATCTTAGATCCCAAGGGAGGTTTGTAATGTTATTCTCCATCTAGTAAAATGAATTCAGACTGTTTATTGAAACATAGTACAGGGGTCAACCTTTTTTGAATTCTTAGAAAACTTTTTGTGGACACAGAGTAGGAAAATGCCTATTTAACCAAAAGTAACTGGAACACATCTGTCAGGTTTACATATTTTGGGTGTTATATTTTCTAATATATGTGGATTTGGAACTATTTAGAGAGATGAAGGAAAAGTAAAATATCTTCATCCTGGTTCAGTAACTGATTACTATGTAAAAGTGATGTAACTAGTATATATACTTAGAATAAAAATCTTGTCTTAATAAATTTCTGAATTGACTGTATTTTACAAGACATGATTAAGTCTAAAGAGTCGGATTGACAGACGATTTCCATTTTAAGCCAAGAAAGATATATTAATTCTATAATAGCAAAGCCTTAAAACAAAAATACTCTCTTTAAAAAATATAAAATCAATCACAAGATCATGAAGAAAGTTTTCAAGTTTCTTTGTTATGTTTACATGAAACACTCAAAGTCAAAACGCTATTTTAAACTCATAAGGAAAGTCAGGACAAAAGAAATACTGTTTTGAATCTCTACAGAGGGAATTCAGGAGGATCAAGATCACAAAAATAACTGAAGGCGGCATTGCTGAGATAAAATCAGCGCTATGCTCTGCAAGGCAGCAGTGCCCTTGAAAACACAGCTTGGATTAGCTGTAACTATTGCAGGGTGAATAACATAATCTTGAAAAGAAGATATATGTATCTATATTATAGACATTCTTATAGGAGTGCTGGTTACAATTAAGTGTTATCAACATATGAGGCCAAAAATTCAGTCCATGTAGAGCAATAGAGATATGTTTCTCAGAATCTGTCTCTTCATTTTTTTTTTTATAAGGATGACTAAGAAAGAGGAATTGGGAAAAAATAAATTTCTAAAACTTCTCCCAGACTAAGATTGTTATATCTGCTGTAATAAAGCTGATAGCCCTTATAAAATTTTGGCATGTTAAAGTGGAAAAATATAAAATATTGTATTTTCTCCAAGCACATCTTTTATATTTATCTTTATTTTTAAAACAAACTTTGAAAGTTTCATTTTGTGCTATACATTTCCCAATGAAGTTTTTTTCCAGTGCTCTAAATTAGTTGATACTACCCTACATGGTCTGTATTTTTCTTTTTTACAGTACAGAAGATTAATAGCTAGAAATTAGAAGACTTACCATGTTCTAGACAAAATTCTAAGTACTCCATAGGCAATTTGAGTGCAGAGCCCCCAGCCTTTAATACCGTGCTGTAAATGGCATTGCTTGTTTGGGATTTGTGGTTTCCCTCATTTTTTGATCCATATTCTGTACATATCATGAGGCTTGTTCAAGAGTGAAAGTCATTTGGTATGGGAGTGAATCTAGAGTTCAAAGAGTAATTTTTTTTTTTTTTTTGGTCTGTTTCTTATTAAGTATATGGAAGTTCCCATGACCTGATTAACGGTTGTTCCCCCCGGCCCCACTTTGTGTAGGATAATTCAGGCAAGAGAAATAACCACATCTGTTGCTAGTGCAAATTTTCAAAAAGAGGTCAGAGAAGTGATCATTTCTAGCTCAAATGGTTTTGTATTTTAAAATAATGAACTGTCCGAAGACCTTTTTAGCATTTATACTTTATCACACTTTATGGAAGATAAAATGAACCATAAGTGGCATTTGAAAATGTTGTGAAACTTGAAGGTCTTGTTGTTATCAAGGTTATTCTTCCTTGAGCCACTTTCTATTTACTCTCAAGCAAGTCATGTCAAGCTCTGCTTTTTTATTTTTGTCACCATAATTTGGATCTTCCAGTGTCCTTCAATTTTTCAAATCCTATCTATCTCTAAGTCCCATGCTTAATGCCCAGTGCTTCGGGAAAGATAACTTCTACAACTAAGGATCTTTTCATTTTTAATTAAGACCTCTTTCTCTGAATGTTTGTTACAACATTTGTTAATTGCTGTTTATTAAAACACGCCTGTAATCCCAGCACTTTGGGAGGTCGAGATGGGTGGATCACCTGAGGTCAGAAGTTCGACATCAGCCTGGCCAACATGGTGAAACCCCGTCTCTACTAAAAATACAAAAGTTAGTTGGGCATGGTGGCAGGTGCCTGTAACCCCAGCTACTCAGGAGGCTGAGGCAGGAGAATTGCTTGAACCCAGGAGGCAGAGGTTGCAGTGAGCCTCGGTTGCACCACTGCACTCCAGCCTGGGTGACAAGAGTGAGACTTGGTCTCAAAAACAAACAAACAACAACAACAACAACAAAAATTTACCAGGTATGTGTGTGTGTTGTGTGCATGTGATTCTTTATTGATTTCTACTTTCTTCTTCCTCATATTATGTATTTTTTCTTCCACACCAAGGGTTGGGATATTGCTGGTAATCTGTAAGTGTTTTTAATTGATTGATTTATAAAGCAAGTATAACTTGAGTTATCCATTTTACTGAATTATATTTCAGTGAGTCAAGATGAATCATACCAAGGTCAAAGGAACTTACACTTTAAATTCAACATGGTCTTCATATTCAACAAGAGCATTGCTTTGACCTTTCCTTGTAATTGCCTGAAGACGTACTCAGGGGGATTACGTGGTTCACTCTGAGGCAGTCTACCTTGGGGTCTCATAAATCATGAATCTTCAAACTAAAGAACTACAAAAATAAAAGTTTGCCACTCTTTTTTTTTAAAGTACAGTGACTGAGTGATTCTGCCCCAGATTGGAGTGGGTAGGCTTTTGTAAACAATGTATGTTAGGTCACCGGATGAGGAGGATGCAGGACCAAGACAAAACTAGATTACGGCAGTGGACCTAGCAGTAGGAGGGAGATTAAGACTGTGGCTACAGAAGCTGGTCCCTCAGAGACAGAGGAACAACCTGAGCAGTAGTAAGCCTTGTTCTATAGACCTGAAATAGTTAACTAATTCTGCAGCCATCAGGCAGGTGTAATGAAGCAGCTTGAAATTCAATATTAGCTAACTAATCCAGGTCAATTGATTTAACTAGGCAAGTGTGACAGAACTCCAGTGAGGATGAGTGGTAGGAAGGGGGGCCACTAGCTAGATTCTGACAGGGTATATAAGTCCTAGCTTGTGGTTCCTGAGGGGAGAGGGGGAAATGCAAACTAACCCCGTGTCTTAGCCAGGTATCTTCCCAGGAAGCAGAGCCGGAGACAAGCAGGTAATTTATTTTTGGAAAGTGACATTTGGAGCAAGAGTGGAATAGAGCAAAGGAGGAAAAACCAATACAAAGATGTATATTCTGTTGGTCGCTGCTTTTGGCAATTGGGTCTTAATCCTGCAAACATCTTTGGAGGAGCCTCGGAATTGGCTCTTAGTGGTATGAAGAAGGGGATAATTTATCCATGGGCTTTAATTTGTAGTTCCAGGGCATTTCTACTGGACAGATTTCTACAGCTTGGCTCTCCGCTGACTCAGAGAAGTCCCGAGGCAATAACATAAAACACTTAGCACAGTTGTGACAAAATACTATCGCCTTATATTAGCATAGCTTAAGAGGATATGAGAGAGGTGCACGAGATGTTTATTTATAAGGGAACCTAAAAGAATAAATAAAAGATCAATTTAAAGATTAAGCCAGTGTCAGGAATCAATACAAAATAGAGAGATGGGAAAGAAAATAAAGTAAGGTTTGGAGGATGGATGGAATGTGAGTGGTATGTAGAGTTCTAAAATGACATCCAAACTTCTCACTCCCTGGAGTATTGCTGTATAACTTAACCTCCTAGAGTGTAGACAAGACCTATGAACATGGCAGTCACTCCCTTGATGAGGTCATAGTACATGGCAAAGGTGAGGGATAGTCATCCAGTGATTGTAATGATGTTCTGTGATGTAAAGGGACTGTATCTTATAAGACTGGAGAGTTAGATTTCTCTGCAGGCTTTGAAGAAGTAAGTTCTAAGAGGAACACGTGACTAGGATGATCAGGGCTAAGAGCGGCCAGTAAGAAAATGGGGGCTTCAGTCCTACAACTGCAAAGAACCAAATTCTGTCAACAATCTGAATGGACTTGGAAGAGGCCCCCAGACTCCAGATGAGAACGCAGGGCGTCCACTGCCTTGATTTCAGCCTTGTGAAATCCTGAACAAGCGAAGACTCTAGCTACCCTGAGCCTGAAATACTGACCCATAGAAACTGTGAACTAATAAGTGGGTTTTCTTATACACTGCTGTATGTGGTAATTTGATACACATCATTAGAAAAACAATACAACATGTAATGACTTTTTCAGCATTTTATTTTTGAGGCATTGATTCAGGCTTAAACTGTCAGGAAAGCATGATAACATGAAGCAAATTAGAAATTAGCATCTGGAAACCCGTTCAGACATGATTAACGAGGGAAGGCCATTCTGTGTGGTGACTAGAGCCCAGATTCTAGAATCAGACTTCAAGAGTTTGAATCCCGACTTTACCAATTAAAAAATAAATTATTTTGCCATGGGAAAATTGCATAATCTTTCTATTATACAGTTTTCTCATTTGGAAAATAGTAGCACCCACATCACAAGCATAAATCAGAATTAAATGAGATAAACAAATGAGTTAATAAATAAGAATTAAATGAGATAAAGCACAAAGACATTTACAACAGTGTCTTTCAAACTCTCAGTATCAATAAATTAGCCATTATTTAGGGAAAAAAAAAAAAAAAAATCCCTTCAGATAGTCCAGGTAGGAAATGAAGGGGGAATGACGGTGGGGACAGAGAAAGAAGTCGCAAAAGTAGAGACGATAGTTATTCTCAAAGGAAAGTTACAAACAAGAAATGTACATAACTAACATTGAGCATTGTTATGGGTTGAATTGTGCCCCCTCACATTCTTATGCTGAGGTCTTAACCTTCGCTATTTTAACTATACCTGTCTTATGTTGAGGTCTTCACCTTCACTATCCCCAAATGTGTTTGTATGTAAGATAGTATCTTTAAAGTGGTAGTTAAGTTAAACTAGGGGATCATAGCATGGACTCTAATCCAGTCTGCCTGGTGTCCTTCTAAGAGGGACTCTGGGTACACAGAGACACCAGGGCGCATCTGCACAGAGGAAAGTCCCGATGAGGACAGAGAGAAAGCAGACATCTGCAAGCCAAGGAGATAGGCCTAAACAAGGTTTAGGAGATGGCGGCCTTCTGCTGGCCCTGTTGACACCTTGATCTTGTGCTTCTAGTTTCCAGACTCTGAGAAAATAAATTTCTCTTGTTTAAGCTACCTTGTGTATGTTATTTCGTTATGACACCCAAACTGACTTATACAAGGGTATACTGTTTGTTTCCTATTTTGTCTCCCCAAATCCACTCTTCACGTTCCTCCACCCTGCTATGTCCAACAGGATGCTGCCCTTCCCTGCTTGAGTTCAGAATTTCTGGTGGGCACCAAGGGTCCCGCTTGCCTGGACTCCTACACCGTGTCTTTTCCTTGCCCCTTCAACAATGAGATTAGCAAAGGTCTTTTGCTTTTTTGAGTTTCTTGGTGCCTCAACCTTCCAGATTTGTTTCCTTAAAAGTCCATACCATCTGAGGTGAGTTCTGCTTCCTGTCAGGACCTGACTGAGGTGGGGGGAACTTAGATAAATGGACAAAGTGATGAGTAGAGGATAGGAAGGTAAAGCACCATTTGGGAAAAACTGGTATAACCAAAGGGTATAATTGTCTCAAACTAGAAGAACTGAAGAGGCTGTCAGTAAGGAGTTTATCAGCTGATCTCAACAGCCCGGGGAGGCAATAGATTGAGAGGCAGCAAAAAGAGTTCACCTCCACTCCCCCATCCCATATTACTCCCTAAATTATCTCATAATAACAAGGTTTTTAATTTCATCTATATAGTGAGAACTCATATGGGTGAGGGTTCATAGCAGCAAACAACAAAACATTTCGATACTTTAAGGGAAAAATAATTATAGGTTATGTAGTAGTTACTCAAGGAATCTTCTGTGGGACCTGAGAACCAGGATTGCAGGCTGCCCAGATGCCCTAAACTATGCAGCTCATACATTGAAAACACTGCCCTGGCCACATTTGTGCTTACACTACCTTCCTTGCAGCCATTCTGGGTCTCTCTCAGAGCCTCTAGAATATTGATGTCTCCACTACTACCCTTGCCTGAGTAGACATCACTCAGCATTTGCCTGCTCTGTCAGGAGCCGTTGTGTAGTTTGGAATTCCCTTTATTCTTCCAGCAACCCAAGCTCATTTTCCCTTGAAAGCCTTTATATCTACAGTGATGATTAATTTTATGTGTTAACTTGGTTGGGTCATGTGTGCCCAGATATTTGGCCAAATATCACTCTGTGTGGTTCTGCAAGGGTGTTTTTGGATGAGAGAAACATTTACATTGGGAGACTGGGTAAAACAGATTGCTCCCCATGTGAGTGGCCTTCATTCAGTCAATTGAAGTCCTGAATAGTAAAAATAAAATGCTGAGCCTCCCCTGAGTAAAAGAATTCCTCCTGCCTGGCATCCTCTGAACTGGGACACTGACTTTTTTCCTACCTTCAGACTAGAACTGTAACATTAGTTCTTCCAAGGTGTTGAGACTGCCAGCCTATGGATTGGAGATACATGATTGACATTCCTGGTTCTCAGGCCTTTGGACTTGGATTGGAACTACACCATTAGCTCTGCAGGTCTCCAGCTTGTCAATTCACCCTCAGAGCTTAGGACTTGCCAGCATCCATAATCAGTGAGTCAGTTTCTTATAGTAAATCTATTGTCTGTCTGTCTGTCTGTCTGTCTAATCTATCTATCATCTATCCATCTATTCACATCCTATCAGCTCTATGTTTGTAAAGGATCCTGACTAATACCTGTACCATTTCCTTTACCTAGATTGCCTTTTTCCTTTTCTTGGCCTGATTCACTCATTTAAATCCTTCAAGTCTTAGCTCAAATATTACTTCCACAAAGAATCTGTCCCTGAATACCTTAACTAATATTTACAGCTTACGCTATAACCCCCCCATCCTTTTATTCTATATTTTTCAATAGAAGTTACCACTCTCTGAAACCATATAACTTAGTTATCTTTTAATTATATTTTCTTTAGAGCCTCATTAATATTTAAGCTCCATTAGATGAGTTAGAATCAATTAGATTAGGGTTCTTCTCCATCTTGCTCATTTATGTTTTCCTATCTCTGAGAATTGTGCCTGGCATAAATAGATGCCCCCAATATTTTTATGAATGAATAAAAGTACTCAAGAGGTCCAAAAGAGAAAATGTCTAACCCTGGTCAGCTGGCAAAGGATGAGAGAAAAGGTTTCTCTTGGTACCAACATTTGAATTCGATCTTGAAGAACAAGGAAGTTTTCAGACAGGGATAGAAAGATACCAAGCAGAAAGCAACACTTGCACAGAAGTGATGAAAGGCTTGGAGTTAGCTGCATGATGAGCATCTCAGAATTGTAGGAGCAGAACAGCACATATGTGGTAGGAGTGGTACCCAAGAACCTAAAGGCAGGTGGCATTCAGATTGTCAAAGTTCACCAAATTCAGAGTTTATTTGCATGGCACTGGAAAAAAAAAAGTTGAAATTCTTTAAAACAGGCTGATATGTCAGACTTGTTTTAAAGCAGTGATTCTCTACGTGTGGCCTGTGGCCCTTGGGGGTTCCTGAGACACATTTGGGAAACTGTGTCTTCACTTTTCCTGGCTTTATGTTATCTGGGGTAAAAATCTCTGATATGTATGGGTTTCAGTTAATAAGGTAACATACCAAGTGTGAGGACTATTTGTATATAGTAAATATTGACATGATGTAACCCACATGAAATTACTTAGGGTCCTCAATAATTTTTAAGAGCATGAAAGGGATATAGATACCAAATTTTGAGAACTGTTTAAAGAAAAATATCTGGAAGAGTAACAGATGAACACAACCTGTTTGTAAGGAAAATAGACAGGAGGCTGCTGGGACACTTCCCTTTTCCACAGAATGAAAACAGAAGTGTTAACTGCTGCTACAGGGATAAAAGGGAAAGCTAGGATTTGAGAGACTTTGAAAACGCTGAATTCGTAGAAATGTATTGTTAGTGTCTGAGTTCACTATATATATTTTTTGATCCAGGGTCTCACTATATGGCTCAAGCTGGTCTTGAACTCTTGGTCTCAAGTAATCCTCCTACCTCAGTCTCCCAAGCAGCTGGGATTACAGGCATGGGCTACTGCACCCAGTATGTCTGAGTTTTTTAAGCTGGGCTCTTAGGTGGATGATCGTCAACTCAGAAAACACACACACACACTCTCTCTCTCTCTCTCTCTCTCTCTCTATATATATATATATATATATGTATGTATGTATACACACGTATACACACACATATACATATATATACACACACACACATTTTTTTTTTACTTCCTTCTTACAAGGTTTTCAACATATTGAGCCGAACATTATTTTTGTGATCCAGCTACTAAACTTGCTAAGGCCTCTCTTGAATGAATATTGGATTACAACACCAACTCATCTGGAAGACTCTCTTGCTGTGTGTGCCTAAGATTTTTAATCTGGGCCGGGCGCGGTGGCTCAAGCCTGTAATCCCAGCACTTTGGGAGGCCGAGTCGAGTGGATCACGAGGTCAGGAGATCGAGACCATCCTGGCTAACACGGTGAAACCCCGTCTCTACTAAAAAATACAAAAAACTAGCCGGGCGAGGTGGTGGGCGCCTGTAGTCCCAGCTGCTCGGGAGGCTGAGGCAGGAGAATGGCGTGAACCCGGGAGGCGGAGCTTGCAGTGAGCTGAGATCCGGCCACTGCACTCCAGCCTGGGCGACAGAGCGAGACTCCGTCTCAAAAAAAAAAAAAAAAAAAAAAAAAAAAGATTTTTAATCTGGTACTAATTTGAACAATTTGTATTTTTCCCCATTTTACTGGATAATTTTATGGATGTGATTATTTATACAGAGTTTTTTTAAAAACGTAACTGTATGATTTTTAAAATATTAGAACAGTGTTTGCAAGCATATTTTAAAAAGGAAAGGTTAAATTTATTGTGTGACATGAGCCAGAGAGTAATGGATCTATGGTGTTACTTTTTCCCCCAACAAAGAAAGCCAGTGTTTTTGATCTACAATGTTCAGTCTCAGTCACAGTCTGTTGCAATTGTCAGAGGATTTGTCCCAGAAGACCCCGCTCCCACGCTTCCTCTGGCCATCTGGAACAGCCTTTCTATACCTAATTGACTCCATGATTCTTTCTTTCCTATTTCAGAGCTTCCTGTTTCTGCTTTTCTATTTCTGACCTCTCACCTTCCTTCTAATAAAATAATCACACTCCTTCTCCTCTTTTCAAATGCTTAGTCATTTTTCCACTTTAATGTGGCTATTTGTAACCTCAACCCTGTTCCTAGTAATAGCTTGATATGTCACCTATGAAATACTTCCTCATCAGAATCTTATGGTTTTATGTGAATTCATGGTCACTGAGTTAAACTCAGTTATAAATGATGACATGAAAAAGTAGCAATGTTACCATTTTTATAAGCCAATGTGCAAAGCATGAAGGACTAATCCTACTTTGTAATTTTAATGCACTATATAGTTTACAAGGCATGTTTACCACCAGTATCTAACTTGGAACTCTCAATAGTTCTATACAGAAGGCAAGGCAGGTATTAAAATGCTAATACTATTTTCTTCTTCATAAAAGTAAGTAAAAAAATATTCTAGGGTACTTAAGGTCATATTTTTCACAGTCTCTAAGGCTCAAGATATAAGAATCCCAATTCAGTGCTATATTCTCTAATTCATGTCACTCTCAAGAGTCTTAGAAATTGTTTACAATGGGGTGGATAAAACTATTATTTACTGTTTAGTGATATACAAGGGGCTTTTCCTTACCATTGCTGAAATGTATTATTGTTCAAAAAGCTCAGTCATTTGAATTTCTTCTTCTCATCACTCTGGTTAGGTGACCAGTCCTAAGTGGTGGTCTTCTAGTGGCTTCTAAGCACTTAATTCCAGAAGGTGAGACAGATCCTAGAACCAGACATACCAAACACTTGGAAATAGCTCAAAGGAAAATGATACAAGGAATGGTAAAATGTATGCAGGAGGAAAGACTAAAGGAGCTTGTGTATTTAATTCAATAAATAATAATAAGGAGCATAAGAAGAATATTATATTTGAAAGGTGTAAATATTGTATTTAAGCTCATAGTTTGTAGAAATAGTATCAGTAAAAAGCAAAAGTATATTTTGGTTGAAAACATAGAATTATCAAAAAATACTATTCTAAGAGAAAGTGAATGTATCACCATGAGTTATTTAAAATAAGCTAAAAAAAGAATTGGGTTTGAATCATGAATAACACCCAAATTGGTGCATCCTTCTGTCAGTTTCCTGGAAAGTGTATTTGATGAAACATTGCTTTATTGACATTTGCCTTTCTGTTCTGAACCCTTGAGACTACTGGATACACCGAAAAGGTACCCGGCCCACTCCTTTCTCTTGCTAACATTTGCTACATGAAGTTATATTAATCAAAGTTTAATTAGTGGGAAATCATATGAACTGTAAGTCAGCAAATATCACCAAAGTCCCAATGTAAGGGGAATCTCTCTTCTTTTTCTATGAATTCTTGGGCCATTATTTTGGAGCCATGTCATATCCTAGAACAAAATGTTGTCAGTGGAATTATTAAGATATTTTGAAAACATCTACTCATTACGAATTTTAAATGAAATGAAAGAAATAGTTTTTCTATCTTGAATAAAGTCCAAGTTTTTATATTTTGTCTATGTGTTACTACCTTATTTTCTCTTCAACTTGACTTGTGCTAGCCATAAATTGATGTTTGATTTTCTTTCTTATCCTATTCTTTCCAAATACTCAGTCAACCTCTGTTTCAGATTACATCAGGGCCTTCTTTTGTCCCTTGTAGTGACAAACCATAGTCTGCATGAATCATAACCCATGTGGCATATGAAACTAATTTTGACTGGAATGGGAGAATGATGGGATGACTTTGGATTTCTGTGTTTACTTTTTTCCCAACAGTTTTGGTGTTGTATTTGCTGTACAAATGTATTTATGTTTTATTCCAAATTGGCTGTACTTGGTCACAGAATAATTTCATTTGGAATTTATAGAGTGTTTATTAAGTGCTATGCACATTTTAGGCACTAGAAAGAAATCAGATTCATTCCCTCTCCCACTTCCTCCATAATAGGTCATAGTCTTCCAGTTGAGAGAGCTCCTCTCACATCAGGTTATAATTATTTATGTGTCTGAGCTAACGGTAAGGATAGTAAGCTGTAGGAAGTTATGGAATGGAACAGTTAACCCCCAGAACAAATAAGTCTTCCTTGGGGAGAGTACATGGTTTTAGTAAGAGTTTCAATTTCTGTAGCAATTTTTTTTTTTTTTTTTTTTTTTTTTTGAGATGGAGTCTCACTGTGTCGCCCAGGCTAGAGTGCAGCAGCACAATCTTGGCTCACTGCAACCTCCGCCTCCCGAGTTCAAGCAATTCTCCTGCCTCAGCCTCCTGAGTAGCTGAGACTACAGGCACATGCCACCACGCCCAGCTAACTTTTGTATTTTTTGTATTTTAGTAGAGAGGAGGTTTCACCATATTGGTCAGGCTGGTCTTGAACTCCTGACCTCGTGATCTGCCTGCCTCAGCCTTCCAAAGTGGTAGGATTACAGGCGTGAGCCACTGCACCCGGCCAACCATTTCTTAATGACAAGATATATTTTCACTTAACTATTTTAAAAATGTTTGTGGCATAGAGATTATTCATTGCTATTTGCATTTCAGGAAGCAAACCTATAACACAATTTATATGATTAGTTTAAGATCACATACAGGATAAGGCAAAGAGATTTTAGTCTAGATTTCCTGCGATGGGTAATTTTTCCTCTTGCTTCATTTTTAGAAACCATTCTCTCTTGGCTTTTTCAGAGTTCATTGAATTATCATAGTTAAAGATAATACTGTGTCTCTATGTAATTCATCTAAATAAAAACAAGTAAAATAGTATTTTGGACTCATATTTTTACCAGGGGACTATGTACAAGTTCTTTTTTAGTATTACTAGTAGGTACATTCTAAAGATTATGCCACTTCCATTTTTTTACTTATTTAGTTTGGACTCTCTTTAAAATGGTAATCCACTTTTCTTTATGTGCACCTTGATATCGACCTCAAAAAAAAAAAAGTATTCTGTCCTACAGTTCAACATGTCCTCTCTGGCGTCACTAGTGAATAGGCACCATTTTTAAATTTTTCCATTCTGAGTAAACACGTAACCCTGAAGGCAGCCTAAAGGGAGGTTTACTTTTGGTAGAGAATTAAGACAAATAGAGAAGCTGGTCATTATTGCCATATGCCTTGCTAGAAAAAAAAAATCAATCATTTTCCGAGTGTGTGAGTAAAACAAATATAGTTGAGACAACTGTATTTGGTATGTGTTTCTGCAAATCTTTAATTCCTGTGATGCTTTACGATGTCTCTGCTGGAGGAATAGGGCCCAAACAGTTGAGGGCTGTAACTGATTGAGCAGGAGGAAGTCTTCACTTCAAGCTTTGTAAATTCATGTTTTCAAAATTGGAGACCTGCTTTTTAATATTCCTTTTTAGGTGGCATTTTCATGTCTGAATTCTTGCTCATAATGCTCAAAGACTGCACCCTTTGGAATATTCCATTTTTCACCTTGGAACCTGTCATCCTAAACTGTCCCTGAACAGTTGAGTTCAATGTCACCCATACCCTAGAAAAGAGACTAAATAGCATTTTAACACAAGTGCTAAGCGTCTGTGGCAGAATCAGGTATTTTTCGGTGGCTGACAGAATGATGCAGCTATAGACCGTCTCAGTGAAACAGATTTGGTAGAACAGTTTCAATTATGTACCCAAAGAAAGATTTTGGGCCAAATGCAGCCTCATCAAATGCAGTTCAGTGAGTCCGAAAGCAGGTGTAAATGTAGTGGAACCAGGAATTGCAGACCATGTAATTTGAAAATGTTCATCATCCAATATACTATGAAGATTATAGACAGGGGCCAGCCTTGTTAAATAAGTCATCCTCCAAAAATCTCAGTTTTGGATAAACACAACGAACAAATTATCACTGTTGTGCTTTGCTTAAAAAATAAAATTAACATGCACAATATGGCCATGAAATAGATATAGTTATTATGACAAAATTTCATCATTTTTCATAATGTAATCAGCTGAAAAGATATAAATAAAACAGAAAATACTTTTTCTTATTTCTTTCCCTATTGTAACCTCAATTTAAAATTATTTCCTCCAATATCAAAAGATGCTTTTTATTCAGTCATATATTTATGTAACAGACATTTGTGAGTGCCTAATAGCTGCCTGTTTTCTCTAGACGATATACCAGCGCAAACATGTTGATGATAGTGAGAACGACCTATGTCAGTAGATGGTTGCCTTTTTCCGTTGGTAATGAAATGAGCTGAGTAAACTTAGTAAGTCATAAAATAACAAAGGATGTGAAAGATAGATATACCTCATCAGAGTCTGCTATTTCCATAAATATCAGCTAATATCACCTTGTTCATCAGAGGAAAGTTCTTCAGAGGTGGTTTTTTGCCTTCTATATATGTGTCTATTGTTGTGCTTTATTTTCAACACAGAAGCTAATTTTAAAATTTTCAGGCTTCAATGAGCAGATTTTTTTTTTTGCCTCATGAAATAACATCACCTCACAGAACCAATGTTTGCTAGTGTTATCATGCTTTAAATGCACAGCTGTAAAAACTGAGACCAAGCTACGAAGGAGTAATTATTATCATTATTTTATCTTATTTTATTATTTTATTTATTTATTTTGAGACAGAGTTTCACTCTGTCGCCCAGGCTGGAACGCAGTGGCACAATCTCGGCTCACTGCAACCTCCTCCTCCAAGCGATTCTCCTGCCCCAGCTTACCGAGTAGCTGGAATTGCAGGCGTCCACCACTATACCCAGCTAATTTTATGTATTTTTAGTAGAGATGGGGTTCCACCATGTTGGCCAGGCTGGTCTCGACCTCCTAAGACAATGAGAAAAATATACACCTCTTCTCTCATCTCCGAAATCACAGGAAAACCGTCATAGGTGAAATTTTCCCATCATCTGTTAGAAAAATAATCTTTAACAAAGTGAACCTCTAAAGTGTACCACGTCTTAGCACTGATGGAGAGAAGGGTGGTCAGTACAACTGTCTGCTCACTGTCTGAGCTCACCAAAATAGAGCCTGACAGTCTCGGGAAATAAACACCCTCTTATATCACTAGTGGAGGTGCAAAATGATTCAACATTTATTAGAGAAAAATTGGTGGTATCTAACAAAACTACATATTTAGTTATCTTTTCATACACTAATTCTGCTGTGAGGAATTTATCTTAAAGATGCAGCAGCAACAACGTAAACATATATGCGTGAGTATTTTATTGCATAATTATTTCTAAGTACAAAATATTGGAAACCACTTAGGCATCCAAACATATGGATAAATATGAATGAACATTGAATAAACTATGATACAATATATATACACAAGGGAAAAATCTACAGGCAGAGAACAGCATAAAGATCTCTGCAAACAAATAAAATATGATTTCCAGAGATATGAAGTAAAATAAAGTTTAAAGACGCTTACATATCTGTGGTTTTTTGTGTGTGTGAGAAAGAAGAGAGTAAAGGAAAAACATAATCTGGTTATTTCAAAGAGAATCCCAGGAAGGACAAAACAAAAAATAACAAAGTTAGCTGATGTGTTGAAGGAACATAGGGTGGAATGAGACGTCTCCAAATGTATCTTTTTTATATCTTTGAATTTGAAAGTCTCAAAATTCCAATCATCTTGAAAATTAAGAAACAAAATTAAATCAATAATGAAGGAAAAGAAGAAAACAAAAAAAAAATCTGACAAATTTTAATCCTGGTTGTATTTCAAGTGAAAGCTGTAACTAAGCTGAAGGGAGAAAGAATGCATGAGAGGAGTATAGGTAGAAGCATCCAGTATTTGTAATGTAGAAAAGTGAAAATTATAGAGACAGAAAGTAGAATGGTGATTTCCTGGAGCTGGGTGAGACAGAGGATTGGGGAATTAGTGTATAATGGGCATAGAATTTCAGTTTGGGAAGATGAAACATTCTGGAGATGGATGGTGATTGTACGATATTGTGAATGTACTTAACATGACTGAACTGTACACAAAAAAATGGTTAATGTGATATATTTTATGTTACATGTATTTTACCAAAAATAAAAACAAAACTTATGAGAAGAAAGGAAGAGGAAGGAAGGAAAGAAGGAAAAGAAAGAGGGGAGGAAGGAAGGGAGGATAAGGAAGAAAGGAAGACAGAAAAACAGATAAATGAATCAATCAAAATGATTTCATAATTTCATAGTATTAGACTATATGACTTCAATCTTGGGCAGGGTAGGGTGTGATGAGAAGTATTGCTAATGAGTCTTGACCTCTTTTTGGTATTCTTGTTTGTTTATTGCAGTGACATAGGAAAAACAACTATTAACTATTTTGCACCTATTATTGGATTGAACAAATGAGTGAATATGTTGATTTTGTTGACAATCAGGATTTTCAATATGGAGGAAGGCATATTCAAATACAGAATGAGGAAAGCTATCCCTGTGGATAGAAATTAAAGTATTGGTATGAACTCGTATTTGCTAAAATATATATTTTATGTGCATAATGCATATTTATGTGCACATGCAGATATATATGTATGCATATATTTAGTGTATATGTTATATATGCATGTATGCATGTATTTCCTAGTCATTCCTCTGAGATGGCCAAGAATTAAATATGACTGCTGGCAGTGAGCCTACCTGGTACTGAGGTCTTGGGTTCTAGTTGTATTCCCCACTAAAACAAATGAGGACTCCTCAGAGAAATGGCTTACTTTATAGCTGGCACAAAGCAGGTGCAAGATGAGCCTAGAACATCTTGCTATACTAGAACAAAAGCTAATGCTAAAAAAATTGTTTTAAAGATCAAGGAATAACACAAAAACATAGGAGCAAGCTTAAATGGCCTCCAACTGGCCAAATCTAGGACAATTTATATGCCAAAATAAATCATTAAGTACAGTAATAGATTTTAAACCATTGAAAAATAGGAATTCATCCTCATATGAATAATAAGATGAATATGCATGTACATAAATAGAGAAGAATGGAAGGTTCTTTCTTACAGCACAATGTAAGCACTGACTGATAAATGCAGAGGAACATCATTACTTTATAATCATCAGGATAAAGATTACATCAGACGAATTATCAATGGCTGCTGTCTAGGAAAATTTGGATAATGAGAAGGATATTTGCAAGATCTTTAAGTATCTCCCCACAGGTTGCTCATTAGTTGCAAGGGAAAGAAACAATAATTATTGAGTGAATAAATCTGATAACATTGAGTGGGTGATCAAAATTAACATAACAAGGAACAGATGGTCATGTATGAAGCTAGACTGATGCCCTGCAAAGGATACAACTTCATCTATAATATTTTGGCTAGTTATGTATAACCTTAATTTACTAATGAGAAAATATTTGATGAAAATAAAATGAAAAACTTATCAAAAGAAGGTGTATTCTATGTCACTTCCATAAAATAAAGTTTATTGAATTTTTAGGGTTCTTTATTCTGGATACACGTCCTTGGTGACATATAAAAGATACAATTATTTTCTTCCAGCTTTTGGCTTGTTGTCCATTCATGTAACAGTGTTTTCTAAAGAATAAAACTGATAATTTTATCAAGTCAAAGTTTTTATTTTTTCACTTTTTTAATCTAAAACTGTTTTGTCTATCCCAAAATCATTTTTTCCTTTTTTTAAAATGTTGTAGTAGTATGTTTTAAATGTATTTACTTCTGTGGTGAATTTCAAGTTAATTTTTGGATAAGTTGGGAGGGTTAGGTTAAAGTTCATTCAGAGAAGAAATCGAGGACATTTGAGAATTAGACAATAGATCTTAAATTTCACAGTTCACTATGGAAAGGTTTGAAGGCAAATGGTTGTTTGACTTGAATTAAAAAATATAACAGAAATATGAAAGTCAGAATCCAGCAAGTGACCACTGGATGTCTTTTATTTCCTGTGTTTAATGGGTAAACTAGGAACTAAGGCACAGATTGTCCTGATGGTCTTTAACTGATGTTCACATGTGAGGCTATGAGCATTGAGATGTTCCAGAGTCAGTGTGTGATATCACAGATCACCTCTGTCATGCTGAAGTCCTCTTCCCTAAGCCTCAGTAATTTCTTTCACTTTCTACTGAGAAGATGTCTAGAAATGGCTTGTTTCATTATTTTTGTCATTGTGCTAGATGAATACTATGTTTATTACCTTCCCTTCCCAGAGTCAGAATGCTCCAACTACTATGAAAGGTAACAGTTTCTTACAGCCTTGCTGTAGATGTTCCATGAGTCCAAACAATGAGTTGCATGTGTTTTGAAGCGGTGGTTAACATGGCAAATATCCTCATGCCCTCCCTCCTTTCCCACAATGTTTTCCTTGGCCCCTCACTCCATATTCTCTGGAATTTCACTCTTCAATAAAAAGTTAGCATGCCAGCTTCTGCTTCAGACGGCTTTCTAGAAAACTCAAGATAAATCAATAAGAGAAGAAAGAGAGGAGCTCAATGAGAGAGGGAAGAGAGGGGTATGATCTCAAGAGGAAAAGGAGTTCCCTGAGACCCTTATTGAGTCATTTTTTAGTGGGGCCATCGATGAGCCTGGACTATGCCCTATTCAGCCACTAGCAGCATGGAGGCTGGCTGATAACAAGTGGCACCTGGAGCATTTGAGCCCTGTGCATTCTAGTTGATCCACAGTGACAGGGAGTGGCACAAGGAGGAACACGCTAAGCTCTGTAACTGCTTCCTTTCATCATGGTTGATAGACATATGGAAGCCCACAGAAGCGATGGTAGCATTTGGAGCATCTAAGAGGACTATAGAGTCAAATTTTTTTTAGATAACCAAGGGAGACATGTAGAGATGTGTACATATCACGTACGAAATAAAAGCTCTACCCAAAGGAGTGACCAGCATATTTTGGCTACATTGGCCAGAGTTATAATTTGAATTCTTTGAAGAAGTCTATTTGCTGACATACTGAGTTATAAAGGAGGATACTAAAGAAATACAGAATATTTCTTAGAGTAGAAAGGTGTTTACAGATATGATAAATATATTAAATGCTAATAATTTCCCAATATATATGCTAAACATTTTACCAATATGTATTCAGCTTTTATTTCAGTTCATTAACTCTAGTAACAGAACGATGTCTAATGCTAGAAAAGTTAAGACAATTAACTTTATGTTTCTGGAACTTCATTAAATACAGTAACATTATAATCGATTGCCTGCATTATTTTCCTATTGCTGCCAATGCATTTCCTCAAATAATAGTTTAAAGCAGCACCCATTTATTAGTTCACAGTTCTGCAGGTCACAAGTCTGAGCATGAGTTAGCTAAGTCAACTGCTTAGGGTCTCACAGGCTGAAATTAGAGTGTCAGCACATTTGTATTCCTTTTTCTCAGAGGTTCTGGGGAAGAATCTACTTCAAAACTCATGGAGGTTTAATATGGTTTGGCTGTGTCCCCACCCAAATCTCAGCCTGAATTGTATCTCCCAGAATTCTCGCATGTTTTGGGAGGGCCCAGGCCTGGAGGTAATTGAATCATGAGGGCTGGTCTTTCCCATGCTATTGCCATGAGAGGGAATAAGTCTTACAAGATCTGATGGGTTTATCAGGGATTTCTGCTTTGCTTCCTCCTCATTGTCTCTTGCTGCCACAATGTAAGAAATGCGTTTTGCCTCCCGCCATGATTCAGAGGCCTCGCTAGCTATGTGGAACTGTAAGTCCAATTAAACCTCTTTCTGTTCCCAGTTTCAGGTGTGTCTTTATCAGCAGCATGGAAACAAACTAATACAGTACATTGGTACCAGTAGGTTGGGGCATTGCTGAAAAGGTACCCAAAAATGTAAAACGACTTTGGAACTGGGTAACGGGCAGAGGCTGGAACAGTTTGTAGGGCTTGGAATAAGACAGGAAAATACGGGAAAGTCTGAACCGCCTAGAGACTTATTCAATGGCTTTGACAAAAATGCCGATAGTGATATCAACAATAAGGTCCAGGCTGAGGTGGTCTCAGATGGAGATGAGAAACTTGTTGGGAACTGCAGCAAAGGTGATTCTTGTTATGTTTTAGCAAAGAGACTGGCAGCATTTTGCCCCTGCCGTAGAGCTTTGTGGAAATTTGAACTTGAGAGAGATGATTTAGGGTATCTGGTGGAATACATTTCTAAGCAGTAAAGTATTCCAAAGATGACTTGGGTGCTGTTAAAAGCATTCCATTTTAAATGGGAAACAGAACATAAAAGTTCAGGAAATTTGCAGCCTGACAATACAGTAGAAAAGAAAACTCCATTTTTTGAGGAGAAATTCAAGCTGGCTACAGAAATTTGCCATTTGCTTCCGGCCATGATTCTGAGGCTTCCCCAGCCATGTGGAACTGTAAGTCCAATTAAACCTTTTTCTTCCCAGTCTCAGGTATGTCTTTATCAGCATCATGAAAATGGACTAATATGAGATTATTGGACGATCCAACAGTTTCTTAGGACTGAGAAATTGAGGTATACAATTTCTTGCTTGCTGTTGATAGAGGATTGCTCTTAGGTCTTATAGGGGGCTTGCATTCTTGCTACATTCCTCCAGTCTCTGTCTTCAAAGCAGAAACATAAATTCTCCTCACATGGAATTTTTCTCATAATTTGTCCCTTTAAGGGCTCAGCTGATTGGGTCATCTAATCATAATCATAATTCAGAAGCAATCATAAGAATTAATCTCAATATATTTACAAGTCCTACCCACTCAAGATGGAGGGGATTATACAAATACATGAGTCATAGTGGGTGATGTTGGAATTTGGACTACTACACTGCATCACAGATCGAGAATATTAGAGCAAAAAATATTTTTGTCTTTAGAGAGAATGTGGAAGTACTTTTAGAGTTTTTCTAATGTTTTAAGAGAATATTAGAAATGAATTATGGCTAAGAAGATTCCAGTACTATGGGTCACTCATAATGATAACCGCAACTCAATAAAACAGAAGACAAAGTAAAATATAACTTCAGTATATAGATGGCATTAGAAAAATGCATAATAATTGTCTTTTATGTTTTTTCTTTCCTTTTAATTATTTGTATTTCTTCCTCTACTATTTTTCTGGGACCAAGTCTAGTCTTTCTGCCTGTAATATGACACCCCTTCAAAAGGATTTGTCTTTTATTGAATCATCTGTGATTGACCTGACAATAATTAACTAATCACTAAAATGAGTTAAGAAGGACAAATAAAGATTTCTTCTATATGTCTGCCAAAATAAATATGTCTTAACAGAAACCTTTGACAATTTTTTTCAGGCCACATCAACTTCTTACAATGATAATGGTGATGATAGAGCTAGTGGTATCTATTGAGATGGGAACCGATTTATTAAATAAACTGGGCTCAGAATGACATTGGAAAGAAGTAAAATAATAATGTTTAATGAGCTTTAAAACTGCTATTTTTAATCAGCTCCATGGGCTTATACCTTTCCTCCCATTGTAAAATCTAAGACAATTTCTTTGATTTTTGACATCCTCAAATAATGTATTAATGGTCTATTTTTTATTTTATTTTTTAATTGGCAAATAATAATTTTGCTTATTTGTCGGGTAAATAGTAATGTTTTGGTATATATAATGCATAGATCAGGTGAGACTGATTAGCGCATCCATCTCAAACATTTACCATTTCTTTGTGTTGGGAACATTCAGTATCTTCCTCCTAGCTATTTGAAACTATATAACACATTTTTGTTAACTATAGTGATTCTACAGTGGTATAGAATACTAGAACTTATTCCTCCTATCTAGCTTTAATTTAGTGCCATTTAACAATGTTCTTACTACCCTTCTCTTTACCCTACCCTTCCCAGTCTCTAGTATCCTCTGTCTTACTTTTTACTTCTATGAGATCAATACATTTTAGTTTTCACATAGGAGTGAATGGTCTTTATTTTTGAAAAAAATATAAATACCAGTCTAGTATAATATTAAAATTCCAAACTATCATCCATTTTAAAACTTCTTTCTTGAGTTTTCAGACAATTAATGGCTGGCTCTTGTTTCAGTTATTATTACTACATAATAACTTCAAAACTGCAATGTCTAAAACAACCATTTGATTTTGCTCACTGCTTTATGGCTCAAGAACTTGGGAAGGGCTCATCTGGGCAATTTTCACTTGGATTTCTTCTCCAATTGTGGTCATATGCTGGTTGGTGCTGCAATCATCAGAAAGCTCATCTGGGCTGGCTGTCCCGGATGGCTCACTCACATGAATGGCTATTTGTTGAGTGCTCAGCTGTGGCTCTTGGAAAGCATGCTTACATGTGGCTGCTCCACGTGACTTGACAAATGAGCAATTGTTTGAAGTTCAGGGCTCATTAAAAAAATTAAAAAAGTGTTCTAGAAGAAAGCTGGAAGTTACACTGCATGTATTATCTAGCCTGGAAAGTCATATACCTCCACTTCTGCCAAATTATTTGAATAAAAGGGGTGATGAACCACTCAAATTCAAGGGAAAGTGAAAAAGATTCCACTTTTTAATTGTAGAAGAATATATAAAAATGCATGTCTACCAATGAAAATTATCATGGCCTCTTTATACAAGGTGGAAATCTTGTTCACTATAAATCTTGTTCGCTATAATTGCACACTTTGCTCTGATGTCAGTGGAAGGTCAGCTTGCTACCAATGCAGCTCTGTCTCTTCTTGCTAACCTTCTACACTCAGGCCCCACCCCAAGCTGGTAAACTATCCACAGCCTTTTACCTTTAGATCACAACAAATATTAGGTATCACCCCATACATCAAAAAAATTTCAGGGGAAAAAGGCAAATCCTCTAAGTGCATTTCTTGGCTTTATGTGATGAGGTAGTGCCCCTTCTTTACATGTGCATATATATGTGTCTGGGTGGCCACTCACGTACACTAACAACTCTCCTTCAAGTCCTCAATAAGGACTCAATAGGACTTATTGAACTTTTATGTTGACCTTATTAAAATAAGCTTAAGTGATCACCACTTTGGGGAGCTAAGTATCCACAAACTTATTAGAATTATCTTTGAGTGCTATAAAGTTAGTGTGACAATTAGCTGAAATATGCACAGCAGTATATGATGCATTACCATACTATGTTACAGATATACACTTCTAATTTTACAGGTTTCTTGATTTTCACTTATCCAAAATCCTGAAAAATAAAATATTTGATTCCACCTTTTAATGATATAAAAGTTGTGTATCTTCTAAAGATACCCTTACCTCCAAATTGGGTAAATCTTAAAGTCTCCTGAAAAATAGTTTCAGTGTTTGATTAGTAAGGTTAGAAAGATTCCTGCGGGTGTCTGCAAGCAGAAGAGAAGGCTGTCAAGTATTTAAATTTTCCAATGACAGGAGTCTTTTTGTAGAGTCTCTTAATTGGAGCTTATATGTTCTTTCAAATTGTTAAAACTTTTTTAAAAATGTATTTATCGGTGTGAAAGTTGATTTTGTGTGCAGTCGTGTAGTATGACAAATGACCCATCATTATATTGGGGGCTTCATTTGAAATTAGATAAACTTGAAATTTTATATTATTTATTTATTTTCTGATTATTCAATATAGGCTCTGTACAGAGTATGAAAACAGAAAATAGCCAAATAGCACTTCACAGCATCAATCTGTACAGCTCCCTTGAGGTTCAGAACATACGGAGACTCCATTATTTATGCTGATGATCACATTAGTCACTTGATACATAAAGCCATACATATTTTAGGGTAGTTGGCTTAGAAGAACTTGGCACTAATAAAGAAAAAATTATATGCAAGAAACATTTTTCAAACTTTAATTTATCTAGAATATGTATCATTTAACATTCAAGAACTATGAAATGATTCCCAGAAAGGAATTACCAGCAAGCAACCTTAAAATACTTGCAAAGTAATAGAAAACACATCAAAGTTAAATGATGAAATTCCTTCCTCCAGGGTTCCTAAACTCATATTAATAATGTGAACATTGGACATGTATGAATAAGTTTTAGTGTTGTTACTTGCAGTAAAGTTTGTATAACAGAAATAGGTGTGATTCTGTCTTACAGAGATTTGACTTTAGAGGATAACACACTATCGATAGCTCATAAAGCAAAATACTTTTGCTGACTGCCATAGGCCTCTGGAGAACTTTGCAGAATGTTGCTGTTATCATCCAGCAAGAAGATTTGAGCATCATCAGTTGTATTTTTTAAGTGCATGTCAGACAGGCCCACAACATTCTTGCATGGGAATTATCTCAGAGCTCCGATAGAATCCCAGTTGGGAGGGTCACTTGGAAGAAGTAAAGAAATCTATAGTTGCTGATTTTTTGTGAATTGAGTATGTGTCACTTTTATTAACCATGTCCCAACTTCACAGATTGCTTAGAAAAAAATTTGGTTCAGTATCTATCCAAGTTGTAAATTTAACTAATGAGAGTTATAAACTGTTAGATATATTTTTAGTCACTTAAAATTATGCATTATGATCATCAGCCTGGGATAGCAATAGAAGTTTAAAAGTCAACTTCTTATGAATACATTTAAACTGAGTGGTATGTGTGTGTTCAGGCACACACACACACATGCATCTATGCCCTAGGAGTGCATCTTTTATGTTTAATATTTTATCACAATATATTTTATTCTTTTTCAAAATATGAGGGAAAAATCTTCATTTTTTATAATATTATTTGAATTGTCCTTTTCACTTGGTGTTCCTTCTTATCTGTATTCTTTAAGTGACATTTATATAGGAATAGTGCAATAGAGTGTGTCAGATACACATTTTTAAGTATAAATCTCAAGTGTGCAAGTATGTAATTGCCTTTATTTGTATAACTAAATTGACCATTGATCTGGTTTAATTATTTATGTTTGAAGTGGAAATTTAACCTTGCAAAGTCAAGTCAACTCAGTCAATTTTAGTTGAAAACCTAATCACTTTGGCTATAAATACATGATCAGGTTAAGGTTTTCTACTCACCCTCCCCTTCTCTCCCTGGGTGACATAAAAGTGCAGGCAGAGGTAAGGGGTGGGAATGCACATGTTTCATGTTATAATGGCAGAAATATACTTCCACTGACTTCTGTTGAAAGAGGTATTTCTGCATATGATTTTGGTTGTATTCTGGCATCTATTTCTGGCATAGGTAGTTTCACCATGGACTCCAAAATCCAGAGCACAGATTTTTCTGTTCTTATCTTGTTTCTAGACTTACTTCATAGTGTCACACCTCCAGGAAACACTGGTTTATCAACAGAGTTCATTTTCTTCGATGTAAGATTGCTTAGATTCTTTAATATTCTAATGAGAAATATTAAATATACAGAACATATTTGTGACACACAGCTGTTTATTTAAGAGCAGTTTGCACTCAGTTTGCAGGAGTCAAAGTTGGCTAAAAGCACCCTGTTCTCCGAATTTTGAGATCTGTGCTCTCATCTCTGATTACTGCTTTTGATCACAGAAGTACAGACAAAGAGGGAGGAACATTGTTATTGAGCCTCCACCCATTGTTTCACTCTCACTCTGGCTGAAATGACTTTCAGGGCACTTAAAGGGCAGATCTTTTTACTCCCAGTTTCAGTTATCTCTCTCTCCTGTTGGGAGCCAGACTTTAAAGACGAGGATATTCAAAAACAACTGCATATTAGAAAGTGACTGCACATGAGGTTGGCTCAGAAGAGCTGAGAAGTTAAGTTTACATCTCAGACTGATGCTTGGCACAGAGACAATCTACAATTAAAAAAAAAAAAAAAAAACTAAACACAATAACAAAAACAAAAACCCTACAGACATGGGAAATCAAATTTCTAGAGATGCCACATTATTAGATTTAAATATCCAGTTTTCAACAATAACAACAAAATCACAAGACACACAAAGAAATAGGAAAATATAGCCATTCAAAGGAAATAAAAATAAACTATTCCTTTAAAAGTTCTGATGGTAGATATTCTAGACAAAGATTGTAAAACAGTTGTCTTATAGATGCTAAAAGAACTGAAGGAAGATGTAGGGAAAGTCAAGAAAATAATGTGTGAACCAAGCAGAATATCAATAAAGAGTTAGAAACCCTAAAAAGAAACCAAAAATAAATTGTGGAACTGAAAAGGACAGTAACTGAAAGTGTAATAACTAGAGGTATTCAAAGGAAGATTTGAGCAGGGAGGAAAATAGAATCAATGAAGATAGGACAATGGAAATTATGTCTGAGTGACAGAAATAAAAAAATTGAAAAAACATTATCAGAGTCTAAGGGACATGTGAGACGCCAATCAATATATGCATTGGAGTCCTGGAAGAAGAAGAAATAGAGGGAAAAAGGGCATATTTTGAAAAATAATGGTTGAAAACTTCCCATATTTGATGAAAGACAAAAAGCATTCAAGAAGATCCACAAATTATATGTAACATGAACTCAAAGAGAGTCACATTAAAGCAAATTATAATCAAAGTTTAAAAAAAAAAAAAAAAAAAAGACAAAGATGGTGCCTTGACAGCAGCAAGGGAAAAGTGACTTTGGTCAAGGTGTCCTCAATGAAATTATCAGCAGATTTATTATCAGAAACTTTGGATACTAGAAGGCAGGGGGTTAATATATTCAAAGCGCTAAAGGAAGAAAAAGAAGAAAACATCCATGCATCCTAAATTCAGCGAAGCTCTTCCTTAAAAGTGAAGGAGAAATAAAAACATTCTGAGTTACAAGCTGGGAGATATTATTACCACTAGACCTGCACTTTAAAAATATTCTTGGGAGTCCAACAAAGTGAAAGGAAATAATACTAGACAATAACTCAAAGCCACATGAAGAAATAAATGTCTCAATAAAAGTAAACACATAGGCAATGATCAAAGCTAGTATTTTTGTAACAAAGGTTTGTAACACCACATATTTAAACATAATTTAAGATAGTAATGTATTTTAAAAGATTGATTTATTGTGGTGGAAGCACAATGTTTAAATGTATAACGTGAAATCAGAAGGGGTGGGAATGGAGCTGTAAAGAAGCAGAGTTTTCGTATGTTTTTGAAGTTAAGCTGGTATAAATTAGAATATTATAACTTTAGATATTAAATATAATTCCCATGGTAACCACTAAGAAAATAAGTATAAAATATATACAAAAGGAAATGAAAAAGAAATGTAAATGTTTCATTAAAAAATCAACTAGATGTAAAAAAAGACAGTAATGCAGAAAAATGAGGGCCAAGAAAGCTAAGACATCACGAAACAGCAAAATGACAGAAGTAAGTTCCTCTTTATTAGTAATTACTTTCAATTATATGGATTAAACTCTCCAATCAAAAGACAAAAATTGGTAAAATTAATTTTTTAAAAATTTAGCTTATATGTGGTCAATAAGAAACTCACTTGAGATCCAAAGACAAATACGTTAAAGAAGAAAATATACGGCCGGGCGCGGTGGCTCAAGCCTGTAATCCCAGCACCTTGGGAGGCCGAGACGGGTGGATCACGAGGTCAGGAGATCGAGACCATCCTGGCTAACCCGGTGAAACCCCGTCTCTACTGAAAAAATACAAAAAACTAGCCGGGCGAGGTGGCGGGTGCCTGTGGTCCCAGCTACTCGGGAGGCTGAGGCAGGAGAATGGCAGGAACCCGGGAGGCAGAGCTTGCAGTGAGCTGAGATCCGGCCACTGCACTCCAGCCTGGGCGACAGAGTGAGACTCCATCTCAAAAAAAAAAAAAAAAAAATGTATATTTTTTATTTTGTTACTTTTATATTCCATAAAAATGAGCAAAAGAGAGCAGACGTGGCTATACAAAATCAGACAAAATAGACTATAAATCAGAAAAGTTTGCAAGAAACAAAGATATATTAATAAAAGTTTCTGACCAGAAATGTTTCCAATACACCCAACATTTTGGGGGGTATTTTATTTAGTTATTCTTAGTAGATTGGTTAGCCTGATACAAGCTACTTCTTCATAGTTGGAAGATAAGGTATATTATAGTCATTTTGTTATCTTGATTTCTTGGGAACATGCCTGATACCAGTACAATGTATCTTCCCACTGAAGAAGACATCTAGAATGGTTTCTTTACAGTAGTCCCTTTTACTATTTTTGAGGTGAGGGCCAGGTCCCCTCCTCAAAGTTCCCACAGCTTTCTCTCAAAGCCTTCGTCACAAAATCTCGCCTCTCCCGCCCGCACCTTTGGCTCTTGAGACTTTTAAATCCTGATGTTGGTGTTAGAGTCTATTGTTCTCAACCACTGGTCTATGCTCCAATTAACTTCAGAATGTAGCTTTCTTATCTTCATCTCCGATCAAAACTGAGAGCAACTGAGTCCTTTGAAAATATTCTAATGTATTTCACTTAAAATATCTATTAAATGTTTAATTTCATACCATCCAAAAAAGGTAATGACTCATGGCTGTATCTTATTTTATCTTAATCTAAATCTGCATAAATTTTCCCCTAAATATCTTCCTTTCTGACATCAAATACAAAACCAAAAGTTGAAGTCAGAAATTCCGGTTTCACTGAGTTATCCTAAACATTGCATAATTGATTGTAAGCTATGTATCCACATTTAATATAAACTTAAAAATCCTTTCCATTGACCTTAAGCTTTTGGTGAGCCTTGTTTCATTTTATAGTTGGGCCTTCAAAATTCTACTATCTGAGTTTTGAATTACTCGCATATATTTGTCTTTTTTTTCTCATCATTTTTACCTTCATGTCTTAAACCAAAATTTAAATGTTCTTGGATCCACACTGGATTCTTTCACCACATTCTTACTTTCTTTTTTATTTAAATGTTTTATTGTATAATCAATACTGAAGTTCTGAAAGCCTTGAAATATTAGAGAAAGCTTTTTTCTCCCACATCATTATGGTATGTAGTAATACCTCTACCTTTTCTAAAATGTTTGATATCTAACTTCCTTCCTGTCATCTAGTACCTAGGAATATAAAAAGAGATACTAAAAATGATCTATTATGTTACATTGACTTATGTGTTTTCTTAGTTGGCAAATTACAATTTACTCAATGAGTTTTACTTTTGTTTACCTTAGTTTTATACTATACTAAAAATATTGTTTGATACAACAGAATAATATTTTGCAAAATATTTTATCTGCTGGGTAAGATGCAATTAAAATTTACATTGCATTCAATATACTCAGGAGAACAGAATATTAATCGATATTTATAAGAGGACCAAGCACAAATTAGGTTTTTTTATTAACAGTTTTTCAGTATAATGTTCTATTTTGGTGCATATTCTTTACCAGCATATTCATTATCATAATTTGACTGTAAAGTTATGCGGTAAATTAAATGAAAATCTTTTTAAAATTTAATTTATCCTTGAGTAACTTTGTTTGTAAGCCTCAGAAAAGAGGTATGAATAAAGTCTGTTTTGCAATAAATCTTCATTATCCTCATATGTAAATCTCACTGCTTGGATTAGTCAGTACACTTAAGAGATTAATGATAATAAATAAGCTTCATACCTCACACATAGCTGATATATTCATTTCCAGATCCTTATGCGTATGCGAACATTATGTGTCATATTCCTATAAACTTCTTGTTATAAATATCAGCATTGTAACGATAGTGACCTTATCGTACATTTCACAAATCAGAGAAGTTACTTGTAGGGAATATAAACCATTAGACATATTTTAAATGTGATGGTTAATTTATTTTTGGTGTATACAAAAGTCTCTGTAGCTTTACATACTGTCAAGATCCTGGAACTATTCAAGAAATATAAGTCTGTTGGCTCTGTGTGGTTAATGACACTAAGTCCAAAGGGGGGAATGAAACAGAAGGCCTCAGAGCTGAGTAAGACACATTTAAAGGTCTCATCCAACGTGAGATCTCAGTGGGATTTCAAGCAGTGTGTAATGTGGAAGGTCATAGACAAAAACTTTATAATAAACCTTTCTAGCCAGAAAGCAGTCTTCCATTCAATCTATCCCCAAAATGGCACACTAAATAAAAATAACTTGTCGCTAAATTCGTAAGTTCCAATATACTACTGGCATATAATTAGATATCCAAATATTTGGTCATTAATTATGATATGGGTACATTATTATATCTAGCACTCCTTTGTCATCTCCAAATAGTGAAACAATAAAAGCAAGATGGATACACAAATAACGGACAAAGGTTAAATATAATCACAAAATGAATTCTCCATAAGAAAACATACTTTGTTTAGTTCAGTGAAGAAAATAGTAGTTTCTTCATGTGGCCAGTGATCCTTATTGCTTTATTAATATATTCAAAAATGGTTAGTGGGCTTGTATCACATAAATAGCAAACTATGCCACCTGGATTAACCAGCAAAATTAAATCTTAAATGATTAGAGGTGGTCTCTCCATGTTTATCCTTTTAGCCACCAGTTATCTCCTCTCCCTCAAGTCTCCCTTGTAGCTGAAAAGACATAAATAGGTGTGAGTTTAGTAGGTGTTTTATAGGAGAGGAGAAAACTTATAAGTGTAGATAGCTATTAAAAAATCTTTAAATATTGGCATGCACTAAAGTGTATTGCTATGCATCAAATTTATGTTTGCTGTCTTTTAGTTATAGCCTTAATTGCTTCCTTTTTGTGTATCGTCTCACATAAACTATTTTTTATGTATCAAAGAAGCTTTGTTCACACCCACTATAACTCACCTCACTTTCTGCTTTACCTGCATACAAATATTTAATAACATCTTTTGTATCTGCACTTCTTGCAATATCTTACTTTTGCATAAAAATGAGAGCCAAGAAGGTAAGCTTAGTAGCAATACTGATGTAATTCTCAGGTTGAGTTTAATCTCTAAATGTTTTTCTTTAACATTGAGTGCAATAGAACCAATTTGCTTGCTCTGGATAAAAGTGTGAGACTGAGCTGTAAAGATTGCAGATGAGGGTTAGGATTCACTTTTGGGAGTCCTTATTTTTTTGCAGGAAATCTAGAATCCTTCATGCTTACCTTAACAAAACCCCAGTTGCCACTGTCTCTGCTGACAACCTCCATCATTTTCGCACCAATAAGACATAGGAAATAAAGGGCAATTAATATTAAATTTATTTTGCATATGAAGTACCAATAATTGTTCCTTCACACCCTACTCTGATGCACTTCAGCCTGCAACTTTGAAGTGGAGTATTTCTAAAGCAACATCACACAACAGTTGAACTCAAGGATGTTATTAATTCAAATATTCTTCCAGGTTTGAGAACAGATACAGGCATCGCTGTCCACCTTCCATCTGATGAGCCTTTCTGGCATTTTAATTACCTGAGTACTGGTTTTATCTAGCTAGAAGTTTATCTTAGTGTAGTGGCAGCAGCAGCAAAACAAGGTCACAGTCACAATATCACCAGGGAGATCCAGACACATCACTTTCAAAACACCCATAATAGTCCTAGCACTTTGGGAGGCCAAGGCAGGCAGATCAATTGAGGTCAGGAGTTTGAGACCATTCTGGTCAAAATGGTGAAACCCCATCTCTACTAAAAATACAAAAAGTAGCCAGACAAAGTGGCATATCCCTGTAGTCCCAGCTACTCTGGAGGCTGAGGCAGGAGAATTGCTTGAACCCAGCAGGCAGAGGTTGCAGTGAGCTGCGATCCTGCCACTGTACTCCAGCCTGGGTGACAGAGTGAGACTCTGTCTCAAAAACAAAACAAACAAAGAACATCCATAATGGGACAACATTGAAGCTATACCTTCTGCATAGCCATCTCTTTTCCTCTAATTACCCCTACTTCTCTAGGCATAATTCTGATTCTCCTTGTGTGTGTGTGTGTGTTTGTTTGTTTGTTTTCCCCAGTATCTGAGTCCATTACATACCCTGGTTCTCAGCTGGATGTCAATTAATCCCTAGTAACTAAGATGTTAGCCAATAAAGCTTTATATGTTCCCTCCTGCAGTTATTCACATATTAAGAGAGGAAATAATCCTGCCAATCTAGAAGGATGGAGTTTTCAAAAAGAAATTCTGCCTATCTCTCAATAGTTCCTAATCAGTGACTTCTAATTCCAGTTGCTCTCATCAAGTAATACAAACTAAAAACACAAACTGAAAAATCTATATGTACTAACCAAACAGCTGTCTGACAATAGCTTAGAAACAGGGTGGTTCATCTAGACACATCACAAAGTAATGCTAGAAAGGAGTTGGAAGAAACCAGTAAGCCTTTTACCAGAGCAGAGCTCTGTTTTATTACAGATACCCACCAGCAGCTTATATAAAAGTCTAGAATCAGATTAAACATTTGCATAATTATCTATATCATGTAGTCAGCTATACCTCACATTTAATACTCATTATCATTATCACAGAGATAATATAATATTTTAATTAGCATTTTTAAATATACTTCAAAACCATATTGTAACTTACCAACAACAGAATAAAGGTAAAAAGAGAAAAAAAATTATCCAACAACATTTTTGGGATCAGAAATACCACCAAGGTCCAGAAGCCCCACTGTTTGTCAAAATTAAAAGACTTCAGATAAAACTGAAACAAAAATTAAGCTGAATAATCAAACTCTGACTAGGTCAGAGTTTATTGCTTGGAGACTCCGATCTCTGAAACAAGGTAAGGCCAATGAGAAATTCTTTCAAGGAGTTAATGAAAAAAGATAAGGACTTTGTTCCTCCCAATTTACACATGTTCCTAGTACTGTTATCTGAATCAAATATCCTTCCTGAACTCAACCCTCTTAGTAAAAAGGACAGCAAAATCTACCTGGTAAAGTTACCGAGAAGATTATTGGCTCATTCAATGTAAATATAGTTGAGTGCTTTATGTGCCTTTCTCAATGTAAAATATGTATACTCATTTCAGAAAATAAAACCTCGCTATTCCTTGAAAACACTTCAGCATTTTTTCCCTAGTATTTTATCTTAGTATCACAATCTTAAATCCTGCTTTATTCACTAAACATGTTATCATGAGAGGCAAATGCTGCTAAACAGAAAGCGCAGAAAGCCTAAATCTCAGATCCTTTCATGGAATTGAACAGGATGCTAAACTTCTATGAGTCTCAATATTTTTACTTTGATGATGGGGATATTATTAGCTACTTCATAGATTCATTAAATGAGATAAAGAATGTAAAAAGCCTGGCACAAATTGGGTATATATAATTTATCAATAAATTATGTCCATTCTTAACCTGAAAGCTAGTGAAATCAAGACAAGGGAACTAACAGGCAAAACCATCCATCAAATAACTAGGAACTATCCTCAGGACTTCAGTGCTTTCAAAACTGTCAGGAAGGGGTGTGTACACATGTGTGTGTGTGTACATGCCATGGTTATATGTAAATGTGCACATACACATGCTTTGATGTATATTATCTTAGGACCCTACCAGAGTGGAAGTCTCTTCTGGGGCAGGGACAGGGAGATGGATGCCTTCTAAAGGAGAAAACTGAGGCAGGCTGCTGATCACTATGCAGTCCTGCTACACATCTCTGTCACTGTGAAAAAGGAGTCACCATTCATGATAGAATCTGCTAGGCCTTTTGCTGTTGTACAGTCTCTGAGTAGCAAGCATTCCTATCCTGCACTTTGGAGCTGCCATGCCAAGATGGCATTCTGAGATTTTGCTAGCACTGGACCAAAAGGGTTATTTTTGAGCTAGATGTGGCTCAGGGAATCTAAGGAGAGTACAAGGTAATAAAATCAAGACTTTACCAACAAAACTACCTCCTTATTCCCTGTCATTAAGATAGTTCTGCTTTACTCCACAGGATATAAAGAGGATTTAGTTGAATAAGTCCTATTATTTATTACATCCACCATTTGCAACAGAAATAGTTTCCACCCGTCTGCTTTAGGAAAATGGACAAATTACTAGATCATCACTTATGGCCACAGAAACATCAGTTCCCTAGCCGATGGAACTCCACACTGCAGATAAAAAGATACAAGATGACAGAGACAGAAGGCGATAGAGCAAGGAATCTTCTGACTTTCTGGCATTGACTTTGAAAGTTATAGAAATATGGGAAACTTTTAGAGGCAGCGAAGTGGACTGCAAATGTGGACATGAAGGCTTCTAGTTATACCCACACAGAAATTTAACCTCAAAGAAAGACAACGATTTTACCACAGTTCACTAACGGGTTAAATTTCCAGCTTTCATGTAAAGCCACTGAAAATAAAAGTAAATGCAGTCTTTTCAAATAAACACAACTATCTCTTTTGTTCTCATTCAATCAAATTCAAAATGAAACACAATGTCTGGATACATTTAAGTTTCTTGACAGTCAAATGCATTTGTAACGTTGGTAAAGGAAAAATTACATATTTCAATGCACTAATGCAAGAGAGACCTGTATCTCCTGACATCTTTGAAAGTATATATTTATAATTTTTTCTTTCCAAAACTATGATTATCCAAACCTGTTTCTTAAGTTAAAAACAAAATAATTGCGTTTTAACCATCACAAACATTTTGAGTATTTTTGAAGAGTAATAGCGTTTAGTTGG
The DNA here is from genome assembly GCF_009764315.1 of Trachypithecus francoisi. Classification (NCBI taxonomy): domain Eukaryota; kingdom Metazoa; phylum Chordata; class Mammalia; order Primates; family Cercopithecidae; genus Trachypithecus; species Trachypithecus francoisi. Next base: position 174,491,606 of record NW_022681465.1, on the reverse strand, counting down.
TTTCTAACTTGATAACTCTATGAATATGAATAACATTTATATATAATATATGTGGATAATTTTTAAAGTATTTAAATAGCCACCACTTTCTTTTCTAGTCTAGTTTCTCTTTAATTAAAGGCTGTAAAAATCCACAGGGACTTTTGTAAAGCTGTTACTTCTGGGAAGTCAATCAAATAGTCTGGAGTTCCTAGTCACCTGGGGATCCGGAAGAAAACTCACTTTAACAAAGTACAAGTGCAGTTGCCTAAAAATCTGGAGTCTGACTTCTGGTACTGCCACCTCTTATGAGCATTTGACTTGAAAAAGTGACGTAAGTCCATGAAACCTAGTACACATGTCTTCCTACATTAGATTACAGGCCAAGAACAGGGTGCTTTAAAAGAATTACAAATATACAAACTTTGTGGAGTTGTTTGGATTGAAAAAATTGGATGTTTTATAAATATATAATAACAAAGTGAAATTCCTTCTGTTCCATTCTCTGGCGATAATTGCCTTCGACAGTTCTATTTCTCTGCTTATCTTAGTGTATTATTATTTTTATTGTGGTTATTTTATTATTATTATTGTTTGAGACAGTGTCTCACTCTGTCACCCAGGTTGGAGTACAGTGTCACAATCTTGACTCACTGCAACCTCTGTCTCCTGGGTTAAAGCGATTCTCCTGCCTTAGCCTCCCAAGTAGTTGGGACTACAGGCACATGCTACCACACCTGGCTACTTTTTTATTTTTAGTAGAGACAAGGTTTCACCATGTTGGCCAGGCTGGTCTCGATCTCCTGACCTCAGGTGATCTGCCTGTGTTGGCCTTCCAAAGTGCTGGGATTATAGGCATGAGCCACCATGCCCGGCTGTTCCATTTTATCTTAAGGAGTTTCCCTATCTAGTAGACTCTACTCTGAGAAATTCAAATATTATTTGATGCATAGTTTTCTTTTTTCTTAGCAACAGTATAACAACAGTATCCCTTGCATAAAATGAGACACCTCTATTCGTTGCAATTTCAAGTCATTCCAATTCTTCCAAAGTTCAAGTTAATGCTATCCCCAAATAATTTAAACTTGTATAATCCTTTGCCCTCTAGGAGTTAAGGAGCTTCTAAGCAGAACTTGCTTCCAGGGAATGCATTGTGATCAGAGAAACTTGCTCATTAGCCTAAAAAGAGAGTTAACATTTCAAAGTGTAAAGGCATTGTAATTGTATTTTTGGTGTAGTAGAGAGCTCCGGCTCCACTTGTTTAAAGATTTTAAAATACAAATGTATACTCTAGAAAATACCAAAAGGATTACAAACTTAGTCTCCTTTGCTCAGAAGCCACAAGTTATGTTTAAACAATCACAATTCATGGAAGCCTGGAATTTTAAATATTATAAATAGATCTATTTGGAATGCTTGTTGAATCTGCGATACGTAATATGCCATTTATAAACATATATGTAAATATCCACAACTCTATATGTCGATAGCTGTTTAAAAATGGATGCTTTCATTCACTCATCCAAGCACATGTTGTAGCATGCTGACTATGTGCCAACAACTATAATAGTTTCTATAGGGAATAAAGAAGAAAGGAAAGTTTCAAGGTACAAGCACCCTCGCACACTGTTGGTGGGACTGCAAATTGGTATACTTTTTGCAGGGAAGATGGACAGACTTTGTTAAAATCTGAAATGTGAATAGTCTTTGATCCTGCATTGCCACTTCTGAGAGTTTCTCCGAAAGGAAAAAGTGTAGCTGTGTGCTTGTGCATGCATATGTGTGAATGCAGAAGTTGCAGTGAGCTGAGATTGTGCCACTGTACTCCAGCCTGGGCAACAGAGCAAGACTCCATCTCAAAAAACAAACAAACAAAAGATAAAGTGGAACATCATTTACAAAATAATTGGAGGCTTCTTAGTAAATATTTTTATGATTGTGATCTTTTTGGAATTATAATTTCTCTTTAAGATTTCATAATTGGCACATATGAATCACTTCAAAGAATGAAATCCAGAACTTGAGTTCAGTATTCAACGAAAGCAACATAGTGATGTCAAATCTGTTAGTTCATTTGGGCAACACGGGCAAGACGGGAATGATTCAAAACCTAACAGCTAAGGTCACATTCAGCAAGAGAACAAGGCAAAGAAGTGGCTTAAATACAAGTAAATATTACAGAGGCAGAGGTCATGAAGATTCAGATTCAAGACAGACAAGTGGCAGAAATGTGGCAGACAGATGGAAAAAGAACTAACATGCATTGATTTTTCAACATAAACCAGGCATGATGGCAACGTCTTTTCAGACAGCTCTTATTTTTCTTAATCCTTCCAACACCCTCTGACAGTCATTTATACTGATATTTATAGAAGAGGAATTGAAGCTCAGAGAACCTAAGTGGCTTTCTCAAGGGTTACTCAGTTAATAAAAGTTAGGGTTAAAGCAACAAAAAGTATATTCTTTGAACTGCGCCATGCTACAGAGCAGGGTGAAGACCCAAGTGAGAATAATCTGTCTTAGGGAGAGAACCTGTCTTTTCAGTAAGTTTCTGAAACTCTTTCTCTGAGAGTAGGAAGTAAGAACTGGTGTCCTAATATGGGATTAAGTTTAGTCCAGCAGTTTCTGTAAGCATCATTTTAGGACTACATCTGTAAATATTGCCTGGATCCTCTTAAAATGCAGGTTTAAGAGTTTTAACAAACATCATACATGAATTTTAAGCACAGTAATACTTCAGAAATACTGATTTAAAGACTCAAAGTTAGTTGTGATCGTATAAACCTTGATACCTAGCATATCCAGAGGAAACTGGTATTTCAAATTCAGAGGAAAGCTATCCAGTTTTGCAGTTTCTAAATATGATTAAAAATAATCATGAAATGAGGAGAGCAGAATTAATTCCATCCTTCGTGACAAATTAAGTCAGAGCAGAAAAAAAGAAATACACACTAGAAATCAATTTCAAGGATTATCAAATAACAAATGACAGAATTACTAAACACTAATAACAGAAGTGTCAGTTACAGTAAAACATGTGACAAGCATCTGAATGGCAAACTATCATATGTTGATGGTTCTCATGGGTTTTCAGACCTTTGAGGTAAGATGGGTTGTAAGTAATTGGAAGAGTATTTTCTAAAGCAGCTGTTCACCTAGTATTTTCAGACATATTAGAATAAGGGCTCAGGTAATTAAAGTTCCACCTTTAATTTAATTGCCAATTACTCTAAGTGAATCTGGTAGATGCTGTATAGGAAAGCCGAGGAGTCCAAGGGCCCCAAAAACTTAATTATCAATTGGGAATTGTACATACAAATTGTCTATGGGGGAAAAGTGAGATTCTTTCTAGAGCAATCACGTTTCGTACCTATGATGGACTCTACCAATGTCAAGAAGGAAAAAATGTTATTCAGGAAACAAATTTCCTTTCCTTCATTCCACATGCCTTTCAGAAATACGATTTTATTTCTTATTTTTTTGTTTTTGCATTTCAAACACTACATCCACAATAATTTCCCAATTCACCTCAAATAATATCATGTTACAACTTCCAGGCATGATATTCAAACATAAAGGGATTTGTCACCCATGAACACATGCATTAGTTCTAAAGTGACTCAGGAAAATTTAGTTAACATTTATTTTGTTTTATATAATCTCCTAGCGCTATTCAAATTATTTATATCAGCCATCTGCTTTAATTCCCATCACAGTTCTCTCAGGTATGTTATCAATATACGCATTTTATAAATAAGCCCAAGACTCAGAAAAGAGGAAAGCTGCCCAAGTCACAGAGTCTGTAAGTAGTGGAGCCAGGATTTCATCCCAGGAAATCTGACCGTAGAGCCCAAACCTTAACCACAATCCCATGCTAACAGCAATGACAAACACAAATGTGAATATATGTGGTATCCAAATCAGCACAAATGTCTCTAATATGGGGTACTTAATGCTTTTAAGAAAATAAATGCAAAATGTTAAAAATATGCCTACTGTACATATTTTAAATAAAGGAGCTTTACACAGTTGAGTATGGATTTAATTTTGATTCTGTGTAGCTCAATTTCTAATATCTATGACTTTAATAATGAGAATCAAAGTTCATACTGACAAAGCTGCATCTCTGAAAGATTCTGAAGTTTCTTTACAAAAATGAAAAAAAATTAAATTGTCAGTATAGCCTGATTGTTATGTACTTTAATTATTTGAAAATTGACAATTTGTTAATAGTTTTAGAATAAGATAAACTAGGATCAAATCCAAGCTTAGTCACTAACTATTGCTGTGATCTTGGCCAAGAACTCATTGTTAGAACTCATTGTTGTAATCCTGTATGTTAAGAAGGTAGACTAATTATTACCCCAAATGCTTTTCCTGGTCAGGCTACCTCAGAATCCTGTAGGAGGCTTGCTAAAACTTCACATTTGTAGGACTTAGAACAAAATATGTTGAATCACAATCTCTGATGGTAGAGATTCACATTTTAAATAAGTCCTCCAGGTGAACATGTGAGCATTGAATTTTGAAAACTAATGGACTAGATAAGTGAAATATTTCCAAGATACAATTTTCCAATTAAAATAAATTACAGCTTATTTTTTCAAATTTTAAAGAAAAGAGCTTAAAATTATATTAAAAATATCATGAACTATAAGTAATACTCTATATGTTATTTTCTTCCCAACAGAGAAATTTTACTCATTGCCATTCTTTTTGCCTGTATTTATATTTTTCAGATTTTCAAAATGTATTATAAGTACATAATAGTTGTATATTTTTCTGAAGTAACTGTGAATTTCTTTAATATACAGGTCTCACTCTATTGCCCAGGCTGGAGTGAAGTGGTACGATTACAGCTTACTGCAGCCTTGACCTCCCAGGCTCCAGTTATCCTCCTATCTCTCAGCCTTCTAAGTAGCTAGCACCACAGGCACACACTACCACGCTTGAATATTTTTCTTTTCTTTTTTTTAATTTATTTTCTAAAAACAGGGTTTTGCCATGTTGCCCAGGCTGGACTTCTGGTGTTTTCGTAAAGGGACACAATGTGTAATGATTAAATCCAGGTAACTGGGGTACCATCTCTATTAGGCTGTTCTTAAATTGCTATAGTGAAACATCTGAGACTGGATAATTTATAAAGAAATAGGATTAATAGCCTCACAGTTCTGCAGGTTTTACAGGAAGCCTGGTGCCAATATCTGCTTGGCTTCCATAAGGCCTCAGGAAGCTTAAAATTATAACAGAAGGTGAAGGGAGAGCAGGCACATCGTATGGTGAAAGCAGGAGTAAGAGAGAGTGAGGGGGGTAAATGCCACACATTTTTAAATGACAAGATCTCACAAGAACTTACTATCATGAAGACAGCATCAAACCATGGGGGATTTGCCCCAATGATCCAAACACCTTCCACCAGGCCCCATCTCTAGCACTGGGGATTAGAATTCAACATGAGATTTCGGTGGTGACAAATATTGAAGCTATATCATTCTGCCCCTGGCCACTTCCAAATCTTATGTCCTTCTTGCATAGCAAAATACAGTTATACCTTCCCAACAGTCCCCTAAAGTCTTATTCCAGTGTTAACTCAAAAATCCAAAGTCCAAAGTCTCATCTGGGACAAGTCAAGTCCCTTCTACCTATAAGCCTGTAAAATCAAAAACAAGTTATTCACTTCCAAGATTCAATGGGGTTATAGGCAATGGGTGAATATTACTATTCCAAAAGGGAGAAATCAGCCTAAAGAAAGGGGTTATAGACTAGGAGCAAGTTTGGAACCCAGTAGGGCAATCATTAAATCTGAAAACTCTAAAATGATCTCCCTTGACTTCATATCCTGTATCCAGGGCACATTGGTGCAAGAGATGAGCCCCTGTGGCCTTGAGAAGCTTTACCCCTGTGTCTTTTCCACACTGAGATCGCAAGTTGCTGATTGCTCTACCATTCTGGGGGCTGAAAAGTAGGGGTTTAGTTCCCACTGCTCCACTAGGCACTGCCCTAGGTGGAATTCTGTGTGGAGACTCCAACCCCACACTTCCCCTTCACATTGCTCCAGTAGAGGTTCTCTGTGAGGGCTCCACCCCTGCAGCAGACTTCTGCCTGGGCTCCCAGGCTTTCTCATACATCAAATGAAGTCTAGTCAGAGCCTTCACTTTTGCACTCTGCATGCCTGCAGGCTAAACACCACACGGAAGTTGCCAAGGCTTATGGCTTGCGTTCTCCAAAGTGGCAACTCAAGCTGTACCTGGGCCCCTCTGAACAACAGCTAGAGATGGAGTGGCCAGATGTGGGGAGCAGTGTTCCAAGACTGTGCAGGGCAGCAGGCCCTAGGCCATGAAACCAGCCTTCTCTCATAGGCCTGTGGGCCTGTGATGGGAGGGGCCACTGAAAAGGTCTCTGAAATGCCTTCAAGGCATTCCCCCACCACTGTCCTGCTCTTGTCTTGGCTATTAGTACTTGGTTCCCTTATAGTTATGCAAATATCTCTAGCAAGTGGTTGCTCCACAGCCTCCTTGAATTTTTCTCCCAAAAAAGAAAAAGCTTTCTTTTTCCTCAGAGTCATATGTCCAGGCTGCAAAATTTCCACGGTGTTTTACTCCACTTCCCTTTTAAATATAAATTCTAACTTTAGGTCGTTTCTTTGCTGCCACATTTGAGCGTATGCTGATAGAAGTGGCCAGGCCATATCTTGGATGCTTTGCTGCTTTGAAATTTCTTCCATCAAATTTTCTAGGTCATCACTCTCAAGTTCAAATTTCCACAGATCTGTGGGGCATGGACACAATGCAGCCAAGTTCTTTGTTAAGGTATAAACATGGGTGACCTTTGATATAGCACCCAGTAAGTTACTCATTTCCATCTGAGATCTGAAGAACCTGGATTTCACTGTCCATATTCCTATCAGCATTTTGATTACAAGCATTTAACCAGTCTGTGAGAAATTCCAAACTTTCCCTCACCTTTTTCTGAGCCTTCCAGACTTCCAGCCTCTGCCCATTACCCAGTTCCAAAGCTGCATCCACATTTTCAGATATCTTTTGAGCAATGCCTCACTCCTTGGTACCAGTTTTCTGTGTTAGACCACTTTTTCATTGCTATTAAGAAATTCCAGAGACTGAGCGATTTATAAAGAAAAGACGTTTAACTGGTCTACAGTTCTGCAGACTTTACATGAAGCTTGGTGCTGATATCTGCTTGATTTCTGAGGAGGCCTCAGGAAGTTTACAATCATGGCAGAAGGCAAATGGGGAAAAGGCACATCATGTGGCAAAATAAGGAGCAAGAGAGACAGAGTGAAGGAAAGGTGCCGCTCATTTCTAAATGACCAGATTTCACGAGAACTCACTCACTCACTACTATGATAGCACCAAGCCATGAGGGATCTGCCTCCATTACCCAAACACCTCCCACCAAGCCCTACCTCCAGCACTGAAATTTATAATTAAACAAGAGATTTGAGTAGGGACAAATATCCAAAGTGTATCACAATCATCTTAAGCATTTATCATTTTTTTTTTTGTATCAGGAATATTGCAATTTCATTTTTTTGTTATTTTAAAATACACAATAAAATATTGCTAACTATAACCATCCTATTACACTACTGAATACTATATCTTATTCATTCAAACTACATTTTTGTATCCATTACCCATCCCCATGTTTTCCTCATCCCCCATTATCCTTCCCAGCCTCTGGTAACCATCATTCTACTTTCTATTTCCATGAGTTCTATTATTCTTTTGTTTTAGCTCCCCTATGTGCATTAGAACCTGTGATATCTGCCTTTTTGTGCCTGGATCATTTCACTTATAATGCTCTGCAGTTCCATCCATGTTGTTGCAAATGACAAGAACTTCTTTTTTATGGCTAAATAATACTCCATTGTGTAGATGTACCACGTTTTCTTTACCCACATTTATTTTGAGTTGTTGGACAATTAAATTGATTTCATATCTTGGCTATAATAATAATAATGCAATAAACATGAAAATGCAGATATCTCCTCAGTATATCAATTCCCTTACTTTTGAGCAAACACCCAGCTGTGAAATTTCTTGACTGTTTTTTCATTCTATTTTTAGCTTTTTGAGAAACCTCCATAGCATTCTTCATAGTGGCTGTACTACCTAAATTCCCACCAACAGTGTGTAAGATTCCTCTTTATCCACATCCTTTCCAGCATTCATTATTGCCTGTTTTTTAGATAAAAACCATTTTAAGTTTTGATTTCCATTTCTCTGATGATTAATGTTATTGAACATTTTTCAGTATACCCATTGGCTGTTTGTCTTTTGGGAAATGTCTATTAAGATCTTTGGCCATATTAATTTTTTTAAGCTTTCTATTTTTAGAGACAGGATCTTACTCAGGTTGCAGTGCAGTGATATCATTGTATCTCACTGTAACCTTGAACTCCTGGGCTCAAGTGATCCTCTCACCCCAGCCTCCCTAGTAGCTGGGACTACACGGACACACCATCAAGCCCAGATAATTTGCTTTATTTTTTAGAGATGGGGTCTTGTTATGCTTCCCAGGATGGAGGCCAATTTTTTCATTGAATTACATTTTTCCTATAGAGTTGTTTGAGCTCTTATATTCTTATAGCCTATATATTCCTTGTCAGATGGGTAGTTTTCAAATATTTTCTCACTCTCTCTGGGTTGTCTCTTCACTTTGTTCATAGTTCCCTTTGCTGTGCAGAAATCTTTTGGCTTAACGTGGTCTCATTGGCCCCTTTTTGCTTTGGTTGACTATACATTAGAGGTCTAACTCATTAAATCTTTGCCCAGAACAATGTCCTAGAGTTTCCCTAAGGTTTTCTTCTAGTAGTGTCATAGTTTCAGGTCTTAGATTTAAGTCTTTAATCCATTTTGATATGATTTTTGTATATGGCAAGAGATAGGAGTCTGGTTTCATTCTTCTGAAAATGGATACCCAATTTTTCCATTTATTGAAGAAGCTATTCTTTCCCTAATGTATGTTCTTGACATCTTTGTCAAAAATGAGTTGCCTGTAAATACGCAAATTTATTTCTGAGTTTTCTACTCTATTCCATAAGTCTATGTGTCTGTTTTCATGCCAGCATCATGTTGATTTTGTTACAATAGCTTTGTAGCATAATTTTAAGTTGAATAATGTGGTTCCTCTGGTTTTGTTCTTTTTGCTTAGCATGGCTTTGGGTGTTTAGGGTCTTTTGTGGTCCCATATCAATTTTAACATTATTTTGTCTATGTCTGTGAAGAATGTAATTTGTGTTTTGATAGTAATTGCAACGAATCTGCAGATTGCTTTGAGCTATAAGAATATTTTAACAATATTGAGTCTTCCAATCCATGACATGCAATATCTTTCCATTTTTTTGTGTCCTCTTCAGTTTCTTTCATCAGTGTTTTGTAGTTTCATTGTAGGGATCTTTCACATCTTTGGTTTAGTTTATTTCTAGGTATTCTATTTTGTTTGTAGCAAATATGAATGGAATTACTTTGTTGGTTTCTTTTTCAGGTTGTTCACTCTTGTCATATAGAAATGCTACTGATTTTTGTAAGTTGATTTTGTATCCTGAAACTTTACCAAATGTATAAGTTTTAATTGTATTCTGGTAGAGTCTTTAGGTTTTTTAAACATAAAATATGTATGCAAATAAGATAATTTGACCTCCTTTCCAATCTGGATGCCTTTATTTTTTTCCTTCTAATTGCTCTTGCTAGGAAATCCAGTACTATGTTGAACAAAAGTGGTGAAAGTGGGTATCCTTAGCTTGTTCCAAATCTTAAATATTTCATTTTTCTCTATAAAATATGATATCCTAGCTGTGGGTTTTTCATATACGGCTTTTATTGCATTCCTTCTATACCCAGTTTATTGAGGGTTTTTTTTTTTTTCATAAAGCTATGTGGAATTGTATCAAATGCTTTGTTTTTAACATCAGTTGTAATAATAATAGGTTTTGTCTTTATTCTTTTGATATAAATGTATCACATTTATTGATTTGCATAAGTTTAACCATCTTTGCCTCTCTGGGATTAATCCCACTTGATCATCATGAATGATCTTTTTAATGTGTTGTTGAAATCCGTTTACTATTGCTTTGTGAAGTTTTGCATCTATATTCATAAAAGATACTGGCCTGTGGTTTTCTTTTTACCGTGTGTTTTTATCTGGTTTTGGTACCAGGTTAATGTTGGCCATGTGGATTGAGCTTGGAAGTATTTCTTCAGCCTTGATTTTCCGTAATAGTTTGAGTAGGGCTGGTATTCGTTCTATTTCAAATGTTTGGTAGAATCCAGCAGTGAAACCATCAGGTCCTGGTATTAGTTCTATTTCAAATGTTTGGTAGAATCCAGCAGTGAAACCATCAGGTCCTGGTATTAGTTCTATTTCAAATGTTTGGTAGAATCCAGCAGTGAAACCATCAGGTCCTGGTATTAGTTCTATTTCAAATGTTTGGTAGAATCCAGCAGTGAAACCATCAGGTCCTGGTATTAGTTCTATTTCAAATGTTTGGTAGAATCCAGCAGTGAAACCATCAGGTCCTGGTATTAGTTCTATTTCAAATGTTTGGTAGAATCCAGCAGTGAAACCATCAGGTCCTGGTATTAGTTCTATTTCAAATGTTTGGTAGAATCCAGCAGTGAAACCATCAGGTCCTGGTATTAGTTCTATTTCAAATGTTTGGTAGAATCCAGCAGTGAAACCATCAGGTCCTGGTATTAGTTCTATTTCAAATGTTTGGTAGAATCCAGCAGTGAAACCATCAGGTCCTGGACTTTTCTTTGACAGCAGACATTTTATTTTTACTTCACTGTCATTATTTTTGGTCTAGTCACATTGTGGATTTTTTCATGGTTTAATCTTGATAGGTTTTATATGTCTAGAAATGTATCCGTTTCTTCTAGGTTTCCTGATTTATTGTCATAGAGTTGCTCATAATAACCTCTAACAATTTTTTGAATTTCTGTGGTATCAGTTGTAACCTCTCCTTTTTATCTCTGATTTTATTTATTTTGATCTTTTCTTCAGTTAATCTGGCTAAAGTTTTGTAGATGTTGTTTATCTTTTCTAAAAACCAACTTTTCATTTACTGATATTTTGTATTTTTTTGGTTTGTAATTTTTTGGTCTCAATTTCATTTATTTTTGCTCTAATCTTTATTATTTCCTTCTATTTTGAGGGTGTTTGAGTTGCTCTTGCTTTTCTAGTTCTTTAAGATACATCTTTGGGTGTTTATTTTAAATTTTCTACTATTTTGATGTAGGTGTTAGTTGCTATTTACTTCCCTAGTAGGACTTTTTTTTTTTTTTTTTTTTGCTCTATTACATCGGTTTTGGTGTGTTGTGTTTCCATTTTCATTTGTTTCATGAAATTTAAAAATTTTCTTAATTTCTTCATTGAACTGATGGTCATTCAGGAGCATGTTATTTAGTTTCCATGTGTTCGTGTTATTTCCAAAGTTCCTCTTGTTATAAATATTTAATTTTATACCATGTGGCCTGAAAAGATAATGTGATTTCAAATTGTTTGAGACTGATTTTGTGGCCTAATATATGGTTTATTCTAAAAGATGTTTCATGTGCTAGAGAGAAGAATGTATTCTGCAGATATTTGATGAAATTCTTTGCAAACATTTATTAGGCCTATTTGTTCTACAGTGCAGAGTAAGTTTGCTGTTTCTCTTTTGATTTTCTGTCTGGATAATTGGTTCAATGTTGAAAGTGGGGTTTGAAGTTCCTGGCTGTTACTGTATTGGTGTCGATCCTTCTCTTTAGCTCTAATAATATTTGCTTTATATATCTGGATGCTCCAGTGTTGGGTGCATACCTATTTACTGCTGTTTTATCCTCTTGCTGCATTGATCCTTTTAATATTATACAATGACATTTTTTTTTTTTACAGTTTTTGTCTTGAAATCTATTTTATCTAATGTAAGTATAGCCACTCCTCATTTTCTTTTTAGCTTTCTTTTTTATACAGTTTTTATCTTGAAATCTATTTTGTCTAATGTAAGTACAGCTACTCCTACTCATTTTGTTTTCCATTTACATGAAACATCTTTTCAGTCCCTTTATTTTCAGTCTGTGTGTGTCTTTATAACTGAAGTTAGTTTCTTGTATGCAGCTTATAGTTGGGTTTTGTTTTTTAATCCATTCAGCCTTACTATATGTTTTGGAGTCCATTTTCATCCAGTGTTATTATTGATAAGTAAGGACTTACTGCCACCATTTTTTTATTTGTGTTCTGGTTGTTTTGTTGATCCTCTTTTTCTTCTTTTCTGTTTTCCACTGCATAAAGGTGTTTTTCTCTGGTATTTTAAAAAATTTCTTGTTTTTTATTTTCTGTGTACCTGTTATAGGATTTTTTTGTGGCTACTATGAGTCTTGCAAGTAAAATCTTAACACTACCTATGTTAAACTGATGACAAGTTAACTTTGATTACAAAGAAAAGACAAAAAGGCAAACTAGCAAAGAGAAAACTAAGAAAATTTTACTTTATATATTATTGCAAAATTATAAAACAAGAAGGAAATTTGAAAGTTGTTTGACCTTTTAATTAAGACTACTTTTATAGGATTTTAAGTACTACATTTGGAAGATGATTTTCTCCATTATTCTCTTTCTCCAATAATTCAGCTGACTCCAAAAATGATCATCAGCAGATGCCCAGATAGTTTACAATCCCATATAAATACTAAATTCTGCTATTACAAGCTTAAGGGGATATTGCTTGAAAATTGCTCTATGTAAAAAAGTAATTTATTCTTACTGTAATTTATCCACTACAATTAAAAAGTAAACTTAAAACACTGGAGCACCATAAGGTTTCTAGGTCATGCCTAAATCAATTACAAGGAAAAAATTCTAAGATTCTCTGTTGTCTCACAGAAGTCATTCTTTCACTGTTTGGACTCTAACAACATAGCACGAATTACATTAGCTGAATACAAGCCAGAATGAAGTGAATTTCCATATATCATGTAGAAATAAAATTTCTAACAAAACTGCCTCAATATAGTTAACAGTTGATATATAAATAGTGCTCAAAAAATGTTTGCTTAAATAATTAATTAACTTAAATTTCTTAGACTTACAACTTAACAAGTAAGCAAATGGAACTCAATTAAAAAATGGACAAGGAACATGACTAGACATTTTTCCAAAGAAGATACACAAGCACATGAAAAGATGTTCAACATCACTAGTCAGTAAGGAAATACAAATCAAAGCTACACTTGACACTACCTCACACCAATTAGAATGGCTACTATCAAAAACGCAGAAAATAACAAGTGTTGGTGAGAATGTGGAGAAACTGGAACCCTTATACACTGTTGGTAAGAATGTAAAATTATGCAGCCACTAATGGTCAATGGTATTACAGTTGCTCAGAAAATTAGAAGTATAAATACTACATAATCTAGAAATTTCATTTCTGGATATGTCCGCAAAACAATTAAAGCAAGGACTCAAATTGATATATGCACACCTATGTTCATAGCAACATTATTCACAATAGCCAAACCTAGAAGCAACCTAAGTGGCTATTAAAAGCTGAATGGATAATGGGCTTGGTGGTGCACGCCTGTGGTCCCAGCTACTCAGGAGGCTGAGGTGGGAGAATCACTTGAACACGGGAGGCAGAGGTTGCAGTAAGCCAAGATCCTGCCACTGCACTCAAGCCTGGGTGACAGAGTGAGACTCTGTCTCAAAAGTTAAAAAAAAAAAAAAAAAAAAACATGAATAAGCAAAATGTGCTATATTCATACAATGGAATATTCAAATTTCACATTTAAAAAGGAAGAGAATTCTGATACATGCTACAACATAAATGAAACTTGAAGACATCATGTTATGTGAAATAAAGTAGTCACAAAAGACAAATACTGTGTAATTCTACTCATGTGAGGTACATAGGTAAATTCATAAAGACATAGTAAAATGATGGTTGCCAGGGGCTGGGGAGTCGAAGAGAATAGAAAGTTATTGTTTAGTGGGTCCGGTTTCATTTTTATAAAATGAAAATCATTGTGTGGATACATGGTAGATGGTGGTTATGGTAGCACAACAATGTGAATAAGTTATGATTAATTGTGAAAATTAGAATTTTGGATCCTAAAGTTAACATATCAAACAATGTGCCCTAGTTATTTTAAAACTATCATGAGCACCTTGAGCAAAGTAACTGTATGCTACATTTTTGTACCCTCAGCAGCTAAACTAGGACCCAAAATTCCATTGCTTAACAATTATTTAACTGATCTGCAAAATGAACATTTTTAGTGAAAGTTGGTTTCCCTTTACTCTAAGATGGAAAAGTGAGTGAGGCTTGAGTTATATGAGCAGCGTGACTTGAATTTTAACAAAACCTTTTAATAAATGACTAAAGGAGCTACAATCTATGGGTCAAATGCAGAAAAATCTGAAATGTATATGAGGAATCTCCACATAGAATAAAATTGTTATTCCCAGGGAATAAAACAGAAGTGTCTAGAAATGTAAAGTAAGATGATTAGGTATCTGTCCAACGAGGATTTTTAAATCAAAATGGAAAACCATGACAAGTTTGACATCTATACCTCTGATGATTTAAATAATCCATTTTAATCTGATTAGAATGACTTAGAAATGATTTTGCATAATATTTACTGAGGAAGGCAGGGTAAAGTAGCTTTTCTGAAAGCATAAAATTTTATGAAATATCTTTACTCTGCAAAGAATAAATATAATTTAAATTATAAAAATATTATTCGATTTGAGCAATGTTATGTGGAATGGAAAAACATTAGGATACAAAGTGGTGCCTTAATAAATGTAAAATTCTAAAATTGTAACTATTCTTTGAATTATGTATATTAAATTATATTTTATTTCAAAAGAATTCAATTACAATAAAGCAATGAAACCCACTAAACACATAAAAATCCTGTTTTTCCATCTTACAATGTTATTGGTGACTCCATTTTAGGATATAGAGACCTGTCTGATATTTAAGTATATTCACCTTATTTACAAATATAATGATATCAAAGTGAAAAAGAACAAAACTGCTTTTATGGAGGGTAGGAGGAGGGAGATGATCAGGAAAAATAATGAGTACTAGGCTTAATATGATACATGGATGACAAAATAATCTTTATAACAAACCCCTGTGACACAAGTTTACCTAAAACAAACTGCACATGTACCCCTGATCTTACAATAAAAGTTAAAAGAAATGAAAATAATTAAAAAAAATCAGAGAGAAAAAAGAAAAAAATTCTAGGATGTTAAAAAACGAAGTCATTTTTTCTGCTTTACTTTTACCTAAAATACACAAATAAACCAACTATTCATGAATTAAATACATTCCAGGAAAAAATGTGCAACACATAGAATTGTACGAACACACAAGGGTTGTAGAGTTTGCTGTATGTTTTCTTTTTTCTGACACATGCTGTCTTCTGTTTAAGGATCTGCATACAAAACTTCCTAGGGAAAGCAATTCTCCTAGTGCCTATTGAAGCTGTGAGTTGCAATTTCATCACTTAAAATTCTTGGTTTTCTTCTGACTCTAAAAAGGAATTTTTTTTTTGGAACCTAGAGGTAATAAATAATTAAAAGTCACTTCTGGTTCTCCAGACTAAATTCAGGTAGGAGAAAAGCTGGAAGTGACAGCCTGCAAACTGGTCCCCAGTCCTCACATGTACACTCTCCCTTCTGGCTCTGCTCTGTACCTGCAGATACCGGCCTCTCCTGGCATTTCTCAGGCTTCCCTGCCAGGTGACTTCCCATAGGTTTGGTCTGTGACAGGTCTTGGCAGAAGATTAAAAGCTAGAGAAAGAGAGAAAGGAATATTCCTCTTTTCCTCTCTCTGCCTTGGGGTTTTTTTTCTTATCTAGCGATATCTGAGTGAAGCAGAGTGAGAGAGTTCTTGGAAGAACATGAATTTTGTCCAAGATTCAAGAGCTAGATGTTAACTCAGACACTCATGCCAGCTTCTCTCCTAGAGGAGGCACAGTGCTGTCTGGAGTACCACATTTGACTTTTTCTTCTAAACCCTCATTCCGCTAATCTAGTCTTAGAAGTAATTAAGCAGGTATAAAAAGAAGGTTTTAAAAAGAGTCGGGCGGGGCGCAGTGGCTCATGCCTGTAATCCTAGCACTTTGGGAGGCTGAGGTGGGTGGATTGCCTGAGCTCAGGAGTTTGAGACCAGCCTGGGCAACATGGTGAAACCCCATCTCTACTAAAATACAAAAAAAAAAAAAAAAAAAAAAAATCCAGACGTGATGGCGTGAACCTATAATCCCAGCTACTCAGGAGGCTAAGACAGGAGAATTGCTTGAGCCCCAGAGGCAGAGGTTGCAGTGAGCCGAGACTGTGCCACTGCACTCCAGCCTGGGCAACAGAGCAAGACTCTGTCTCAAAGAAAAAAAAAAAAAAGTGAAAGAACAAAATATGCCTCTTGATCAATCATCTTAAATGTCAATGGTTTAAGAAAAATGAAGTCCATGATGTTTAGATCATTCAATAAACCAGTTAAAAATAAATATTTAAGTCAATCAGTTTGTATACTTCACTAAATGTTTGCACTAGAAGTCAAGAACTTAATTTGCCATGCCCGCCCCCGCCCCCGCTGTATCTCCAATATCCGAAACCCAGCCTAACATAAAGTTGGCTCTCAATAAATGTTTGAATAAAGGATTAAATGAGCATTAAAGAAGGTTCTAAAGAAAATTTCATACCAACAATAAAATTATACATTTAGCTTAGTTTTACTTGTTTGTTTTTTACTCTAGTGTTTATTATTATCGTAAAATAATTGTAAAGGTGTAAATTTTTGTCAGCCATGAATTTTCTTTTATTCATCAAAGAAACTGGAGTCTCCATCCCTCACCCTGCCCTCATAAATATATGAGATGTGTGTGTGTGTGTATGTGTATGTGTATGTGTGTGTGTGTGTATGTAGTGTATGTGTGTATATATATATATATATATATATATATTTTTTTTTTTTTTTTTGAGAAGGAGTTTCATTCTTGTTGCCCAGACTGGAGGGCAGTGGCATAATATCGGCTCACTGCAACCTCCGCCTCTTGGGTTCAAGCGAGTCTCCTGCCTCAGCCTACCCAGTAGCTGGGATTACAGGATCCCACCACTACACCCAGCTAATTTCTTTTTGTATTTAATAGAGATGGCGTTTCAACATGTTGGCCAAGCTGGTCTCATACTCCCAACCTCAGATGATCCACCTGTCTCAGCCCCCGCAAAGTGCTGGGATTACAGGCATGAGCCACTGCGCCTGGCCATGTTTGAGATACATTCTAAATCAGTTGCCCTTTTTTTTTTTTTTTTTTTTTTAAATTTTGGCTGACTCTTTAATGGAATAACCAGATATTTTGGTTTCATATCATCACAGCCAAGTGTGCAGTAATTAAAAAGATGATTTCAAATGATATTTACACTTAACAACACGCACCAACTTCACCATATGCTTTCTACCCTTGTCAACTTGTTTATGTGACATTTTATCTGCAGGCAACAGCTTTGTTCCTCATGGCTGGAGTCACATACTGTGAAAACAAACAGAATGAGAGAGAGATAGAAACTGCTCAGTGAACTCACCTGTGCTTGAGGCAGCCTTTCACATTGAGATTCTAGTGACTTCCTTCTAGGGAAACTCACAACCAAAGAGGGTTCCTCAAAGTCCCTTTTCCTGAGCTCCAAACAGAGGGAATCTATACCGCGGTGGCAACTGACTGGTGAGAGTTCCCGCATGGTTGTGTGCACACAGCTCATGCCGCATACATGTTTGCTTTTGCTCCCTACAAGATGCTCCCTAAACCCTCTGCCAGAGTATCAACAGTGGTTACCTTTAGTAAGAGGGACTTGTGGAATAGAGGGGAAATTTTGTTTTTGTTTGTTTTTTGTTGTTGTTTTGCTTTATAACTTTCCATATTAATTATGTATTTTCCTTTCAAGAAACAAGATGACTTTAATACGAAACATTAGAAATTTCAATAGGCAAATGTCTCTTGAATGAGTTTGATCATAATTTCTAGTTCGAGATTTGCAGCTAGACTTTCCCACATGACAAGGAGCTTGATGTGGAGAAAAAGATTCAAAATGTATTTAAATACACCAGAAGCATTCATTATCCCTGTGTCCTCTCTTTCAGTGAGGAAGAAAAGGATAATCATCAATTAAAACAAAAAGTTAAGTTTTCACCACCTTAATCTAAGTTTTGGAGAGGAGGGACTATTATGTCCTTATAGGTCCTGTCCTTGCCCAGTCATTGTAGAAATGGCTTTTTTTTTAGATGAAATCTCAGTCTGTCACCCAGGCTGGAGTGCAGTGGAGAAATCTCGGCTCACCGCAACCTCCCCCTCCCGGGTTCAAGCAATTCTCTGCCTCAGCCTCTCAAGTAGCTGGGATTACAGGTGCCCGCCACCACGCCCGGCTCATTTTTGTATTTTTAGTAGAGATGGGGTTTCACTATCTTGACCAGACTAGTGTTGAACTTCTGACCTCATGATCCACCCACCTCGGCCTCCCGAGTGCTGGCGTTACAGGTGTGAGCCACACCTGTAATAGCTTTCTTAAGGTGACCTTAGAGAATGCAAAATGATGGCATTAACTGAGTGTGTGCCTTGTTGCCATAGTCTGTCCCAGAGAACTGGTTATTGAACACATTAACTTAATGGATGATTTGACTGTAGCACCATCAATAAGATTGACCAAGAAAGCATTGAGTGCATCAGTTACTCAGTGTTTGGGCTTTCCAGGGACAAGTAACCCACACATCAGTATAAAACATTCAGGTAAAAGCCAATATACTATTACATTGAAAACATATTTAAATTTAAATTGCAGCATAATATTAGGTTACACCAGGCAATAATATTTCTAAGGCATAGAGACTTCATGTCTGGCCACCAAAGAAAGAAAGTTTCATTACCAAGTGGCAATTGCTTAGAGATCCTTACAGCCCAGAAAGAATGTTGTCCCAGAATTCATGGTGTCAAGACCTGTCTTAGTGTGACTTGAGTTAGGTTACCTGAGAAACAGACTTTGATATGGGTACTTGCTGGCAGGAGGGTTGTTGGAGAGTAATTTGGGGAAAAACTTTAAGGAAATAAGGGAAAAAGGCTTGGGAAGAGGAAGAAATTTAAGTGTTATTCGGCTTAAACAGAGACCTCGGCCAGTTCGACAGGAACCTCTGGAATTGATACAGCCATTCAGAACCGTCCCAATCCTATGCAAGGTAGCCAGGCTTTAATACCTCTGCATCAACTGCTCATCAGATGCAGCTGTGACACTGGACAAGGCAACTCTCTTTGGCTGAAGACAAGTCTTGATAAGGGACTCAGATGTGAGTCATCAGTAGCTGTCATCCCTTGAAGATCTGAAAATAAGTGCCTTGGTCCCAAAGGATGGATAGGGTGGAATATCACAGCATCCTATACATAAGATATCTAAACTACTGGGCATGTACCTAGTGCTAATAAGTCTGTCTCATGTATCATTTGTCAAATTAAACTGTGTTGAATATAGTTTTAAATAACAGTTAAGCCCAGGAGTGGTGGCTTATGCCTGTAATCCCAGCACTTTGGGAGGCCGAGGTGGGCAGATCACGAGGTCAGGAGTTTGAGACCAGCCTGACCAACATGGTGAAATGCCGTCTCTACTAAAAATACAAAAATGATTCAGGTATGGTGGTACACATCTGTAATCCCAGCTACTTGGGAGGCTGAAGCAGGAGAATCACCTGACTCCAGGAGGCAGAGGTTGCAGTGAGCAGAGATTGCACCACTGCACTCCAGCCTGGGCAACAGAGCGAGACTCCATCTCAAAATAAATAAATAAATAAATAAAAATAACAGTTGAAAGTCTATAAATTTTGTCTTCTTAGAATATTTGATTCTAGAAGTTGAAGACCATGTTTCTGAATGATAATAAAGTATTACACAAATATTAAGATGATATGGTGTTGATAAGAAATTACACAACATTTCCTACACTGTTCTCACTAAGTTAAATGGTATTAAAAGTTTCAGAGTAATGGACTAGCATTGACAGCAATAACATTATTATTTAGAAGTACTGATCATTACAGTGAGCTGTGCTATTGTATGTAAATGTCTGTATCATATCTGTCTAATCTATCTACTATCTACCTATAATTTTAATCAGATTCTAAGACATATCTGTGATCCCAAATAGTTGAGGATCAAGAGTTACAAAGATAAATATCATAGTCTCTTGCCTATGGTTCCTCCACCTCACTAAAGATACTGCCAATAAGGCCCCTTTCATGGCCACACACTGAAAATGAAGCATAATTATTAATATATAAAAAGAGTCTTTGCTCAGGAATTATAGTCTGGGATTTCAAGATGCTGACTTTCTCACTTACTGTGTGAATATGAACAACCCTTTCATCTTCCTAGATTTCAGACCCTTTATGGGAAATGGGACTAAGAATCCTTGCCTCACAAGGCAATGGGAAAGCTTAACCAAACTCTGATATGTGCAGGGGCTTGTACTGTACTTAGCACAGAGTACGCAGACACTCAGCGTTAGCCAGTATTACAGATTATTGTTCTTATTGTCCCACTCCACCTCCACCAACACTTACTTTAAAGTCTGATGAGTTCTGAGGAGTAAGAGAGGATCACAGAAAGGAAAATGGTAGATGAAAATTGTTTAAGTCTTAGAGAGAAAGAGCACTGACATTTCACACATGCTGAATATGATTTCTCAATGAAAAGATGTTACAATATCTTGTAACTGGTATGAAATGTATCAGGGACTAAAATTAGTGTCATATTGACATAAAGTATAATATATAAAAGGTGAAAGATTTATATGATCTGAAGAGAAACCAGAGTATACTGGTACTACGTGTAATATGTATCACAATTAGAGTCAACTGATTATCAAGGGATCAAGTGGTGGTGAAAGTCTAAAAAAGTAGCTTCTGGGAAGAAGCAAAAAGAAAAATAATATGTTAATACCAGATCAATATTAAAATCAACCATAAGTTTTATAGTAAACAAAATTGAAAATATAGTGAATTGATCATAACAGTGTCCCTTTCTTCGATCAAAGCCTTCAAAATAAAGACATTATTCCTTCAAGGGAACAGTTTTAAAGTCCTCCCACCATCTTGTATATAGAAAGATATACTATATTTATGCATACATTATGAGAAACCTAATACTTCTAAATATTAAATTACTTAAAATTAACAATGTTTATTTTGTATGTTAAGGGTGTAGGACATCCCTCTTGGAATAGTTTAATTTCCACTTTTCAGCAACCGAATATTATTTCTATTCCAGTTTGGAGATTGGCATGGAAGAGGATTGGAGAATGCATGTGTAAGATGAGGATCGAAATGAGAAAAGATAAAATTAATGTCTCATTTTCCTTTGAAGGACTAATTTTGATTATGTACAGTATTTTCTCTAGCACTGAATCAATTAGGACTCTTAATTACAAGCAAGATAAACCAAATCTGACTGGCTTAAAAAGAATTTAAAATGTATTTAAAGTAATTTATATTTAAAAAAACAAAAATATTCTGGGGTAACTCACAGGCTTACGCTATCTAAGAAATCACATTCTAAGCAGCTAGAACCACATTCAAAACCACACACTATAGGACCAGTGTGCTGGGGACACATCTGCTGCTACCTCTTGACACCAGACACCAGGACACAGGCCTGCAGTGGCACCATTTCTTACGCAGAATGCTGCCTGCTTCTAGTGCCCCTATATCTCCACCCTCAGAACCTGGGATTGGTTTCCACATCCCACAGTACCCGAAACAAATTATCTCCCCCCTCTGCCTTTTGTATTAATATAAAAAGATGCAGATTCAACTTGCAGTTGTTGGAGCCTGCCTGCTCTGCCTAAAATACTGAGGACGTGTGTTTCTGAGCTTCTATAGTAGGAAGTGAGCTCTACTTCCCACCACGAGTTATATGGCAGAGTTTATCAAACTAAGAAAGTTATTCAGAGGCTGAAAAACTAAAAAATGTGACAGATTTCTTTCTTCTTCTTTTTTTCTTTGAGACAGTCTTACTCTGTCTCCAGGCTGGAATCCAGTGGCATGATCTCAGCTCACTGCAACCCCTCCTTCTCCTGGATTCAAGTGATTCTTCTGCCGCAGCCTCCCTAGTAGCTGGGACTACAGGTGGGCACCACCACACCCAGCTAATTTTTGTATTCTTAGTAGAGACGGGGTTTCACCATGTTGGCCAGGATGGTCTTGATCTCTTGACCTTGTGATCCACCTGCCTTGGCCTCCCAAAGTGCTGTGATTACAGGCGTGAGCCACCGTGCCCAGCCAAAAATGTGACAGATTTCTACTATAAGACCCAAGAAAAGGTAAAATTTTGCAACAGCCCCCAACTTGTGGTATATGCTCTCATGACTTTCAAGTTAATTCTTTGTATCTCTTCAGCTTTTATATGCCCAAGTGCTACACAGATCACTTGGGTAATTAGTATTCTCATGAAATTATCCAGCGTGTATAGATAAATTTCGTTTCATTACATTTAAAATGCCTGGCGAAAGGTCACACACCAAAATACTAAAGAAGATCCAGATTCAGGGCACAGATATTGGGTTCCTTGAACTTAGTACTAAAGACACTGTGTCCTCTTTGTGTTTTCCAAGGATAACTATTCATTATTCATTCAGATTGAATTGTTCTAGTGAACGACATGAAAATTATCTTACTTGAGTTACACAGAGCAAACTACAAAGCCAAATGGGACTTCTATTGAATATTATAATGGAATAGGTCCCAATGAAGCCCTTTTACTTGATAATGTTCATTGGTAACTCAATTCAAAAATTACCTTTAAAAGTTCAGCTATGAGGCAAGGCATTCAAATGAATTACTTGAGCATGACCTAAAGGATTTGTGCCAAAAACTAACTCATTATTTTTCAGTGCCGCTCTAAGTAATCTTCTTCGGCTACTTGACCTACGTATATATATGCATGTATGTTATCTGATGGGAAAGCCCCAAAGAGTAGTTGAGAAACTTACACCTGATAGATTGGTAGAATCTCAGCCACAAGATGCAGAGGGTTCAAACACAACCAGACTGGATGGAGAAATTAGGCTTTATTAGGCTGTGGTCTGTTTTGAAATTTTCTGTTTCCCACCCTTGTCTTGGAGGATGCTTTGCTTGAAAAGTAAGAATTGCATAGCTACAGTGGGCAGAGTGATTTTTAAATCTTAGAAAAAAACACCTATTTTGCAGTTTCAAAGAACAGCTTTTATTTCCTCTTCATAATATACATGCTTATGGACTGCATGCAGTAGAAAGTTGGCTGCCTTTTATAGGCAAAAGAGTCCTTCAGAGAATTCAACCAGCTCACAGAGGAGGGCTTTTGGGTTAAGAGCAAAATATCCTTAAGACTAATGTGTGCAATTTTGTCCATAGAGGTGTGTGTGTGTGTGTGCACGCACGCATGGTGTGTACTTCCATATGTAAGTGCTCATCTCTCCCTTGTGAACCTAGGGTATTGATAGAGAAAAAGTTGTGATGAGACAGGAGGGAATGTATGGGATTCAGATTTTGAATCCAGTTGACGTCTAAATCTAGTTTTCCATGCCACAGAAACTATGACAGTTGTATGGAAGACAGACCACTCTACTCTTGACTTCCCATTTAATGATCAACTGAAAATTTAACAAGTTGCTAGCCACCTTTTAAGTGCTCACAGCAAGTCCTAAAACAACTGATTTCAGTTTTGAAAAGGGTCTTTCTAATAAGTATACCTCCTTCTCCCAAAATAATTGAGATGTGAGTTCCTGATCCCTGAGGCATTTTAGCAGAGGCTACATAGCAGTGGGTCCTACATCCTCCAAAAGGGACTCAGTCAATGAATTAATGATGGATAGTAGTCAGTGATCTGCAAAATGCCTGCTAAGACTCTGGATTTTAAAATCCAGTTGTTGAAAAAAAAAAAAAGAGGCGGAGCAAGATGGCCGAATAGGAACAGCTCCAGTCTCCAACTCCCAGCGCCAGCGACACAGAAGACAGGTGATTTCTGCATTTTCAACTGAGGTACTGGGGTCATCTCACTAGGGAGTGCCGGACAATCGGTGCTGGTCAGCTGTGGCAGCCGGACCAGCGAGAGCTGAAGCAGGGCGAGGCATCGCCTCACCTGAGAAGTGCAAGGGGGAAGGGAATCCCTTTTCTTAGCCAGGGGAACTGAGACACACAACACCTGGAAAATCGGGTGACTCCCACCCCAATACTGCGCTTTAAGCAAACGGGCACACCAGGAGAATATATCCCACACCTGGCTGGGAGGGTCCCATGCCCACGGAGTCTCCCTCATTGCTAGCACAGCAGTCTGCGATCTAACCGCAAGGCAGCAGCAAGGCTGGGGAGGGGTGCCCGCCATTGCTGAGGCTTAAGTAGGTAAACAAAGCCACTGAGAAGCTCGAACTGGGTGGAGCTCACAGCAGCTCAAGGAAACCTGCCTGTCTCTGTAGACTCCACCTCTGGGAACAGGGCACAGTTAAGAACAACAACAACAAAAGCAGCAGGAACCTCTGCAGACGCAAATGACTCTGTCTGACAGCTTTGAAGAGAGCAGTGGATCTCCCAACACCAAGGTTGAGATCTGACAAGGAACAGACTACCTGCTCAAGTGGGTCCCTGACCCCTGAGTAGCCTAACTGGAGACATCCCCCACTAGGGGCAGACCGACACACCACACCTCACAGGATGGAGTACACCCCTGAGAGGAAGCTTCCAAAGTAAGAATCAGACAGGTACACTCGCTGTTCAGCAATATTCTATCTTCTGCAACCTCTGCTGCTGATACCCAGGCAAACAAGGTCTGGAGTGGACCTCAAGCAATCTCCAAGAGACCTGCAGCTGAGGGTCCTGACTGTTAGAAGGAAAACTATCAAACAGGAAGGACACTTATACCAAAACCCCAACAGTACATCACCATCATCAAAGACCAGAGGCAGATAAAACCACAAAGATGGGGAAGAAGCAGGGCAGAAAAGCTGGAAATTCAAAAAATAAGAGCGCATCTCCTCCTGCAAGGAAGCGCAGCCCATCGCCAGCAACGGATCAAAGCTGGTCAGAGGATGACTTTGATGAAATGAGAGAAGAAGGCTTCAGTCCATCAAACTTCTCCGAGCTAAAGGAGGAATTACGCACCCAGGGCAAAGAAACTAAAAATCTTGAAAAAAGAGTGGAAGAATTGACAGCTAGACTAATTAATGCAGAGAAGGTCATAAACGAAATGACAGAGATGAAAACCATGACACGAGAAATACATGACAAATGCACAAGCTTCAGTAACTGACTCGATCAACTGGAAGAAAGAGTATCAGCGATTGAGGATCAAATGAATGAAATGAAGCGAGAAGAGAAACCAAAAGAAAAAAGAAGAAAAAGAAATGAACAAAGCCTGCAAGAATTATGTAAAATTCTTGGGATTTTGTAAAAAGGGGAATTATGTAAAAAATTATGTAAAAAAAGGGATTATGTAAAAAGACCAAATCTACGTCTGATTGGGGTGCCTGAAAGTGAGGGGGAAAATGGAACCAAGTTGGAAAACACTCTTCAGGATATCATCCAGGAGAACTTCCCCAACCTAGTAGGGCAGGCCAACATTCAAATTCTGGAAATACAGAGAACGCCACAAAGATACTCCTCGAGAAGAGCAACTCCAAGACACATAATTGTCAGATTCACCAAAGTTGAAATGAAGGAAAGAATCTTAAGGGGAGGCAGAGAGAAAGGTCAGGTTACCCACAAAGGGAAGCCCATCAGACTAACAGCAGATCTCTCAGCAGAAACTCTACAAGCCAGAAGAGAGTGGTGGGCCAATATTCAACATTCTTAAAGAAAAGAATTTTAAACCCAGAATTTCATATCCAGCCAAACTAAGTTTCATAAGTGAAGGAGAAATAAAATCCTTTATAGATAAGCAAATGCTTAGAGATTTTGTCACCACCAGGCCTGCCTTAGAAGAGACCCTGAAGGAAGCCCTAAACATGGAAAGGAACAACCGGTACCAGCCATTGCAAAAACATGCCAAAATGTAAAGACCATCGAGGCTAGGAAGAAACTGCATCAACTAACGAGCAAAATAACCAGTTAATATCATAATGGCAGGATCAAGCTCACACATAACAATATTCACCTTACATGTCAATGGACTAAATGCTCCAATTAAAAGACACAGACTGGCAAACTGGATCAAGAGTCAAGACCCATCAGTCTGCTGTATTCAGGAGAACCATCTCCATGCAGACATACATAGGCTCAAAATAAAGGGATGGAGGAAGATCTACCAAGCAAATGGAGAACAAAAAAAAGCAGGGGTTGCAATCCTAGTCTCTGATAAAACAGACTTTCAACCATCAAAGATCAGAAGAGACAAAGAAGGCCATTACATAATGGTAAAGGGATCAATTCAACAGGAAGAGCTAACTATCCTAAATATATATGCACCCAATGCAGGAGCACCCAGATTCATAAAGCAAGTCCTTAGAAACTTACAAAGAGACTTAGACTCCCATACAATAATAATGGGAGACTTCAACACTCCACTGTCAACATTAGACAGATCAACGAGACAGAAAGTTAACAAGGATATCCAGGAATTGAACTCATCTCTGCACCAAGCGGACCTAGTAGACATCTACAGAACTCTCCACCCCACATCAACAGAATATACATTCTTCTCAGCACCACATCGCACTTATTCCAAAATTGACCACATAATTGGAAGTAAAGCACTCCTCAGCAAATGTACAAGAACAGAAATTATAACAAACTGTCTCTCAGACCACAGTGCAATCAAACTAGAACTCAGGACTAAGAAACTCTATCAAAACCGCTCAACTACATGGAAACTGAACAACCTGCTCCTGAATGACTACTGGGTACATAACGAAATGAAGGCAGAAATAAAGATGTTCTTTGAAACCAATG
Organism: Trachypithecus francoisi; assembly: GCF_009764315.1. Lineage (NCBI taxonomy): Eukaryota > Metazoa > Chordata > Mammalia > Primates > Cercopithecidae > Trachypithecus > Trachypithecus francoisi. The sequence continues at coordinate 174,464,659 of NW_022681465.1, read as the reverse complement.
AGAACAAAGATACAACATACCAGAATCTCTGGGACACATTTAAAGCAGTGTGTAGAGGGAAATTTATAGTACTAAATGCCCACAAAAGAAAGCAGGAAAGATCTAAAATTGACACCCTAACATCACAATTAAAAGAACTAGAGAGGCAAGAGCAAACACATTCAAAAGCTAGCAGAAGGCAAGAAATAACTAAGATGAGAGCAGAACTGAAGGAGATAGAGACACAAAAAACCCTCCAAAAAAATCAATGAATCCAGGAGTTGGTTTTTTGAAAAGATCAACAAAATTGACAGACTGCTAGCTAGACTAATAAAGAAGAAAAGAGAGAGGAATCAAATAGATGCAATAAAAAATGAAAAAGGAGATATCACCACCCACCTCACAGAAATACAAACTACCATCAGAGAATACTATAAACACCTCTACGCAAATCAACTAGAAAATCTAGAAGAAATGGATAATTTCCTGGACACTTACACTCTTCCAAGACTAAACCAGGAAGAAGTTTAATCCCTGAATAGACCAATAGCAGGCTCTGAAATTGAGGCAATAATTTATAGCCTACCAACCAAAAAAAGTCCAGGACCAGATGGATTCACAGCTGAATTCTACCAGAGGTACAAGGAGGAGCTGGTACCATTCCTTCTGAAACTATTCCAATCAAGAGAAAAAGAGGGAATCCTCCCTAACTCATTTTATGAGGCTAACATCATCCTGATACCAAAGCCTGGCAGAGACACAACAAAAAAAGAGAATTTTAGAACAATATCCTTGATGAACATTGATGCAAAAATCCTCAATAAAATACTGGCAAATCGGATTCAGCAGCACATCAAAAAGCTTCTCCACCATGATCAAGTGGGCTTCATCCCTGAGATGCAAGGCTGGTTCAGCATTCTCAAATCAATAAACGTAATCCAGCATATAAACAGAACCAAAGACAAGAACCACATGATTATCTCAATAGATGCAGAAAAGGCTTTTGACAAAATTCAACAGCCCTTTATGCTAAAAACGCTCAATAAATTCGGTATTGATGGAATGTACCTCAAAATAATAAGAGCTATTTATGACAAACCCACAGCTAATATCATACTGAATGGGCAAAAACTGGAAAAATTCCCTTTGAAAACTGGCACAAGACAGGGATGCCCTCTCTCACCACTCCTATTCAACATAGTGTTGGAAGTTCTGGCTAGGGCAATCAGGCAAGAGAAAGAAATCAAGGGTATTCAGTTAGGAAAATAAGAAGTCAAATTGTCCCTGTTTGCAGATGACATGAGTGTATATTTAGAAAACCCCATTGTCTCAGCCCAAAATCTTCTTAAGCTGATAAGCAGCTTCAGCAAAGTCTCAGGATATAAAATTAATGTGCAAAAATCACAAGCATTCTTATACACCAGTAACAGACAAACAGAGAGCCAAATCATGAATGAACTTCCATTCACAATTGCTTCAAAGAGAATAAAATACCTAGGAATCCAGCTTACAAGGGATGTAAAGGACCTCTTCAAGGAGAACTACAAACCACTGCTCAGTGAAATCAAAGAGGACACAAAAATGGAAGAACATACCATGCTCATGGATAGGAAGAATCAATATCGTGAAAATGGCCATACTGCCCGAGGTTATTTATAGATTCAATTCCATCCCCATCAAGCTACCAATGAGTTTCCTCACAGAATTGGAAAAAACTGCTTTAAAGTTCATATGGAACCAAAAAAGAGCCCGCATTGCCAAGACAATCCTAAGTCAAAAGGACAAAGCTGGAGGCGTCACGATACCTGACTTCAAACTATACTGCAAGGCTACAGTAACCAAAGCAGCATGGTACTGGGAAAAAAACAGAGATATAGACCAATGGAACAGAACAGAGTCCTCAGAAATAACACCACACATCTACAGCCATCTGATCTTTGACAAACCTGAGAGAAACAAGAAATGGGGAAAGGATTCCCTATTTAATAAATGGTGCTGGGAAAACTGGCTAGCCATAAGTAGGAAGCTGAAACTGGATCCTTTCCTTACTCCTTATACGAAGATTAATTCAAGATGGATTAGAGACTTAAATGTTAAACCTAATACCGTAAAAACCCTAGAAGAAAACCTAGGTAATACCATTCAGGACATAGGCATGGGCAAAGACTTCATGTCTAAAACACCAAAAGCAATGGCAGCAGAAGCCAAAATTGACAAATGGGATCTAATTAAACTAAAGAGCTTCTGCACAGCAAAAGAAACTACCATCAGAGTGAACAGGCAACCTACAGAATGGGAGAAAATTTTTGCAATCTACTCATCTGACAAAGGGCTAATATCCAGAATCTACAAAGAACTCAAACAAATATACAAGAAAAAAACAACCCCATCAAAAAGTGGGGAAAGGATATGAACAGACATTTCTCAAAAGAAGACATTCATACAGCCAACAGACCCATGAAAAAATGCTCATCATCACTCGCCATCAGAGAAATGCAAATCAAAACCACAATGAGATACCATCTCACACCAGTTAGAATGGCAATCATTAAAAAGTCAGGAAACAACAGGCGTTGGAGAGGATGTGGAGAAATAGGAACACTATTACACTGTTGGTGGGATTGTAAACTAGTTCAACCATTGTGGAAAACAGTATGGCAATTCCTCAAGGATCTAGAACTAGATGTACCATAAGATCCAGCCATCCCACTACTGGGTGTATACCCAAAGGATTATAAATCATGCTGCTATAAAGACACATGCACACGTATGTTTATTGCAGCACTATTCACAATAGCAAAGACTTAGAATCAACCCAAATGTCCATCAGTGACAGACTGGATTAAGAAAATGTGGCACATATCCACCATGGAATACTATGCAGCCATAAAAAAGGATGAGTTTGCATCCTTTGTAGGGACATGGATGCAGCTGGAAACCATCATTCTTAGCAAACTCTCACAAGAACAGAAAACCAAACACCGCATGTTCTCACTCATAGGTGGGAACTGAATAATGAGATCACCTGGACTCGGGAAGGGGAACATCACACACCAGGGCTTATCATGGGGAGGGGGAAGGGAGGAGGGATTGCATTGGGAGTTATACCTGATATAAATGATGAATTGATGGGTGCTGACGAGTTGATGGGTGCAGCACACCAACATGGCACAAGTATACATATGTAACTAACCTGCCCATTATGCACATGTACCCTAGAGCTTAATGTATAATAATAAAAAAATTTAATTAAAAAAAAAATCCAGTTGTTACAACCTGAACTGTGGTCACACCACATAGCTGCCAGATGAAACAGGTAACAAAGACAACCATCTATGACAGGATGTAGCCTGAAGAACTAACTCTCAGGATCAATACTCCAGTCACCAAGTGACATGTAGCAAAGACACCTGCCAGAAACTTGCTAACCTCTCCCAGTCAAGTCAACCTCCCTGACTTTAACGTTTGTGTCTGGCAGCCCTCCTAATATAACTATTGCCGAACTTCTGTTTAACGTCAACAACAGTGTAATGTATTGCATTGGTATGAATTTAATTATCTTGCTAAGGCAATTTTACAAAGGAGCACTATATTTTGAATTATCCTTATAAATACTGGCACTATTTAATGAGCTTAATGCAGCATTGCAAGTTTACAAGTTTTATGGGATGGCTTGAGTGGAAATGTTATAAAATGAGATTTCAACGTGTAAATCCTCAGAATTTGTATGTTGTGTTATGAGAAGATCATCACTTTAAGTAAAACTGTAAAATTCTTGTACACTCATTTCATTTTTGGCTCCGTTGGTTTTGTTTTTGTTTACGTATGTGTGTGTGACTTTATCTCTTTTTTTTGCCATTGGATTTAGTAAAAATGAGGGAATAATGGGTGCTCCAGGTTCAGGGAACGTTTTATCACACTAGGCAGACAGTATTCAACTCTCTTTTTTGCCCCAGCAGCCATTTCTCTCTCAACTAGTAGCCAGAAATGAGAGCTCAAGTACAGGGAGGCCATCCATTCTGCCCTCAAACTTTTCCAGAACAGCTTTGATTGCTGCTCCAAAATCACGGGCTTCCTGGGAGTAGGAGTCTTTGAGCAACATTCAAAATCTTTCTAAATTTCATCTTTGAATCTTAATTTTTAACCTCTTACTGATGCTTCAAATATTTTTTCCTATTCATTAGGCAAAATTTTCAAACTGCATTTCCCTATAATTTGTACCTCATTTAACATTATCACTTGAAATTATTCTGGGATGTGGTTAGTTCCAGAGATTTCCCACAAAATAATGTTGCATTGCCTTGCTCAGTTAAGGACACAAGTTAACTTACAACAGATAGGAATTATAAGCAACATGATCTGTGGAATCATACATATGTAAAACTAAACAGATTCATATGTCTGAATTCTTCTAGTATCAGATTTTCTCTTTGATAGAAATAAAATTTGTGAAAAATTTTTTCATAAGCAGTTTCCAGAAGAAAAATGGTTCACTTCAGCTTCTGCTCTGAAGACAAATAGTTATCTTCAGTTTCTCCTCCGAAAGATGACGACAATTATAATTAGTTATTGGAAATTTGATGAACTTCTTGCAGGCTGTTCATAAAGAGTACCTGAAATTACCCAATCTTTTGCCATTTATACCTACTTCAGTACTGTGTTTCAAGTTGAAATTGCTGCACTGGGGGTTAAGCAGGCATCTAAGAGAAGTAAGACAACCTAAGTTATGTAAAGCAAATTTAATATAATTGATAATAGGCATTAGCCCTGGGGTCAGGGAAATCTTACAATTGGAAATAATTGAGAATATATGAGAGGAAATATATGAGAGGAAAGAACTTAGGCATAGTGCAACTTAATCCTTTCAGCCTTAGATTTTGGCATTTATAATAACTGGTAGAGAAACAGATTGGGGTGGAGGAGGGTGGAGTGGAGAAGGTACGCTTTCTTCATAGTCATAAAAATGGTCAATAGAAAGCAGCTCTCTAGGCTTTCTTGAAAATAAACTCTGTTTAATGGAGGCATCACTTTGCGTCTTTCTTGGAGGACCCACAGAGGTACATCTGCAGAATTGGTCACTTGTTTTCTGCTCTTTCCTTCTGCGAATGCTCCGGTTTCCATTGTGCCTGGTTCTTCTCATTGGCTGCCATGTCTGTATGGTATCACAGTCAATTTTTTTTTATTCCAACTTCAACTCTGCTTAATAACTCCCACTTAATCCTTCTTTGTTTAAGTTCATATATATTTATCATAAAAATTAAATGGAAAAATTAGTGTAAACCACTGACTCCTGTGCCAGGATCAGAATAATGGATTAGGAAATGCTACCCTATCATTATCCTCATTAGTATCATCAGGAGCAGCAGCAGAAGCAGCCTTCTTCTTCCTTCTCCCTTTATAGTATTGTTTATATTATGCTATGAAAAATATTAACAGTAGTTCTATCCATTAAGATACATAAATGCTTAAATACAATTAGATTTATGTACCAGTTTTTTTTTCTGGGAGGACAACCGGGTCTTTTGGGGATAAGGGAGAAAGTAAAAATACTAACGGCATACTTTTGGAAAAAACATTTTTAATATATATACATATTTTTGAGTCAGAATCACTCTGTTGCCCAGGCTGAACTGCATGGTGCCATCTCAGGTCACTCTAACCTCCACCTCCCAGGTTTAAGAGATTCTCCTGCCTCAGCTTCCCAAGTAGCTGTGACTATAGTCATGCACCACTATGCTCAGCTAATTTTTGTATTTTTACAAAAGATTCCACTATGTTGGCCAGATTGGTCTTGAACTCCTGACCTCAAGTGATCTGCCCACCTTGGCCTCCCAAAGTGCTGGGATTACAGGCATGAGCTACCACATCTGGCCATTATTTTGAAATATTTTTACAGAAATAAATAGAAAATACAATTGAGATATATTTTACAAACAGCAGTATTATAATATTAAAGTATCTTTACAGAAATAACCTTACTTTCATTATTTTTCCTTTGATTTATCTCTCATATTTTCTTAACAGTCTTAACCACTCATTGGCATCAGCAGTTCTTGTTTTCATACTCTTAACAAGATTTCAAAGGCTAACTAAAACACACACACACACACACACACACTTACACATACACACAAGAAAAACTAATGGAATTCCAGATTAACACACATAGGAACTAAAGGAAAAATTTCCTACTATGTTACCAAGTAGATATCAGACTTGAGATATTTAATTGTGTTCCTTTCTATCTATCCACCAAGTTTGTTTTCAGTGAGGCTCTTGACACTACTGTGTTACTCCTGGACAACTCCAGACAAGGCTGTAAATCTGCTGAAGTTCCCCTTTGGCTGAAGTGTCTTTCAGTTTAATCGCCTCTTCTCTTCTGTTACTTCTTCTGAGTTTAGCAGCCTCTTTAAATAATCATCTCTGGAAGCATACAGCCATTTCTCTTTACAGCAAAGTTTTAAACCAACAAACTGGTTTTTGATTTCTGAATACTTTGAATTCAAACTCCAAAAGGGAGATTTTGATTGGTTTTGGCAATATCTAGTATAGGCTGTGACTATTGTACAGAACAGTTAACAGTAGACCACTGTATGAGCCACTGTTCAATTCAACAAGCAGTGTAATAGATGGCATGGCCGTCTTGGGTCACGTGCTCTCTTCCACCCAATCAGCTGCAACTCAGTGGAGTGCTGATCTTAGTGACCATGGGTAAGAAACCATTCTGAAAGAAGCTGTGATTTGTTTGTCACTTACAAATATGAAGGAGGAATTTTAATAGAAGCTTTATTCATAATTGTTGAGACTGGGAAGCAACCAAAACATTAAATTTTTATCCACTAATGGGTTAATGGATACTGGGGTACATTCATAAAATAGAATATAATTTAGTGATAAAAGGAAATGAGTTGTTAAGTCACAAAAATTTATGAGGAAATCTTAATACTGCTGAATGAAAAAAGCCAATCTGCAAAGGTTACATACCATCGGATTCTAACTATACAACATTCTGGAAAAGACAAAACTCTGGAGACAGTGAAAAGATCAGTGGTGGCTAGGAGTTCATGTGTATGGAGGGAGGGATGAACACATAGAGCAGAGGATATTTTCAGGGTAGTTAAACAATTATTCCATAAGATACTGTAATGGTAGATACATGCAATTATACATATGTCAAAAATTATAAAATGCACAACACAGCATGAACTGTAATGTAAACTATGAAATGTGTTAATAAAAATGCATCAATACTGGGTAACCAATTGCAATAAATGTACCACACTAATGCCAGATGTTAATATTAGGGACAACTAAAGTGTAGGAGGAAGGGGCATATGGGAACTGTCCGTGGTTTCTGATCAATTTTTCTATAAACCTAAAATTGCTCTAAAAAATGAGTCTTTTTAATGAAGGAAGGGTACAGAGACAAATATATGGTGAGCAAGAGGGAAATACAAAAGATCATAAAGTCTATAAAAATGTCTCTAAAACACTGCTTTTTCTGTAGGTCCAAGTTTCTTAATAAAAAGTACTGAGTTATACATGTTATATTAGTTGTTTTCTTTCTTTTTTTTTTTTTTAAACAATGCTGGTAAATCCTATTGAATTTCACCATTCCTCTGCTGGCAAAAAAAATCTGAAGTAATATTTTAAGGATACTGGCAGATTTGGAGTGAAAATTCTAGCAATACCAGAATTGCTGAAGCATTAAAATATGTTTGTTTGTTTGTTTTTAGTTAAAAATCAACAGAACAACCTTTTTATTTGAAAAATATAGTGAAATTAGTAATCAAGAACAATTTTCTAAAATGAAAACATCCAAACAGCATACTGTAAAGACATTCAGGGGAAAATAAAATAGGTATGTATATATTTTTTGTCAAGATTGAAATGAGGCACTGCTTCTGACCATAGCAGTAAAAAGAAACAAAACGTATCTTTAATTAAAAATTTTAAAAAGTACTGGCCACATTCAAACTGGAACTCAATCTCCTGTCTCAAAGTTCAGAGTTATTTCCACCACATCACGAGTGAAAAATAAGGCTGGAAAGGTGGTACAAGCTTACACAATGTAAGCCAGAGTACAAAAGCCTTAATTACACACAGAAAATAACATTTTGAACAAGGTTTTTATAAACCAAGAGAGGTCAGCGTAGATTAGAGTGAAGAACAAAAGTCAGTCTTGACAGGCACCTACTTGACACTATCATTAAAAAATCAGAACTTGAAATGAAAGGGGAAGGCACATAAAAAAGATATTGAAATAGATACCAGTGTTTTTCACCCAGGAAGCGATCTGGGAGCTCATGAAAGACAGGAATCACAATTTCTCTGAAAATTGAAAAAAGTGCTCTAGAGTTTATGCAGGGATGCCTTTCAAAGTAAAGTTGGGTCAAGAGAAGTAATAACTTGTAGGAAATGAGAAGTAATCAAAAGATATATTAAGAAAAATCTTTTATAAGAGAACATAAAAGAGACTTCCTTAGCCAACAGATAGAAGAAATAATATTTAGAAAGAATCATTTCCCACCATTTTATTACATAAAAGGATGTAATATCGTGTAACTATAGCCTAGCCACATGAAAATTATCACTCCAAAAGAAAGCCTGCATAGAAGGTACTCAGGATTGATAATCTTGTCATGAATGTAAGGGTGGGATGGGTATAATTATGCTTTATATAGCATAATATAAAATGAAAAAAAATCAATTGCCTATGTATTGTCACTCTGCTATTTTGTGCCAATCACTCGAAATTGAAAATCAAATTGAGTTTATTACTGACAGACAAAAAATTATGGATAAGACTAAAACAATTCCAATGTTCACTTAGGATGTAGAAAGGCAGAAAAATATCACTGTTACCCTAGCAAGAAGGAAAAAAATAAGGTCAATCTACAAATCAACCTTTTAAAAACCCATTGAAACCAAAGGTTCACAAACCAACCCATAACCTGAAATCTAAGGAAAGACAGGAAACTTCAAGGAGAAGGACTCAGCGCTGGCTTACCTAGGGCAGAACTCAGGGGGAAGACAGGTTTGTCATTCAAGCAAGTAAGAAACTTGCAGCTAAAATCTTCAGCAAACTGCTAAAGACCAAGTGTGAGCCAGTGTGTGAGCATAGAACCCTAGCCACCACAGACACTAGGGGAGTTTACAAACACTTGCAAGCTCTTCTCCACAGACCTCACACGATGCTCACAAAAAAGACTCAGGATGGAATGGGAGTGGAAACATTCCTTGTGGTGCTGCCTGAAGGTAAGAAGTGAACACTGCTGCAAAAAAGTCATGAAGCCTAGCCTGGAACTTTCTTTCCTTAAGAGCAAAAGCCTTAAGCAACTAGGAAGGGCTGCAAAAACTGTTTCCCCTAGGACACGTGTGAAGACTCACTGACTGAGAAAGAAGCAGGAAACTGACTTGGACCCAGACTTACTGAGGGGCAGGATCCCTGAGAAAGCTCCACTCCAAAGACCTGCTGATGTGGAGGCTACCTGAGACTGAGGATGAACCAAGACAACAGAGAACAACATCCCACCGTCTCAACCACAGGCCATGCAGAGTAAGAAGTATGAGGAGTGTACCCCTGGTTGAGTCTCTCAGTCTCTCAAAAACTCTGAGACAGACCCTATCTGAGGTGTAAGCTCACAGGTAAGTTAAGATGAGACTGCAGGTAACCTTAGCAACAACAAAATTCCAAGAGAGCTAATAAATAAATTTAAAAAGTTGCAAGATACACGTTTAATATACAAAAATCACTTTTACTTCTATGCATTTGCAATGAACAACTGTAAATTGAAATTTTCAAAAGCATAATTTTCAGTGACATCAAAAAGTTTGAAATAGGTGTAAGTCAAAATCTGTACAAGAGCACATCTGTGCTGTCATCTACAAAATAATGATAAAGGAAATCACAGAAGACCTAAATAAATGGAGAACTGTGTTGTATTCATAGTTTGGAAAATTCAGTATAAAGATGTCAGTTATTTCCACATTTACCTATAGATTCAATGTAAAACCAATCAAAATCCAAGTGGGATTTTTTTTTCTGTAGAAATTGAAAAACTTATTTTAAAATGTGTTGGGAAAGGAAAGAACTAATCTACAATAGCAAAACAAGTTTGAAAGAGAAGACCAATATTGGAGAGTACAAACTACATGATTTCCAGACTTTCTATGAAGAGATACTAATAAAGTGTGCTTGTGAAAACACAGACATGTTCATCTAAGTGAACAAAGTAGTCTAGAAGAAAGCATAGGAGAAAATCATTGTGACCTTCCATTCAAGGCAACAATTTAAGATACCTAAAAGCATGAACCACATTTTCAAAAACTGGCAAATTGGACCCTATCAAAATTAAAAACTTGCTTTTCAATTAAAAAATTATGAAAAATAAACCATGTGTTGAGAAAAATATTTGTAATATTTATATGTGATGAAAAACTTTTACCCAGAGTATCTAAAAAATTCTCAACACTCAAAAAAGCAAACAAATAACAATAAATGATAAAACAATTGAATAGTACTTCACCAAGACATAGTTAACAAATATGCATATGAAAATATGCTTAATACAAATGCAAATTATCACAATGAGATGCCTCTTTATACATATTAGAATGGCTAAAATAAAACACACTGACAATAATACCATGTTCTAGGGAGGATGGGGAACAACTGAAACAATGACGCCTTTCTGGGGAGACTTTAAAATACTATATTTACTTTGGAAAATAGTTCATCAATGTCTTTTCAACTTAAACATACATTTATTACATGACCCAGTGAACAGCCCATAGGTACTTACTGAGGTGAAATGAAAACTTATAATCATTTTTAACCTGGACATGGATGTTTTAGCAGTTTTATTCATAAGTACCATAAAATGGAAACAACTCACATGCCCTGCAATTTGTGAATAAAACAGTAGTTTATCCATAAAATGAACTCAACTTAGCAATCAAGAAGTGAACAAAGCATTGATTCTCACAACTTGGTTGAATCTCAAATACATTATGCTACATGAAAGAAGCTAGACTCAAAGACTACTTACTCTACAATTCTATTTATATGATGCTAAAAAAATCAAACCTCTAAGGACTGAAAACATAACCAGTTGTCAGGGTAGAGTGGAGAGCGTTTTTCTACAGAGGGGCACCAGGGGATTTTTTTTACAGGATGCAACTACTATATATTGACTGTACTAGGGGTTTTATAATTGTATGTGTTTGTCAAACACTCATAGAAATGTACACTAAAAAGGGTGAATTCTACTTTAAGTCAGTCTTACCACAGTTTTTAAAAAGAATTTATGGAATTGATTGTAACCACTCTAGTGTGCTCTTTCAGATTTTCTCCATAGTTCCTCATCTTTATTAATCAGGAACTCAGAGAAAAGTTATCTAACAAGAAAATGATCACCATGAATATGACCAATACTAAGTATTAGAAAAAAAAAGTTGAGCACATTTTATAGATAAAATATTGAGTCTATAAAGTAGTGTATAGCAACATAATATTGGCTTATCAGTATTACAGACGAGTGTAGCTGTCCGTGCTGATGCAGCTGTCTAGTATATCTGTCATGAGCTCTGCAACGAAGATGTCTAATATCAAGCCTGATGCTTTCATAAAAACTTTTAGAGTAGGTACATACCGCTGTGTTCTTGACTGGTGAAATAAACTTATCCTGAGAAAAATGTCTTCTTTCTCAGGTGATCATCTGTTGGTCAACTTGAATTTATAGTTTCTCTTTGGAATCTTCTTCCGACCCTGCAGCACCTTCTTTTGATGGTCCTTCGTATGAACTCATCATTAATGTTGAAAATTCGATTTAATTTTTAGAAGCAATCCAGTTATTTGAAGTATGGTGACTAATGAGTATTTTATCTTTTCCATTGTGTAGCAAAACAAAACAAAGCAAAAAAAAGAAAGAAAAAAAAAGTAAAGTGAAATGAAGTAAAGCAAAATAAAATAAGTAGATGAGTCTTCTTAGTCATAAATTGAAGGCTACACCAAAAGAAGAGTTTCCCAAATATGAGCAAGGACAGTGTAATTGAATAAGCATGTAACATGCAAAATAAACTATTCTGAAAGTCAACTTTTCTTGAATGTACATGTTTGGTCACTCCTGTTATTGTGTATCTAAACCTCTTCTATTATAATTTCTGGTTAAGAGTTCAGAGGAGGATTTTGTGAGTTTTGTTTTTAACAAAAGAAACCAACTCTGACTAATTCAGCTAGTGATCAACCATAACCCCAGATCCCTTACACTGTATTTGTCCATAGCCACTGATTCCCCATTTTTCATTGTGTGCAGTCTCTGCCCAATTACCCACACTAATGAAGAAGAGCAGCGGTGCAGATAATCTCAAGCAGCAGATGATGCAAACACATTTCATTTTATTGTTTTGTTTTGGAATGCAGCATATGACTATTTTTACAGAAGGTGTAAACGTTCCTATTTATAGCTGACTTAGGCTATGGTCAAAAGTGATGTGTCTGTTCTCACACTCACTGCTAGAGCAGTAGAAAAAGTCATCCAGGAGCAAGCATGGCATTGAGGAGCAGCTGGCTAAAAGCTAGTCAGTATTGAAACTGCATCAAGAATAGTTAAACATGATAACTGCTTTATGCAGTTTATTAAATTTGGTTTCTGTGTGCCTGCCTTCAATACACTGACTACTTTACATTTTCCTTTATGTACATCATTTACTGCAGCCAAACTGAAATATGCTTTCATTCATTCACTTTCTTTCATTCATTCATTTGTTTAATAAAAATATATTGAGCACTATCTGTCAATTATTATTACAGGCACCAAAGAGAAAAATAAACAAAACCAAAATTCTAATCTTGACCTGACACTTTTCTAAAATAATTCCCTCTGCCTGATATTCCCTCACCTTCTGTTCTGGGCACTCTGGGGGCATCTTTTTTTTCCTTTTCAAACCCTGCTAATTTCCATTTGGAATCCAGATGCACTGAGAGACGTGGCTCCTCTAAGAGGTGTAGCTGTTAAGCATGTGACCCACGCCAGTCAAACACAGTGAACCCCAGGACTTTCATGAGGAATCCCCAGACACTTGTGCTCTACTCTGCTCTGGGTTCTGAAGAATGTTGGCGTGAGCAAAGAAACTGCTGCAAGGACAATATCACCACGAAAGGCGATTACTGATTTGTAGCCAGGGTTGATATGCAATTAGCAAAGCTGAAAGAAAAAGTCCAGAAACATAGAGGTTTTCTGTCACTTACAAATAAAAATATCATAATAGATAAATTCACATGGCTTGGTAAAATGCTATTGGTATTAATACCTCAAGGGCCATCTTAAAAGTTTTCCCAATCCTCGAAATACATAATATACTGGGTATTCCATGTGAAAGGCACCCTGGACCCGTAGACTGAAATCAGAATGTAAGCCCCTCCAACTGTACAGTGTTGTGAGTTTGACTTGAAACAAGAGGCGATTTGATTTTTCACCACTGAACGTTTCTGACATTTCTCATGAACCTCTCGTAGGCATTGTTTTAAGATTATTTATATATTTATATTCTTCCCCCTTCTACTCTTTAGTCCTTTAATTGAATCATCCCTGCTGAATTTCATTTGTTTTCTTTTCCAGCTTGACTCAGTAATTTTAAATTTTAATGTCAATGTCTCTGTCACTAGATTCTCCACCCAATATAATGTCATTAGAGAACCAAAATAGCTCATTGTCTGTGGCATAATCCAAGATCTATACTTAAATAGAGGTTATAGTAAAACTCACAGTAAATTACATATCCAAATTTCATCATTTAAATATTTCATTTTCACTCTGTGACTTCTACAAGTAAATCTAAACGGAGAATAATGATGAAGATTCTTCACATTTCTGAAATCAAGAAACCTGGGCCAAGTACATCACTTACTAGCGATGTGATTTTTAGCAAGGCACTTAACCTCTCTGAGCTTCATGTCACCCATTGACAACATGGAATACCCGAACTACTCAGATTATTTTGTAAACTGTAAAACATCTTATAATTTTAATTCTCTTATTTTTTTATCCAACAATATTTATTGAAAAATCTAAGTGCCCAGTCAACATGCAAGTCACCAGGGATATACAAATAAATGTTGTCAATAAATCCATTAAGGGGGAAAAACATGTAAAGAAAAATGAAAATCCACAGGGAGACAGCATGGAAAATGTATTCAGTTAATATGAAACAGACTGCTAGCTATAGATCCACTTAGTAAAATTATGTTTCTTTTTATGAGGTAAACAGGTAGACCATATTTCTAAGCCTCACTTGCAGATAGGTGTGACAATAAAACTGAGTAATCGAAGATGGGAGGATACATGCAAGTAATATGTATACAATTTCTAGGCCAAATAAGTTAAAAATGGTATATGCCCCCTCTGACCATCTTTTTCCTGTGAACTGCTAAATGCAAATCATAATGAAGTCATAGGGGGTGGAAGAACAGCCATAATTTAGGGGGAACGTGAATACCCGACTGATGGATGAAAGACAGGTGACTCCTGTTCTGGCACATGTGCTTCAAATAGTTATGTGAGGAAGAAAAAGATATTTATTGTGACTAAACCATTAAATGTTTGTGTCAACTTAATACTTAAACATAACCTATCTTAACCAATAATCAATAACCCAGAATACCATGATCTTTTGTTGTTGTTGCTGTTGTTGTTATTTTCTACTTAACTGGCAGTTCCTTCTTGGTCTCTCTTCTGGTTCCTTTAAATCCTTATTTCATAAATTCAGAATGTCCCTGAATTGTCTTTGAACGTCTTTTTGTATCCATATCTGCTTCCTCAGTGATTATAGGATTTAGCTTTTACTCTGAGTGAAAAAGAAAGTCATTTAATCACATAGATTTGAATATTGTTTACATGATGATAATTCTTAAATGTATATCTCTGACAACTTTTTCCCATGGAATGCATGAGGTTTAATAGATGTCAAGTATGCTTGACATCCCTACTTGGATAACTCAGTCATCTCAAATTTAACATGCTCCAAACTGTGCACCTTATACTACTTCCCAAACCTCCTTCTCTCTGTGTTTTTCCATCTCAATTACTTATGCCAAAATGTCACCCTACATCTCAACTCTCAGCTATACGCTCAAAGCATATGCAGGATTTAACACTACTTATCAACTCCATTACTACCACCCTCAATAAACCATTATCATTTTACAGTGGATTACTGCAGTAGCCTACTAGGCAATCTTCTAACTTCATCCTTTGCTCTCTTACCATCTATTCTCAACATAACAGCCAAACCCTCCTCTGCTTTCCTTGGAAAATGCTCCAGTGGCTTTCTTTCCACTCAAAGAAAATGGCAAAGTTGCAAATGCATATATGATAGATAAACTACCTCTTTAACCTCATTTCTACAATTTTCCATTCACTAAATGCTCCAGTTTCTCCTGTCCTCTTGCAACTCTTCAAAAACTCCAGGTACCCTCAGACCCCAGGTAATTTAAACTTTGCACTTACTTTTCCTCATGCCTGACCTGCTTTTTTCCAGGATATCTTGATGACATGCGTCGTTACTTTCTTCAGATCTTTACTCGAAAGTCACTTCATTAGAGAGCTCTTCCCATGCCATCCTATTAAAAATTGCAACCCCAAAAAATTTTTATTGCTCTTTTCTGTTTGATTTTTCTCTTTGTCCCTTCTCACTAGCTAACATTTTATTTATTTACTTTATTGTCTACCTCCTCCTCAAGAAATAGGAGGAGACGCATGTGAGATATATTTACAATGTAGAAATAATTGTATTTGGTAACTAATCCACTATGGAGATTAGGATACAGAAATGGGTTCAGAATAAGGGATTGGAATGACATCTGCTTTGTAAATGTTCTCACATTTCCCCAGTTACCTACTTTCTCTCTCCTTGGGTTGGTACTCCACCCAGGCTTAAATTCCTGAGTGACCACCAAGAGCCTAGATGATGCAACCTAGAAGTTAGCTCCTCCCAGTATAAATACTAAGGAGTGGAAAATGGGAACCTGTGGAGGAAATCAAGCAGATAAAGTTACCCTTTATTCTCGTTTCTGTAGACCATTTCAAAGAATGGTT
The DNA here is from genome assembly GCF_009764315.1 of Trachypithecus francoisi. NCBI lineage: Eukaryota > Metazoa > Chordata > Mammalia > Primates > Cercopithecidae > Trachypithecus > Trachypithecus francoisi. The sequence goes on along the minus strand of NW_022681465.1, from coordinate 174,448,583 downwards.
TCAACTTGCAGCACGGTCTGAGAAGTTCAGCATGCTCCAAAAGTACACCTTATGAAAGGCTTTCGTTTCCTTTTATAGTTTATTGTAAAGCTGGAACCAATATGATAATGCATAATTTCACATAGCATACATCTTTTCTTGCTTCAGATTCCTTTTGTCCTCTTCCTTACTATCTGGGTCTTGCATTTCTCATGTGAAGTGTTAGCATGTTAGTCCTTTTCTCAGGATATACTCTCTACGGCATCCAGGCTAACACACATAAAGTCTAATGTTTTAACTTGGAGTTTGGCTAAATGGTTATTCTATTCAGGTGTAGGGGCACATTAATAAATTCTATATTGATATTGTAAGGCATAAAGTACTAAAGCAACATACAAGTAAATATTGTGTAGTCTGCAATAGAGATCAAGAGAGAAAGTCTTAAGGAGAGGTAGAGATTTGTAAATCACAAATATAAAGACTTTGGTGGAGTTTTGAGATTAGGGTAAGAAGAGAAAATGTCTATTAAATATAAACCTATGGAATATGAGCAGAGACCAAGAAAGAATTACGTGAAATACATAAAAATTAGTAAAAGAATGCTTTAATGAAAGTTAAGGGGGAGAGAGTTGTAAAAAGGATAAAGTGTATGAAAGTGTCTAATGAGGACTACAGAGTGTCAGATTTTGCTATTAGTCTCTTATTGTTGATATTGTTGGGAGTTATTTCAGTGGAATAGAAGTGTCAGGAAGCAAACTGTGGTAGGTTAAGCAGTGTCAGGGAAGTTACAAAGTAGAAAAGATGATAAATTCCTCTTATAAAAAAACAGTACTTGGAAGGGAAAGAGGTCACTGGCATTTTCACCTTGGAAAGAAATATCACTAAGAGCAGTCCTTTCTGAATGACAGAAAAAGGCAGTGGCATTTAAAAATTATGCAAAGCTTATTAGAGGTATCCTCCTTCTAGAGTCACTGCTAATACTAAAACCAGTGATTTTGTTAGCTAGAAGGCATTGCAAATCACATATAAGCATTACATTGGGGTGATTGGATATGTTAATACTGTTGCAACAAAGTAATATGGAATTAACAATTCCCTTTTCCACCACAAGATAATACTCCTCCTGGAAGACAGCCCCCTCTGTCATGTATATATACATATATAAAAATATGTATATATACACACACACAAATATAAATCTGTAGAAATTCTTTCACTATCACAGAGCAAAAAATAGGCTATTCTGGCTGAGATACAATTTTTACAAATAATAGAGAAGAAGGAATCTCCTCAAATTTCAAAACCATACACATGTGTACAATAACAAATTCAGGTCTAATGGTAGTCATAACCATAAATGTACAGTTTATAAAAACTCAGTACTTAAAGTCCAACCTATGAATAATTTATTCAAGAATATTAAAAAGTTTCTAATCTTATTAAAAATACTCCAAGTCAAGGTGACAATTCTAAGTCTTGATTATTATTAAGTACAACAATGTAAGATTAAAAAAAATAGCTGATGACCTGAGTAAATAAATCATGAGAAAAAATCAGAAACAGAAATGCCTGAGACAAAGACTTTTAGCCACATGTGGTTGTGGTTTCACCAATACGTTAACTAGGGAGAAATATTGGAATTCGTGGCTTAACCATGTTATAATTTGGTAGCTATATTAGTAGGAATATATGATCTGTAGATCTTCAGACATTTCTCTTTAATGTCTAAATAAGAAAAGTGTAAGTCCCCATAAGAATTGACCACAGGAAATTCAACTTTATTGGATTTTCCTCTCCACATATTTCTGGGAATCCTCATGGAAATTACTAAACATTCCATAAATACAAGTGGGCTGACATTTGTCTGCTTAGTCTCCTGCCTCACTGCAGACATCTAGCCAGAGTTTCTCTGTTGATCACACCCCAGTCCTCTCAGATTGCCCCCACTCCCTCTGCTCCACTTAACCTAAATTTAGATACAGGCTTCTCCCTAAATTTCAACCAGTCCAAATATGACCAGATTGCAACGTTTAAACTTTGCTGAGACTTCAAAATAAGGGAATTGAAACTCATAAAAGAAAATACATATAACTAGAAATAAGTTATGACCAGAATCCATAAGGCAAGACACTTCTTGAATATCTTACTTGTAACCCCCTGGTTGGTTGGTTAATTTTGCAGGGATCACTTATATCCAAACCTTGGAATATAACTCAACTTACTTCCCACCCTGGAGTCCAGATTCTCAACCACTCTAAGACCCTCATAGGGTAAAGGCATTTATTTTCTAAAATTAGATTATTTAGATGCAATACAAATACATTTTGGCAACTTCATTTTATTGAAATTGCTAATTTATCTGATTCAATTTGCATAATAAAAAGGTCCATTAAGCTGTTTTTTCCTAAAACAAAGGAAATCTGCCCTCAAAGGTGGACTCAACCACATCTCCAGCCTCATTATTGTTATTTTTTAGATGGAAGGAATGAGGTTCAGCCTCAGCTGTAATAGATCTTATGGCATGTATAAAAATTCTTTTCTAACTTCTATCAAACAACAGAAGTCAATATATTGTACATTAGGATCAGGCAGTGAAGCACAGTGATTCCTGAAAGATGGAAAACAAATGAGGTGGTCCCTATGACTGCAGCAGTTTGCTACCTGGTAAAAGTTTCCTAGGAGGAGAACATAAGGTAGAGTTCAATAGTCTCCCTGAATTAAAAAACATACTGGGAGCTCAGAGCATCCAAAGAGGCAGCTAGAGTTCACAAGGCACAACTAATTTAAATCCTTTAGTTTGGCATGTAAGGTTCTATATGATTTGATCCAATCATCTAACTCCAGTTTTATCCATTCGGGAATCTCCTCTGAAAGTCATTTTTCAGGCAATTCAAGCCACTTGCAGTTCTCTGAACATGTCTTTCTTTGCCTTCCACTGTGAAAATGTTTCACACTGCCTCCCTCTGGAATAGCTTGCTGTTCCTCTGGTGAATACCTCACGACCAAATCATGACTCAAGCATTAGTATCTCAATGAAGACTTTCCTAAGATTTTGCCTCCACCCTTCGAAGCCGTGAGATAGTAATTCTGTAAGATAACAATAAAAAAACTGTAATATAACAATAAGTGCTAAGTTGCTAGGTCTGTATGTATTTGTTACAGCAGCAATAAGATGTGAATAAAATAGCCTGTGATCACTTCTCTCATGGTCGCTATTAATATAATACATTAATACATGAATGTATTTCTTTGTTTATGTCTCTTACTGCTAGTAGAATGGAAACTTTGTGAGCAACCATAATCAGGGCATATTAATCTCTAAGTTCTTATCCCTTAGCATAATACCTGGTATACCTGGTATATTAGAAGGGACCTGGTAAATATTTGTTGCCTGAATGGATGAATAAAAAAAATGGCTTGTCAGTTTCTCTAATACCTAACCCATTTCCTTCAGTCCCTGAGCTCCTACCCTAGTTTCAGTGACTGAATGCCTAGAATAAATGAATCCTCCTTTTTAAATTTTGTAACTTGGAAATAAAGTTTAACCTTATCTTATTTATCACCAATGTGTCTTTGGACTATCACCCCAAGACTCCTTGTGAACTCTAGCTGCCTCCTTGGATGCCCTCAGCTCTCACTATGTTCTCTAATTCAGGGAGACTATTGAACTCTACCTATGTTCTCCTCCTTGCACTGCAACCTGGAAACTTTTTCCAGTTAATAAACTGCTACAGTCATAGAGACTACCTCATTTGTTTTCCATCTTTCAGAAATCACTATCCTTCATTGCCTGATGTACAATATATTGATTTATGTTTTTTTATAGAAGTTAGAAAATAAAGCCAGGTGCAGTGGCTCATGTCTGCAATTCCAGCACTTGGGGAGGCTTAAGTGAGTGGATCACCTGAGGTCAGGAGTTTGAGACCAGCCTGGCCAACATGGTGAAACCCCATCTCTACTGAAAATTAGCCAGGCATGGTGTTGCACACCTGTAGTCCCAGCTATTTGGGAGGTTGAAGCAGGAGAATCACTTGGACCCAGGAGGCAGAGGTTGCAGTCAGCCAAAATTGTGCCACCGCACTCCTGTCTGGGCAACAAGAGTAAAACTTCATCTCAAAAAAAAAAAAAAGTTAGAAAATAAATTTTATACATGTCATAAGGTCTATCCTACCTGAGACAGAACCTCATTTCCTCCATCTAAAAATTGAAGTTTAACCTTCTCTTGTTTATCACCAATGTGTGTTTGGACTATCACTCCAAGACAGGTCCAAATGGAAAGAAATTGAAGAATCATAGAAGTATGTTAAAACAAAAACAAAACAAAACAACCAAAAGAAAAACACCTAAAGAAAATCTAAACAACACTGGTTTTGTTTCAGGACCAGAAGATGGGAGAGAAGCTGTAATCTATGTGGAGTCCAGCCGGAGTAAATAGCTGCTAGTGCCAGAGAAAGGGAGCCCAGATATAATTTGGGAGCTGGACTGGCCAACATTCTTGAATTGTCTGTCCTTAGATATATACACTTCTGCCACACATCCCCACTCTTAAATTTCAGTCCTCAGTCTCTGTTTGCATGCCCCAGGCCCACCCCAGTTGGTGGGAGCTACCGTCAGTGGCTTGTTAGACATTACTCCCGCACCCAGGAACTTACAAGGAGTGATGTTTCCTGTGAACCCAATTTGGATATGAGTGCATTTTTCTGTGAAAATAGTATAATGTTTCCAATCAGGTTTAAGATATAACAAAAGGATTCTAGCCATAATGTCTGTTGTGAGTAGAATGTATCTTTTTACATTGATATGTGAATTTTAAATGTTTTTATAGGAAATGACTTTGGGTTCCCAGGAGGCTATTTAAATATCATACTGCATATAGCTCAAATAGAGTCTTGATTTGTAAGTAAATAAACACTTCTATCATGCCAAGTAAACAACTTTGGGAAAGGCATGTTTTTAGTTCATCAGAGATTCAAAATTTGTGCAGAACAAAACTGAAATCTGACTTTTATTTACAGCTTAAACGTTTTCTAGTGGTTTTTAAACTAGGAAGTATAGGTACCTTACGCTGTCTTTCCCTGGCAGTGACACCAAAGAGCCACCCTACCCTGAAGTGCACTCTGAAAAAGGGACAAAGTCTCATTTGCCAGGAGCAATAAGAAAACAGCTTCAGTGATTTTTCTCCCCAAGCGTCTCTTGTTTAGCATCAGCCTTTTTTCTCTCCTTAATGCCAGACAAATTAAATGATCTGGGCTACTGCTTGTTATTGAACATCCAAAGGGATTAAATTTTAAATATTCAGCAATAGATTGATGCTGCTGGAAGAAAAACTGGAAGCCAATAAACTGCTAGATTGAGTTTATGGCTCCATATGTAATGTCATCTGAAAGAGTATGCGACAGTTTGCAAAACAAGCTCTAGGCAGCAGAAGCACTTGGCTCAGGCATTTACACAAGAGTGACAAAACTAGGTTTTTGTATCTGTAGTGCCTCTAACCCTATGACGGTTTTGTCACCATTTGGGCTTTTCTCCTATGGTGACCCAGCTAGCAAACTCAGAGCAAAGTGACCCAGCTGAGAAGTAAACATTCAGCAGCTCTTGGCTCAAGGAAACAAAAAAAAAACAAAATTGCATGACATTTGGAGTAAACATTATGGATTTGCTTAAACAAAATAAATCAGTCTGATTCCAACACATTCACTAGTTCTAATGCAATGGGAAAAAGGAAAACAGAAGGAGCCAGCAATCTCTGGTTTTCATCAGATTTTATGTATAGGTAGCTGGCATAGCCAAGCCGTTTCCTTAAGAAGCTGTTCATTATCAACAAAAGAAAAGGAGATGGCTCTATTTAAATACTTTTCCATAGCAATTATCTATTTCATTGTAGTTTCAGAAATGAATTTTGTTTTCCCCATCCTATAATTGTAATTATTTCCTAACTCCTTGAGAGAAATTTACAGGGACAAACGGGGTTAATATTTTTCATTATGTTCCTTTTAAACTTTTCCACTTATGCCACTTATACTATAGATGATAGATTACCCTAGTTCCAAATCTACTTTGCAATAATTAAAGCAAATAAAAGTATCATTCAGCCTGATTTCCACATGGAACTTGTGTTAAAAAGTGTTTTATGATCATAAAGAAATCACTATACTGTTTATATGAACAGATTTCTAGCTACTGATCATGATTAAATTATTTCCAAACATTTTGGTATAAAAACGATTTTGGCAGGGCAAAACCACTTTACTTTCCCTGGGATACTACCCAGCAAATAATAGTATACTACTTCTAATAGCCTAGCCCTTGGTATTTCTCATACTATGGAGAATAGAACAGAGTGCTTTGGGCAAGGTGATGCCGGAAGGGAGAGCAAAATCAGAGTTGGGAACAAATGATCTTCTTACTGAGGCTTTGTCCTATTTCTCTTCTTCTTTTACTTTGGTACATTGCTATGAATGAGAAGGATTCCACTGAAAATGTTCTATGACAAGATCCAGGTGTTAGCAACATCATTAATTCTACCAATCTCCTAACACTATATAGTCATTCTTGGCAAAAGTTAATTTCAACTGTTTTATCTTTTTCAGTCCTGATAATCATGCTATCTCATCTCCTCTCAGTGTATGAATTCATTTCTTTAAATTACAAATAGCACATGCTTCTTTGGGTATATTTTAAATAAACAAAACTTTAAGTTGTCATCTTTCTTTTGAAAGAGTCTCTCTTCTCATTCAGACTTTTTCTTTCTCCCTTTCCAATTTTCTTTCCTCCCTTCCTTCCTGCTTTTCATAAACGTAACCTGAAGCTAATTTTACTTTACTTCTAAAGTTCTTACATTTTCGAACTAGGTCAAATTAGAAATAGATTATGAATAATTTGAGGTTTGAAGAGCTAATAATATACATACATACTATATGTCAAACAAAATAATTGTATAAAAAAGAAGGTGGCATACTTCTTAAGGAGCTTTAGTTACAAAACTGTTTTAGACATTTGCCTGATATGATTAGTTTATAAGCTATATCATAACACTAAAATAAAGACTAAATTAAATTAATTGTTTCTGAAAGTAAGCTACTCACAGAATATGGAATGTAACAGGAGGCAGGTTTCTATTTGAAATCCATTTAATATTTCTGTTTCTACCAAGGCTTTATATTTTTCCTAATGTGCTGTCATCATTATTTTAGTTTTAGTGCTTATAACATTCCAATCCATAAGCACACTTTAACTTAATTATTTTTGGTACAAAGCTATATTCTTGGAGAAATGTAGCCTCACTTATTGTTCTACTCTGTGTGTACATTGCATAGTACCTGAGGGAGCAAGTACTAAACATTTTTCTCAGTCCACTCTGGGAAACAATGTGAGATCTTCTTCTGATATATTCATATTTTTGTGAATCCTACATTCTTATAAACATTCTTATAAACAGAGTAAAGTTTCAAAATCTGCTTTGACTTTTTTCCCCAAAATTGTAATTAACAAATAAAATGTAATACTTGGGTATGGAGGAAACGTTGACTTAGTTACGACCTAGCAGTATCACCTGGAATTTCTACAAAGCAATGAAAAATGTCAGGAGAATTCAGTTCTAGTGCTGGGTCTGCTCCATATCAGCTAGGTAACATGAAGAAAGTCACTTACCATTGTAGGTCCTGAACCTCCTGAAATATTAAAGAAGAGGATTTTAAAAGCTGGTTTCAAAATCCACTTTCAGCTCTCACAGATCATAAGCCTTTTCTTTGTCTCTTTGCTTGATTTGATTTTATTTTTAAATCAACTCTATTAAAGCATACTTTATGGACAAAAATATACCAGTTTTGAAGTGCACTGTTCAATGAATTTTGACAGTTATATATACACAAATAACTAGCGATCTGAACAAAATATAAGACATTTCCAACTTCTCAGAAAGTACCCTTGTGACTGTTTGCAGTCAAGCCTCGCCCTTCGCCCTGACTGCAGACAACCCCTGATCTGCCTTTTGCCCATTCTTGAATAGCGTGTATGTGGATTCAGACAGTATGCCCTCTTCTTTGTCTAGCTTCTTATACTCACCCAAATGCTTCTGCTGTGTATACATATTTTTGCATATACTAGCAGTTATTAATTTTTTATTGATAGACTGTATTTCCTTTCATGGATTTTTCATCTTTTGTTTACCTGATCATCTCCTAATGGGCATTTCTGTTATCTCTAGTTCTCAGACATTTTGAAAAAAGTTGCTCTGAACATTCATGTGCATATATATGTACTGTCCTTTGTGGAAATATGTTATTTCTCTTAAATACCTACGAGTGGAATTTCTGGGTCATTTGATAAATATATGCTTAACATTTAACAAATTGCCAGTATTCCAAAACGTATGTACTATTTTGACTCCTAACTGCAATGTATAAGAGCTCCAGGTCTTTACCAGTACTGAATATTGACAGTTATTTTTTATTTTAGGCATTCCAATGGATGTCTAGTAACTAGTCCTGGTTTTAGTTTACATTTCCCTTATCACTGGTGATAATAAACATCTTTTCTTCTGCTTATGAACCATAAATGTATCTTTTGTGAAGAGTGTATACAAATCTGTTGCTCATTAAAAAAATTATATGGATTTCTGTTTACAATTGAGTTATAAGAGTTTTTTGCATATATTCTAGATATGTTTTTGGCTAATATGGATTTTCCAATACAATAATGTATTTTGAATATGTTCTCCAAGTCTGTGATTTGTCTTCTTTTCTTATGCATGACTTTTCAAGAGCAGAAGTTTTAATTTGATCATCTTTTTTCCTTAATAGCTAATGCTTTTTGTGTCCTAAGATATTTTTGTCTTCTCTAAGATTGTGAGGCTTTTCTTCTAGGTTTTACTAAGAATTTTATAGTTTCAGATTTTGTATTTAGGTAGACTATTTTATTTCTGTTTTTGGTACAGTGTGTGGCAAAGGTCAAAGGTTATTACTTTCTGTCCTTTTATTCATCTGTTCCAGCACCATTTGTTGAAAAAATATATATTTATTTCCCCTTGAAGTGTCTTAGCCCTGTTTTTGAAAACCTCTTAACTGTATATGTATAGGTCTATTTCTTGACTCCCTAATCTATTCCATTATATGTCAAACCTTAGACCAGTATCATACTGTCTTTATTGTCATAGCTTTATGATACTAAAGATTTAATCAGTAGTATAAGTTCTCCACCTTGATTTTTCAAAACTGTTTTGGCCATTAAAGGCTTTTAAATTTTATTTAAATGTTGTAATAAGTTTGTCAATTTCTAAAAATGAATACAATGTTATTTATGTTTGGGATTGCGTTGACTCTGTGGGTTAATTTTGAGAGAACTGATAATAAGACTGAGGCTGAATCAAAAACCATAGCATATCCCTCCTTTTTAGGTTTTAAATGTCTTTCACCAATATTTTGTACATTTTTAAGTACAGGTTTTGCATGTATCTTGTTAAACATATCCCAAAGCATATGTTGTTTTTGATATTATTATAAATGTATTTTTTTCCCATTTGTCATTTGATAATAGAAATACTATCCACTTGTGTAACGAGAGATTTACTTATTCTGGACATTTCATATAAATGCGATCACACAATATGTGGTCTTTGGTGACTGGCTTCTTAGGCTAATGCTTTCAAGTTTCATCCTTATAGTAGCATGTAACAATAATTTACTGCTTCATATTGCTAAATTATATTACCCTGTAGGGATATGGCACATTGTATTTTTCCATTGATCAGCTATGTATTTGGATTGTTTCCACATTTGTACTATTATAAATGATGTTAGTCTAAGCATGTATAAGCTTTTGTGTGGACAAATGTTTTTATTTCTCTTGGATATATCCCTTCGAGTAGAATTGCTGGGTCATATGGGGTAACTCTGTGTTTAACTGACATACTGTTTCCGAAGGTGACTTTATAATTTTACATTCCCACCAGTAGTTTATGAAGGTTTCAATTTCTCCATATTCTCGCCAAAACGTTATCAACTGTCTGTTTTTATTCTAGTCATCCTAGTTGGTATGTAGCAGCATCTCATTGTGGATTTGATTTGTGTTTCCCTCATGGCTAGTTATATTGAGAATATATTCATGTGCCTACTGCCAAAAAAAATCTATTCAGATCCTTTGTCCACTTTTAATTATTTCTTTTTCTTATTGAGTTATATAAGTTCATTATATATTTGGAGTACTAGACTCTTACCAGATGGATAATTTGAAAAATATTTCTTCTATTTTGAGGGTTGTCATTTCATTGTCTTGATGGTGACCTTTGAAGCATCAGAATTTTTCATTTTGATTATGTTCAATTTACCTATTATTTTCTTTGGTTGCATGGGCTTTTAGTGTCATATCTAAGAAACCATTACCTAATATAAGGTGATAAATATTTTTGCCTATGTTGTTTCTAAGAGCTCTAGAGTTTTAAATCTTATATTTCGGCCACTGATCCATTGTGAATTATTTTTTTGAATATAATATGAGGTAGGAGTCCAATTTCATTCTTTTGCGTGTGAATGCCATTGTTCCAGCATTGTTTGTTGAAAATTATGTTCTTTCTCTATCGAGTTGTCTTGATATATTGTAAAGAACTTATTGATTACAAGTATGAGGCCTTATCTCTGGACTCTTAATTATATTCCACTGATTTACATGGTTATCCTTATGCTAGAACTGCGCTGTCTTGATTGCTGTAGCTTTAAAATAAGTTACTAATCTTTATGAATTTGCTAAATTTGCTGAATTTACTTAATTGTTCTAGTAGCTTTTGTATATTTTAAAGAATATTTTACATTTATGATTATATCATCTTAAAATAAGCAATGTTTTACTTCCTTCTTTCCAAACTAGATGACTTTTATTTATTCTTCTTGCCTGGCTAGAATCCGTGGTACAATGTGAGGTGAAAGTGATGAGGTCGGTAAGATATTTGACAAATCCCATATGGTTTGGCGACCACTCCATATACTAAACAAGATAGTGAATAGATCAAAGTAACCAAAAAAATTCACGAAGATACTGCTAGATGTCAAGAAACTAGTTTGACAGTCAACTTCTCTGTATGCTTATGAAGCATAATTCTTAAAAAGTCAGTCTTTAATATACTTCTCTTTTACTGCTGTATCATATGAGAAGCTATACTCCAAAATTTTGCAGTGTAGTTTCCCATAGAATCAGGGTTATGAACAAATGATTGTGTCGCCACAACAACACAAAACAGTCTCTGCAACTCCTCGTGATGGTACAGTGCAGCATTCAAGATTGGTCTCTGGAATGAAGCCACTTGATATTAAGTTCCATCTATCCCTCTTGCAAGCTGTACAACATTGAACAAGTTATTTAACTTCTTGTTTTATCAGTTTACTGATCTATACAATTGGGATAGTCCTATATCACCCGCCTTAGAGCATTATTTTGAATGTTTAATGAGATAGTGCACATAAAGTACTTAACACATTGCTTGGTATATTCAATACATTATAGTTATAATTTTACTTTGACTCAGGTACCCCTGAAACAAAGCATTAATTATTTCATGGGTTAATAGAATTACTATGTTCACTAATTGAGTGAAACCTAACCAGAAAATGTTTCCATTGCTCCAAACTTTTGTATGAGTACATCCTAAAATGATGGCATGTTAATTTTTACTACTGAAATCCCTACAATAAAAGCGATAGAAGTATCCACAACGGGGTCTCCCTGCATTACGATACATTGCAAATTCTCCATTGGTCATATCCTATCATGTGTACATCCTTCAAATTGTGCTTTATCAACTTGGTGTGATCTATTAATTTATTCCATGTATATACTATAAACCAAGAGGAAAATAATGGCTTCATTCTAAAAAGAGTTCCTTAAAGTCCTGAGGCTTCATATGTGTCTTAGTTGTGGGGTGTTTTTCTCTCTCACTTTTTTTGGTTTTATTTATATTTCAGTTCCCAGCAGCTACAAAACTGTATTCAAAATATTCAGAGTGTTAAATATTCTACAAAGACCAGATGTTTACCCAACTGCAGCTTTTAAAATTAAGCTACTGCATTGCAGGGTTTCAAAGGAAACAAAAGACGGGGTGTGGAGGATGTTGGATGAGCAAACATGAAGGTGAAAGAATTTGTTTCTATTTTAAGAAAATTGCTAAATAGTTCAAAATACTGTCATATATAAATCTAAAAATGTGTCCATATATTATATGTCTAAGGTTAATGGACAAAATAAGATTGTCAATAACTTTGTACATTAGTCCAGCTATACTTTTCCAAATACACCCCAATTATGTGTTAACAAATATCTTTCCTGTCTAAATAATAAACATATTTTTTCATAAAAATGTCATGAGGAAAATTTTTAATGAAGAAACAATACACATCAAATAAAAACAAAAAAATAATAAAAAAGTCATAAAGACTAAGATAAAATTTTTACATAGGAAAATTTAAACCCGAATGGACTTGGGATATGACTGAGTCATGTAGCATATAACTGAGATAAATATTAAATCTCAGCCATCAGTTTTCTAATACAATTTTCATTTCAACTTTAATTATATCTATTCTCTTGGTACCATGATTATAAAAATTCAAGGAGAAAAATATTTAAGAATAACTTGTCATTCATGAAAGAGTTTCAGTCCCTTTGGAACGTATCATGGTTCAATATGACTAGCACGATGATTCATATTCATCCCTTTGCTGGGTAAAAGACTCCAGCCTTCTCCCCTCTCATCTCCACCTCATTAAGAAAACTGTGAAGCCATATTTTTTCTCTTTTTGCCCACTGTTACTAGAGTAACTATGAATACTGATATGCTAAAACATAATTTCTATGTCTTTAGAATATAGCACGTTAGGAAATAGGTTAGTAAGGGTTGTTTTTGTCCAAAGTTAAAGAAATATAATTTTTGGTTCAGTGTGTGTGTGTGTATGTGTGCATATCGAGAAGCAGAGAGAAAGAGGATAGAGTACTGTGTTAGTACACAAACATTACTGGCACACAATTAAATGCTCCATTTTCATTTCCAAACAATAAATTCAAACGTGTGAAATAACAAAGAGTAACTGACTGTCATAAACTCAGTGAGGAAGGCTTTATTTAAAGAGAACAGCAGGATACAGATGTGGCCATGCCATTCTTATTCACATTTGCTAAAACCAGCTCCCTCATTCCATCACCTGAAGGACCCAAACTTATGCACAGTTGATCATGGACATTCCTGCAGTCCATGGAGAGTAGAAATTATTGTAGTTTATGCGCAGCCTGCATCACCTAGATGCCTGGCAACCTCTCATATTTCTCCTTTCTCCTATCCTACCTAGCTTCCTTACTCCAAAGCTTCCGGCTTTTTTCTGTATGCAGCCCCACATCATCAAGTCAACAAGTCCTGATAATGTTGCTGACCCAGATAGTTGAGTCAGCAAGTCTCATTTATCCCGGATCCTCACACTCTTCATAGTGAATCACGAGGAATCATCTTTCTTCTTTCTTGCATAAAAGACTAGCTTTCAGTATTGCCTGAACTGGCTCCTCCACCAACTAATGATAAGTAAGGAAGAGTGAATAAAGCAAGTCCCCTCCTGTCCCTGTCATGAGGTTGAGAAAGAACAAAGGAACTGCAAGATATTCAAAGACTGAGAACTTCCATACTGTCATACAGACAATCAGAACCTAACTTGTTTAAAATTGGTTACTGAAAATAGAGCAAACAGAAGTTGCACAGAGCAACTCTTTGTGGTCAGGAAGCATATTTTCTGAAGTTTTCTTTTTATCACAAGGAAGTATGAGTCTATATTCAAAGCTATCTGCCATTTTACTTTGGCATTTGTAAATCTAGTATTCCCTATAGTGTAAATAGCAAGAAACCCTGTAGTAATTCTCAAAATAAATAAGAAACAGATTATTATATACCATCAATTATATACTTTTTATCAGAATAGGAATTGATTTTAAAAGATATTGTAAAAATTGCATAGAATACTATATGAATGTATGCAATTTATATATAATGGGAAGGCATTTAATTACCACCTCTACAATAAGTCTTACCTCTTATTTCCCACTTTTTAACTGTAATACTCAATTTATGCCTGTATGCCAACATTTTCCTGTATCCCAAGATAAATATTTTGTTTTATAAATAACTTCCAAGTCTAACCTTTCTCTACTGACTTCATTAATTTAGATATAACCCTCATATGATTAATCAGTATTTTCAGGTGTAGCAAGTGTTGGATAACTCTTCAAGTTTTCAGAACAACTTCCTACCAAAAGCCCTCAAAACAGCTTTCATTTATAAATTTCTCTCAAGAATACTTACCACTGGTTCTCTTCTACTTAGAAAACCTCATGGGAAGGCCCAATTTGCCTTTCCAATTTTTAAATTTTTTTCCTAGGCTTCTTGTTTCACCTCATGATCAAAAACATAATTTCTAAACATAGATAATGTTATTTCTTCACTGTAAGACCTCTTAAATAATAGATAATTAATTTCAATCCTTTCTCAATGAAGCATAAAGACTTTCTAAAAAAGCACTTATCTCTTGCTAAGGTTAACCACACAATTTGAACAGAAAATGCTTTTGTTTTTCATCCACAAGAAAATGTTTGATGCAAAGAAAGATTTGCTGGTTTTTGAATGAATATGATTAATAATAGATTCAATCATAGGACTGCATCAAAGATTCAGGTAGAGAAAATGGGAATGAAATTGATAGAAAAGATGCTTAGATGATGCAAATTAGGCTAAAGAATAATATAAAAGGATTAGTAATCAGCGAGTCAGTTTTTAATTAAAAATAAAAATTCATGAGATCCTGTGCAAGCATTAAAGTACAGAAAGCTAATATTTGTTCATAAAACCATCTCAGTGAAAGTTGAAAGCAGAATATTAAACTATTAGACGACTTATGAGGTGGAGCAAAGAAGTTCATTCAATTCCTTAATAAATGGAAATAGAAAAATATACTCTGAAAGGAAAAAATATGCAGTAAACGCCTTATTAAAGATACATTGAGCACTGAAATACAAGATTAACAAATACACTTTGTGAGATGATTTTCATTAGAATAATAGACTTTTTGTTTGTAGATTTTATGCTTATAAAGATATGATTTTTTCTTCTTCACTCCCTACAGTTTCCTAGTCATTAAGCCCAGCTGGTCTTTCTCCATAACTTTAAAATATGTCTCCTTTTCATTCTACAGGCAGTATCCTAATGCAGACTCTGTCATTTCCTATCTGAATTCTGATTGTGATCTCCTAGCTGATCTTTCTGCTTTTAATTTTTTCTCCATGTAATTCTTTTTATCTCCCACTTCCAGAGTAAAACCTCTTTGGTAATGCAGTTGCCCTTTTCTAAAACCCTTTAGTGAATCTTTGAATCCTGCTAAATAAGTTATGAAAATTTAGCTTAGTGCTAAAGGCCTTTGGTGAACTGATCACAGCAAACCTTGTCTCTACTTTTCTCTAATTCCCTGTGCTATAGCAGAGCTGAGCGACCTGTCAGGACCTACACACATTTCATGTTCTCAGACTTCTTGGTTTTGTCCCAGTAATTTCCTCACCATGAAATGCTCTTTCTTTTCTTTTCTTTCTTTTTTTTTTTTTTTTTTTTTTGGCAGTCTCACTCTGTCACCAAGGCTGGAGTGTAGTCGTGCAATCTTGGCTCACTGCAACCTCTGACCCGTGGACTCAAGCGATCCTCATGCCTCAGCCTCTGGAGTATGTGGGATTACAGGTGCGTGTCACCACGCCCAGATAATTTTTGTATTTGTAGTAGAGATGAAGTTTAGTCATGTTGGTCAGGCTGTTCTCAAATTCCTGGCCCCTAGTGATCCACCAACCTTGGCTTCCCAAAGTGCTGGGATAATAGGCATGAGCCACTGCACCCAGCCTTTGGAATGCTATTTTTATCTCCTTTGTCTCGATCAGAATTCTGCTCATATTTTATAGCCTTCTCAGCTGAAATGTCATTTCTTCCATTTTTTTCATATTCTGAAATTGAAAAATATCTTTGCCTTTAAACTACAAGCTTCATTTTGGCGTAAGTAAAAAATCATAAATCGTACTTGACCAAGTGCCTTGTATTTTCCCAGTCCTGGCACTTTATCTATTTGTTTCATCTACTGTTTTTAGATGTCCAAAGCACCAAGCCTAGGACTGTCACATACAAGTGACACACTGAACCATTGTTGAACAAATGAGTTATGTACAAAAATTCAGTGGTACGTTAGTGACGAGCCATGTTTTGCATGTATATAACCATAGTTGTTGAGCTTTCAAACTAATTACCAACAAGACTATTATTTATAGTCTCCACATGTTACTAAATGAGAAATTTACCAAACATGTATATCAAATGATTAGCATAGTGTCCAGAACATATTAAGTGTTCAAAAATGTCAGTTGTTGTTATTAGTATTAATAGTACTTCTATTAGTAGTATTCATAAAATAGGTTGTGTGTTAGAGCTTATATTTTGCTTTTGTGAATCAATTTTTCATGTTTTCACTCAATGGAGTTAAAATGTATTTACATAAAAAGTAAAAAGAAAAATATGAGGAAATTAGTAGAATGGATTAATGTTAGGATGCTGATAAGACATAGAAATTAGAAGTCCAGCTTCCTAATATGAAAAGGAATTCATTTTTCTTGATCTTTCCTAACGTAAGGGTGTCATGTCTGGCAACCTGTGAACTACTTGATGGCTTAAATTAAAAATTCAGCAATGCCCTGCATTCTCTCTGCAATACTTCTCTTTACCTTTTCTAACTTTCAAGGTGTTTGACCTTGTTTCTACACTTACAGACTGACATTTTCTGATCTGGCAACTGTACTTGATGAGTATAGTTAAAAAATTCCTCTTGTACCAAAATAGAGATGAGCTCTTTGGAAAACCTTTCTTCTTATTCATATTTTGCAAAACAAAATTTTCCTGATCTAAAGTGTAGCTTTTCTCTGGAGAGGCTGGTCATTCCCTGAGCTCAAAAATCCCATGAGTGAAAATTTTGTAACATCCATAAAGAAAAACTTATTTCTCTGAAAGTTAACTGCTATAAACCACAGAATAAACAGCTGGGGAAGACCAAGATGTCAGCGCTCCAGGAACAGTATAGCCTCAGAAGACAGCAGGGTGATAGACGATGATGAACCAGCTTTACTTACATTGGAGCCTGGCTGAAAGAAATTAAGTAGCAGTTATCTGGCCTAATGTCTTTGAACAGGCCCTTCATGTGGATTATGTCCTTCTTGGAACATTGTAAAATGTTATATTTCTTTAGTTCTTTTGTTTTGCAATATTCTGATCAGCTCACACTCAAAAAAGGAAATATATTATCCTACAAAAAATTTGGATAAAAGGATGAGTCCCCTTAAGATGTATGTGAGGATGCAGCAATAAGCAAGACCTTGGGGACAGGGTGTCTCTACCACAGGGAATTTACATATAAATTGTCTACTTGAAACAGTAGTTAAGGCAGAGCCAGTAATATTTACCCAGTTTAGCTTTACTTGCTCTCAAATATTTATTTTCAGGTTCTGAATAACCTGATATCTTTGAACAATGAGATTATCTTGTCGAGTGAGTGGGCAACTGGGGAAGGAATATTTCAGTCAAGGAATACAGAAAAATAAATAAATAACAGCAACCTATGTGCCAAGGCTCTCCCAAAGAACATGATTTTAAAGAAAGTGTCATATATGTTCAATTTCGGGAAAGCTCTTTTTGTGTGTGTGTGCCACTTGTGTAGTACATTGGAGAAATTAGAAAGCATATTTGTTATAGACTGAATATTTGTATACTCACAAAGTATATATGTTGAAGTCTAAATTTCCAATGTGATGGTGTTAGGAGGTAGGACCTTTGGGATGTAAGTATGTCATAGGTTGAAATCCTCAAGAATGAGATTAGTGTCCCTATAAGGAGATAAATCAAAGGTTTTTTTGTCTCTGCCACATGATAACACAGTCCAAAATATATAAGGAAATCACTGCCACTAAACAGTAAAATAACAAATAACCCAATTAAAAAATAGGCAAAGGACCTGAATAGACATTTCTCCAAAGAAGATATACAAATGGCCATAGATACACAACAAGTACTCAACATCCCTCATCAGGGAAATAAACATTGAAACCAAAATGAAGTATCTCTTTGTACCTATTAGTATTGGGATTATCAAAGAGTCAAGAGATAATACATGCTGGTGAGGGTGTGTAGAAAAAAGAACTCTTGTAGACAGTTTGTGGGAATATAAATCAGTACAGCCATTATGAAAAACAGGATAACGGTTCCTCAAAAAATGGAAAATAGAACTGCCATATGATCTGGCAACCCCCCTTCTGGGTATATACCCAAAGAAAATAAGATCAGCAGCTCATAGAGATATCTGCATTCCCATGTTCACTGAAGCCTTATTCACAATAGCCAAGATTTGGATCCAACCTATGTATGTCCATTGACATACAATTATATATATGTACACACAATGGAATATTATTGAGTCTTAAGAAAGAAAGAAATCCTATTATTTGTGACAACATAGATAAACCTGGAAGACATTATACTAAGTGAAATTAAGCCAGACACAGAAAAAAAGAATAATGCATGATCTCTTTTACATGTGGAAACTGAGAAAAGAAAGACAACCCAAATATATAGAAACAGATTGTAAAATTGTAGTTAACCAAGGGGGTGGGGGTAGGAGGGATAGTGAAGAGGATTTGATATAGGTCAAAGGGTACAAAGTTTTAGTTATGTAGGATGAATAAGTCTAATGACTGAAAATACAGCATGAGGACTACAGTTAATATTGTACTGCATATTGAAAAATTGGTAAGAGAGTAGATTTTTGTGGTCTTAACCACACACAAAAAGAAAAAGCTAACTCTAAAATGAAGGATATGTTCATTGATTAGAGTGTATGAATCATTTCACCATGTATGTTTATTTCAAAACATTATTGTATATCTTAAATATACACAATAAAAATATCAAGAAAAGAAAAATAAACTGGAGATTATTTACTCCAAAAGTATTCTCTCTAACAAGATTGGCAATTGTTCTTGTGGCCTCAACCCTCAGAAATCTGAAAATGCTGCCAAGTTGTGTCTACATTTGAAGGCTTTCAATAGATTAGTCTAATAAATTATCTTTCCTCTAATGCTAACCAAAAATAGTTGCAATTTTATAGGAAATATTCCAGATAAAAGATTTACACGATAAAAAGCAACAGCTTTCCTTTATACTGGCAACGTATAACTTACATGGATCCCATTCCTAAATATAGTTGATTTCTTAAAAAGTATCCTAGGATAAAGCTTACAAGTACATGAAAATAATAGAAGAGAAAAATTACAAAACTTTATCAGGGGACATAAAGTTAATTAGAGTTGCCACATTTCTGTATAGAAAGACAAAATATGTTAAATATACATTCTTTATAAAATAATGCATGGTATTGATGTGACCCCAAAGAAAAATTTAACAAATTTTAACTGAATAGGTTAAGCTAATTTAAAAGATTATATGAGGAAAACGTGTGATAGAAAAACCAAAAATCTTTGTAAAAAGACAATTACAGGGCACTTGAAAGGCAAAGTATCTATGTACACAAAGTTTGAGAAATTGTAAGAGTTATTTTGGTATTAAAATGTATAAATATATTAATGAAAAACAATGTAAAGTCAAGTATCAGACCCATGCATTCACAAAATTAATTTTATCTAACATGTAACATTGTAAGGAAGTAAAGAGTTTCAATAAAGGGTTTTTGGAAAAATGTGAAAGAAACAAAGTTGCCTGCCTATCAAACTCCATGCCCCCAAACAAATTCCAAGTAAATTATAGTGTGAAAACAATAATATAAATTTTAAACTCTAATTTAAATGTAATTAACATTAGAAGGGCATGTATATGATCTTGTTTAGAAAGTCCCTTGTATATAAGATCAAAAGGAAAAAAAAAACACACAATAAAAACAAAAAAGAACTCATAGAGGAAAATATTAATAGTTTTAGCTATGTAAAAACTTTTAAATTATTTCAAACTAAAATATGCATCATAAGCAAAATGAAGAGGCAAACCTTGAGATAGAGGTTTGACACAGATTAAGGAGGGAATTGAATGTCAAACTAATGGCAGTGAATTTTCATCTGTGAGCAAACCATAAAAGGTTTTTGACAAGGAGGGTAAAATGATCAAAGATGCCTTTTAACAAAGGAATTTGTTCAGTCACATAAAGACTGAATTAGAGCTGCAGTGTCGGCCCATATGGGGAGGAGAGCGCTGTGAACACAGCTGTTCAGTTTGGAGTCAAGATCAATTATAAAGCAGTTGCAATGGTCCGGGAAAAGCAAGGCCATTTTGGTACTTATGTGAAAGACGAGACTCACATTTAAGAATCTGAGAATCATAGAAGAGGTAGAGAACTAGTATTTATTGAATGCTTATATGTACTAGAGATTATAATTTATCCATAGGCAAGCAAAAATATGTTGCCATGTCTGATCTCTCCAGTGTCAATCCCATGCTTTTTATTCCTCTATATATTTCAAGTTGCCCCATATGTAACCTACCCTTAGCTTACGTATGGCCACCCTTGGTCCAGTCGGGAATAATCAGAGTCAGTGCATAAGACAGAAGTATCTGTGAGTGAGGTATGTGTAGGAAAGGGTTAATTCAGTAGGTTGAGTTGCTCAAACTCTGCACATTCCAAAGAAAGGCCTGCCTTCGTGACTGGCCCTTAGTCAAAGCTTTGGAGATGACCTCTATGTAGTTGATCTATTTTGTTGGACAAAAGTGATTTTGTATGCCTGAGGCATTAGGCCATGCAGTACCAATGTGATCAAGTAGTTTATGCTAAAAATGTGATGTATTATGGTAAATGCCTGTTTTTACTCAGCTCTGGAGTTTGAATAACTATAGTCAGTAGCATTGGTGCTTCATACCTATGTCACTGTCCCCACTAAAAATTCTAGACATCATGCCTTCAGTCAACTTCCCTGGTTGGCAAAACGTTGCACACACATCATATGTTATTGCTGGTAGAATGAAGCAAGTCCCATCAAACTCCACTGGGAGCTGATAGGTGGAATATTTCACCTGGTTTTACCTGGACTTTCCTCCCATGTCCCTCTTGCCTCTTTCCTTTACTGAATTTACTCTGTAACCTTTTCGTGTAATCTATAACTGTGAGTATAACTTTGCTGAGTCCTATGAGTCCTTTCAGCCAATCACTGATACTAAGAGTGGTCTTGGAGACCCCTGGCAAAGGGCAGTTGCCCTATGAAGGGCTACTCTCTGATGGATAATAGTTTTGTTTTCTAATATGGCTAGTGAAGGAAGCCACAAGGAATCTGAGAGAGACAGAAGAAACAAGAGTGCACTGTCTTGGAAAACAAGGGAAGATGGATAGCTACCTAGGAGGATGGAGAAATGATCTGTCTATCTATCTATCTGTCTATCTATCTATCTATCTATCTATCATCAAGACTATCTATATCTATCTAGAGAGCGAGAAGAGGACCTTCAAGGTGAATAAAGAATGAAATTAGGTGCTTGCAAGAGGGTATTTGAAAATCAGTGATAATTATGAAGAAAATAGTTTCAGTAGAATGAGGAAAACAAGTTGTAAAAGACTTTAAGAGTCAGTAACCTGTGAGACTTTAAGTGTAGACTATTGGTACAACCTAGGGGGTCAAAGGAAAGAGTCCAAAATTTGAGCACAGTAATGAGTTTTGTTGTTTTATTATTAATAGCATGTTAACAAGATGTGTAAGTTAAATCACATAACATACATTCAGTTTCTGCTCTGTCACTTATTGTGTAGGTACCTAACACTTGTCATAAAATTTATCTGGGCCCAGGTTTTCTCATTTTTAATGAAATGGGCTAAATCTATTAATATTTCTCTCCGATTCAGTTATCGTGATGATCAAATGATAAGTTGTTTATGTTTTGAAAGTCTAAAAGACTAAACATTTATATTGCATTATTTTTTACCTCCACTTGATGTGTAAACAGGAAGTATAGTTAGGCAAAATGATAAAAATAGTCTAAATACCCTTATTCCTCTGGTATTAGTTAAGGGGTATTTAGTAAGTGCAAGTAGTAATGTACAAGTAATATATCATTATGGTGTATACCTCTCTCTGCTATTGCTTGTAAATTCCTAGTTACTGAAGAAGCATCTAGTTGTTGATCTTTTTAATCTTATAATAATAGATTAATAAACAGAAAATGATTTCAAGTTCGGTTGGAAATGAGCCCCAAATATCACCTTCCTATGTTTGAGAAGCTACTGTTTAAGCATCTAGTAAGGACATTATCTACCATATAAGATTGTTTTTCTTTGTTTGTTTGTTTGTTTGTTTTCAGAGACGGAGCTTTGCCGTGTTGCCTAGGCTGGTTTCAAACTCCTGGGCTCAAGCGGTCTGCCTATCTGAGCCTCCCAAAGTGCTGGGATTATAGGCATCAACCACCATGCCAGACCAAGGTTAATTCTAGAGATCATTATTATATAAAAAAAACTGAGCAGATTGCAATTTTATTAATTTCCCCATCAATGTATTTTTCATGAAATCTAAACCATTTTAAAAATAATTGTGTTGTATACACAATTTAAATACATATACCAACCAATTTAAATATTATTTTTTCCCTGAAAATAGCTAAACTAGGTTATAGTAGAATTTTTATTCTTTAGTTCAAAGATTTTTCTCATAGCTGTATGATAAATGTCGTATCTGAAGTGCCCTGGTCCCATAAACATAAACTCTGTAACCTCCTGAATTATGGAGGAGAATGCTTGAGTCAATAGAACAGAGATTACTGGAATCAAAATCTGCCATGTGAAGTCAAGGAAAAAACAATCTTAACACTCAAAAGTCGATTATAAAACAAATCAATCAATTTCAAACTGGCCCCATTTGTGGAAAGCTCCTCTCTAGTTTGTAATATATCAGTGAAAATGCCATCCTACTTAAGGATCTTAAATCTACCATGTAGTTTCTAAAAAGGAAGACAGTGACAGTGAATCTGCTAAGATGTACACAAACAAAAAACTAATCAACAGAGTTATACAAAGATAGCACTACAATAAAGCACTATGTGGTCAATCATATCGCCGTTGCTTCCTTCTCTACATATTCTGATACAGTCTTAAAACTGAGCAACCCTTAAAAGGACAAGTGTTAAAGACACATGAGTATAGAGACAAGAAAGTAGAGCTGCCAATATTTGTGGTTTCAGGAACCAGTTTTAGGTCAAGAACAAATGGAAAGTCAAAACACATTTCTGTTGATTGACTTTCTTAGGTTTCAGCAAATGTTTTCTCTCTAAGAAAATAAATATTGAACACATTTAAATATCTCTTCCTAGATCTTAAAAGATGAAGTGTGCAAACACATTCAAGAACACCTATCTTTTAAAAACATATGGACTGCTGCTTACTTAACATTAATGACTGATTACACAAAAACTAGTGCATAGATCAAATTTTTCTAGAGCTTAAGCATCTGGTTCATAGATTTGAACATTAGAATCAAACAGTGGTCCATTTCAGAAATTGATGTATTCATTAGAAAAAGACAAAAGTCTGGCAGTCAGAGATAATTTTGGATATTAACAGTTTTTAAATTTTCAAGTGTATACTCATGAATCTCTTTTCAAAGAAACTCAAAATTACTCAGTTAATACAAACTGAACCTCACTCAGCCCAACGATCCCGAGAGAGAAGTCTCCAAAAACGCAGGTTTTTAAATCCTGTTGGAGTTCTAGCATAAACCAACTGCTCACTATAAATTGAACACACAGCATTTGCCTATAGGTCACTACTTTTAGAGAATTGCTAGCATGTTGAAGAATAATTATTACATTAGTAACAACCGCAAGTATCTTTTACTATCTTAAAACCCATGATTCTAGTTTGAATCTATCCTTCCTTTTCTCCCTCACTTTCTCCCTTCCTTCTCACCTTCTCCCCTCTTCTCCTACTCCCCTCCCCTCCTCGCCCTTCCCCTTCTCTTCCCCTCCCTTTCCTTCCTTCTAGGAAAATGGAAATGTATCGAATGAGAACATTTGATGTTAGAAAGCAATGGCAAATAGACGTTCAAAACGCTAATTGGTACCTGCTCATATCACTTGTGTTGTTAAATAACTATTGAGCAATTGTATTGCTATTTTTTAGGTGTAATATTGGGCCAAATAGGTTTGGTGGGTCTGTCAATTAAATATATATTTGGATTATCATTTACAGGCATGAGTTTACTTAAACATTTTAAGTAAATAGTCCCCATGATTCCAGTCAACTAATACAGATTGGAACACTGTATAAAACATGCTTTAAAAAAAGTAGGGCCCTTCTTATTTACTTCTGATAAGATACTCACTAAATCTCTAAACATTGCCTCTCAGTTTATGAGTATCTCTATGTTCCTGTCAAAACAAAACCTAAATTACTGTGTGTGTAAGGAGGAGAATAGCAACAAGAGTACACAGAAATAATTGGATTTTGGAGTCTATAATTATTTTCTTTCCTCCCTCCCTTCCCCACTGCCCCCGCCCAGAGCCAATATGCTGAAAAGCACATTGTTTGCTCTTTGACACTTAAGTCCGACTAGTTTTCTCTGTCTCAGAACCAGTGCATTCTGGAAAATACAAGAATTGAGTACCCAATCATTTTGTCTAAGCTCTGTGAAAAGAATTACTGAAGAGGTCCAGATATAGTGGCCAAACTTTCACAGTATCTCTTAGACAAAGCTGTGCCCAGTCGTCACTGGTTCCAGGAAATCATTGCTTCTTTCACCATCTTTACTGAATGGCCATTAGCACCTAAAGTGATGCAATAATAAAAAGCAGCCAATCACAACTGCTACAATGAACTATTTTAAAAATGTGGAGAGGATCACTAAATATCATCTAATAATTTTCTGCTCTGACCTCCATAGTAATATAGTTGTTTCTGGGAAACCACTGCCTAGACAGAGATGATAGTTCCCAGCTGATCTTACAGCTTGGTATAGAGATATGAACAGTTGCCACACTGGAATGGAAGCATAAATGGCTTGCACCACATCCAAGATGGAACCTCAATAAAAAGAGGTTCTACCTCCTCAACACACTCTTTTCTACCTAGAATATTGATGAGAAGAGTGACCCTGGAAGAAAATCTGCTGAAGATGGCACAGCCACTTTCAGTTTGAGTCCCTCAATGACTAAGGAGAGCAGCACCACCTGTCACAACACAATGAATTATTGCATGAAAGAGAGATGAACTTTCAGTCACTGAATGTTCAGGCCTTTCCTTGTTATAATGACTAAAATTGTGTTTGCTAAAACAGCAAGAAAGTAAATAGTTAAACGAAATTTATGAACACTGACCACCAAATGCTTGCAAGGATGTGGAGCAACAGGATCTCTCTTCATTGCTGGTGGAAGTGCAAAATGGTACAGCCATTTTGAAAGACAAATTATTATAAGGCGTAACACATTCTTTTTTTCTTTTTTTTTTATTATACTTTAAGTTCTAGGGTACATGTGCATAACATGCAGGTTTGTTACATATGTATACTTGTGCCATGTTGGTGTGCTGAACCCATCAACTCGTCAGCACCCATCAATTCATCATTTATATCAGATATAACTCCCCAATGCAATCCCTCCCTCCTCCCCCCTCCCCGTGATAGGCCCCGGTGTGTGATGTCCCCCTTCCCAAGTCCAAGTGATCTCATTGTTCAGTTCCCACCTATGAGTGAGAACATGCGGTGTTTGGTTTTCTGTTCTTGTGAGAGTTTGCTAAGAATGATGGTTTCCAGCTGCATCCATGTCCCTACAAAGGACGCAAACTCATCCTTTTTTATGGCTGCATAGTATTCCATGGTGGATATGTGCCATATTTTCTTAATCCAGTCTGTCACAGATGGACATTTGGGTTGATTCTAAGTCTTTGCTATTGTGAATAGTGCTGCAATAAACATACATGTGCATGTGTCTTTGTAGTAGAATAATTTATAATCCTTTGGGTATATACCCAGTAGTGGGATGGCTGGGTCATATGGTACATCTAGTTCTAGATCCTTGAGGAATTGCCATACTGTTTTCCATAATGGTTGAACTAGTTTACAATCCCACCAACAGTGTAAAAGTGTTCCTATTTCTCCACATCCTCTCCAACACCTGTTGTTTCCTGACTTCTTAATGATTGCCATTCTAACTGGTGTGAGATGGTATCTCATTGTGGTTTTGATTTGCATTTCTCTGATGGCCAGTGATGATGAGCATTTTTTCATGTGTCTCTTAGCTGTATGAATGTCTTCTTTTGAGAAATGTCTGTTCGTATCCTTTCCCCACTTTTTGATGGGGTTGTTTGTTTTTTTCTTGTAAATTTGTTTGAGTTCTTTGTAGATTCTGGATATTAGCCCTTTGTCAGATGAGTGGATTGCAAAAATTTTCTCCCATTCTGTAGGTTGCCTGTTCACTCTGATGGTAGTTTCTTTTGTTGTGCAGAAGCTCTTTAGTTTAATTAGATCCCATTTATCAATTTTGGCTTTTGCTGCCATTGCTTTTGGTGTTTTAGACATGAAGTCCTTGCCCATGCCTATGTCCTGAATGGTGCTACCTAGATTTTCTTCTAGGGTTTTTATGGTATTAGGTCTAACATTTAAGTCTCTAATCCACTTGAATTAATCGTCATATAAGGAGTAAGGAAAGGATCCAGTTTCAGCTTTCTACTTATGGCTAGCCAATTTTCCCAGCACCATTTATTAAATAGGGAATCCTTTCCCCATTTCTTGTTTCTCTCAGGTTTGTCAAAGATCAGATGGCTGTAGATGTGTGGTATTATTTCTGAGGACTCTGTTCTGTTCCATTGGTCTATTTCTCTGTTGTGGTACCAGTACCATGCTGTTTTGGTTACTGTAGCCTTGTAGTATAGTTTGAAATCAGGTAGCGTGACGCCTCCAGCTTTGTTCTTTTGACTTAGGATTGTCTTGGCAATGCGGGCTCTTTTTTGGTTCCATATGAACTTTAAAGCAGTTTTTTCCAATTCTGTGAAGAAAGTCATTGGTAGCTTGATGGGGATGGCATTGAATCTATAAATCACCTTGGGCAGTATGGCCATTTTCACGATATTGATTCTTCCTATCCATGAGCATGGTATGTTCTTCCATTTGTTTGTGTCCTCTTTGATTTCACTGAGCAGTGGTTTGTAGTTCTCCTTGAAGAGGTCCTTTACATCCTTGTAAGTTGGATTCCTAGGTATTTTATTCTCTTTGAAGCAATTGTGAATGGAAGTCATTCCTGATTTGGCTCTCTGTTTGTCTGTTACTGGTGTATAAGAATGCTTGTGATTTTTGCACATTAATTTTGTATCCTGAGACTTTGCTGAAGTTCTTATCAGCTTAAGGAGATTTTGGGCTGAGACAATGGGGTTTTCTAAATATACAATCATGTCATCTGCAAACAGGGACAATTTGACTTCTTCTTTTCCTAACTGAATACCCTTGATTTCTTTCTCTTGCCTGATTGCCCTAGCCAGAACTTCCAACACTATGTTGAATAGAAGTGGTGAGAGAGGGCATCCCTGTCTTGTGCCAGTTTTCAAAGGGAATTTTCCCAGTTTTTGCCCATTCAGTATGATATTTGGTGTGGGTTTGTCATAAATAGCTCTTATTATTTTGAGGTACTTTCCATCAATACCGAATTTATTGAGCATTTTTAGCATGAAGGGCTGTTGAATTTTGTCAAAAGCCTTTTCTGCATCTATTGAGATAATCATGTGGTTTTTGTCTTTGGTTCTGTTTATATGCTAGATTACGTTTATTGATTTGCATAAGTTGAAGCAGCCTTGCATCACAGGGATGAAGCTCACTTGATCATGGTGGATAAGCTTTTTGATGTGCTGCTGAATCCGGTTTGCCAGTGTTTTATTGAGGATTTTTGCATCGATGTTCATCAGGGATATTGGTCTAAAATTCTCTTTTTTTGTTGTGTCTCTGCCAGGCTTTGGTATCAGGATGATGTTGGCCTCATAAAATGAGTAAGGGAGGATTCCTTCTTTTTCTATTGATTGGAATGGTTTCAGAAGGAATGGTACCAGCTCCTCCTTGTACCTCTGGTAGAATTCGGCTGTGAATCCATCTGGTCCTGGACTTTTTTTGGTTGGTAGGCTATTAATTATTGCCTCAATTTCAGAGCCTGCTATTGGTCTATTCAGGGATTCAACTTCTTCCTGGTTTAGTCTTGGGAGAGTGTAAGTGTCCAGGAAATTATCCATGTCTTCTAGATTTTCTAGTTAATTTGCGTAGAGGTGTTTATAGTATTCTCTGATGGTAGTTTGTATTTCTATGGGGTCGGAGGTGATATCCCCTTTATCTTTTTTTATTGCGTCTATTTGATTCCTCTCTCTTTTCTTCTTTATTAGTCTTGCTAGCGGTCTGTCAATTTTGTTGATCCTTTCAAAAAACCAACTCCTGGATTCATTGATTTTTTGGAGGGTTTTTTGTGTCTCTATCTCCTTCAGTTCTGCTCTGATCTTAGTTATTTCTTGCCTTCTGCTAGCTTTTGAATGTGTTTGCTCTTGCCTCTGTAGTTCTTTTAATTGTGATGTTAGAGGGTCAATTTTAGATCTTTCCTGCTTTCTCTTGTGGGCATTTAGTGCTATAAATTTCCCTCTACACACTGCTTTAAATGTGTCCCAGAGATTCTGGTATGTTGTATCCTTGTTCTCATTGGTTTCAAAGAACATCTTTATTTCTGCTTTCATTTCGTAATGTACCCAGTAGTCATTCAGGAGCAAGTTGTTCAGTTTCCATGTAGTTGAGCGGTTTTGATAGAGTTTCTTAGTCCTGAGTTCTAGTTTGATTGCACTGTGGTCTGAGAGACAGTTTGTTATAATTTCTGTTCTTTTCCATTTGCTGAGGAGTGCTTTACTTCCCATTATGTGGTCAATTTTGGAATAAGTGCGATGTGGTGCTGAGAAGAATGTATATTCTGTTGATTTGGGGTGGAGAGTTCTATAGATGTCTATTAGGTCCGCTTGGTGCAGAGATGAGTTCAATTCCTGGATATCCTTGTTAACTTTCTGTCTCGTTGATCTGTCTCATGGTGACAGTGGAGTGTTGAAGTCTCCCATTATTATTGTATGGGAGTCTAAGTCTCTTTGTAGGTGTCTAAGGACTTGCTTTATGAATTTGGGTGCTCCTGTATTGGGTGCATATATGTTTAGGAGAGTTATGTCTTCCTGTTGAATTGATCCCTTTACCATTATGTAATGGCCTTCTTTGTCTCTTTTGATCTTTGATGGTTTAAAGTCTGTTTTATCAGAGACTAGGAATGCAACCCCTGCTTTTTTTTGTTCTCCATTTGCTTGGTAGATCTTCCTCCATCCCTTTATTTTGAGCCTATGTATGTCTCTGCATGTGAGATGTGTCTCCTGAATACAGCAGACTGATGGGTCTTGATTCTTGATCCAGTTTGCCAGTCTGTGTCTTTTAATTGGAGCATTTAGTCCATTAACATTTAAGGTTAATATTGTTATGTGTGAACTTGATCCTGTCATTATGATATTAACTGGTTATTTTGCTCGTTAGTTGATGCAGTTTCTTCCTAGCCTCGATGGTCTTTACATTTTGGCATGTTTTTGCAATGGCTGGTACCGGTTGTTCCTTTCCATGTTTAGGGCTTCCTTCAGGGTCTCTTCTAAGGCAGGCCTGGTAGTGACAAAATCTCTAAGCATTTGCTTATCTGTAAAGGATTTTATGTCTCCTTCACTTATGAAACTTAGTTTGGCTGGATATGAAATTCTGGGTTTAAAATTCTTTTCTTTAAGAATGTTGAATATTGGCCCCCACTCTCTTCTGGCTGGTAGAGTTTCTGCCGAGAGATCTGCTCTTAGTCTCATGGGCTTCCCTTTGTGGGTAACCTGACCTTTCTCTCTGGCTGCCCTTAAGATTTTTTCCTTCATTTCAACTTTGGTGAATCTGGCAATTATGTGTCTTGGAGTTGCTCTTCTGGAGGAGTATCGTTGTGGCGTTCTCTGTATTTCCTGAATTTGAATGTTGGCCTGCCCTACTAGTTTGGGGAAGTTCTCCTGGATGATATCCTGAAGAATGTTTTCCAACTTGGTTCCATTTTCCCCCTCACTTTCAGGCACCCCAATCAGACATAGATTTGGTCTTTTTACATAATCCCATACTTCTTGCAGGCTTTGTTCATTTCTTTTTCTTCTTTTTTCTTTTGGTTTCTCTTCTCGCTTCATTTCATTCATTTGATCCTCAATCGCTGATACTCTTTCTTCCAGTTGATCGAGTCAGTTACTGAAGCTTGTGGATTTGTCACGTATTTCTCGTGTCATGGTTTTCATCTCTGTCATTTTGTTTATGACCTTCTCTGCATTAATTAGTCTAGCTGTCAATTCTTCCACTCTTTTTTCAAGATTTTTAGTTTCTTTGCACTGGGTACGTAATTCCTCCTTTAGCTCTGAGAAGTTTGATGGACTGAAGCCTTCTTCTCTCATCTCGTCAAAGTCATTGTCTGACCAGCTTTGTTCCGTTGCTGGCGATTGGCTGCGCACCTTTGCAGGGGGAGATGCACTCTTATTTTTTGAATTTCCAGCTTTTCTGCCCTGCTTCTTCCCCATCTTTGTGGTTTTATCTGTCTCTGGTTTGATGATGGTGACGTACTGATGGGGTTTTGGTGTAGGTGTCCTTCCTGTTTGATAGTTTTCCTTCTGACAGTCAGGACCCTCAGCTGTAGGTCTGTTGGAGATTGCTTGAGGAGCACTCCAGACCCTGTTTGCCTGGGTATCAGCAGCAGAGGTTGCAGAAGACAGAATATTGCTGAATAGCGAGTGTACCTGTCTGATTCTTACTTTGGAAGCTTCCTCTCAGGGGTGTACTCCACCCTGTGAGGTATGGGGCGTCAGTCTGCCCCTAGTGGGGAATGTCTCCCAGTTAGGCTACTTAGGGGTCAGGGACTCACTTGAGCAGGCAGTCTGTCCGTTCTCAGATCTCAACCTCCCCATTGGGAGATCCACTGCTCTCTTCAAAGCTGTCAGACAGAGATGTTTGCGTCTGCAGAAGTTCTGCTGCCTTTTTGTTGTTGTTTTTTTTTTAGCGGTGCCCTGTCCCCAGAGGTGAAGTCTACAGAGACAGGCAGGTTTCCTTGAGCTGCTGTGAGCTCCACCCAGTTCGAGCTTCCCAGTGGCTTTGTTTACCTACGTAAGCCTCAGCAATGGCGGGCGCCCCTCCCCCAGCCTCACTGCTGCCTTGCGGTTAGATGGCAGACTGCTGTGTTAGCAATGAGGGAGGCTCCGTGGGCATGGGACCCTCCCGGCCAGGTGTGGGATATATTCTCCTGGTGTGCCCGTTTGCTTAAAGCACAGTATTGGGGTGGGAGTTACCCGATTTTCCAGGTGTTGTGTGTCTCAGTTCCCCTGGCTAGGAAAAGGGATTCCCTTCCGGCTTAACACATTCTTACCATATGATCCAGCAGTTTTACTCACTGGTATTTACAAAAATGAATTGAAAACTTATTTCATACAAAAACTGGAACACAGATAATTACAGCAATTTTATTCATAATTGTCAAATTTGGAAGCAACCATATTTGCTTCCAAAATAGGAAGCAATTTTTGTAGGTGAATGGATAAACTAGTAAATCCAGTAACCTACTAAAACACATCCTTGTTGCTCCCAGTATGTACTGTAATGCATCTATTCAATGAAATATTATTCAATAATAAAAAGAAACGAGCTATCATCTAGCTGAGAAAGAAGTCAAGAAAGCATCACCATTTACAGTAGCTACAAAAATAAAAATAAAAATAAAATGCCTAGAAATAAATTTAGACAAGGAGATGAAAGACTACAGGAAAACTACAAAACACCCATGAAAGAAATTGAGAAAGACTCTAACAAATGAAAAGACATTCCATGCTCGTGAATCAGAAGAATTAATATCATTAAAATGACCATACTGCCCAAAACAATCTAGAGATTTAATGCAATAACTATATACAGAATGAAACTGAACCCCTCTCAGGGCATTGATCTAGGCAAAGATTTTGTAGATAAGACTTGGAAAGCACAGGCAACAAAACCAAAAATAGACAAATAGAACTATATTAAACCCAAAAGCTCCTGCAGAGCAAAGGAAACAACAGAGTGAAGAGACAACCTGTTCAATGGGAGAAAATGTTTGCAAACTGTTCATCTGACAAGGGACTAATATCTAGAATATACAAAGAACTGAAACAATTCAATAGTTAAATAAAACAAAAACAAATCGCGTCAAAAAGTGGGCAAAGGCCATGGATACTTTTCAAAAGAAGACATACAAATAGCCAAAAAATATATTTGAAATACTCAACATTACTAATCATCAGGAAAATGCAAATCCAAACCATAATGAAATATTATTTACCCCTGTTAGAATTAGTATTATGGAAAATAAATAAATAACATTCTGGTGAAGGTGTGAAGAAAAGGAAACTGTTATATGCTGTTGGTAGGAATGAGAATTAGTACAGTCACTGTGGAAAATAGTAGGGAAATTTCTCAAACAGCTAAAACTATAACTATATGATCCAGCAGTCACACCCTTAAATATCCAAAGGAGAATAATATATCAGTATAGCAAAGGGATGCCTGGACTCCTATGTTTATTGCAATTCTATTCATAATAGCCAAGACATGGAATCAACCTAAGTTTCCATCAACAGACAAATGGATAAAAAAAGTGCTATGTTTACAAAATGGAATATTCAGCCATAAAAAAGAATGAAATTACTGTGGACGGTGGTTCATGCCTGTGATCCCAGCACTTTGCAAGACTGAGGCAGGAGGATCACTTGGGGTTGGGAGTTTGAATGCAGCCTGGGCAACATAGCAAGGCCTCATCTTTACTAAATTTTTTTTTAAAAATTAGCTGGGCCTGATGACACCATCCCTGGAGTTCCAGCTACTCATGAGACTAAGGCAGGAGGAGCCCAGGAGTTCAAGCCTATGAGTTCAAGGCTACAGTGAGCTGTGATTGTGCCATGGCACTCCAGTCTGGGCAAAAGTGAGAACTTGTCTAAAAAAATAAAAGGATGAAATCACATAATTTGCAGCAACATGGATGGAACTGGAGGACAATATCTTAAGTAAAGTAAGTCAGGCCAGAAAAAAATATATTGCATGTTGTCATTCATATGTGGTAGCTAAAAAGTTTGATCTTATACAGGTAGTGAATAGAATGATACATAACAGAGGCTGGGAAGAGTGTGTGGGTAAGGAAGGGGCGTAAAAGAGATTGGTTAGTGGTTACAAACATACAGTTAGAGAGAAGGAATGAATTCTATAGTTCAAAAGCAGATTAGGGTGAATATAGTTAACAATATATTGTGTATCTTTAGATAAAAGAGAGGATGTGAAATGATCCCAACCCATAGAAATGATACATATTTAGGTGATAGATACCCTAAACACCCTAATTTGATTGTTATATGCATATAACAAAACATATATGCTCCATAAATATTTACAAATATTTATATCAGTAATAAGTAAAAATAATGATTCAGAGAAACTCCCCCCACACACAAAGAAGAAAATGAGCTATCAAGCCGCAAAAAGACATGAAAGAACTAAAAATGCATATTGCTAAGTGCAAGAAGCAAATAAGGAAAGGATACATTACTATGGGATTCCAACTATATGGCATTTTGGAAAAGACAAAACTATAGAGACTATTAAAAAGTCAGTGGTTGCTAGGGGTTCCACATGAGGGAGGAGGGAATGGATAGGTAGAGAACAGTGGTAATTTAGGCAGTAAAACTATTCTGTAAGATACTAGAGTAGCGGATATATGTCACTATACACTCATAAGAATCCATAAAACTATACCGCAAAAAGTGGACCCTTAAAAAAACATGGACTTTAGTTGATAATAATGCAACATTGATGGTTCAAGAGTTGTAAGAAATAGAACTTACTAATACAAGATGTAAATAACAGAGGAAAGAATGTGTGGTAGAAGAGCTAGGCTATGGGGGATTCTCTGTACTTTCTGCTAAATTTTCCTATAAATCTATAACTATTCTAAAATAAATATTAATTTCTTTTAAAATTTATGTTTGCTTTCTTTTTTTTTTTTTTTTTTTTTTTGAGGTGGAGTCTCACTCTGTCGCCGGACTGGAGTGCAGTGGCCGGATCTCAGCTCACTGCAAGCTCTGCCTCCCAGGTTTACGCCATTCTCCTGCCTCAGCCTCCCAAGTAGCTGGGACTACAGGCGCCCGCCACCTCGCCCGGCTAGTTTTTGTTTTTGGTTTTTTTTTGTATTTTTGGTACAGACGGGGTTTCACCGTGTTAGCCAGGATGGTCTCGATCTCCTGACCTCGTGATCCGCCCATCTCGGCCTTCCAAAGTGCTGGGATTACAGGCTTGAGCCACTGCGCCCGGCCGTTTGCTTTCATCTGTAACCCCACACACAACATACACACATGCACAGAGGACTGGCTGAGAAAGTGAGGAGCTGAACAATGGAACTTAAATTGACTGAAAGAAGTGATGAAAATAGAACAAGGGAAACATGAAGAGAGGGAATTGAAACATTAGTGAGACAGCAGTGAGAGTGCACAATACCTTAGGTATTTAGATAGGAAGATTTAGGACAGGACCTCATGGCTGGCATCTCATCCTACTACTGTCTGCTCATGGAAGAGTAGCAAATTCCTAACTACCACTAGTGATCCCTAGGCCTCCCAAGATCCCTATATTTTCCATGATTTCTTCAAGTGTAATCACTCAAGCCCTGCACCAACAGCCTAAACCATATGCAAAAGTGATTCTTACTAAAGCAATATTTAAATATATACCAATCTTGATTGTTTACTTATGTTATGGACACTTTAGCTTTATTACATAATTTAATAATCCCTGTCTTAAAGAGAAGAGAGGCAAACACCTTGCCCAAAATTTTCTCATGAGTTACAGAGCTTGACTTTGAACCCTAGTGATCTTACCCAAGGCTCTGGCCTCTGGGCGTCCATGTGTTGCCAACAGTAATGACTGAACTTGTAGAAAAGACTCTTCGTTGACAATCCAATGTCTACTTTATAACCATCCCCCTACTGACCAAGAAACCCTAAGTCTGATCTTAGCAACACTTCTGTCATTTGTGCATTGTTTTTCTTGTACAAGGCTAATCACTTTGATCATTTTTCTACAAGACCCATTGTCTGGATCCACAACATTGCTGTCTATGTTACTTTTTATATCAATAACAGGAATATCAACTAAGCAGAGAAGTTTAAGCAATAGCTTAAGCCAAGCCTTCATCTATAGCTTACAAACAATTCCCCTTGTAAAGCATTTTCGTAGGTGGCCCCTAGTCTCTCAGCCAGCTCACCAAACCTACATCAGATATACCAGATTTACTATAGTCATCACCATGCTGGAACCTGAATTATTTGGAATACATTTTAAGATACACCAGAGAAGAACTGGGAAGGAAGTAGAGCCGTCGTTTTCACAGTCATCACTTTCACAACCATGGCTTTCAGAGTTTCAAATTGTATAGCAAAATTTATCTGAGCAATATAATTATGATTAAGCTAATAGTGAGTTTCTGAATAACACTGAAATGCTTATGAAACACAAGTGAGGAGTGTATATTTCCTTGAATTAACCAGTCTAAAAATAAAGGAGACTTTGTTAGCTCTTGAACTAGATTTTTTGGTGCATACACAGTTTGTTAGTTCCATGGTTTGCTTCATTCTTGCTCAAAGCCCTAGGATTGGTTCTAAATGACTGTTGTGGTTTACTTTTTTTTTTTAGATTAGTAGTTTTCTGCTAAGTTAGTTTTCAAACTTTATAGATGGATGTTATAGTTGTTTCATTAATAATTTTAAAAATATTTATTTCATTTTTTAAGAGATCAGAGTGCACAGAACAGGTAGGGTTTTGTGTGTGTGTGTGTGATGTGGGTCAGCAAAATTGAGAAGATAGCACAATTTCTATTTTAATAATATTGGGGTTTTTTTGGGGGGGGGGAAAGGACTTCAAAGAAATCACACATATGATGAATTCTCAAAATCATACAAAGCTACAGCTATTTAGTTGCAATCTCAGTGTCTCAAAGGAGCCTAAGATAATGTAAAGAGAAAGGGAGGGAAGGAGGAAGGAAAGGAAAGAAGGGAGGAAGAAAATGAGGGAGGGAGGGAGGGAAAGAATTAGTTGTATAAAAGTGTATACCACCACAGAGGGAATAAATAACACCTGCTTTTAAATCAGAAATAAAATAAATGAAGTTTAGGTTATTTTAAATGGTTTTAATCACAGAGACAGCTTTTAATATTGGAGATTCACAGGAATAAGTATCACTGCTTCCAAAGTAGGTTGATAATAATATTCATTGATTATATTAGCCCAGTCACCATAAATGTGCACTGTACTACTTCAATTATGCTGGCACCCTTTAAGTGCCTGACCAGCAAACCCCAAAGATAATATTAGTCCAAAGAAGATATGAGCTTAAAATGGTGGCCTATAAACTGTGTCTAAGTGGAACCAGAAGTATAGTTTTAATTTAATAGAATAATCAGAACAAACAGCATCTGAAATTTCAGTAAAACACCTCATTCGGTGTAGAATTTCCTCCGGAACAAATGCTAAACAGAAGAAACCAATTTTGGTGTCATTCTGCAATGGATCAAGAAAGGATAATTTAAGCTAACTTTAAGATATGGTGTGTATATTAGTTTGCTTTCTGTATCTGCTTACCACATCTATTATGCAACTGAATGAATGATTAGCTATACACCCCTGTAGATTAAATTCTGGCACTGTCTCTAAGGGATATATATGGACTTAAAATCTACAACTGGGAAGTTGATTTTGTTTTGTCTTTTGAGTATAGAGGCATCACTATCATCATTAATGATTTTATTTTATTTTTTAATTTTTATTTTATTTTATTTATTTATTTTTTTTGAGACGGAGTCTCGCTCTGTCGCCCAGGCTGGAGTGCAGTGGCCGGATCTCAGCTCACTGCAAGCTCCGCCTCCCGGGTTCCCGCCATTCTCCTGCCTCAGCCTCCCGAGTAGCTGGGACTACAGGCGCCGCCACCTCGCCGGCTAGTTTTTTTTTTTTTTTTTTTTTTTTGTATTTTTTAGTAGAGACGGGGTTTCACAGTGTTAGCCAGGATGGTCTCGATCTCCTGACCTCGTGATCCGCCCGTCTCGGCCTCCCAAAGTGCTGGGATTACAGGCTTGAGCCACCGCGCCCGGCCCATTGATAATTTTATTAATGAGTAAATCAACAATATTTACAGAGACAAATGTTACTAGGGAATTTCCATTCAGAGGATAAATGGTAATTAATATATGCTATAGAGTTAAAGTGAGCTACAAAGAAACATCATAGTCATTAATCAGGCTCACTTCTTATGTTAAGTTAATTCATTCAACCACTTTGGATGACCATTCATAAACAGAGTTATGGCCAATGAAAGAGAACTTAGCAAGTAGGTGAGATCCCCAAAAATATTTCAAAGAACAAGTTGAAGTTTACTTTCCCACTATATTAAGAAAAGTTTATCTTTACTCAGGGAGAAATACAAGTCTATTTCTGTTTTGAAAAATGGAACTTATTACTGATGTATATACAACAATAGGTATTGAGTTTATTTTTAAAGTAATAAATATAATTGATTCATGCATTTTTACAGAATTTTCCAAAGAATAAGTTTTGTATCTGTATTTATGCACACATCCAAATATTGTATGTAATGTAAACACAATGAGTATTTAGTATTTTCTGGTTTTGCTTATTAATAATAATGGTGTCTACTCATGATTTGAAACAGCAACACCTTGAAGAATCATAATAAAGTCATAATTTCTAGTCCAGTGCACAGATATCCTAAGAAAGCACAATCAACATACATTTCTGTATAAATTACGTGAAATGTGTATCTGCAGCACTGCAGAAATGGCAGAGACGCAGGCTTCTGACTCCTTGCTTCATTGCCTTTAATGCAAGTCATCTACCAAAGAATTGAGGTTGACTACAGAAAACTTAATATTAATTTTATGTGGCTCACTCAAACCTTTTTCTCATAAAGAAAAGTTTTTGTTGTTTTACTTAAACTAACATCACCTCATCAGAGATACCACTCTTTGGATTTATACACATGAAACTAGACTACTGTAGTAGAAAAAAGTTGAACTATCCAACATTAACCTTAGCCTAGAGCAAAACAATAAACACTTTACGTGGTAAAGCAAAACTGCCTTTATGAAATGCAGCACTTGATTTCCTTTTCAACAATTGATTTTGATTATATTCCATAGTC
Organism: Trachypithecus francoisi; assembly: GCF_009764315.1. Classification (NCBI taxonomy): domain Eukaryota; kingdom Metazoa; phylum Chordata; class Mammalia; order Primates; family Cercopithecidae; genus Trachypithecus; species Trachypithecus francoisi. The sequence continues at coordinate 174,410,263 of NW_022681465.1, read as the reverse complement.
AAGGACTTTCAATTAACTTAGAGATTATCTGCTATATGTACTCTTAGAAGAAAGCTGATTCACTTCTAAAGCTAAGTGATTTTGAAACTATTTCTGTAAATATATCTTGCAGTTTACCGTCATCAGGAAAATTAAGTCCTTTGCCTTTTCATTGCTGATCATAGCCAAAACATATGATAATGATAAAAGCGACTTTAGTAGCAACATAAATACACTAATTGTAATAAAAAATGGATATGAAATAAATTATATTAGAAAATAGAACGGCAATCATTAAAAAGTCAGGAAACAACATGTGCTGGAGAGGATGTGGAGAAATAGGAATGATTTTACACTGTTGATGGGAGTGTAAATTAGTTCAATCTTTGTAGAAGAGTGTGGTGATTCCTCAAGGATCTAGAACTAGAAGTACCATTTGACCCATCAATCCCATTACTGGGTATATACCCAAAGGATTATAAATCATTCTGCTATAAAGACACATGCACATGTATGTTTATTGCAGCACTATTCACAATAGCAAAGACTTGGAACCAACCCAAATGTCCATCAATAATAGACTGGATAAAGAAAATGTGACACATATACACCATGGAATACTATGCAGCCATAAAAAAGGATGAGTTCATGTCCTTTGTAGGGACATGGATGAAGCTGGAAATCATCATTCTCAGCAAACTATCCCAAGAACAGAAAACCAAACACTGCATGTTCTCATTCATAAGTAGGAGCTGAACAATTAGATCACATGGACACAGGGAGGGGAACATCATACACCAGGTCCTGTCAGGGGGTCGGGGTCTAGGGGAGGGATAGCATTAGGAGAAATACCTAATGTAAGTGACTGGTTGATGGGTGCAGCAAACCACCATGCCACGTGTATACCTATGTAACAAAACTGCATGTTCTGCACATGTACCCCAGAACTTACAGTGTAAAAAAAGTATTAGTGTCCTTGATTCTTCCATTGTTTCCCAACTGCCTTTTGTTCATGTCAAACTTAATTTTTCCTCTTTTTTCCATTCAGAAGTTTCTTGTGTGAGAGGAGGAATGAGAGCTGTGACATGCTTAAAGAAATTCCGTTTTCCACTCCTAATATACCAGTTTTACGTCTTGTCTGTTAAAGCTTCAGACTTGGCAAGACTCTTAATGAATTGCTTCTTCTCTATCAGGCAGTATCTGCTATGCCGGCACTTCAGAAAATAACTTCTGGTACATTAGCATGTCTTTAACCCTGAACTCAAAAAACAAACTTTTAATCTGAAAATGACCTACTTCCCTGGGGATGAGTGGTCCTTTACGAGACACTGAGCAGTTCCCTAGGCCTATGCTTGTACCTCTGCAACTCTTGTGCCTTCTCTTACCTGTCACTCATTTGCTTAGAAAAATCACTTAGAATAAAATTAGCTTTTAGAAAATCTTACTAGTAATTTAATATTGTAAAAGTGTTATTATTCTTGCCCTCTAATACCATTCAACATAGTGCCATTTCCCAAGTTACTGCCGTTCATTAGCTGAATAAAAGCAGCTCTGCTGGTATAAATTTTTTTAGATAAGTTCACCTTTCTCAAGGAGCAAATGAAAAGGGCAAAGCATGACAATTTCTCATTTTATAATGGGAAATTTATTCAAGACTTTTTTTCCCCATTTATCACTGAAGACATGTTACAATTAAATGCCTTCATTTGCACATAAGTAGCCTACAAACCTTTTTTTAAATTCCCCAGGTATTTACAGTGTATTTCTCTCTAGATATTTTGTGTTTCATTTTTACTCTCTTTACCTATTAAGCAGTCTGACTCAGAACCTGCATTAAGTTTGTCAGTAACGACAAAAGAGCTGGTAAAGAATGGTTTTCATTAAGTCCTGCACAAGTAAGCAAAATAAAAATGAGAGAATAAAAGTTATTGAAAGAAAACTATGTATTTCTCCTCCCTGATAATCTACATGCTGAGTAATTGAACAATCATTTTTATGACAATGTTGAAAGAAAATCAGAAATTAAAAATTATGAGAAAGAGAAATGAAATATTCTGTCTTTGGTAGAAAACAACTTGTTCATTTTCCTTACAACTTAAAATTCTATCATCTCAAAAGTTCAGAAGCCTAGGTACACATGCCCCATGACACTGAATGCCTTCTCCTTTCATTTACATAGAAGTAGTGGGGTTTACTCCTAGAATTAAAGGAAAATTGTCCTGATATTTTCATTATGTTAATAATTGCTATCTTTGTAGTTGTCCCTTAGAGGTCTAGAACAGAAATCTATTTCCTTTTAGATTTATTTCACTTAATAGGCTAAATATTTCAATTTCACCATTCCATTTCCCAAGATGAAATATGTGTACCAATGATTGTGCAATATGAAGATAGAGGCTCAGATCTGAGAACGTAAAATCTAGTTCAGGGCTCTTTGACCTTGAATGAGACTAATAACGTTTTCTGTTCCCATCTTCTGAAATGTTCTGTACAAAAATAGATATATACTTATCTATAAAGTTAAGGAGTTAAAGTAAATAATTTGTGAGGTTATTTCAATCTCAAATTCTATGAACATTTGCTCAAATATATATAGTACCATTTCCATGACTTTAATTCCAAACATGAGCAATTACAAGACCAACTACCTTAAACAAATCACTAAATAGACGATATATTCCATATCACAGAGAATAGTCTGGGTATTAATATTCAATGAGAGTACAGAATACAATTTGAATTTCTTCTTGATTATAAGAAGATGAAGGTTATTTTCATAGGTCGTTAGAAAGGTAATTTTCCCTAGATTTTCAATAAGGGCATGGATTTTACCCATGGTTTGGACTATAGGTCAACTCTCAAAAGGTAATGAGTACAAAAATTCATTGTCAAAGAGAAAATCTTTAAATTCTTAATTGTATAAAGTTAAGTTTTTCTTGATTTTTTTTCCGTATTTCTAAGTTAAACCTGACACCATTTGATCAGTGGTCTGCAAACTTTTTAAAACTGTAAAAGTCTTTTTATTAAAAAGAAAGAAACTCAAGTTGTGTAAAAGAATGGAAACCAAATGTGTGTGAGACAGACCACATTTGTCCCAGACAAATCTGCAGTCCATAATCTTTTCCAAAGTCAATGTATATGTAAACAGTCAATGATATTTAAAAGAGGATCTTTGTAGGGAAAAATATCTCTCATAGTGCCTTGACTATATTCTCCGTCTCTATGAAAGATAGAAGGGAGATGCACTTCTCATCATATCACATTAATGTCAGCTATAAATGCTTCAGAGGAACTATTTAGACATCTTGGTCAGCGTTCTCTGAAATTGTGAGGGGTATATCAACTAACCCCTGACTTTCATCTGAGAAAACTAAAAAAGTCAAAAAAAATTGCATCTGACCCTCAAACAAGAAAATCTAGAGAGCAATATGTAATCTGACCAATGCCTTTCTTTAGTGATAGAGCCAGGAATATGTAATTTGCAATAGGACTCATTCGCTATTGCATTGGTATCAACTATGAGTTAGTTCAAAGGAGGTATGTGAGTTTCCTGTGAAAAAAAAATGAAGACTATAGGAAGAGTAAGATAACAAAAGACCTCAGTAGAAACACCTAGATGCCTATTACCAAATACCAAAATCTGAGAAATTAACCAAAAGATAACATAAAAAATGCAGTCAAATATAGAACCAGCCTCTTACTCAACACCCCTACAAGGAACCTATGAAGAACATATGAAACTACCTCAGGAGAGTCAGGTTTAGTATCCATCAGAGACAATTCGGGAACTTCAACTTTAACCACCTTTAAAACCAAATTCAGTGGTTTCATTAATATCTTAATTTTCATATTCTAAAAATTGACTTGAAACTATGTTTACAACTGAAAATGGTATTAGGGCTGACATTTATTATCTAGAGGACAGCAGAAAAGTCATGAGATCAGCTAGAGTTGCCATCTAGGGGCAAAGAAAGGAGATTATTCCACTGATCAAAAATACAAAAATGAATATATACAGAAAAAATAAATAAATAAATAAACCAGTTCCGATTTTCTTGGTCTCCCCAAAGAGTGTTAGGAACATAGGAAGTATTTGAATGAAATTAACAAGAAATGAAGATTTGTTGTATAGTGTTTAATTGCATGTATATATTTTTAAATTTTCCCCAAGAAAGCATCAGTTGCTTAGATTGCCAGTAATTACATTCAAATTAGAGATATTAAACCAATGACATAATAAACAGACTTTGCACCTGACTTCACCAAAAGTGATAAATATTTTATTTTAGTTGATTTTAAGTAATGAAGTCTGAGGTGTATTTGTACAAAATGAAGCATTAAACCAAATTGTCATTACTTTTTTCTCTTTAAATTCAAAATTAATCTGATTTCTACATTATTTTCTGAAAAAGAGTTGTAAATGGAACAAAGAAAAGAAAAATCAAGAGAAGAAAAACAATATAAAAGCTCAACCAGATGGTTTTGTAGTTTGTCTAATGATGATTTCATTTAAAATATTAGTTATTTATGACTTTGAATAAATAAGATCTTATTAAGAAAAGATTAAGTTTCAGCAGTCTACAATGATGGAACTGGAGGTCAAAATTACACTAATTACTTATATGTGAACTTAGGCTCTTTAGATGTTATTTTGTAAGCTTAAGGGAGAGGAAGTGAAGACTAGCACCTGGTGAAATGTTAGCAACTGCATGCATGTTACCAAAAGCAGCTATCAACATTGAATTAGTCCCATTTACTAAATTTCCATGAGGAATATACATGCAAATACACAAAGCTACATAGGAATGCATATACATATAGATACATGTCCTGGAAAGAGACTCTCCTGGAACAACATCTATATTTATTCAGGGAAGGGCTGCTCCAGCATTTCAATATTTCAGGTTTTGCAGGAGCATTTGTATTTCTTCATTTAATGTTTCCCTGCATGTATTTCAATTCCGGATTTACTCGAAGGAAGCGATATCTATTTGTTTTCAGTTCACTTATAATTTATCAAATGTTATTTTAAATATTTTTCTAGGTATTTGAAGATGTAAGAAACTGAAAGTTTTATCTGTCTTTATTACTTTTTTTTTATTTGAAAATTACACTTAGGTATAAAAAAGCAAACCTGAATGTCAAAAGATTTGTATTTTGGTTAACATTAACCAATAAGGCAGTTCAAACAGAACATCTATTTTCTAGGGCATGATTGCAGTCAAATAATTTATTCTCTATTAGGTTAACTAAGGATAATGTATACTTCAAAAATATTGGGACAGATATTGAGACTATAGATTTAATGGCTTACCAAAGATGTTATAATCTAGCTGGTAACATGTATTCTACATTGGTAAAATATTTGGATACTTTGCACACTGATAAGCTGGCAGCCCCTGTGCAGACACTGCAATCTGTTGTGCAACACTGAGTTGGTACTTGCAAGGGAGTTTTTTTCTCTCCTTTAAAAAATGTCATTTTATAAACCCAAGGAGCCCTGAATCCAAACACCAAATACATAAAAATAATGATTCTGTTTACAACTTTTCGCCATGAATTTCTAAATAAAATTCAAATGCATCTGCTTTCTAGAGGATATGAAGGTGTTTCTATTATTTTATGCTTATTAAGTTGCAATAGTGATCATCAAATATTGGAGGGAAGGAGCATAACTGACGATGATAAGTTATTAAGTCATTATTTCATTATTTCTGCTACAGAATATATTCAATACAAATTTTCCTGCCGCGAATTGATTCCATCTTTCAGAATGTGTGAACTCTGAGGTCACAGACTGGTACCCTGTATGCAAAATTCATTCCCAGAGACAATTTTGATGGTCTCCATGGTAGGATAAAATAGTTGATTTGTTGCCAAGATTAAAAAGTTTTGATATTTTGCAAAAATTAGATTTTCAAACTTTTTGAAAGATTGAGAGATCTGGCAATATGTGGGTTTGCATTGTCTTAGGACAAAAGCAGAAACTGAGAGTGACTCCCCCTTTATAAAGTCATTCACTCTCCACCACATTAGTCACCAACATTCCCTATTGTCTTGCAGTTTTAAAGGTGAATATAAGTTACAAAGCTTCGGCATTGATTTTTATTATCTTTTTTTGTTTTTCACTTTAGAAACCTCTTTCTTTACTCATTTCTATTACTACCTACTCCCTATGAAGGATATTTAAGACTTTGCTTTATCTATTCAATCTCTTCCTATAAAATCTATCCAACCTTCTATGACAACTTAATGTTTTCACTGCTCATTTATAAAATCTTTACATTGGCTGACCTGTACTATCACACATCTTATCATCTCTCCCCAAATGGACTGTAAGCATTAGGAGAAGTGAAATCATGCTTTATCAGGTCTTTGCATAACTTTCAAAATTTGTTCAAAATATACTTGATTCCTAATAAATGTTTGATGATTGTATTATTGGAGGTACTGCTGGTAGTGAAACTTGAATTCTGCTTCAATCACTGTCTACCAATTTTCTCACAGGCTTGAGGTGATATGAATGTCGATACTACACAGAAATATGGGTACTTTGGAAAAGGAACAAGTAGGGTGGAGTCATGCTCATTTAATAGTATAAAACATACTGAAACTGCACATACATTACAGTCTTTAAAATAATGAGACTATTTCAAATGTCTAAAATAAAATTGGTGTTTTATGGCCTTAGACATTTACATGGGAAACTTGATCAATTGTATTTCCACATCCTGTCATGTTCAGAGTTAATCACACTAGACTTGCCCTCCACTCTAAGCAGGGGTAGAAACAGTATATATGAAGCAAATGGCCTAAGGCGCTAAACAACAGGCAATATAGGACCATGATATTTGGAAAAAAATACAAAGGGCACAAAGTGGATTCCTGCAAGCATTCTGATTCTCTGTAAGAAAGCACTTCCTGCTATATAACAGAGAGGCAGAGCCCAAAGAAAGCACTTCCTGCTATATAACAGCGAGGCAGAGCCCAAATAGACTGCTGATCCACTGACCTAAGGAAGCAGACATCAGAGATTGTGACCTTGATTGGGGTGGTTGCTCAACCTACCAGGAGACCATGGAAGTGAGATAATAAACTCACCACAAATCTGACTGACTACTAAGGTATACATGATTGTGGGAGACTCAAGAGAACCCAGCAAAAATGAAAGCCAGGGACGTCTTGATAAATTACATCAACTCACACACTGACTGGGTGGCAGAAAGGAAAATCATTACGGACTGAAAGTGTCTGAGCATGGATAGCCTCCGCCACATCAGTGACTGGCACACAGATCCAGGGGATATATACATAGGGAAACAGGAAAAAAAATTGAACAGAGATAGCAGTGGCTACACATCATTATAGGAAAATAGATTCTGTGATTTAAGTCAAAGTTGTAAATAAAAACAAAACCAGCTGAGCATGATGGCTCACGCCTGTAATCCCACCATTTTGGGAGGCCGAGGTGGCAGATCTCCTGAGGTCAGGAATTCGAGACCAGCCTGGCCAACATGATGAAACCCTGTCTCTACTAAAAAATAAAATAAATATTAGCAGGGTGTGCTGGCACGCACCTGTAGTTCCAGCTACTTGGGAGGCTGAGGCAGGAGAATCGCTTGAATCCAGGAGGTGGAGGTTGCAGTGAGCCGAGATTGCACCACTACACTCCAGCCTGGGCAACAGAGTTAGACTCTGTCTCAAAAACAAAACAAAACAAACATATATATATCAAAACTTTCAGAGAAATAAAAAGAGAATCTAGATTTGCTACAATATACTATCATCAACAATGACCAGTTTTCAACCAAATAGTAATAAATGTGACTTATACCCAAACTCAAGAATCAAATTATTCTAGTTGATAGGAAATGGTTTTAATATGCAGTACAACCAGTTAGGGTGAGCCCAGATGTTGAATTTAGAAAAGAATTTCAAAGCAGGTATTCTAAGTATGTTAGAAGAACATGCTATCAGGTCAGGCATGGTGGCTCACATCTGTAATCCCGGCAATCTGAGAGGCCAAGGCAGGAGGAGCACTTGAGGCCAGGAGTTTGAGAACAGTCTGCGCAAGGTGTCAAGACCCCATCTTTAACAAAAAGTTTATTTGTAATTAGCTGGCATGGTGTCAAGTGCCTGTAGTCCCCGTTACTCCAGAGGCTGATGCAGGATGACTGCTTGAGCCCAGGAGCTCCAGGTAATTGAGCTGTGATTATGCCACTACAACTCCTGACTAGGTAATAAAGTGAGATCCAGTTTCTAAAAAAATAAAAACAACACACAAAAAATGTGATAATTGAGCCAACAAATAAGGTATCTAACAGAAAAGTTAACAAAGAAGAAAGTTAAAGATGTTAAAAGGATAATAACAAGTGCAAGTTTCACTAGACGGGTTCAATGACAGATTTGAGATGGCAGATGTAAGAAACAATAACTCAACTAAAAATCAGAATTATCCTATCCCAAAACAATGAAATAATCTTGAAAGTAGCAAGAAAAGGCACCATACATGACATACACAGTAACAATAATATAATTAATAAAACAGTTCTGAAAACTCTATATGTGTGTGTATATATACATTTTTTCTTATGCTCTTGAATAATCACATAACTGTTTAAAGAACAAACGATAACATTGTATTGTCAGGCTTATAACATAGCTAGATAATGGAGGAAACTGAGCTACATCATTGTGAAATTAATATATCTTACTGGGACTAAGTCATTATTTGTGGTCAATAGTGGCAGTTTAAGTATGTTTATCATAATATCTAGAGTCACTAAAATTGACTAAAAAATTCTTAAACATTAACAAAAGAATTTAAAAATTGTTTAAGTTTTTAATAAAATTGTTTTAAATTTTATTTGTCCTTTAATAAAGTTCTTTAATAAATATTTTAAAACAAATTAGACAAATGGAAGATAGATATGAGACAAATATAAATGGAAGCAACATAGCAGATCTAATCTTAACCATATCATGATTACATTAAATATGAATTGATTAACTCAAAAGGCTGAGATTGTCAGACAAGATTTAAAAAGCAAAATCCAACTATATGCTATCTAAAAGAGATGAACTTTAAATTCAAATACAAATTCAAATTCAAGCACAATTCAATTTTATATATATATAAATAGGTTGAAATTTCAAAGAGAAAAAAGATATACAAACAATAACCATAAGAGAGCTGGAGTGGGGCTACTTTAAGCTCACACAAAATAGACATGAAAACAAAGATTAATGCAAGAGAAAAGAACATGTTATAATGATGAATGTGTCAATATATCAGTATATATTAACATTCATAAATGTATATGCAGCTAACAACAAAGCCCCAAAAATATACAAAGCAAAACTAACTTCTATTAAAAGCAGTAAAGAAAAATTCAATAATTACAGTTGTTAATTTTAACACTTCTGTCTCAGTAATTGATAGGACTAGTAGACAAAAAATTGGTAAGGAAACCAAATGTAACAATTTTATTAATCAACACAACCTATCTGACAAATATAGAACACTTTATTCTACAACAGTAAAATATAAATTTTTTCAAGTGAAAATAAAAATATACTGTGGGAATAGAATAAAATTTACATTAGACTATAAAACAAATCACAATGCATTTTAAATAATTGAAATGTGTTTTTCTGACCACACTAGAATTAGAAATCAATAACAGAAAAAAATCTAGAAAATCCTAAAACATGAGCAATCAAGTAATATACTCCTAAATTAACATGGCTCAAAGAAAAAGTGTACTGAAATATATTAAAAACACAAAATATTGAAACTTTAGATATTTCTTCTAAGAGCAGGAAATGAACTAAAATCAACTCATATAAGCTTCCAAAATCAACTAATATAAGCTTCCAACTTAAGATTTTAGAAAAAGAAAAACAAATCAAATCCAGGTGAGTAGAATGAATGGATTTTTTTAAAAATCACAGTAGAGATCAATACATTTTTAAAATTACAGATAAATTCTTTTTTCAAGATTTTGTGTGATTTATTTAAATTTCAGATATTGATAAGTCAGTCTACAGTGTTATATATAAATCAGGTAATGAGGGCTTGAATGTGGCAGTAAGCCTATCTAATCTATGCAAAAACAGCATTTTATCAAATAAGTACTATTACTATTCCCATTTACATATGAGAAAACTGAGATCCAGAGAGGGTAAGTAATTTGCTAATTTTCTCAAGAGCACAATGCTAATGGCCAACTTCTAATTCAAATCTAGTCTGTTGAGCTCCAGAGCTCCAGTTACCAGCATTATAATAGACAAGAATCAGGAAAAAAATGCCTTTACCATGGAAGACAATGAAGAAATTGTTAACAGGAGAAAGTATTTTCAATCTTAAAGAATTTTTAAATCAAGGCAAATAAATTGTGATTGCAATCTGTCTAATAGCTATCAAATTAGCTTAAGACTTCCTCTGCAACAGATGTAAGAAAGAGAATGAGAATGAGTGAAGGGAAATTTGGACATTTCGAAATAAAGAGGAAAGAGTTCATATTAGATACTTTTTTTCAAGCCCACTCTTCCTTAACCATATTGTTTCTTATCTCCACTAAAAACAATGTTCATTAATATTCTTCTTCCCACAGATTCTTTATCCTATGAAATCAAAAGTTGTTCATTTAAAAGGAGAAATAAAATGACAAACATGTAGCCTGACTCATCAAGAAAAAAGAAAAATTATTAATATCAGGAATTAAAGAGGGAGGAAATAACTAGAGATGCTATCTATAGATGGAAAACTATAAAACATGGCTTAGAGAAATTAAATATCTAAATAAATAGAAACATATGCCCTTTTAATGGGCCACAAGATTTAATAGTGTTAACCTGACAATTTATCCTAAATTAATATTTAGACTCAGTGTAACCCCAAACACAATCTTAGCAGGGTTTTCTGTAGGAACTGAAAAGCAGACTTCAAAGTATATGTAGAAAACCAAAGGATTAAGAATAGCCAAAATAACTTTGAAAAAGAAAAGTTGAAGATTTTACACTGCTCATTTTAAAACCATTATAAAACCACAGTAATCAAAACTGTGTGGTGTTGGCTTAAGAAGAATCATATAAATCAACAGGAAATAATAGAGTTCATAAATAGACCCACATATTTATTTACCATATACATATATATACACACACACCATACATATGTATATATTTACCATATGTGGGTAAATATACAATATGTGAGTCTGTATATATTTACATATATATGTACTTACCACATATATATTACCATATATGTATATATACACATTGTGGTAAATATGAGTGTGTGTGTATATATATGAGACACATGTATCATATATATGGTAAATTTTTTTCAAAAATTGTGTCAAGGTAGTTCAATGAAAAATAGTATTTTTAATAACTGGTGCTGAAACAATTGGATATTCATGTACACACATAACAAAAACACAGAACAAAACTAACCTCAATTTTAATATAAGAGCATAAATGAAAATCTCCTAAAAATGCATCAAAAATCTAGTTGTAAAACATAAGATAATAAATCTTAGAAAACATAGTAGAAAATTTTTGTGACTTTGGTTAGGTAAAGATTTCTCAGTACACAAAAAGCAGAAATTATTAAAATCATTGATAATTTGAACATGATCAAAACTGAAAAAAATTGCCCTAGAAGAAAAAACAAGGGAGCCAAAGATTGAGTAAATATATTCAAAAAATATATTCAATAGGGCAATTTTTTCCAAAAAATAAAAACATTTAAAAAAGACAAATTTAATAAACCTCTTACTAAAGAAGATACGCAAATAGCAAAAAGCACATGCAAATATGCTTAACATGATTAGTCATTAGGGAAACGAAAATTAAAACCACAATGAGATACCAGTAAACCCCACTAGAGAAATTCAAATTGAAAAGACTAACAATATCAAGTGCTGGCAAGAATGCTAAAAACCTGTGACACCTATTAAATGATGTTTGGAATGGAAAATGGAAAATGGTGAAGTCACGTTGGAACACATTACAGAATATTTGTTTAAACAAACACCTGATATATAACTAGCTATTCCCCTCCTAGATATCCCTAGATATTGCCATTACCCAAGAGAGATAAAAATATCATTCACACACAGTCTCATATGTGAGTATTTATAGCAGAGATATTCATAATAGCTAAAAATTAGAAACAAAACATCAATAGGTGAATAAATAAACACACTGTGGCATATTTAACAATGAAATACTATTCATCAGTAAGAAATATTAAACTTGATCCTCACAACAACCTGGGATAATTTTAAATACATGTCTAGTGAAAGAAGTTAAACATTTTATAAAACTACATATTATAAGATTTTAGTTATATGAAATTTCTAGAAAGACAAAAGTAGTGACAGAAAACAAATTAGTAGTTATCTGAGTTTGGGTGTGAGGCAGGAGATTAATTATAAAGGGATATGAAGGAAGTGTTTATGTTGATGGAAATATTCTAAATTTGGATTGAAGTGAATGCTGTACACCTATATAAACATTAACATTTTTTTGAACTGTACATTTAAAATGCATTATTCCTACGGTATATAAACTATTCCTCAACAAAACTGTTAAGTTCATCTCTAAGATGCAAAAATTTTGAAAAATGTGTCTACACCTAATAAAAGAGCTTCAAAGCACATGAAACCTGACAGACCTAATCGGAGAAAAAATAATACATTAATAATTTGAGATATTAACGCCCCTTCTTCATATTGACAGATTTGGTATACAAAAACATCAGTAGGAATATATTAGATTTGATGGGAATGTTGATTACATGGTCAATATATTTGTCAAATTTGAATTGTACATTCAGGATCTGTTCATTTCCCTACATGATTTAACAATTAAAATCTGAATCATTTAATAATGCAATGGAAATAGATAAAAAGAACTGGATAAAGGTGATCATTAGATAGTGATATCATTGACAGAGGGTAACAAGTCACAAGGTAGAAAAAGAGCAAATCAAACCCAAATAAGGACTGTATCGTTTCTAAGGTACTCTTATTTGTCACACTTTCTTGCCATCCATAAAATCCTTATATAGTTGAAAGCATTTATGGCACTAACACAATTTTTATGATTGAATATCCTTATTTGGAAAAGATTTCTGGAGAAGATGACTGATTTGATTTCAAAAATAAACCAAAACTTGATATTACAAAACTACCACAAACCATTTTACTAATTGAACCTAGTATATTCGATTGGTAGGCTGGTAAACTGGAAAACATTTTCGAAGCACAAAACTCAAAAATATCAAAGAGAAAACAGTTAACCCCAATAAAAACTGTAAAAATTATACCAATAGAAAAAAAAAATGCCCACTATTGAAAATATATTAAAATATGTTAATCTCGAGAATAATCAAAATAAAATAAAAATATAATTGCATGACACTGAGATAGTTATTTTTTATCTATTGTCCACAGTTTTTTGTTTTGTTTTGTTTTAATTGTATTTAAATAGATGGGCATTGTGTTTGTTAGGGTTCTGGAAGTGGAGTTTTTGAAGGAAATTTAATAAAAGGACCACTTGCAAAAGGTATGGGCAGAGTTTAGCAATAGCAACAAAGGAAAGCATTTCTATAATGGGAACAGTGGGAGCCATTGCCACATCTAAGTTGGTAGGTGCAAGAGAAGTAAGACTTAACCAAAACCCCTAGGGAGAAGAAAGACCAGCATAACAAAGGCCAGATTACAGGGCTGTAGCCTTTATTCCATAGCCCTTGCAATCCAGGAAGGAGACAGAAAAGAGAATAAATATCCCCACCTCACTTTCTTCCTTCCATTGATTTCCAGTGGGTGCTTTCCTTTGGTTGAACTTCACTAGAAGCCAGAGGGGAATGGAGGTTCACACAGGACAGACTTTAGGGCACAAACTGGCATGGAACAAAGTAGGAGGTGGATGCAGAGGGACAAACATCAAATAAGCAGCACAGGGGCACTCCTGCAGGGGGAGTTGATGTAATTTTTATAAACTTTCATCAGGTACTTTGGCAAGGCACATTAAGAGCCTCAAAAATATTGCTCACTTTTGCTTAGTATTTCTATTCCTTGGGAATTTCTCCTAAGGAAATAGAACAGTATAACTATCTGTATTCAATTATGCTTACTGAATAATTATTTATTATAAAATATTTGAAATATTTTAGCATTAAATATAAATGAAAATATTGAATATATAAGCTCTGTAAAAAATATCTAATGACATGAAAAACCACTTACAAAAACTGTTAAATTTATTAAGCAGGAAATAAAATTATCTAGATAGTATAATAGCACCATATGGGTACAGGTTTGTTCACTCTTATATCTTCAGCATCTAGAACAGTGCCAAGTAACAGTATTTGTTATGTGCAAATATATATTCATAAGAAAAATCTAAGGAACATAGATTAAAAAAAAATTCATAGGATCTCTCTCTGGATGGTAGAATATAGGATGATGTTTGTTCCTGTCTATTATACTTTTAAAATTATCTTATATAAAAAAGACATCGTTAAAAATATTTTCTAATTTTGAAGCATCTTTATAGGGACTCTATAAAAACCTATAGGATTCTGATAGATCTGAGCTGTTTCCTTCCACTGAGGTCAATCACTGTCAGTGGGAAACCCCTAGGGAAGTCTAGAGATTAAGAATAAAATCTAAGGAAATATAATTTTAAAATTCACTCACACTTCTAGCAGCATTGGGAGCAACTGTAAGACTTGCACTCTTTTGATAATTATAATTCAACATGTTCCCTGGGGCTGTTCTGAGTCATCTTTGGTGGTGATAGAAGCCTTAGCCTTGAGTTTCTTTTCCATAAATAATCTAACATAGTTCACAATGATGGGAGTGAACTACCGTTTAGAATAGTTAAAGATTGTTAATGAAAACATTATAAATACTTTCAAAGATAAAGGTTAGGAACTCTAAAGGGTCATAAAAACCAAGTACAAATTTTTTATTTTGCCAGATTTGGACAATGAAGCTTAAAAACATTCAGCAACTTTCCTTATTTCATGGTATGGATAACAAAAAGCTATCTGCTGAGTCCTGGTCTAGTGTTTTAGTGTTTTTGGCATGTAAATATTAGTTTCAATAAAACAGTTCAAATCCCAAACTATGTCAATCTGATTGAAACAAGAGTTACGTAATAAAGAAATGAGCTGAATTGGCCATTTAGATTTAATTTGCTCTATGCGTGTGTGCTAATTCAAATAATGGGCATATTTTTTATTTTTTTTTTTTTTTTTTTTTTGTTTTTTATTATACTTAAGTTCTAGGGTACATGTGCATGACGTTTATATCATGTATAACTCCCCAGTGCAATCCTCCTCCTCCCCCCTCCCCATGATAGGCCCCAGTGTGTGATGTTCCCCTTCCCGAGTCCAAGTGATCTCATTGTTCAGTTCCCACCTATGAGTGAGAACATGCGGTGGTTGGGTTTTCTCTTCTGTGATAGTTGCTAAGAATGATGGTTCCAGCTGCATCCATGTCCCTACAAAGGACGCAAACTCATCCTTTTGATGGATGCTGCATAGTATTCCATGGTGTATATTGCCACATTTTCTAATCCAGTCTGTCACGACGGACATTTGGGTTGATTCCAAGTCTTTGCTATGTGAATAGTGCCGCAATAAACAACGTGTGCATGTGTCTTGTAGTAGAGTAATTTATAATCCTTTGGGTATATACCCAGTAGTGGGATGGTGGGTCATATGGTACATCTAGTTCTAGATCCTTGAGGAATCGCCATACTGTTTTCATAATGGTTTGAACTAGTTTACAATCCCACCAACAGTGTAAAAGTGTTCCTATTTCTCCACATCCTCTCAAACACCTGTTGTTTCCTGACTTCTTAATGATTGCCATTCAACTGGTGTGAGATGGTATCTCATTGTGGTTTTGATTGCATTTCTCTGATGGCCAGTGATGATGAGCATTTTTTCATGTGTCTGTTGGCTGTATGAATGTCTTCTTTTGAGAATGTTGTTCATATCCTTTCCCACTTTTTGATGGGGTTGTTTGCTTTTTTCTTGTATATTGTTTGAGTTCTTGGAGATTCGGATATTAGCCTTTGTCAGATGAGTAGGTTGCAAAAATTTTTTCCATTCTGTAGGTTGCCTGTGCACTCTGCTGGTAGTTTCTTTGGCTGTGCAAAAGCTCTTTAGTTTAATTAGATCCCATGTGTCAATTTTAGCTTTTGCTGCGTTGCTTTTGGTGTTTAGACATGAAGTCCTTGCCCATGCCTATGCTGAATGGTACTACCTAGATTTTCTTCTAGGGTTTTTATGGTATTAGGTCTAACATTTAAGTCTCTAATCCATCTTGAATTAATTTTCGTATAAGGGGTAAGGAAAGGATCCAGTTTCAGCTTTCTACTTATGGCTAGCCAATTTTCCCAGCACCATTTATTAAATAGGGAATCCTTTCCCCATTCTTGTTTCTCTCAGGGTCAAAGATCGATGGCTGTAGATGTGTGGTATTATTCTGAGGACTCTGTTATGTTCCATTGGTCTATATCTCTGTTGTGGTACCAGTACCATGCTGTTTTGGTTACTGTAGCCTTGTAGTATAGTTTGAAGTCAGTAGCGTGACGCCTCCAGCTTTGTCCTTTTGACTTAGGATTGTCTTGGCAATGCGGGCTCTTTTTGGTTCCATATGAACTTTAAAGCCGTTTTTTCCAATTCTGTGAAGAAAGTCATGGTAGCTTGATGGGGATGGCATTGAATCTATAAATCACCTTGGGCAGTATGGCCATTTTCACGATATTGATTCTCCTATCCATGAGCATGGTATGTTCTCCATTTGACTGCCGATTTCAAACTATGCTTGAGAGTTTAGTGTTTCCTCTGTGATGCCTGAGGGATTAAGGGGAAGGTGTATCAATCTAGGTCCAACCAGAAGAAGGAAACCACACAGTGAAACAAGCAAGGGAATTTTAATGTAACAAATCATTAAAGTATGATGAAGAGTAACTATAACATGTAAAGAGAACCTTAAAAGGGCACAGTATGCATGAGAGAGTATACAAGAAGGGCAAACTTGGAAAGGAGGTGGCCTCTCCCAGGGTGAGGTTCAGACCACATTGGAGAAGGCATGGGTGCAGCCTGCTGATTGACAGTGAAGCTCGCTGAGGTGCCCAAGTCAGAGTTAGATCACAGTAATTAGGCAAGCAGGAAACAACCTTGTGGAGCACGGGTGAGCCACAGCTGGTGGAGAATACACTGCTGGGAAATGGTGCATCAGCTGCTGGAACCAGCAAGAGAAGCTGTCTCCTTCTCCAGTGCCCCTCCAATGCCCTCGACTGAGAACGTTTAACATTGTGCTCACTGTAAAAAACGGTTTACAGAAATTCCATCCACTTTTGCAGAGCAGGTATTGAAAATTAACCGTAGACCTGAGAAGCAATAAATGATCATTGGAAAAGGAGGCTTATAAGATTAGGCTCTGGGTTCCCAGATCCATCAGAGAAGTTCTGCTCTTCCATGTTTAATAAAGACTCATTCCCAGCAAAATTTATGTGGAAGCCAAAACCACTGAAAGACATGATAGAAGAAAAGATACAGCAACATAAAACTTTTCATTTTAGACATAAAACTATTAAAAATGTTAGTGACATTGGAAAATTCTTAATATATAATACTACAGGTTAGAGAAGGAAAAAGGGTTGCAAGACAGAGCTCTAGAAAATAAGTAGAGCTAATAATTTGCACCAAAGTTTTTGAAAAATTAAAAGTACTAATTGTAATATAACAAATTAATTGAGTATTTGAATGAAGCTTACAAGTCTATAGACATCAAGCAAATAGAAAAGAAGAAACTAATTTTTAATGTTATATAACAAGGAAAATAATCACTCTTGGTCCTTAGTTCAGTAGTGAAAAATACTTACTGTGATGGTTAATATCAGGTGTCAACTTGATTGGATCAAAGGATGCCTAGAGAGTTGGTAAATTATTGTTTCTGCATGAGTCTGTGAAGAGGAGACTGACATTTGAGTCAGTGGACTGGGTGAGGAAGATGGACCCTCAATGTGACTGGGCACCATCCAGTGCCACTAGGGCAAAGTAGGCAGAAGAAGGTGGAATAATCTTGCTTGCTGAGTCTTCTGGCTTTCATCTTTCTACTATGCTGGATGCTTCTAGCCCTTGAACTTCAGACTGCAGGTTCTTCTGCCTTTGGACTCTTGGATTTACACCAGTGGTTTGCTGGGGACGCCTGGGCCTTCGGCCACAGACTGAAGTCTGCACTGTCAGCTTCCTTACTTTTAAGGTTTCTGGACTCAGACTGAGCCACTACTGCTTCTTTCTTCCTCATGGCCTATCGTGGGACTTCACCTTGTGATTGTGTGAGCCAATTCTCCCTAATAAACTTCCTTTCATATATACATGTATGCTATTTGTTCTGTCCCTCTGGAGAACCCTGACTAAAACACTTAGATAATCATGATAAACACTGACTGGACAAAGATTGTGCTGCCATTATATCAAATTATTGATGTAAGAGGAAATAAGAGTGACATTGGGGGCTAAATCTTTCCAAAATAACCAGACCAAAGATTCATTATGTAATGCCACAATAGGGAAACTGATAATTCCATATGGTTCTCTTTGTTTTAGAAATATGGAAGCAAACACCAAACACCATATAAAATGGATAAAAGTTTGCAAATGGCTCTGGGAATTGGAACTGGAGGTAAAATAGCTGACTAAGGGAACATGCTAAATTTCATTAAAAATGTTTTAGCTTAGTTTGATTATTAAATTAGGCACAGATTTGAATTTGAGAGGAACAAGCACAAATCTTATACATAGAATGATTTCTACAATGCAAAAGTCATAAGAAAAACATTGGAAGAAAATAAAACAAAAGTGATTGCTTCTGGGGGCTTATTTCTATATGCCATTTAACAATTTCTTTGTATATTTATTCCTTCCAAATTTCCTAAGATGAAGATTATCTTAAAAAATATTTAATGAACAAAGCAAGTGAAAGGTTAAGTGAAGTCATAAGATACATGAGAAGAGAAAGCATCAAAGATAAACTAAGTTAAAATGAGTGTGAAAGGATCATTCCATTGGGTAAGCAATATTAAATGACCATTGTGAAGCTAGTACTGAAAGAATAAACAAAAAAATGAATGAAACATTCTCCATTCCTTGCAGACACTTAAAATAAAAAATAAATGGAGGAAATAAGTTAGATATGTTTTGTTTTACTGAAAAGTAAAAAAAAAATTAAAGCTCAGTTGATAAGTTTAGAGGTCCTATAACTCAAATTCAGTCAAAAATGAAAGAATAATTCCTTCTCTGAGAAGTTCTGCTCTTCCATGTTTAATAAAGAATGGTTCCCAGTGGTTCCCTGCTCCTACTGTCAAGAATTGTTCACTGTAAATAGCTCTCATATACAATTATGAAGATTGTTATAAACTCCATAAAATATTATTCAATTTGCAAAATGCAATATTGGACAGAATTTTTTCTTAAAAGTTAATCTTGTGGATTCTTAGGAAATCTGCTCATCCAAATACCAGTTGTAATGATGATTTTTTATTCTTCTGTAGTATTTACTGTTTGCTTGAATTGGTTTTTTAAATATTAAGTCAAAAAAGGGCACTTCTTGCCGGACGCGGTGGCTCACGCCTGTAATCCCAGCACTTTGGGAGGCCGAGGCGGGCGGATCACAAGGTCAGGAGATCGAGACCATCCTGGCTAATGTGGTGAAACCCCATCTCTACTGAAAATACAAAAAATTAGCCAGGTATGGTGGTGGGCGCCTGTAGTCCCAGCTACTCGGGAGGCTGAAGCAGGAGAATGGTGACCGGGAGGCGGAGCTTGCAGTGAGTCAAGATCGAGCCACTGCACTCCAGCCTGGGAGACAGCGAGACTCTGTCTCAGAGAAAAACAAAACAAACAAACAAACAAAAACACTTCTCTCCTATATCTGCCTTTTATTCAGATGTGATTGACCAACATGCTAATGAAGTTTAAATGTCAGAGTCATTCCTTGTACGGTCCCCTTCTAGCAACTTGCTCTACATGTTTTTGTGGGATTTGCAAAAGCAGGACACTTTAATCAAAATTAGTTAAGACTGCTGAGTCTTTCCGCTTCGATTTAACTTTCGACACACTTCTGCTGTATAGGATCATATTTGGAGTGTCTATGAAGTAGTTGAGCTGGAAACAATTGGGTTTGATATTGTGGTCCACAGGGACCACAGTCATGTCTGTATATATTTGAGTTATTGTTGGCCATCCTGGTGTAAGTATGGCCTTCAGGATTACTCCTGCAGCCCACTGTGTTAACTCCCTCAGTGCTGAGACAAAAAGACACAGAGAAGAGGTCTCATGGAGCTATTAACCTGTTCTACTGGGGGTGACACACTGGAAAGATAGAGGTAACAAAGAAAAAGGGGGTTGAAATGCATAACATGAGAAGCTAGACTGAAAAATGTATCCAACTCTCAGCTATCATAAATAAAAGAAAGTTTTAATACAACTTCTACTCATATTTGACAGCAATAGCATGGCATTTATCAGACATTATAATAGTTGTGAAGATAAAAGAATATTTTAAATGATCAATAATGTAAAAATACATTTCAATCAAATGACTCAATTGCTCTCTAGTTTCTATAAAGTCTAAATCATTGACATCTAAAGTGGCAATCAAAGTTTTAAGAAGGAAAGAGCAAGAAGTCTATCAGGCAATTATTTAATTAAAATAAAATAACTGTCTTCTGTGTTTTGTGATTTTACCAGGACTTGACAGCTTTTGATAATTTGTAATTTATGGCAATTTATATTTTCTTCATAAATGTTAACTTTTGTACATAATTTTCTATTTGTAATTTTTATTATCTTTTTCTCATAAAACTGAGGCCACCCCCCTGGATTTTTAATTGTTATTTTCAAACGTTTACTATGCTATGTTTTATATAATTTTTAAAATGAAACAAGCTTTATATGGTTGATCTCAGTGTAGATCACCTCAATAGATTAATGGACCTATTCTCCCTTTTAGCTTCATGTGCAATGAGTTCAGATGATCCCGCAATATGAGAAAAAAAATTCAAGAAATCAACAAAACCTGAAATAAGTCAAAGGAAATAACAGAGTTTGTAATAAAATATTCTGTACAAAACCTCTGGATGGAAGCTGCCAACTGTTTCAATCCATTCCTCCACTTCCACCTACATTAACCTTCAAAAGGTTATCGGCCCCATTTAAAGATGAAAAAGTGTTACGTACCTATATAAGAACTACTAAACAGACAAACACAACACAAAACTAAATCCAAGAAAAAAGAAAAAAAGAAAAGAACATACATAAAAGATGGATGAGTAACATATAATATAGGAAGTATCTTAGAAAATACAGAATGATTGAAAAAATCAATTTCTGTTACCTCCATTGAAATCATAGGCACCTTATTTCTTTGGAAATATGACAATAAGACCAGAAATTAGACAAGTGTTCAGAAAGAGATTTTGATTCAGAGAAGAAACTGAGTGGCAGTATTCAGAAAATAAATGGAAAAGTATATATATACTACACAGAGTATCTTGTATGATATGGCTTAAACAAGAAAATAAAAACAACCAAAAATACAGACACATTGTGAATGATCTTGAGGAAATTAGAAATGGAAGGAAGAATAGAGACAAAAAGACAAAGAAATAAAGAGAGACAAGAGGCAGTGATAGGAAAACAAAGAATATCCAGCAAACACTTACTTCTTGTCTCTAAAGCACAACAAGAAAGATCTGAACCAGGAAAAAAATAACAGAATGCTTAAGAAAAAAGTATATCCTCAGAAAGATGCTGAAATAAGATGAATAAAGAATCACACAGGTACTGTGGCATAGAAAGTAACTTATAAACAACAGGGGAAAATCAAACTAGCCTCAGTCATCTCAATTCCATACAAGACCAGAGACAAAAAGAAAGAAACAGTTCTTCACTCAGTGTTGTCATCTGAATGTATCATTTTGAATTGTGGTCATCATCTTGGGACCAAGAGTCGAGCCAAGAGGAGAAATCAACATATAACAGTAAAGCTGATGATATATATATATTTGTTTTTGTTTTTGTTTTTGTTTTAAGACAGAGTCTCGCTCTGCCACCCAGGCTGGAGTGCAGTGGTGAGAGCTCAGCTCACTGCAACCTCCGCCTCCTGGGTGCAAGTAATTCTCCTGCCTCAGCCTCCCCAGAAGCTGGGATTACAGGCGCCCACCACAACACCCGACTAACTTTTGTATTTTTAGTAGAGACAGGGTTTCACTATGTTGAGGCCAGGCTGGTCTCAAACTCCTGACCTCAGGCAATCTGCCTGCCTCGGCCTCCCAAAGTGCTGGGATTACAGGTGTGAGCCACCGCACCTAGCCTACCTGATGATGTTTTTAGCCAACTCTGGATCCCTCCATCACCTTTGGATGATAAATTTTTCTTATTGCTTAAGCCATTGTGGTTTCAGTCCTTGGTTACTTGTTGAAAGCTTCCTACCTGAAGCAAAGAGGATGTAAATGTTGTTAAACTTCACCACATAAAAATAGTCATATAAGTAACACAAATCAGAATATGAAGGTAAAGATCAAGAAGGTTGGGAAAAGCTTACTAATTTCCTTATCTTTTACATCTGAAATTCAAAAAACACAATCTAAAATTGAAACAGCACAATTCCACCCTCAAAATTACTTTTACCTACCATTATAGAAATCGTTAAAGAATTGATACTTCTTATAGTGAAGAAATTGAGTACTTTTAGCAAAATGTTAGCACACTTCTCATTTCACTTTAGATGCTTTATGTTAAAATAAAAAAATTAATAATTTTAAAGAAAATCATACATAGTAGAGATTTGTTATTAAAATTCAACTTCAAGATACAAAATTTTAAAGCCTCAATTTTCTTCTTTTACATTTCCAACATATTATTAAAGGGAAAGAGGCAAAATTATGCACAAATCATAGGTTCATAAGTTGATTAATTTTCTCAAATTGTATATACTTTTCAAATCAAGAAATAGAATACAAGCAGGGCATCAGAAATAGTCAATAACGCAAAAGATCAGACCATGTCTCTCAGCATAAGCTAATTTTGCCTAATTTTTGAAACATATAAATGGAAACAACAGTATTATTTTGTGTCTATTTTTTTATGCAACCTTATGTTTGAGAGAGTCATCCAAATGTGCCAGGCATACTTACAGTTTTTTCATTCTTTTTGCATTACTATAGCATAATTTAGGTATTTATTTTACTGTTGATGGGCATCGAGGTAGTTTCCAGGTTGCGAAAATAATGAGTAGGGCTGTTTTGAACACTCTTAAATATATCCACTGATGTATAGATCTGTGTTTGTTTCTGTTGAGTGTATAAATAGAAGTAGTATGTTGCAAAAGTAAAGTCTATACAAATAGGTAGTTTTAATGTATGCTGGTAGTTTTGCAAACTGGTTGCACCAATTTACACTTCCCAAAGCCATGTCTATGAATATTGGTTATGCTACAGTTACCAACATTTGTATCTAGTTGATGAGTAATCCAGTTGTTCATATTTTCCTGTTTCTTGGCAATCTGTATATATCACAATATTTAAGTGGTTTTGGAATTATGTCCTCTTTTATTTGTCTGAAGTAATTTGTTTTTTCCAACTAGGGCAAGAAAGTGATTATTTTAATGTCTAAATCATGTATTGTGTGAACCCTTCCTTTAAAAATAGCTATATAAAGTCCAAAGGTTTGTCAGTTTTGCTTAGAATAACACCCATTCATCTTAATAAGGTCTATAATTTATTGCATGAAATTATCTCCTTTCAATTCTGCTGTACCCACAACATCTTTATTGCTATTTTCAGGTTACACCAGGTTTTTGTTCTTATAACTATTGTTATTACTTTTCTTTTTTCTTACCACAGAGTCTTTCTTCTGGTTTATTTTAATCCTCTGATTACTGATTATCCCAGAAATCACATCTCTGTTCAACTGTCATATAACAAGAAATGTAAAAGCAAGCCTAATTTTTCTTAGGCTTCAAAGTTCAACTTATAATTTGAAGGGTTCTGTTTATAAATTTTAAAAAGTTGTAAATCATATAACTTTTAATAACATTTGATCACCTTAAACATTTAGTTAAGTAAATCCCTCCATATATTCTACCTTTATTTAATGTATTTAATTTCCTTTTAAAATTATTTATATTTTTAATTCACTAATAAAAATTATAAATATTTATGGTATACAGCATGTTGTTTTGATATATGTATACATTGGGAAATAATTATACCAAGCTACTTAACATATCTGTTACCTCGTATTACCACCTTTTGGTTGTGATAACATTTAAAATCTACTCTGTTAGGAATTACCAAGCATACAATAATATTATTAAGTATGGTCACCACGTTGTACAATAAATCTTCAAAGCTATTCCTCCTGTCTAATTGAAACTTTGCATACTGTGACTAATATCTCCTCAAACCCCTGCCACCACCACCAGCCTCACCTCCTAGTAACCTCATTCAACTCAAATGTTTGACATTTTTAAATTCTACATATAATTGTATTACACAGTGTTTGTCTTTTTGTGCCTGGCTTAATTAACGGCATAATGTACTCCAGGTTCATCCATATTTACACAAAAGACAACATTTTGTTTTTTAAAGCTGAATAGTATTCAATTGTGTATATATACCGCATTTTTAATCCATTCATTTGTCAATAGACATACAGGTTATTTTCAGATTGTGGCTAGTTTGTATCACCCTGCAATGAACATGAGAGTGGACATGTCACCTCATAATCCTGTTTTCAATTCCTGTGGATATGTACCCGAAAGTGGGATTGCTGGATGACATATTAGTTCTATTTTTAACTTTTTAAAGAAACTGCATACTGTTTCCATCGTGGCTGTAGTAATTCACATTCCCACCAACAGGGTGCAATGGCTCCCTTTTCTCTACGCACTCCTCAACACTACCTCTAGTATTTTTGATAACGGGCATTCTAACAGGTGTGAGGTGGTATCTCACTGTCGTTTTAATTTGCATTTCTCTGATCATTAGTAATGTTGAACTTTTTTTTTCATATAATTGGCCATTTGTGTGTCTTCTTTTAAGAAATGTCTATTCTAGTCCTTGGCCCTTTTTTTTAATTGGGTTACCCATTTTCTTGCTATTGAGTTGCTTTTTTATAATAGCCACGTATCAGATGTATGATTTACAAATATGTTATCCTTTTGGGAGGCTAAAAGATTATTTCTATTTGTCTTTCTATCCTTGAGTCTTTATAGAGAAATATTTTATTTTGAGGACGTCAAACGGTAATAATAGTTATTGCTTAGTAGTGAAAATTAGTGATAGACTCTACTTTTATCTTTTTGCTCTGAGTAATTTTATAAAAGCAATAAAGTTATTTTATAATTTCAAATTGTATTTTCCACACATGGGATATGTGTGCATGCAGGTTTATCACAAGGGTATATTGCACTTAGGTAAGCATAGTACACAACAAGTAACTTTTAAACCCATTCCCCCATCACTACCCCACCCCAGGAGTCCACACTGTCTATATTCTCACGATTATGTTCATGTATGCTCAATGTTTAGCTCCTGCTTTTAAGTGATGTCATGCAGTATTTGGTTTTCTCTTCCTGAATGAATTCATTTAAAATTATGGCCTCCAGCTGCCAAGGACATGATTTCATTCTTTTTATGGCTGCATAATATTTCATGGTGTATTTGCACTACACTTTATTGATCCAATACACTGTTGATGGGCACCTAAGTTGATTCTGTGTCTTTTCTATTGTGAATAGCACAACAATAAACATATGAATTCAAGTGTATTTTAGGTATAAAGATCTATTTTCCTTTAGGTATATACTCATGAGATTGCTGGGTCAAATGGTAGCTCTGTTTCATGTTGTTGAGACATCTGCAAACTACTTTCCATAGTGGCTGAAATTATTTACATTCCGATAGTCTCCTTTTCTCCACAGCCTTGTGAGTATCTGTTGTTTTTCAACTTTTTGATAATAGCTATTCTGACTGGTGTGAAATGGTATCTCGTTACGGTTTTCATTTGCATTTTTCTAATGATAAGTGATGATAACTGGTTTTTTTTCATGTGTTTTCTGTCCACTTGAATGTCTTCTTTTGAGAAGTATCTCCTTATGAATGTTGTCCAATTTTAATGGGGTGATTTGTTTTTTGCTTGTTGATTTAAGTTGCTTATAGATTCGAGATAGCAGACTAGATACCTACGTATTTGTCTGATACATAGTTTGTGAATATTTTCTCCCATTCTGTAGGTTGTCTGTTTGTTCTGTGAATGGTTTCTTTTGCTCTGAAGAAACTCTTTAGTTTAATGAGGTTCCACTTGTCAATTTTTGTTTTTGTTGCAACTGCTTTTGGGTACTTAACCAAAAATTCTTTGCCAAGGGCGATGTTGAGAAGGGTATTTCCTAGGTTTACTTCTAGGATTTTTACAGTTTGAGGTCTTACATTTAAATCTTTCATCCATCTTGAGTTAATTTTTGTATATGTTGAAAGGAAAAGTTAAGAGTCTAGCTTCATTCTTCAGAATATGGCTAGCCAGTTATCCTGGCACCATATATGGAATGGGGAGTGATTTCCACATTGCTTGCTTTTGTTGACCTTGTTGAAGATAAGATGATTGTAGATGTGCAGCTTTACTTCTGAGTTTTCTATCCTGTTCCATTGGTCTATGTGTCTATTTGTTTTCTGCTTGTTGATTTAGGTTGCTTATAGATTCTAGATATCAGACTAGATATCTATGTACTTGTCAGATACATAGTTTGTGAATATTTTCTCCCATTCTGTATGTTAGGAAAACTTCTGAGTTTTCTATTCTATTCCATTGGTCTATGTGTCTGTTTTTATACCAGTATCATGCTATTTTAGTTACTGTAGCCTTATA
Source organism: Trachypithecus francoisi (assembly GCF_009764315.1). Lineage (NCBI taxonomy): Eukaryota > Metazoa > Chordata > Mammalia > Primates > Cercopithecidae > Trachypithecus > Trachypithecus francoisi. The sequence goes on along the minus strand of NW_022681465.1, from coordinate 174,383,316 downwards.
GTATACTTGCAGGTTTGATAGTGTGATGCCTCCGACTTTGCTTTTTTTGCTTGGGATTGTTTGGCTATGGGCTTTTTTTTTTTTTTTTTTTTTGGTTTCATATAAATTTTAGAATAGTTTTTTTTTTTCTTTTTCTAATTCTGTAAAGAATGACATTGGCAGTTTAAGTATAGCATTGAAAATGTACAATCCTTTGGGCAATATTGTCATTTTAACAACATTCATTCTTCCAACCCATGAACATGGAATGTTTTTCCATTTACTTTGTCATCTCTGATTTCTTTCAACATTGTTTTGTAGCTCTCCTCTCAGAGAGCATTCACCTCCTTGCTTAGCTTTTATCCTAGGTAATTCAATTGTGTGTGGCTATTGTGGGATTGCGTTCTTGATTTGAATCTCAGTCTGGATGCTATTGGTGTATAGAAATGCTACTGATTTTTGTACACTGATTTTGTATCCTGAATCCTTGCTAAAATCATTTATCAGTTCTAGTAACCTTTTGGTGGTGTCTTCAGAGTATTCTAAGTATAGAATTATACCGCCAGTGAATAGAGATAAACTTCTTTTCCTTTTTGGATGCCATTTATTTATTTATTTATTTATTTATTTATTTATTTATTTAATTTTTTGAGACGGAGTCTTCTGTGCCACCCAGTCTGGAGAGCCATGGTGCAATCTCGGCTCACTGCAACCTCCGCCTCCCAGGCTCAAGCGAATTTCCTGCCTCAGCTTCCCAAGTAACTGGGATTACAGGCACCTGCTACCACACGCAGCTAATTTTTATATTTTTAGTAGAGATGAGGTTTCGCCACGTTGGCCAGGCTGGTCTCAAACTCCTGACCTTGTGATCCTCCCGTCTTGGCCTCCTAAAGTGCTGGGACTACAGGTGTAAGCCACCAGGCCCAGCCTATTTATTTCTTTTTCCTGATTACTCTTACTAGGACTTCCAGTACTATGTTAAATAGGAGTCGTGAGAATGGGCATCTTGCCTTGTTCCAGTTCTCAATGGGAATAGCTCCAGCTATTGCCCATTCAGTACGATGTGGCTTTGAGTTTCTCATAGATGGCTCCTATTGTTTTGAGGTATGTTACTTCTTTACCCAGTCTGTTGAGAGTTTTTATCATGAAGGGATTTTGGATTTTATTTATTGAAAGTCTTTTCTGCATGTGAGATACTCATATGGTTTTTGCTTTTAATTCTGTTTATGTGGCAAATCACACTTATTGATTTTTGTATGCTGAACCAACCTCATCCCAAGAACAAAGCCTACTTGATCATGGTGCATTAACTTTCTGATGTGCTGTTGGATTCAGTGTGCAAGTAGTTTGTTGATTTTTGCATCTATGTTTATCAGGCATATTGGTCTGAAGTTCTTTCTTTGTCATGTTTCTGCCTGATTTTGGTATTAGGCTAATGCTGGCTTTATAGAATTGATTTTGGTATTAGGCTAATGCTGGCTTTATAGAATTAATTAGGGAGAAGTCCTTCCACCTCAATTTTTTTTTGGAAATAGTTTCAGTAAAATTGTGTGCCAGTTCTTCTTGTACAGTTGGTAAATTTTGGCTGTGAATCCATTCAGGGCTTTTTGTGATTGGTGTTTTTGTTTTTTGTTTTTGCTGATTCAATTTCAGAGCATAATATTGTTCCATTAAATGTTTCAACCTCTTTCTGATTCAATCTTGGGTGGTTATATGTTTCTAGAAATGTATCCATTTCCTCTAGACTTTTAAATTTGTGTGCATAGAGTTGTTCGCAATATTCTCTGGTGATATTTTGCCTTTCGAGTATCACTTGTAGTATCATCGTTATTTCTGATTATACTTATTTGGATCTTCTATCTTTTTTTTCTTTGTTAATCTAGGTAGCAGTCTAGTAGTCTTGTTTATATTTTTGAAGAAACAAATCTTGGTTTCACTAATTTTGTATATGGATTTCTACATTTCAATTTCATTATGTTTTTCTCTAATTTTAGTTTTTTTTCTTTTCTTCTGCTAGCTTTGGCTTATTCCTTTTTTGCTAGTTCCTTTTGGTGCTTAGATAGTTAAATTGAGATATTTCTAACTTATTGATGAAGGCATTTAGAGCTATATGCTTTCCTTTTAAACCTGCTTTAGCTGCATCACAGAGACTCTGGTAAGTTGTGTTCCTGTTTTCATTAATTTCAAAGACTTTTTTGATTTTTGCCTTAATTTCAGTGTTTACCTAGGAGTTATTCAGGAGCAAATTGTTTAATTTCCACGTATTTATGAAGTTGTGAGAGATTGTTTTGATATTGATTTCTATGTTTTAGCACCGTGGGCCAAGAGTGTGTGTGTATTTCGATTTTCTTTGAATTTATTGAGACTTGCTTTATGACCAAATATGTAGTTGATCTTAGAATATGTTCTGTGTGCTGATGAGAATAATATAAACATATATTCTGTGGTTGTTAGGTGGCGTGTTCTGCATATATCTTAGGTCTACTTGGTCAATTGTGGAATTTAAGTTCAGAATCTCTTTGTTGGATTTCTACCTCGAAGATCTGTCTAACACTGTCAGTGGAGTGTTCAAGTCTCCACTTTTGGTTGTCTAAGTTTTCTTACAGGCCAAGAAGAACTTGTTATATGAATCTGAGTGCTCCCATGTTGGGCGCATATATATTTAGCATAGTTAATTCTTATTGTTGGATTATACCATTTATAAATATGGAGTGCTTTTCATTGTCCTTAATTTTTATTGACTTAAAATCTGTTTTATATAAGAATAGCAACTCCTGCTCTTTTTTGTGTTCGTTTGCATGGTAGATTTTTCTCCATTCTTTTACTTTGCAGCTGTGGATATTGTTACACGTGAGATGGGTCTGTTGAAGACAACAGATCGTTGGGTCTTGTCTTTTAATCCAGCTTACCACTCTGTGTCTTTTAAGTGGGTAGTTTAGCTTGTTTACATTCAAGGATAGTATAAATATGTGTGATTTTGATTCTGTCATATTGTTAGCTGGTTGTTATGTAGACTTGATGGCATAGTTCCTTTGCAGTGCCTGTGGACTCTGAACTTAAGTGTGTTTATGTTGTAGCAGGTGTCATTCTTTCTATTGCATGTTTAGCAATATTTCAATGGGACAGATACTATTTGGTGTCTCCATTATTGCCCATTAAAAAGCAAAGCACAGAAAGATTAGGAAACTTTGTAACAGTACACAGTTAGCAAATAGTAGAGAGAAGATAAAATCTCAGTCCATCCACTATAAAATTGTATGAACTCACAATGTGTAGAAATACTCAGAATAATTTTTCCTCTTCAAGTATTTGTATTTATCTGCTCCCTTTGTGTTGTATATTGGTAAATTTACAACGTCTCAACCCTACAAAGATTATTTTATATGCAGACTTTCACTGATAACAAATGGGCCTCCTAAACTCATGTACCTTTAAACTACCTTAAATAATTACATAAGCATGTATTTACTCAGTCACTTTAGAGGATTTACTGAAAATTTTCTTAATGAAGACTTAGTTCTACTTTCTGAATTGCTACAAAACCTTTTTAAATTTTATACCCATACCCAAATCCTACAGATACTGAGAATTTTTGAAATATTTTTAATTGATTATTAATCACTGTGGGATGAATTAAAACTAAGTGTGCGCGGTGGCTCAAGCCTGTAATCCCAGCACTTTGGGAGGCCGAGACGGGCGGATCACGAGGTCAGGAGATCGAGACCATCCTGGCTAACACGGTGAAACCCCGTCTCTACTAAAAAAATACAAAAAATTAGCCGGGCGAGATGGCGGGCGCCTGTAGTCCCAGCTACTTGGGAGGCTGAGGCGAGAGAATGGCGTAAACCCGGGAGGCGGAGCTTGCAGTGAGCTGAGATCCGGCCACTGCACTCCAGCCTGGGCGACAGAGCGAGACTCCGTCTCAACAAAAAAAAAAAAAAAAAAAAAAAAAAAAAAAAAAAAAAAAAAAAACTAAGTGTGAAAAGAAAATGTGTGTGTCATCAGATTCTTTAACAGTTACCACTCAGATAAAGTAAATAGTGTGTTTCACAAATTGGATTAATTGAAAATCATACATTTATAACAATATTTAAAATACAGCATAAATTATCAAAGTTTAAGATGGTAATATTTTATGTGAGTTTGCCTTCATGTACACATGATAATAATATTCTTCTATAGTAATCTTAGAACAAAATACACTCAGATTGCATAAGAACTAAGTTTGATGATAATTTCTACTGAATTTTACTTGGGGCCATGCCCAATGCTTGGGTTCTACACAGGCTGAAATTTTTGTGTGTAAAATTATGTCAATTTATTTTCATTTTGGGAAAAAAAAAAACATTACCCTCAGTTTCTTAAAATGACAAAACCTCAACAGATTAAACCATTCAACCATTCAATATCTATTGCTAGAATATTTTGGAACACAACAAAGATATAGTTCAGTAATCCAAATTACCACAAGGCTAATTATCATTTTATCTTCATTATGTGAGCTGACTATAGCACTTCTTAATTCCATCATTCCTTTTGGTATTCTGGCAAAACCACCAGCCTGCAGGTGCTTTGACTGTGGCTCCTGGAATTCTGCCTGAGCTCCATCTTTGCAAGCTGACGTTGCAGCCAGAAAACAGATTAGATTATGCTGATGCTGAGCTGTGGAAAAACTGCTCAGTCCAGTATCTTATAACAATTCAAAATATCCATCAGCAATAGCCTGGCAGCATCGTAATTGAGGGTCAGTTTGAAGCAAGTTTAATTCCATCACATTATGAGGTATTGGCCATGTAAAGAAACTACTCAAGTGAGAAAAAGGGTGGAAAAATGATTTAAAGATATGCAAATTGTCAAAAATATAAGGAAGAAGAATAAAAGGGGTCAAAATGTATATAAAGATTGTTTTTCTTTCTTTAGCTAGTATATCTTAGCTGAAAGCTTCATGAGGTTAAAACCTTCTGAAGAATTGTTACCATGTTTCCCTGTCATTAACTGTCAAAGGGAAGATTGTGGAAATATGAAAAAAATGAATCTCCAATAAATTTCTGTGGCAACATATGGCAATATTCTATGCATGAAGAGAAGTCGCTCAGTTCTGATTTCTTGACAGGCTTACTCTGTGGTTCATGGATCATCTGTCAGAGGGTGTGGAGACAGAACACAGGATATGCACTGAATCACTCAAAGAATGAATGTATCAGTCAGCATCTGTTAATTATATGCTTGCATTTCCTACTGGCTCCTCATTACTTTGAAGGGAAACTAGCTCTTAGAAATAACTCTTTGGATATTGCCTGTGGTCCAGAGACAGATAACGGGTACATCTAGAAGAGGCAGAGCAGCTGAAGGTGAAGAGGGACTAATCACATCTTGAGTTGGTTACTTTTGGTGGAAATAGTTGTTGCACTAAATATATGAAAGTGGGAAAGATTGAAATTCCAAGTAATTTATCATTTATTTATGTGTGGTGGCTTTTCCCTTGGAAATATGTGTCAGATATTGTGTTATGTAGAATTATAAGATTCACCATCTCCTGGTGTACACATCCTCTGTACTCTTCCCTTGAGTGTGGGTAGGACTTGTAAATAAAATAGGATAGCGTTTCCATAATCGGTTACTAATTGGAAGACTTCCAGTTAATTAAAAGATTATCCTAGGCAGACCTAGTTTAATCAGGTGAGTCCTTTAAAAGAAAATGAAATATCACCTCCTGCTGGCGTTAAAGCCACAGTCTCCATAAATTCTACAGCTGCGAGGAAATGAATTCTGCCAACAACCATGTGAATGTCCAAGAGGATTCCCAGCCCCAGGTCTACTTGTGTAGAGCAGTAATTTAAGTCTATACTTGCAAGCTACGAGCTTGGAGCTTCGTGGGTCTCTCTGAGTTTACTTTTCCTGTCTTGACAAGGATTCTTCTTTAATGCGCTTCAAACTGTGATATAGGATGGCAGATACTTATCCTCAATTCTACATCCTTATTTCCTGTGTGCTTTCTAATCAAAGCCAAATACCGCATATTATATTTTCCTAGATTTTCATTAACATTTGATGGCATAAATATGTTAACACAAAAATATTATACATTCAGATATATACGAATTTTAAACTTATCCAATAATTTGGCAATTTTTTCACCTTGTTTTCCTTTGATAGTTCATAATAAAGGGTAAATAGATTATTAGGTATTTCTCATTGAAGATGACTTGCTGCCTGAAGCTCACAGTCTATACCAGAGCTAGTTCAGTGGTCCTGTGACTTCATAATGTCTATCAGCACTTCCTACATTCTCTCAGTGCTATATTCACAAGTGCCCCAAATGACTGCCATAGTACATGATTTTACTACTTGAAAGACAAAACTAATTATTCCGGATGTGTAGTCTGCTAAATAATGATAGCTGCTTTCAAATATTTTAAATAAAATCATGAGAAAAAGGAATTAGGATGTTATTATGTGATTCCAAGAAACAGAATTAAGATAATGTGTGAAGTTAGACAGAAACATCAAAAAAGCTATCTAATACGGTAGTTAATTAGGCAGAATTCCCCAACAAGGAAGGTATTCAAAGCATAGATAGATAAGCCTTTCTCAAAAAAGACCTGGAGAGCTAATCAGCAGTTAACCTTGAACCTAAACACCTTTATTTCTCCCAGCACCTCACGTAGTATCTCATGTATCGTAATTATCAAACAAACATTTGCTGACTGAATGAATATAAATAGGAAAATGTAATGTGTATACAATGTCAGTTTCCTTTTATATTTTCAGCATAGTAAGTACATGATATACGTTTTTACCATGAGATTCCACAGTTCTGTACTGAGAAATAGCACATATATGAAATTCATAATACATTTATCAGACAGATCAAACATCTCTCATGAGATGGAGACATGCAGGTCATTCTTTATTTCTTGATTGTTATACACTCTGTAGGGTGTACCTAGGCAGTCATTTAATAAAAGGAATAGAGAGTTTCTGATTTTGTTTGAAACTCCTTCTTTTAGAGCCTCAGCAAAAGACTGATATATAATTATCTAATGCTGGATGAGCTTTCCCTCATATTTCTATATGACTCTCTAATTTCCCTCTATCAAACCTGTAATGTGGTACAGAGTGGAGGAAATAGTAAAGAAGCAGGCCTACTCCTAATGGAGGAGAAAAAGCTTTCAGAAATTTTTCAAGATGCTTTTTATGAAGTGCCATAAAATTCATAACACCTCCTTTGACATCAGAGGGTTATGAGTTATGAATTACCTCCACCATGGAGAAAGCATAAGGTATACTTCTGTAGAGCAATAATTTAAGTCTATACTTGCTCATGCTGTTTAGAATCATTTGCTCCAATATCTCCAGTTTCTCTATACTTGCCACAGTTTCAGGCACCCACATTGCTGCAGGGTTCATCCTGCAGAGCTCACTTCCCTTGCTTTGCTCCTTCAGCTCAGTGAATTTTCTGAGACTAAGGTATCTACGTATAGAGCTGTCATGTGTACCTAGCTATCCCTGCAAAGAACTTCTGAAGGGCAAAGGGAAACTGCTCATCTTGACACTTCTTCATTTGAGAGACTTGGACGTGTCTTAGCATTTGTGCTATGAGGTTGTACCTGGTTCCTCTAAGATTGCTCTTCTTGTTGACATTCGAAAGAATTGTTCCAGTGTGGAAAGAGGCCATCACTAAAACCTTTTTGTACTGATCTGAAAACATGCAACTGAAAACACCAATTACATGATTTCAACATGTTTTAAACTAAGGGTTATGCAGTATGCAATCCATGGTTTTCTTTTTAACAAATACAGAAGAATTTATGTACTGTGTTAAAACATACAAAACCATTAAAACATTTTAAAAAGTTAAGCTTCTTCTGTGTGATGTTAATGATAAGTGTGGTCACATCAGAAGTATCGCCATTTCATGACTACAGAATACAAATAGAAAAAATAAACAAAAATAATTCTTTGTACCTTGATCAACCATCAGAAGAGATGGTATATAAAGTGTAACCAAAGAGAACAATTATAAGAACGAAGAGATCTGAATTTCATGTGCCATCTGCCTATTCTGAGAGCAAAATCTTAGGCTCAAACATACATGCAGTCAGTATATTAATTAATATCCAACTATAGGTGAACAGGACAAACATTGAGTCATCCAGGGACTTAAAAAAAACATATTCTAATGACACCTGGACAAGACGTCATTAAAATACACTCTCTGGGAGTGTTGTCAAAAAACAGGTATTTTTGAAAAGCAGACTCCTTGATTTTATTATTGTCCAGATTCAGAAACCAAACCAGGTAGATACTGGAGTTTGTTGTTCAGATTCTCCCTTCTGCAAGAGCCAAATGTTTCACACTGGCCTCTCCCTGGGTGCAGCCCACATCTAATTACTAGATGACGTGATAGAAGAAAGGCCTCATGCATGCCTCTATTTGGAGTAACTCTGAAGGAGTAACAGCTGTAAAACTCCCTGTGGGATTGGATATTTCTTTCATTCCCTCACAGGCATTGTTCCCAGCATTCCCCAGCAAAGATCCCTCAAGTAACTCTCCATATCATTAATAAAATCAATTTATCGGGGAACCTAATCTAAAATAGCTGGGTATTAAGTGGTCCTTGAATGCAGACTCTAAAATAGGCAATAGATTATGGTGGAGCAATGTGAGAAAGGTGTAGGGATAGGAAGAACTAGAAGTCCCACAACATTACAAGTTAGAGAGTGAGCAAGGTAGGCATTCAAGTAGAAAGTGGCACAAAGGGGTAAACCAAAGTCTCAGCAGAGTAAGCAGGACATCAGAGAAGAGAGTGACCCCCACAGAGTGTCTGAAGTGGAGTGAAGAGGAATTCTACCAGACAGAAGAGGTCAGCCTTTCATGGACTATTATAATTGAGGAAGGTTAAGAAAAAAGTCCCTCCAGGAATACAATGTCCTGTGCAAGCTCAACATTGGGTTTTGAAACCCAAACAGAGCAAGAAGGACATCTGTATAAGGAATGGTGAAACAGTAGCTCAGAGTGAAGAATCTGTCAATGTGAATTTGGTAGGATGTCTGTGTGAGTACTGTAGGCCATTGTTGAACAGAGGCAAAGTATTGTTTATGGATATAGATAGATAGGATATATATAGGATATATATATATATAGGATATATATATATATAGGATATATATATATAGGATACATATAGAGAGAGATAAAATGTATGTAAATGCCACTGTGTATATACATTTTATATATACATACTATAGCTCTGTGCCATGACAGTACCTGATAGCAGTGATACCCCAATGGCAATATATATACCTAACACCCATATTTTGGCTTCTAAATTTTATTATCAACTTAAAGGAACCAGAACTACTTAGAGAAATGACTAGAAATGACTGGTTTCTGGGCTGGGTCAGAGGAAGTACAAGGTGAGGCTGGAACATCTTTTTGAGACAAAATAAGAATATGCTCAAGAATGGTGGGACACACTGAAAGAACATAGAAAGCAGCTTGAACAGACTCCACTGGCCAAATTTGAATCAATTTCATCATCCACATGAATCGTTAATGGGAGCAAATTCCAGGTGCCTCTGAGGAAAAGTGGTGAGGAGAAACCCTCACTGGTCAGTGCTAACAATATTTTTTTTTTTTTTTTTTTTTTTTTTTTTTTGAGGCGGAGTCTCGCTCTGTCGCCCGGACTGGAGTGCAGTGGCCAGATTTCAGCTCACTGCAAGCTCCGCCTCCCGGGTTTCCGCCATTCTCCTGCCTCAGCCTCCCGAGTAGCTGGGACTACAGGTGCCCGCCACCTCGCCCGGCTAGTTTTTGTATTTTTAGTAGAGACGGGGTTTCACCGTGTTAGCCAGGATGGTCTCGATCTCCTGACCTCGTGATCCGCCCGTCTCGGCCTCCCAAAGTGCTGGGATTACAGGCTTGAGCCACCGCGCCCGGCCAGTGCTAACAATATTAATGAACTTAGACTACTGAGCAATGGTAGTGAATGGCTTGTCTGGATGGCCAGAGTCCTGGGAAGAAAAGATTGGTGTATTATAGAAAAGGATTTCTGGAAAAGAAAATGTTAGTGCAGACATGGAAGAGTGCATAAGGATGAAGGTTATTGCATTATATGTTAATACCCATTAGAGAGCAACCACAACAAAAGAGTGACTCAACCAGCTTGTGTCAATTAGGCTGTGCCATTGCCCACCCCAGTGAGTGCAAAATGAGCTCATGAATATAGTATCCCTGGTGGCAGAAATGGAGGCTACGCATGAGCCCAACAGCAAATACTGCTGATCACTACTGATTCAGCTACTAATGATACTAAATCTCAAAACTTTCTGCAATAGAAACTAATACTGAGTCCCAGATAAAACATCATTCTTTGAAGAGTCCAACTAGGCAATTGGTGGCAAGATGACTACATTGGACAATCTCTGTCTTAGGAAGGGCATCTATTAATATTGTTGAAGTGGAGATATGAATGCATTTGATTTGCCTCAACCAAAACTACTATCCAAATTCTTACTGAGTTTTTGATCCATCCACATGATGTCTATAACATCATCTTATCTAAATAAAAGGGTCTCCAGGAAGCATCTAATTTAGATGGATTGAGAAGAAAGAATAAAACTATTTTTCAACCCCCTGGCATACCTCCAGTATTATTCTTTAGAATCCTGTAGAACAAAATGCAAATAATAGCCCTGAAAAGGGAAGGGGAGAGAGGAGCAAAAGGGTAAGACATTGAAGGAACAGAAGCAGCAGCTTTTTATGTCGGGCACCTAGTATGTGCCCTAGGATGGAGGCTTTATGCATTTGATCACATTTAATTCTCAACAAGCACACAAAGAATTTATTACCCCAATTTCATAGTGGAAGAAGATAAAAACTAGAGGACTTTAGAAACATATACAACCACTATTGTGCCTACTGCCTGAACCAAAAATGTATTTCATCCATCCTAGAATCTCCTCTTCTATTTATAAGAATAAGGGTTAAAGGAGACAGGACTGAGAAGAGTGGCAAAGCATGTTAGGCTCTACTCAATCAATTATAAGTGGCTTAAGCATCAGAGTCTAACAGCTAATAAGGGCTAAAAATTATCAAACAGTTACTCTGTGCCAAGCACTCTCTTAAGTTACCTACATGGATTCTCTCATTTAATTTTTTAGGAACACTATCTGAGGAGAGATATTATTTACCTCATTTTATCAGTGAGGATACTGATGCTCAAAGGAGTTCAATAACTCATGGCTCACACAAATAGGGTAGCCCAGTGGTTCTCAAACTTTAGTATGGAGAACATACGGATAATTTGTTGAAATACAGAGTACCAGGTCTTATCTCCAGAATTTCTGATTGAGAAGGTCTGGAATAGAGCCTAAGAACATGCACTGCTAACAAGTTATCCTGTGATGCTGATGTTGCCATTCCAGGGGCCACATGGGAGAATCACTGGTAGAATCAAGGACAATATTCAGAGTCAAACTTAGGCATCCCAGATTCAGAGCCCACGTTTGACATTTTTAACAGAACTAATCTGGATAGGAATGAGAAATATTGTTAGTATCAACCTGACTTGCTTCACGACAGTATGCAAGAGGCATTCTGTGTTTCCATTTCCTTAGCCAAACCTTCTGCCAACCTATAGAAAATTAATTTTTCCTAATATTAATATAAATTATATTCAGTGGTTTATCCAAGTAAGCCTAAATAACAACTTATTTCCAAAGCCATCCAGAGGTTTACATTCTCAGGTGGTTCACACAAAAGACCCATGAGAGCAAAGGAGTGACAGGAAGTTGGTGGTGTCAGGCTAAAGAAGAGGAGTACCAGAAAGTGGGAGATGTGAGGAAAGGGAAAGTTAATAACCATTTCACTTACTGCAATTTCTCCTAAATTTGACCTTAAAATGGGACACCGTTGTTTTTCCTCATCCTTTGGGAATTAGAAGACAGATGAATAGACCCCCTGCCCTAAGAGGGGCTTGAAGTTACTTGAATCCCATTGCCTAGCTCTGTATAAGGTCTATATAAGCACAGATAAAATGTATAAACTCAAGTGGAATACAGGGTTTTGAGGAAGACATGGTTTAAAGTTGTATAACAATTAGAAAACAGCACCAAACAGAATATGATCAACTACATGTAGCATTGTTAATGTCAGTCCAGTAGAAGCCACAAAGAATCAAATAGAGGAACTTCAAGGTAGAAGCATCAACACTTAGCCCTGGGCCTCCCAAATGCCAAAATAATAGAATTCAACAAGGAAATAACTGAAGTAACCTTCAGGCAAACACCACAAAGTAGACGCAGTTTAATTCTCTAATTCTCTCTAGCACCTTGAACAGAGTATGTTCTACTGTCCTGGCAGTTTTATTCTTATTAACAATTATTAGCCTAGAAGTAGACATAAACAACTGTATTTTTTAAGAAGGAGAAGTACTATATTTTTTAACATAATTCTTCTGAGAAGCTAAAAATGCTTTTAATGTTGTCTTACTAATCTCTTTATCCACTTGAGAGTGAAACAAGTGTAATTAAATAGAAATTACCTCTACTGCTTTTAAAATAAGATAACTTTTGACCTATCTTCCAAAATACTCATGTTGTTCTATATTATCTTTTTTTTCCCAAAGAATTTTCTTCTCTTTAAGGTAAGAAGACATTTTTCAAACCAATACCATTTAGGGATTAACTAGTATATGTTTGGGGAAAAGAAACAAATAAAACCCAACTTGGAAATAAGGAAAAAAGATTTTTTAGTTTTTAAAATAATGTTATACTAGAACATTTTTCTGATAAGACTTCCTGAGAGTCATCTCATTCTCTCATGGAATATAATTCTGATTTACTAGTTACAGTTGATGAGGATTCACATGTGTTATAACTGTAAAGTTAGAGGTTGAGTTGTAGAAAATTAAGCAGGTGTCATTTTTTTCTGTTTGATAGAGAATATAACCCCTAACGGTTACAATTTTATTTCCCTGTAGTATTTTAATGTGTTTTATATCATATTAGGAAATCTTATTCCAGATTTCTTTTTCCACTGACCTTGTAAATCTTAATTTCTCATGTTCTCTTTGAATCAGGTTTTCATTCTGTGGGTTCCTATATGACTGTAATTAGTTAAATAAAACTTTGACACAGGCCACCTATTTGTATGAGTACTTTATAACAATTTGAGAGTCATGCATTTGCATGTAAATGAAATGAATCCATGTTTAAGCATTTTATCTACATTTTTTCTTCATCTTATATTTAACTTGGATGAAAGGCAGTGGTTTGAATGAAACTCAAATGAACACGGTAAGGTCAGCAATCATATCTTGGAAATCAGGCAACAAGACTTACATTTTTTGTTACCTTATCCAGGGCTCTGAAAATTACAGAGTATTCATGAATATTTTTATGTAAAGATTTAAGAAGTCTTAGATCAGCTAAATCAACTAAACTGCTCCCTTGGAACAGACGTATACTCTGTCTTGCAAAGACTGGTCATATCCCTGCACATTTTCATAGTCACTACGGAAACAAGGTTAATCTATTGCAAAGTTCTGCCAAATTATTGCAAATTTGGTAGCAGGAAATATGGCAGAGTCTTTATAAAAAGATGAGAATTTATTCAACGCTAAAACTCCAAAGTCCATATGTCTTGTTCTACTTGTACCACGGACTGGTGCACATTTGTAGCTCAATTCAATAAACATTCTGATTAGTAACAAAAAAACAAAGATGAGTAAGGCAGAGCTCACATCCTTGTAGAACATACAGTTTATTCCATTTTAAAAAATTTCATATGTATGTACATAGTGTCTTTTCAGTAACCACCTTTGAGACAAGCAGTAAATGATTTTTGCCTTTCACTTTGAATATTTTTCAGAAAAATCAGAATGAGAGACAAAAATAGATGCATAAAGTCAGCTGTTAATAAGTGCTAAGAAGAAAAATTCAGGGGAATAAGAAGAGTAAAAATTATGAAGGCTCTTATTTTATAAGGTCCTGGTTTGTGTGTATATGCTGGCTTGGGGTTTCTATGAGAAATTTTACATTTGGGTCAGGAACAGAATGAAGTGAGAAGGGAGTATTATTGATATGGAAAGGGGGCAGGAAAGTGCTGAGAAGAGAAGGGCGGGTCCCTAGCTAAGGTTCCACCCCTAGGCCTGTGCCCGTGGAACTAGGTGAGGACAGGCACTCCTGCCTTTGTGCCCAAATGCTTCATTTCCAAAGATCACCCTGGCCCATGATGCCCCCATCCTATGCCTATAAAATACTCTGAGATTCTAGGAGGCAGGCACACAAGTGGCTGGATGTCAAGAGGAACACATTGGCAGAAGAAGACACAAGCACCTGGCTGGCAACAGAATGTTGAGGGGAGTATGCAGTAGAAGGGCACACCAACAGATGCTGGCCATCCACCAGTGGAAGGCCGTAGAGGCTGGCCAGGGTAGTTGGAGGACAGCCCGGTCACCAAGCAGCCTGACTCTAGGGGAAAACATCTCCCTTCTGGCTCCCTGATCTGCTGAGAGCTACTTCCACTCAATAAAACCTTACACTCATTTTCCAAGCCCACATGTGATCCGATTATTCTGGTATACCAAGGCAAGAACTCTAGGATACAGAAAGCTCTCTGTCCTTGCAATAAGGCAGGGGTCTAACTGAGCTGACTAACACAAGTCACTTACAGACAGCTAAACTAAAAGAGCACCATGTAACACACGCTCACTGTGGTTTCAGAAGCTGTAAACATTCACCCCAGACACTGCCATGGGTTTGGAGCCCCCCAGCCTGCCTGCCTGTCTGTATGCTCCCCTAGAGGTTTGAGCAGTGGGGCACTGAAGAAGCAAGCCATACACCCATAGCGCGCCCTGCAAGTGGAACAAGGAAAGTTTGCCCATTTCATTATTCTTAATGTATACCGGGCCACAAACAAAAATAATATGAATATTCATTTCTGTCTTACAAGAGTGCTTCAAGAAAATTTCTAAAATATGTAAATAGCTATAAATTGAGAAATGAATGATAATCTAAAAGAATTTTTATCATAACATCATCTAAACACCGGGGCCTATCATGGGGAGGGGCGGTGGGGAGGGATTGCACTGGGAGTTATACCTGATGTAAATGACGAGTTGATGAGTGCTGACGAGTTGATGGGTGCAGCACACCATCATGGCACAAGTATACATATGTAACAAATCTGCACATTATGCACATGTACCCTAGAACTTAAAGTATAATAATAATAATAAATAAATAAAATAAAATAAAATGAATTTTTGTCTTTTTTAACTGTGTAAACACAGTTCACTATATAGTGAAGGATAATAATTTCTGTTTTCTGAGAATCTCTTTGATTCCTAAAATCAAAGTCAAAATAATTACATTCTATTATTATTGCTCAATTCCTCAAAACCAAATCAAAACTTAGCTTGCTTATGTTTAGAATACTAGTCCTTAACCTTGGTTGCACATTGGAATTACTTGGGGAAACTTTTTATATATATATATGTTTGCCTAGCTCCCCAAAACCAGATTCGTATGTACTTGGCCTGGGGTGTATTGTGAACATCACTATTTCAACAGCTCCCTAGATGACCTCAATGTGCTGCCAAAGCAGACCACACCTATTTAGACTATGACTTTACCAGTCAGTTTCCTGCTTGCATCTCCCCATGACATCCTCCTCTAAAGTTTCTAGTTGTCTCCTTTCATTTTTTGACAGAAGGCCCATGCCTTGTTCATCACATTAACAATATTTTACAACTCTTACTAACTCTTCCTGTGGGAGATTTTAATTAATTATTTATATCTGAAGACTTTGTTTTTGCTGTAGAGCTCACAGATTTTCTGTTTTAATTTAAATGAATCATTTTCTACACATAGTTGTAGTAGTCCATTCTCACACTGCTATAAAGAACTACCTGAGACTGAAAAGTTTATAAAGAAAACGAGGTTTAATTGACTCAAAGTTCCATAGGCTGTACAGGGGGCATGGCTGGGGAGGCCTCGAAAAACTTACAATCATGGCAGAAGGTGAAGAGGAAGCAAGCACATCTTCACATGGCAGCAGGAGAGAGAGAGAAAAGGGGGAAGTGCTTTTAAACAACCAGATCTCATGAGAACTCACTCACTATACTGAGAACAGCAAGGGGAAAAATCGCCCCCATGATTTAATCACATCCCATCAGGTCCCTCCTCCAACACGTGGGGATTAGAATTTCACGTGAGATTTGGGTGGAGACACAGAGCCAAACTATGTCACTATTCGTTGCCATCATCCTTGAATTTCTTTTATTGAACTCTTGGGTTAGTTCCACAATTGTATGTAAGCTATATCTAACTCTTTTGGTCCTTGTCCTTGTTTTCCTGGAATATACCTTAAATGACTTCCTTAGGAATAATGTATGAACATCCTTTCTGAGTCCTTGTAGATCGGAAAATGTTTTAATTATGCTTTATACTGGATTAATAATTTAGCTGTATCTAGAATTATAGGCTCAAACCTGATTTCCCTTGAAGATATTTGAAGATTTTTAAAAATTTTATTCTAACTCCTAAGGCTGTTGGTGAGCAGTATGATATGTCCCTCTACTCCTGCTAGATTGATTCTATTATTCCTAAAACAATTTACCATTTTCTGTGTCTCTTCTTTTAATTATATGGTCTATATCCATTTAATTATCTTTACCATTGCTAAACCTTCTATTCAGTAATAATAATTTCAAATATCCACATTATATTTATTTTCTTAATGTTTTTTTCTCTCAACATCTTCTTAAAATGTTATGGATACAAGGTAAACTTGAGTTTCTCTGAAAATTTTTATGTTTTCTCTTTTCCTTTTTCTGTCCTCTGAATTTTCACTTTTTCTTCCAGGATCAATCATGTCTTTTTTTGTCTTTTTCATATTGCTGTTTTTTTTTTCTTTTTTTTCTTTTTTTTAGTATATAGTTATGAGGTTTTAGCCTTTTATAGTTAAAAATAAGGGGGACAGAAAGAGTAACTTAGTGTTCTCAGTATATAGCTATAGCTTGATGACTTGTAGGATTTGCTATATGTGACAGGAGGAGGAGATTTTCACTAAGTTGGAACCTCCCAAAGCTCAGAATAAGGAGGACATCATTTTGGACACAAATTCTTATCCAAGTAGCCCTATTCTTCTTTGATAAGTTAACTTGATCTCCTTAGAGAAGAGCCTTTCTTTTTAATGGAAGGGCCCATATCAATATGCTGACAAGCTAGTGTGGAAGGCGGAGGCAAGAGATAGATGAGAATGCTAGTGCATATGCTTCATGATAGACTTTCAGTCAACCACCCGGTTTTTAGCCTCTTCTTCCACCACCATCTGAACCCAAATCTGGAGCGTCTGTGAATGCCACAAGGAGGCATCATCTGTCTCCCTTCACTGTGGTATCCCTCTGGGTATTCTGGGCTACAACGTCGTTCTCTATGCTTGATTTATAAAAATGCTCCCATTGACTTCTGTCTTCTAGAAATTTGTTGAAATCCATCATCCACTAATAACCTCCCTACATCATATTATCTTTACTGGTATACATTTATTCCTTTTAAATATTTTTTATCTGCTATTATACAAATTGTTTCTTACATGAAGGGAGAACACTAAGTATGCTTATTCTTCCATCTGAAGTCAGAAAAATTGAAGTTTCATTCTTCTGTTACCTCTTATAATTTAAGTTTGACCTAAAGTCTTCCCCAAATTGTTTCAATGATAAGTAGCAGATCCATCTACAACTGATAGATGAATTGCATCAAGAGTTTTACCCCGTATTGACTGTACTCAATTAATAACATCAAATCCAGATTTTTTAAATATATAAAACAGATAGTAGGACTAGAATAGAGTTGCTTATGTTGGATAGGCGGAGGTCAGCCTATGAGCCAATGTTTGTAGAAAGAGCTGGAGAATCATGAATCTCTCTCTCTCTCTGCTTTTTTTTTTTTTTTTTTTTTTTTTGGAGATGGAATCTAGTTCTGTCACCCAGGCTGGAGTGCAGTGGTATGATCTCAGCTCACTGCAACCTCCACCTCCCAGGTTCAAGTGATTCTCCTGCCTCAGCCTCCAGAGTAGCTGGGATTACAGGTGCCCACCAACGTGCCCAACCATTTTTTGTATTGTTAGTAAAGACAGGGTTTCACTGTGTTGGCCAGGCTGGTCTCGAACTCCTGACCTCATGATCTGCCCACCTCGGCCTCCCAAAGTGCTGGGATTATAGGTGTGAGCCACCACGCTGGGCCAATTCTTAAAGTTGGTAAGCCCAATTCTCCCCACAGACAGGGACCACATGAAATCCCCCTATACTCTTAAGCTTCTTTCTCAGTTCCTAAGACCAATTCAACATGAGATGGTAAAAACTGAACAGCATCTGCTTAATTATTTATTCTCTCTAGATCTAGACAGGGTTGAGGCTCTGCTTTGCTTGACACCTTTTTGTGGACTGAACACCTGCACATGTGCTCAGCCATTCTGATGCTGCTGCCTGACTGCCTTGAGTTGGTTGACCTGGATGTCCCACTTTTTGCTCCTCCCACTGTTGGCACAGAGCTCCCTGACTCACAGCCTCCATGTCACTGTTCACAGTGATTTGATGGCTCTGTTCTTTAAGCTTCTTGCTCATCAGCCCAAAATCCTGTCTACATCTTGTTATGGTTATTTTCTAGGACTTGTCTAGACCCATGAAGTATGCTACAAGTCAATTGATGCAAACTTTGAGATGGGATAGGATGACAAATTATCTGAAATAATCTTTAAGCCTCATTTCTGACAATCTCCACTGCCTCATCCCAATGTGAATTATCTCAACCTGCTGTAAGAGGCTTAAGAGTGGAGACTAAGTGTGTATTTGGATAAAATCACTGCTGTAATAATGATACACTTTATAACTATGGTAGACTGTTTGCTTCTTCACCCAAGAGTGTAGAAAATAACGGTACTACCTAAAGGTTTCTTTGAGACTTACAGAGATTATTTCTGTTAAGTAATTAGAACAATCCAGGTATTTGTTTTGGTTAACCATAGTGCCCACCTCTATATCATATGTACACTTTTGATGATCCTACTAAACTCACTCAATGTTCCCATGAGAATTTGAGTGTGGCTTCAGCCTGGGCATTCAGCTTGGTGTCCTTGATTCTGAATTGTATTCCTATCTCTAAAAGAAGAACCTAAGAGCTATGCAGCTGCCTATGAATAGTATGCAATTTTAATTACTGTAAATTGAGGAATATTTATATTACAACTTAACTTTTAAAATCGAAGTTAATTATTTTTGGAAAAACTGTTGCTTATTTTCAGTAAATGCTAACTGAATATTAACCTATGAAAATATATTATTGACATAATTTGGGGAGGAGAAACAATGGTAGGAATTTGGACAACTCCTCATTTAAAATTTGATTTTTTCCGGTATAATGAAGATAGGTATATTTATCTAGAGTCTTACAGCTACCACAGCTTGTCCTAAATAGTTAGATGAAGTTTCTAAGATTGTAGTGGTAAAGGTATTTTAATAGTTTTTTTTTTCAGTTATATTATGTTAATGCCGAGTAAGTTCTGTTTGAAAAAAATAGAGTAAAGAACAATTTTTTATGATTTAGTATAACTATTTCTTATAACCGTGGTTTCAGCCATCTAGCTGGTCACTATGTTTGCGGAGGAGGTTTCAGCCCAGTAATCAGTATTTTTAAAAGCTTCCAGGTGATTCTAATATACCAGCCTTTTGGGAAGACTCCTCTCATATACAAAACAGAGAATGTAAACACTTGCATCACATTTAAAAAGAGCAAGTATAAATTTTCAACCTGAATATAATGCAAGCTGACCATGGTGGATGTCACAGCAGTATTACTTACCAAGCTTGCCTCATCATAATAATCACCCAGGGCAATTATTGAAAATGGCCCTCTCCTGACTGAAAAAATCTTCTGATTCACCCCAGATTCAGTAGGCCTATTAGGAAAAACACACACACACACACACACACACAGAAATCTACATGCTAACACATATCCCAGTTGATACACATGATCATATATGTTCAGCAAATATGAACATACAGGACTTCGGTAAAGATGTAGGCTTCAGGAGACTGTAAAGTAGTGTTAAGCTCACAGGCATGTGCCAGAGTTCCTATGTGCACAACAACACTAGAAGTCTTGTCTTATTTGGAGTTATAGAAAAATATGTAGTGAGATAATGGAAACATCATTAGACATACAGGTGTTTGGATAACAAGATAATAGAACCCATCTCACCAGGGTGGCAGACAGCAGTTAGCAGCATAGAAAGGAAGTTGTACTGGACAATGCAGGTAACCATGGATCTCAGCCTCTCCTTGGCCTTGTCCCCATCCTGAGTATAAAGAATCACTTTGGCGAACCTCTCCTCATCTGCTAGTTGCCTTATGTTAAATACTGTTTTATCAATTTGTGTTCCAATGCTGGCATTAGTATGCAAGTATGAGGTCCATGATTTATATTTCACTAGTGGGTAAGGAATCACTTTTGCTTCTGAACACAAATGAGAGAGGATGTAAAAATAAGTTCTGCAGAGTCAACAAATGCCAGCCCAGTTAATGTTTTTGTAAACAAAGATTCTGGGGGAAATAGTACATCATTCTTTCATGTATTATGTGTGGCAGCTTTGGAACTGCAATGTCAGAGTTGTGTCATTGGAACATAGGTCTCTGCAATGATAAGAGTATTCCTATGTAGGCCTTTATAGAAAAAGTTTTCTGGCTGTTGTGCTAAGACTACCTTGCCACTGTGAAAGTATCCAGAATTGTGTCAACTCAGAACAAAGCAGAGTATGGGGCAGTGAGAGGCTGAGCCCTGAATACTGCATATATCTGAAGCTATCCCTACTCCTGGCCTTTTCAGTTCAAGACCATGAATTATTTTTTTGTTTTGCTTTGTTTTGGTTTTGATTTGTATTTTACTTAATCTATTAGAGTTGGGTCATCCTTTATTTATAACGAAAATAGCCCTGATTAGTAACAGTTACAATAATTAAAAATATACAGAACAGAAAAAAATCTAAATTTGTGTAGTTTTAAAATATCTAACCAACACTGGGTGACATTAAGAAGCTAAGTGCTTTTTGCAATGGATATCAAGACTGCTACCTAAAAGTAGCAAATGTTTGCAGAAACAATTGAAGACATACTGATAAGAGAATGATTTCTATCAATACCAAGACAGAGACAACATGCTAGCCATTCTGTGATGAGGTCTTCAACAACAGCCTAGAGAGGAGGGATTAATGGTATATATATTTTACATGCTAGGTAATTGTGTTTCATATTTGGTTGCTTGTATTAGCTGCTGGGTGAAAGTCATTTAGCTATAGAGTCCCTTTTTTAGTTTAATTCAGAAATGTGTTATGTTCACACATAACTCTCTGTCTTGTGGCACAGAATCTGGCACAAGGTAGATGCTCAGTAAATAGAACAAATGAGCCTAAACTGCCTGACCCAACATTTTCAACCTGGATACAGATCAGAGTAGTATGTAACAAGAGTATAAAGAACTGGTCCGTTCAGCTTTCTTATCTGAAAAGCACAGCCCGTAAATATCCTTCTACTTTTTCAAAGGGATAAATCACACTGACATATCCAGTCTATCTTGTAAATTCTTAATAGCAATGAGCTAAGCTGCTCAGTGCTTTCTGCAACCATACAGCCACCTTATTCATGGCCCCTGATCATTTTTTTTTTCATTTAAATACTGCTTACTCTTCACCTTATAGAATTGAAATAAGCATGAGACCTGGTGAGACTGATTTCATCTTCTGTTCACTGTATCTTCTTTTGGAGGAGATGCCCATCTTGGATTTGAAGGAAAAGGAAAGCCATTCATTATTGCATGAAGCAATAATGTTCCCTATGATATGATCAAGAATATAGTGAGCCTTTGTTTTTTCAGAGCAAGAACTTTCTATATTCCAGGCTTCATGTATAAAAATTGTTTCTGTGAGTCTAGTGCTTAATCCCTTTGTTTCCATTAGGATAAAACTTGCTTTACATAAATCTTCTTTGAGTCCTCAGTTGAGAACAAGAGGCCTTGGATGAGATTTACCCTAAGAGTCAGATATTCTTCATTTTACCGATAGCAAAGAGTCATATAGACCACTTGTTCAGCAAATCTCACTTGAAGATTGGAGAATAAGATTGATGATTAATCTTCCCAAGCCCCAAAGAAGACTTGTATTAATTACCTGAAGCACTTACCTTTAGTTGAGATTATTTTTATTTAGAAACTACCTCCTAAACTCACTGTATTACTCAGCGCTCTCCAGAGGGACAAAGCTAATAGGATATATGTACATATATAAGGAAGTTGATTAGGGAGAATGGGCTCACATGGTAAGACAGCAAAGTCCCATGACAGGCTGTCTGCAAGCTAAAAGAGAGAAGCTGGTAGCGTGCTCAGTCCAAGTCCAAAAGTCTCAGAACCCGGAAGTCAAGATTGCAGCCCTCAGTCTGAAGCTGAAGTCCCAAGAGCCCCTGGGAGGTCACTGGTGAAAGCCCAGAGTCCAAAGGCTAAAGAATCTGAAGTCTAATGTGCAAGGACAGGAGGAGAGAAAGCAAGCCCTTAGCTTGGGGTCAGGGAGACCGCCAGAGGACTCAGCAAGCTGCTTCTCTCTTCTTCTTCTGTCTGCTTTGTTTTAGCCATGCTGGCAGCTAATTCGATGGTGCCCACACACAATGAGACTGGGTGGTCCTCTCCCAGTCCAGTGACTCACATGTCAATCTTCCCTGGCAAATCCCTCATAGACATACCCAGAAACAATACTTCAGCAGCCATCTATGCATCCCTCAATCCAGTCAGTGGACACCTACTACTAACCATCATGTTCACCATGCACCTAGCTTACAACTTGCTCTCTATTGATAATAATAAAAGAAAAATTCCAAAAGAGAGAACATGATATCTGCATTCGTTATTTAGAGCTGTATAACACATTACCTGAAAACCTAGTGACTATAGCTAACAAAAATGTATTGTACTCAGATGACGGAAACCCTTAATGCCCTAACTTGACCACTAAACATTATATGCATGTAACAAAATCTTGTATATACCCTATAAATTTGTGTAAATAACAAAAAACTTAATGGTTTAAAACAACAGTATTCATTATGTCACAGTAAGTCAGGAATCCTAGCAAAGTTTAGCTGGGTCCTCTGCCCTGACTCTCTCACAAGGCTGCAATCAAGGAGCTGGCTAGAGCTCTCATCATCTCAAGGTTCAACTGGGAGCAAGATCCATTTACAAGCTTGCTCACCTGGCTGTTGCCAAGATTCAGTTTCTCATGAACTGCTGCACTTAGAGCCTCACTTTCTCAATAGCTATTAGCCAGAGGCCTCCCTCTTTGGCGCTTGGCCACATAGATCTCTCCATTGGGTAGATCACAACATGGCAACTGGTTTTTATCAGAGTGAGCAAGTGAATAAGGAAGAGAAAGTGCCTTCAACATGGAATCATGGTTTTCATAACCTAATATTAAAAGTGACATCCATCACTTTTGGTATATTCTACTTGGTAGAAGCAAGTCATCAAGTCCATCCCACATTTAAAGTGAGAGTATTACACAAGGTATGAATGTCAGGAATTGGGGGTCATTGGGAGCCACTTTTGAAGTAGGACTATTGCAATGTCTTTATGAATCAAGCTGCCAAAAGAGATTGCAATCGTCAGGAAAAATAGACCATAGTGTAAAAGTTTATTTGCTACATTTATCTGCTAGTCTTACACACTTTGAATACCATCCTGTTGCCCTCCAATTAGCTACTTACTTCTACTTCCTTTCTCAGTACACTAGAATGTGGCTAGACTTGGCTGTCAAACACTGTAAAAAGATTTGCCTCTTTCTTATCATGGACAGCTACTTTAAACTTACTTCTCACAAATCTCTCTAAACCAGGGGTCCTTAATCCCCATGCCATGGATTGTTACCCATCTGTGGTCTATTAGGAACCAGGCCTCACAGCAGGAGGTGAGCAGCTGGCAAACCAGCATTACTGCCTGAGCTCTGCCTCCTGTCACATCAATGGCAGCATTAGATTCTCATAGGAGTGAGAACTCTATTGTGAACTATGCATGTAAGCAATCTAGGTTGCATGCTCCTTCTGAGAATCTGAGGCCTGATGATCTGAGGTGGAAAAGTGTCATCAGCACCACTCCTGCCCCTGCCCTGTACCCTCAACAACAGTCCCTCTGATGGCTTCTATCATGACATCAAGTGCTCAGGTTTTTCCCATGCTCTCCCCTTGACTTTGAATACTACTCCATTACTCCCCAGTTAGCTACTTACCTCTATTTCCCTTCTTAAAACACTTGAATGTGGCTACTGCTGTCACCAAAGCACTGGTCCAATGCTTGTCAAGATTATCTGTTCATAGTGAAAGTCAACTGCTTCTTTTCAGGTCTTAGCTTAACTGGCTTTCTGTATCATTTAGTACTTCTGACTGTGACCACTTCTTAGAGATACTTTCTTCCTGAGGCTTCATGACATCATCCTCTTAGTGTCGCCCTACCTTTCTGTCCACTGTTTCTCAGTCTTCTTCACAGTAAAATCAGTCTGAGTCTAGCTTATAAATGTTCACTTTTAGATTTCTAGGTCAGGCCCTCTCCTTTTATTTTTTATTATGCAAGTACTTCTAGGAAGACTTTAGCCACTATTCCTATTTTAATTACCTTCTCTATGTGAACCACTCCTAAGTTTTATCTTCAGCACATATTTCTCTCTACTAAACCTCACGCTCCTATTTAACTATGTAAGAAACATCCATTTGGTAATTCGAGTTTAATGTCAAACTGAGTTCTTCACCTGCTTCAACCAAATCTACAGCTCCTAAAAGCCTCCTCCTCTCCATGATTAGAAGTTTTGCCAGTCAAGCCAGAATCCCCCTAAATCCTTGGCTCCTTCCTTTACATAAATGCATCTAGCCATCAATCATCAAGTTTCAATGAGAAGGAAAAAGAGATTGGGTACTAGGATAATCCTTACCTACTACTTCACAGTCCTCATACTCCACACTTAACCTTCACGTTACATGAAAATTATATCTGGATGACCTAAAAGGTAGGCAGAATAATGGGTTCTGCAAAGATATTCATGTCCTAATCTTCAGAACATGTGACTATGTTATATTACATGACATGAGGGAAATAGGCTGTAGACAGAATGAAGGTTGCTAATTAGCCTTAAAATGGGGAGAGTATTTTGTATTATTTGTGTGGGCCTAATGTAATTACAAGTGTTCTTAAAGGTAGAAGTGAGGGGTTCTTAAAGGTAGAAGAGTCAATATCAGAGTAATATAAATTTGACAAAGACTAACCCAGCTGTTGCTGGCTTTGAAACTATAAGAGGCTATGAGTCAAGAAATAAGGGAGGCCTCTAGGAACTGGAAAACTCAAGAAAATATATTCTCCCCTAGAGTCTCCAGAAGGGAACACAGCTCTACTGGTGCCTTCATTTTAGCCAATGAGATGCTTTTCAGACTTCTTACCTCCAGACTTGTAAGATAACCTGCTACATTTGCATTGTTTTAAGCCACTAAGATTATGGCCATTTCTTAGAGCAGCAATAGGAAATTAAACCATCTTATTTTTCATTGAGTCATTTTTTATTATTTATGTTAACTAAATCTGATAGACTCTGAATGATAGAAGTATATCATATCACTCTTGTTAAATAATCAAACCCAAGAGAAATTCCAAAATGCCTTTACAACAGGTGGGAGATAAGAAGCAAAGCTGAACCAGACCACTAAACAAGACGCTACTCAGATTCAATAGCCTATTTACCCTTGTTAGATTTTTTAAATTCCTGAAACTAAAGGAACTCAAGTTCCCTTTGAAGAGAATTATCTTCTACAAGGTTTTGGAACCAGGTCATTGTCATTAAAAATTTACCTCTCATAATATTTTTGCTTCAATTTCTATCATTTCAGTTTAGGAAATACTAAAACAAGAACAAATAAATTGTTCAGGGACAGAAAAAATATAGTTGAGAAACTAGATATACATAAAGCAAGGAAGAATGTGAGAGACGGTATAAAAATAAGATATTTTTTCTTATTCTTAATATATCTGAAAGGTAAATATTGGCTTAAAGTGGGTAATAGTAACAATGCATCACTTGATAATAGAATGTGAAAAAACAAAACAAATAAGATAAAGGTCATTAAAAGGAAGAAGAAATTTGGAATACTATGCTCTAAGTATGAATGAAGTAGTGCAGGTAGACTTAGATAAATTAAAAATGTATATTGTGGGGCCAGACATGGTGGCTCACACCTGCAATCCCAGTGCTTTGGAAGTCCGAGGCAGGCAGATCACCTGAGATCAGGAGTGTAAGAGTAGCCTGGCCGGCCGGGCGCGGTGGCTCAAGCCTGTAATCCCAGCACTTTGGGAGGCCGAGACGGGCGGATCACGAGGTCAGGAGATCCAGACCATCCTGGCTAACACGGTGAAACCCCGTCTCTACTAAAAAAAAATACAAAAACTAGCCGGGCGAGGTGGCGGGCGCCTGTAGTCCCAGCTACTCGGGAGGCTGAGGCAGGAGAATGGCGTAAACCCGGGAGGTGGAGCTTGCAGTGAGCTGAGATCCGGCCACTGCACTCCAGTCCGGGCGACAGAGCGAGACTCCGCCTCAAAAAAAAAAAAAAAAAAAAAAAAGTAGCCTGGCCAACATGGTGAAACCCTGTCTCTACTAAAAGTAAAACAAATTAGCCAGGCATGATGGCGGGTGCCTGTAATCCCAGCTACTCGGGAAGCTGAGGTCAGAGAATCACTTGAACCTGGGAGGGGGAGGTTGCAGTGAGCCAAAATCGTGCCATTGTGCTGTAGCCTGGGCAACAGAGTGAGACTCTGACTCAAAAAAAAAAAAAAAAAAAAAGTATATTGTGAACTCTAGTACAATCACTGTCGAATGCACAAATGAAGAAAAGGTGATATATTAAGGGAGGAGATAAAATAAACCAATACAAAAATGCTCAAATAAAACCAGGAAAGGAAAAAAAAAGAAAAACTAACAGAAAACACACACACACACACACACACACACAAATAGAAAGCAATTATACACGTGGTAGATATTAATTCAACTATATGATTAATCACTTTAAATGTGAATTTTCTAAATACACCAATTAAAAAGCAGAGATTGTCACAGTAGATTAATAAAATAAGACCCAACTAAATGCTGGCTACAAGAAAACTAAGTGTAAAAATCAGAGAAGTTGAAAGTCAAGAGGTGAAAATAGATGCAAAATACTAACATTTACATTAATTGAAAAAAAAATCAGAAATACCTATATTAATCTTAAAACAGATTTCAGAACAAGGAAAATGATCAGGGGAAAAGAGAAGTATTCCATCATGATACAGAGTTCAACTCTCTATGAAAACATAATCATAAATGTATATGAACCTACCTAACAAGAGCTCATCAAAATATGTGAAAGAAAAGTTGATAGAACAGCAACAGAAACAAACAAACCTACTATTATAGTTGGAGACTTTCAGACCCCTCTTTCAGTAATTGATACATCAGGCAGGCAGAAAATCTATAAGGAAATAATTGACTCAAATAACACTATGAATATACTAGCTGTAATCAACATTTACAGAATCCTGCATCCAAAAACAGCAGACCACACATTTTTTTCAAGGTCATATAAAATCTTCATCGAGATATAAAACGATCTTGACCATAAGACATACTTTCACAAATTAAAAAATAACAGGAATTATACAAATTATATTCTCAGACTATAAAAGAATTAAACTACAAATCAGTAATGTAAAGAAGTTGAACAATCCCAAATACTTGGATATTAAATAACACAGTCCTTGATATGATCTGGCTGTCTCCCAACCCAAATCTGTTCTTGAATTGTAGTTCCCATAATCCCATGGATCATGGGGATGAACCCAGTGGGAGGTAGTTGAATCATGGGGCGGTTACGCTTATGCTGTTTTTGTGATAGTGAGTGAGTTCTCAGGAGATCTAATGGTTTTTTAAAGGGTTTTGCCCCCTTTGCTCAGCACTTCTTTCTCCTGCTGCCATGTGAAGAGGGATGTGTTTGCTTCCCCTTCCACCATGATTGTAAGTTTCGTAAGGCCATTCCAGCTATGCTCAACTGTGAGTCAATTAAACCTCTTTCTTCTGTAAATTACCCAGTCTTAGGCATGTCTTTATTAGCAATGTGAGAATGGACTAATACACTCTTATATAACACATGAGTCAATAAGAGTCTCCAGAGAAATTTAAAATATTTTGAATTTAAATGAAAGTTATATCTTAAGTTTAGCCTAAAGCTGTCTTCTCACACATTTTAAGTTTGGTTTAAAGATTTACCCATATATAGTGAAATGAAACCTAACTGAATGTGTAAACAGACTGTAACCTACTCTGTGCCAATTACCGACTTTTGGTCAATTAAAGGTGGGTGACCAACCATTCAAATCATATTGAAATAAGGCAAACACCAAGCTGTAACCAATCTATTTGTTTCTATACCTCACTTCCCATTTTCTGTACATCACTTTTGTTTTTCTGTCCGTAAACCTTCTTCCACCGTGCTGCTGTACTGGCGGCTCTGTGAGCCTACTGTGGCTTTGGAGGCTTCCCGGTGGTGAAGCCATCTTTGCTCAATTAAGCTCTGTTAAAATTAATTTGTCTAAGATGTTTTTTTTTTTTCTTTTTGTAACAAATAAAACATCAAATATTGTAGTATACACTGAAAGCTATGCTCAGAGGAAAATGTATAGCATTAAATGCATATATTAAAAACAAAGTTCTAAAATCAATCATCTAAGCTACCACCTTAGAAAATTAGATAAGATCATTTCAAGCCTAAAGCAAGCAACATTTTAAAAATAAAAATTACAGTAGAAATCAATGAAATTGGGCCGGGCGCGGTGGCTCAAGCCTGTAATCCCAGCACTTTGGGAGGCCGAGACGGGCGGATCACGAGGTCAGGAGATCGAGACCATCCTGGCTAACACGGTGAAACCCCATCTCTACTAAAAATACAAAAACTAGCCGGGCAAAGTGGCGGGCGCCTGTAGTCCCAGCTACTCGGGAGGCTGAGGCAGGAGAATGGCGTGAACCCGGGAGGCGGAGCTTGCAGTGAGCTGAGATCTGGCCACTGCACTCCAGTCCGGGCGACAGAGCGAGACTCCGCCTCAAAAAAAAAAAAAAAAAAAAAAAAAAAAAAAGAAATCAATGAAATTGAAAACAGGAAACTGAAAGAGAAAATCAATGAAATCAAAAGTGCTTATTTGAAAAGACCAGTGAAAGTGATAAACCTCTAGCCAGGCTAACCAAGGGAAAAAAAGAAAACATAAATTGCCAGAATCACAAATACAAGAGAAGTTGGCACAACTGATTCTATAAACATTAAGAGGATAAAAAAAACATTATTATGAACAAGTCAATGCTCACAAATTTGATAGCTTAGAAAAAACAAACCAATTATTTGAAAGGCACATCCACTAAAACTCATACAAGGAGAAATAGAACCTGAAGTATCCTAGATATCTTAAGGTGATCAAAAAAATTTAATAAGCTTCCAAATAAGAAAGCACCAAGGCCAGATCGGATCACTGGTGATTCCATCATTAAAGGAGGCTGATTTAGGAGGATTACTTGAGCCCAGGACTTTGAGATCAGAAGGAAACAGTGAAAGAAGAAGGAGAAGGAGAAGGAGAGGGAGGAGAGGGAGAAGAAGAAGAAGGAAGTGGGGAGGGGAGGGGGAACTGCAGACCAATATCTCTCATGAAAGTAGATATAAAATACAAAGTCCTCAATAAAATATTAGCACATCAAATCCATATATATATATTTTTTTTTTTTTTACCCAGTCTTAGGCATATATATATGGCATATATACGGATTTGACGTGCTATATATATATATATATATATGTATATATATATATATATTTAGTTTGGAATAATTTAGTTGGAATATATATATATATATTCCAAACTAAAGAGATTTATTTCAGGTAGACAAGACTGGTTCAACATTTGAAAGCCAATTAATAGAATCTACTACATCAACAAGCTAAAGAACAAAATTACATGCTCAATAAATTGATGTAGATAAAAACATTTGACAAAATCTAATATGTATGTATGATAAAACTCTCCACAAACTAGGACTAAAAATATACTTCTTCAACTTTATAGAGAATACCTACGAAGTCTACACCTAACAACATACTTAGTAGTGAGAAACTGAGAGCTTTTTGCTAAGATTGGGAACAAGGCTAAGCTGTCCTGTCTTAGCACTTTTATTCAATATTAGACTGGAAGTACTAGTTCGTAATAAAGACAAGGAAAGGGAATAAGACATATACCGATTGGGAAGGAAGAAAGACCTAAAACTGCTTTTATTTGCAGATGACATTATTGTCTATGTCGAAAATCCCAAAGAATTGACAAAAAAAGAAAAAAGTCCTGAAATTATCAAGAATAGCAATGTTTCAGGTTATAGGTTAATATACAAAAGTCAGTTGTTATTGTATTACTACATGAGCAATGAAAAACTAGAATTTAATTTTTTTTTAATTACCATTTACAACGGCACTCAAAAATAAATACTGAGGTTTAAATCTAATGAACATGTACAAGATCTCTATACACACAGATGGCAGAATTCTAATGAAAGAAATCAAATATCAAAATATCATAAATAAAATACGCCTCGGAATCAGGGTCAAGATACCATATTCACTAAAGTAGGCAGAACCTCCGTAGGAAGCTCAGGATGTGCTTGATATTTCTCTTTATTCAATTTCCCCACAAGCTTCTGTACTCTTTGCTCTTCAGCTAATATCTTTTCCTATCATTAATCTATTGAAATATAACTTGGAAATCACTGTCAATTTCACTGTGTGTATGCATGAATGCACACGTGGGATGTACGTGTATACACATAAACACTTATTTTTGCTTGAAGAGCGCATTTGATTTTTTTTCTCTAGAATGATAAACCGATACATGCTAATTTTATTGTTTGAAAACCTATGTGCTCAGTAGCTATTAATGTTATAGAAGTAATTAAATAACATTATTCTCCTTCTGTTTACAATACCTGTTTTATCAATGGGATCTAACCACAATCAGTGTATACCAAACCTATGATGAGATAAACAACTTATTAAATAAATGCTCTTATTACATAAATGCTCATATTATGCAAAACTGCCCCTTTTCTCCTCCTCTACTAAAAAATGACTCCAGACAATCTTCATATATTATGAAAAAAACAAAAGAAACATTAAAAATACTACCAGAACTTGATATGGTATATGATAAAACTTATTTCTTACCCATTGCAAAAAAAGTAACTTGGCCAACCTGATTGTGTCAATGGACAAAATAATACAAGAAGTATACTCCAAGTTTGGTGAATAAGCAAAATTCAGAAAGATGTCACAGACTCAAAAAATAAGTTGAAATAAAGTAGGCTCGAGATTTAAGAAACAGAGTGGCATTGGATTTACTATTCCAAAGTTCAAAAGGCATGTCTGGGAAAGAAACTAGAGAATTACATATTTTAAGAGCATTAGTAGGCCGGGCGCGGTGGCTCAAGCCTGTAATCCCAGCACTTTGGGAGGCTGAGACGGGTGGATCACGAGGTCAGGAGATCGAGACCATCCTGGCTAACACGGTGAAACCCCGTCTCTACTAAAAAATACAAAAAACTAGCCGGGCGACGTGGCGGGCGCCTGTAGTCCCAGCTACTCAGGAGGCTGAGGCAGGAGAATGTCCTCAAAAAAAAAAAAAAAAAAAGAGCATTAGTAATGTTTTACATTTCTTAAAATCTATTAACAGTAGTATTTTTTACATGAAGCATCAGTTTTCATGGAGCAGTAGAAATGCTACTGAGTTGGATGTCTTCATTTGTTTAGAATCAAAGGTTGGCAAATTGAAAAAGAGTGTGAATTAGAAAAATAAAAATATTTGTCACATTCAATAAATTTCCAAATAGCACTTTACTCTGACAGTCATTTAGAACTGGATCACACACAGAAACTCTACACTTGGTAAAGAGTGATTGAAAAATCGTGCAAAGTGCTTTATTGGCTTCATGTCATTCTTTGAACAGCAG
This sequence comes from Trachypithecus francoisi, assembly GCF_009764315.1. Classification (NCBI taxonomy): domain Eukaryota; kingdom Metazoa; phylum Chordata; class Mammalia; order Primates; family Cercopithecidae; genus Trachypithecus; species Trachypithecus francoisi. The sequence goes on along the minus strand of NW_022681465.1, from coordinate 174,351,192 downwards.
CAAGTAATGAACTCCATTCTCAACAGAAAGAGGCCACTTGTATTCAAGGGCTAGTTACTTACATTCCTAATCACTAATGTCATTTTTCACTTTGCTGTTTCCTAAGTTAGAGGAGTTGGGGACTGCAAAAAAGATAGAGTGATGTTTTCCATTGTTCATGTTACAAGACAGCATATTTTAGTAATTAATGCCACATTTGCTAAAGATATTATCAAATTTGGAATAGCAGGAGCATTTACTTCTCAACACTGAAACATAATTCCAAGTTTCCTTCTGAGTTATCTAACAGTTCAGTATCCTACTACCTCCATCCAGAGCAGGTCATAATAGTTGGAATTAGCTATGTACATTTCCATATCTCCATAGAGACTAAAGAATAATCACTTTTATATGTAAATACATTTAGTGTAACTACCCTAGAGACCACAGCGGCTGCTGCAGTTATTAATGAAGCTGCACTTAATTTGATACTCATCCAAATTACTCTCCAGGAAAAATTCAAGAAACTGAACATGAGCTGAGTTCATCAGACACCACTCTTACAATGTTTGATAAACTGGGCTAGCATGAGTAAAACTGCTTATACTTTAAAACAGTGACTGTTTTTCTGGTTAGGACATGAAATGTGTAATTTTTTTGCTCTCCTCTCAAGGTTATTCAATCCTCTGTTCTGTGTGTGTTGCTTGAAGCTCCTGGTATCCACCTCTCTAGGGCCATTGCCTACTGTTCACCACAATATAGGCAACAAGAATCCTGAATCAACAGTAAAAGCCAAAGTGAGGATGGCCAGCTGCTACAGGGACTATGCCATCACCACTATCCTTTTGGCATTTGAAAAACTTCCACCAATATACATATACAGTTTAATAGGGTTATGCCTCATAGTAAACTCAGAAAACTTGGTTGACTACAACTTAGCATACAAATTTCATTCAAGACTCCCACTGAAGTCTACGGAGGGGCTGCTTAGTATTCTCTGAGGGCATTTACAGTGTAGTTCTTTACACTTACACTGTCACCTCCACAGGACTTTTCAGTTATTGCCTGTGAGAAATACTATTTTTCTTGACCATCTTTCAGTGTAGGACTTATTTGTTTCCACAGTCCTTTTTGCCTTCCTTATTCCTACCTCTCCTATTCTGTTTTTCTCAACCAGATAAATCATTAATTTCCTCTCTTCATTTATGTTTTCTGTTCTTGCCTTTTCTCCATCTCATATCTGTCAGTAAAAACTTACAATCCATTTCTGTTTGATTGGTTTCTATTTTGGCTAATGATTTTTTTTGGTTTTGAATGTTCCCCAAAGTCAAAACACCACAACAAATTCAGCTGGTATTTGGTAAAAGCAAAAGTTGTTCAGGATTGACTTGAGAAACGTGTTACTTCTACTAGCCTGCCTGCTGTAAAATCATAATGTCAGGCCCTGGCTTAGTAGTTGGAGCTCACAATTATGATTAATAACTGACACTGTTCCTAAACTGGCTACATTTTTGACTCAGAAAAATAAACATTTTACTAAGTGCTACCGAAACCTCACTTGCTGAACTGTACATAGGGCTTTCTTAAGGATCCAATTGAGCTGAGTAAGAATTAATTTAAAAGCTTAGATGAAAAACAGAGAAAAGTTAGGAGCTGCCCTTTCAAGAGTCTTTAAGGATCAGGGTTGATAATTCTCTCAACCTTCTCTCACTTGCTTACATGGAGAAGCTTCTTTCTCATTAGGAATTAGGTCCAGGATAATCTAAAAAGGATGAAACCTCTTATGTACTAACTGCTATGAATTACCAAATGTGGTACTTGCGTTATGAGATGTTTGTGTGTTGGGTGGTGCAAATTCATTTTGACAGGGAGAATTGGGACCACACGTACTTGTGTTTATCATTCCACGCCTGAGTTTTTGATCCAGTAAGATGTTTTGGTTTTTCCATAAACTATTTCAAGGAAAGAAAACAAAGACATAGATACTTATTGAAACTCAAATTTATCATCCATTCACTCATGAATACTCTGAGACCCCTACTAGTCCCCACATCAACCTGAAGGGAAAACTTAGAAGAAACTTGATTCACCAAACATGTTGTCATTTTAATAGTCTTTTTAATTGCAGAATTGCAGAAGAATTTTTACTTAAGTTCATATTAAATCCTTCTATTTTCTTTTAGACTGAAATCTCTACTCAATCACGGATTTTTTTCTTCTATATCCTTTTCGCTTACACAGTATTTAATCTCTTGCTCCAACCCTCTGTATTTTCCGTGAGTACTTAAACGTTTCCACACGTACTGCACAGTGTAATTAACACCACTACAATTGCTACCCCAAAACACATGTATCCAAATTCATTACAATGCTCAAAACAACAACAACAACAAAAACCTCAACTTCAGTGAGGTGTCCTTCTATGAGGACACTCGAGCTTTTGTGAATTCAAGTGGCTTTTGGAATCTCCTCCCTGAATCACACCTCCATACATTCAGCCCTTAAAAAAGAGATTTTGTTTCAAACTCTGCAAATTCTACATAAGACAAATATTGGTGAATCTAATTTCCTCTGTCTCTTTACATGCATGAAAAAATGTCAACACTGAATTTTGGTGTCTTTTAGTCATTCAAGTGAGAGGAATTTTTACCACATTATTTTTGTCCTATTTCCTTTATAGCACATTCATTGATTTTTGAAGATTTCTTTCTCTTAAGAATTTATTGAATTATGAAGAAAATTTGGCACTCTTGTTATCCTCACATTATTTGCTGATTCTGAGAGGCAAAGTAAAATTCTCTACCCCTCCTATGTATATCTCCCCCTTCTGTGTATCTGAATAGTAACAGAGAAAACTGGAGGATGGGTACATTGCTTCTCTCGTGCACCACAAACCCTGTATTTTCTGAGATTCTGGGGGAAAAAAATGGGTATTTAGTAAACTGACCTGTAGTAAGATTTCACTCTATAAATTACAGATAATACTGGGGCTCGTTCTCATAAAGACCACTAAGAAGTGATCTTAGAATTAATTTTTACAACATCTTGAATATTGTCTAAACCTTTTAGAAAAACACATTCTATTTAAAATGCTATAAATTATTAATCAGTTAAAGCATTTAAGATGTCATTTTTTATCTTGTTCTTCATTAACCAGTGCCCTTTTTTTCACTTGAAAAATACGTGTCCTTAATTTTCAGTTTAGAATTAAATTTGATTACCAAATGGCATTATCAATGATCTCTAATTAAAAACATACATTCTGAAAATATAACCTAGAATTTTATTCCTGTGTTAGCCAGTAATTGAGAGATGCATGATTTAGCAGGGTTTTTTTGTTGTTGTTCTTTATCAAAACATATGCACCAATTTATTAAGCATGATTTAGAGTGATGTAGCTTTTACAATTTTACATCATTTGATCGCTATCAGCAATGAAATGTACTGTAATTTAAACCAGGAGATAGCCATTAATCTCTAAAACAATGATCACTGACATTTAATAAAATATATTACATGAAAATCATCCCTTAACTGTACTTCCAATATACCCTATCACATCTGTTCTTCTATATACTTACTCTTATAAAATAAAACTGAACATTACTATTCTTTGAGGCTGATGGCTGGCCCAATAAGATTGGTAGTATAATTGCTAGTCTACTATTATAAGTCATGATCTAGTAATCTGATATAAAAGAGTTAGGCAATTTCAGTTTCATATCCCCATTATGCAACTCTAAAGGATAAACTTCTAACATGAGGCAAATGCATCACGCCATTAGACCCAGCCTTTTCTTTCTTCTCATTTTGTATCATATATTTAAGGTTAAATTAGCCACATTTCTGTGAAAACTGCCTTTACATCCTGACTTTTCTATTTCCTTAAATATGTGTGTTTTCTTCTAGTTACCCAGGCTTCACTTCTGAAGGTATTCCATGACTTCTCTCTTTCCTTAACACCCTACATTCAATCATTCTAATGCTTAGGTGTCTCTCATATTCATTTAGTTTTGTTTTTCATTTTCTATTTTAAAAAATCTGATCTTCAACAAGCCTGACAAAAATAAGCAATGGGGAAATGAATCCCGATATAGTAAATAGTGCTGGGAAAACTGGCTAACCCTATGCAAAAATTAAAACTGGACCCCCTCCTTACACCTTATAAAAAATTAACTCAAGATGAATTAAAGGCTTAAACGTAAAACCCAAAACTATAAAAACCCTAGAAGAAAACCTAGGCGATACCATTCAGGGCATAGGCATGGGCAAATATTTTACCATGAAATAGCAAAAACCAATTGCAACAAAAGCTAAAATTGACAAAAAGGATCTAATTAAACTAAAGGGTTTCTGTATAGTAAAAAGAAACTGTCATTGGAATGAACAGGAAACCTACAAATTAGGAGAAAACTTTTGCAATCTACCCATCTGACAATGGTCTAATATCTAGAATTTACAAGGAACTTAAACAAATTTACAAGAAAAAACAAACCTATCAAAAAGTATGCAAAGGATATGAACAGACACATCTCTAAAGAAGACATTTATGTGGCCAACAAACATATGAAAAAAAAAACTTAGTGTCAATGATCAATAGAGAAATGCAAATCAAAACCACAATGAGATACCATCTCACACCAGTCCAAATGGCGGTTATTAAAAAGTCAAGAAACAACAGATGCTGGTGAGGCTGTGGAGAAATAAGAATGCTTTTACGCTGTTGGCGGGAATGTAAATTAGTTCAAGCATTGTGGAAGACAGTGTGGCGATTCCTCAAAGATCAAGAACCATAAATACCATTTGACCCAACAATCCCATTACTGGGTATATACCCAAAGGAATATAAATCATTCTATTATAAAAATACATGTGCATGTATGTTCATTGCAGCACTATTCACTATAGCAAAGACATGGAACCAGCCCATATGCCCATCGATGACAGACTGGATAAAGAAAATGTGGTACATACACCACGGAATACTTACTGTGCAGCCACAAAAAGGAATGAGACCACGTCCTTTGCAGGGACATGGATGAAGCTGGAAGCCATCATCCTCAGCAAACTAACACAGGAACAGAAAAACAAACACCGCATGTTCTCATTCATAAGTGGGAGTTGAACAATGAGAACACGTGGACACAGGGAGGGAACAGCATACACTAGGGCCTCTCGGGGGTAGGGACAAGGGGAGAAAGAGCATCAGGACAAATAGCTAATCCAAGTGGGGCTTCAAACCTAGGTGATGGGTTGATAGGTGCAGCAAACCACCATAGCACATGTATACCTATGTAACAAACCTGCACATTCTACACATGTATCCCAGAACTTAAAGTAGAAATACATATATATATATATATATATGTATTTCTGTGATATACTTGGGGAACTATGAATACACAAGTACAAGTATATATACATATATATTATATATATTATATATATACACACACTAGCTTATTAAGCATGATTTAGAGTGATGTAACATATATATATATATATATACTCTCACTTCCACTTTCTAACACTTTGATCCAAGTCTTCATTGCATTCATTTGGATTATATTGGACTATATTCAATTGCTTTTCAACTAGTCTTCCTACATTCAACTTTCTACCCTCCAATCCAAACTCCTTACATCTTATACATTCATCATTTTAGCTCACATCATGTCCCTTCTATTTCCAGACCCCCACAGCCCCTAATTGCTTAAAAATAAAACCTGAACTCACTAATTTAACACTCAAGGCTGATCTCAAATTTCTTCCTGTTGTTTAAGATGCTAGTCATGACTTTTCCTCAATCACACCCTTACTTTTCCCCCTTCTACCATTATTCTTTGTCATCCCCTATACATTTTTAATATTCTCCATGTTCTTTTACCACCTGTTCTTCTAGATCACATCACCATACAGTTTGCAAGTTTCTCCTCTTATCTCTTAAGAGGGTTTATACTTGCAATCACCATGAAACACTGTCCCCTTTTTTCCAGTCTTTCAATTACATTTATAGGTTTCAAAGCTACTGACATCATCATGTTCTTTTCTGAATCTAATACAGGGTATATAGGTAGTAGTTCAATAAATGTTTCCAGCTGCCATGCTTGAAATAATAGCCTGCATATAACTAAGGGGTCAGAAACTATGGCCTGTGGGCCAAACATGGCAGCCCCCAACCTGTTTTTGTAAATTAACTTTCTTTGGGACATGGCTATGTCTATTTGTTTACATGTTGTCTATAGCTGTTTCTGTGCTACAACAGCCGCAGTGAATAGCTGAAGCAAAGGCTCTATGCCCACAAAGCCTAAAATATATACTGACTGGCTTTCACAGGAAATGGGCTGACTTCTGATAAAGTACATTGAAGTAAAGTGGGAAAAGATAAGCTTTATTTGAGTGCCTGAAGAGATTTCAGAAGTGCCCATTCCTGGCCCTCTGTTTCCATTTCTCTCACTGCCTTTGCCTCACTGCAAGCACACCCACCAGGTCTGTAAGGAAGAGGATGTTGGACTTAGCCATCTGAAGCTGAGCTTTTGTAAAGTGTCTCCCAGAAACACACCTGTTTATAAGCACTTACACTGTGATACCTTAGATAAGCTTCTGCAACCGATATTTAAGGCATCTGCTGATCCTCACATATGGCCACTGACAAGTGACAGCTGCCAATCAGTTGGAACTAACATATAAATTTCACTCACCACAAGACACCAGCTTAGAGGAGGGTGAAAGCAGTCCAAATGACAATGGCAAATGACCCAATTAACCATTAGAAATCATTTCAGTAGGAAAATTCCCCTTGATGTGCCAGAAGAGTACATTGAGCTGATTTATTTTATCAAAATAAAATTGATTTTGACAATTTCAAAACTTTAAAAAAAGTATGCTCCAAGTAAAGAACTTAAAATAGCACTTTTTACATGGGAACTGGAGTAATTATTTTTGTACTTGCGTATTCATAGTTCCCCAAGTATATCACAGTGCGTTCATATACATATTTATATATCTATCTAGCTATGTATTCTCATTTTCAAATCTAAACATTCATAGGCTTACATGTATTCCAATTTAAATTCTGGGTAAAAATTGCATTGATTATTTTAGATTATCCTAGCTACATATAGTTTGATGCTCATGTATTTATTCAGTGACTACTTCTTAGGAGTTTTCATGTTCCAAGCATGATAGAAATAGCATAGTACAGTAAAAAAGAGCACCAGATTTCTAGCAATCAGAACTGGGTTTAAATCCCATCTCCATAAGCTCAGTGACTATAGATAACTTATTGACTGTCTTTGAGACAAAATTTAGTCTTGGGTACAATGTGCAATATGGTATTTTCCTCTATGAGAGTTGTAAGAACGACATGTGGTGTCTGTATTAGTCTGCCTGGTATATATCTATCCACTTCAGGCTTCTACTGCCTTCTACTGGGAGTCAGTCCTGTGTGCTGACCTAGGAATGATCACTAGATCCAACATGGACCAACTATAGTAACCCTATATCCCTGGTAAATTCCCAAGGATGGACCTTTGCCCCATGTCAGGACAGTCAGAGTCCTTTCCAAGAATTTTTTATAACCACAGTTAGAGTACATATCTCTTTACTTATGAGATCATGAGACTGGAAGGACAAATCTAAGGATGTTGGTTAAAAATGCCTCATCGAGTAGGGAAAGATTGTAGGAGAGAATAAAGGTGATTAAAAAAAAAAAAAAAAAGATGGTTGGAGAGTGTCTGAGTTTCCCTAGTTCCAGCCCCTAGGTCACAAGGGCTGTCCTGAGGCCCAGTCCTTCCAATACAATGCCTTCCTGCTAAAGCTGGCTTGCTGTAGGTTAAGAATCCTAACTAAAACAATATAGAAATGCTTAGCAAAGCTCTAAGTCATTGAAAAACAGATATTCATGACCTTATCCTATCTCTGGGAAACTGAGAATGAGGAGATGAATAGTTTATGGTCCCTGTCTTCAAGATGTCTCTGATTTAGTGTGTTCATCACTTTTTAGACAGTAGGGGCCTTATTTCTTGTGTTTTTTCCCAACATCAAGAGCAGTGTTTGACACATACTGGGTAAACAATACTTATTTGTTGAATGCACAAAAGCATGACTAAATAACTGTGATACTGACATACTGAGTATCATAATAGATACATAAAGACATTCAAGAACATCAAGAGGAAACTTATCTGAAAAGGTTTTTGCAAGCACTGTACATAAAATGTATATGAGCACATAACAGGAAGCTAATTAAATTGTTGTTATGAGTTTTGACAGGAATTAGCTTTCCTGCAGTAATTAAGGAGAAATGCCAATATTCTCTATTTTTTTATATTAAAGAAAATACAGTTCTGACGACCAACTTATCAAGGTGGCACAGGGCCCAACGCTGGGCACAACTTGTGTTCCTTGCCCTCTCCATTGAATCTCACAAAGTACCTGTACTGGAAAAGTTCAAAGAGGAGGGTCCTGGCCTCAGACCACAATGCCACTGAATTACTTGAGGTACTGCTCTACATTGCCTCTCTCTTGCCCTTGTCCATCACCGTCTCTCAGACACCGTCTGTCCAGGTCACTGCCACAAGGATCATGCAGCAGCCTCTTTGAGGTTGCATTGACGATATTTTTGGCATAATGCCCAAAGTCACAGAATTGAATGGCCAGGCCTCCCCAAATACCCATTCTGCATATCATTGTGTACATCGCCAAGGTGCAGCATTGGGACAGACTTCTGATCTACACCACCAGGTCTGTCGCCTTCTTATTCTGATAGAAGCCAACTCCATAGAGGAACACACTTTTTCAACTTGACATCCTATCTTTTCTCTGAAGTAGCATGAAGATTGATTTCCCAAGTTCAGTTCAGCTAGACTTTCACAAATGGCCTTTTTCTGAGAGCACAAAGTCAAACTCCTTAGAGGAGGGTTTCTTTCTTTTATCTTTTTTTCTTTTTCCCATTGTGATCCCACTGGTGATCAAACAAGAAACACTTTCTTAGTCAATTTTTTTCTGGCACCTTTTTACTTATGAAAATTTGCTTTTCTGTATTAACGTAATCTTTTTTTGGTGTCATTGTAATGGTGATGGTGGTGGTGGTGGTAGTGATAAAATGAACTGAGAAAAGATGAACACAAACGCAGATTGGACCTTTTTTATTATATATTTGGAAGAAAATGCCTATTATGATGCATTTTCCCCAGGAGAAATATTACTTTAAGGAATTATAATTGCTGGTTTGAGTCCAGTAAAACAAAAGTTCTCTTGATACCTCAAACATTTTAGACAAATATGTTCATATTCCATTCAGGCAAAGATAAGCATTATTAGTCTAAATAAAGGTGACATGAGCAGAAAGTACTATGCATTGACACAGACAGAATCTGTACACTCCTTGTTTATTTCAAGTCTGACATAGTTGAGGGCTTTCAGATGTCATCCCAGTTTCCATATTTTGCACTGAAAGCTTCTTTAGCTGGAAACTCAACTACTAACCCACTGTAACTTCATCTGTTTTTCATGTCACTTGGTGATGAACAACCACAGCAACCTTGTATCGCTCCCTCTCAGTTCTGACCCTTCACTGAGTTTCCATAGCATTAGGTGAGCTAGATGTTCTATTCCTAGGCAACCTGTGGTAAAATAGAAATTGAAATACTAAAATACACCAAAGAGACTACAGCTTTTGGTTTATAATTTGTTAGGATTAAAAGAGGCAATAGCATCAACAGATTTAAAACTTACTTCAAAAGAAATATACTTCTAAGAAAGAAATTTATTTTCCTTTTTAACGCTAGACAGAGAGATTTTTTCTATAGTAAGAAATACTGGCAATTGACTTGATAATTATAAATGCAAGTAATCCAGGTACAACATCACAGATTCCCTATCTTTTGGGTGCAAAAAGTTATTTTAAAATAGAAAAAAAAGAGCTCAATAGCAAGAAACATGGAAATTCCCCAAACCAACCACAAGACTGATAATATTATTTTGACCAAAATTTTAATTCATTAGGTGCTTTTCTATAAAAATTAAATGAAAATATCTAGCCCACAAAGTGATGTACCTTTTCTAAAATTGTAGTGAGTTAAAATAGCATTAACCATATCAGCCTAACGTACTATTTTTTTAAATTTTATTTTAGTTAGCAATTTGTGAGATGTGATTAATCCTAAACTATTTTCAGTTTCTTTAACATATGTATCATACAAATGATTTATCAGTGCTTTAAATGTGCTGTGTACTTTATAAAGAATAGCATTTGGTATTACTTTGTTCTTTAAAATATTACGTGATTTGATTGGTTAGTGAGAAAAAAATTAAATCGCTTCCCAATGTTCATTTAGAACACATAAAAACTTAAAGTGCTTATGTCAGTAAATTTACTAAGTCTTATCACTTCTTCTTGTCTCAAAAGTGGCAAAACAAAAGAGGGCATAGAAGGAGTTCGAGACCATCCTGGCTAACACGATGAAACCCCGTCTCTACTAAAAAACTTTAAAAAACTAGCCGGGCGAGGTGGCGGGCGCCTGTAGTCCCAGCTACTCGGGAGGCTGAGGCAGGAGAATGGCGTGAACCCGGGAGGCAGAGCTTGCAGTGAGCTGAGATCCAGCCACTGCACTCCAGCCTGGGCGACAGAGCGAGACTCCGTCTCAAAAAAAAAAAAAAAAAAAAAAAAAAACAACAACAAAAAAAAGAGGGCATAGAAATACTTTGTCCCGTGGACATATTTTATGATAATATTAAAATTATGCAACATTGGCATATTTTGCTACAACTTGTAAGACAACTTTGAAAATAAAAAAACTTATTTGTAAAATATTATATTCAAATTGTCTAGCCTCCTGAATGATGATCAAAGTAATATATATTTTGGAAGTAATTCCTTAAGGAAAACTAACTGTGGAGCCTATGAGCCAAGTAATTGTATTTTTAAAAAGTATGTGATGCAAGGAAAAGTGAGTCATTAAGAAATATCCATGCTACATAACATAAGGTTGATATGCATTGTTTTTATGAAACATGAACATTTGGCCAAAATTTACACAGTGACAAAATAAAATAAGAAGCATATTTTTAAACCAGTCATATACATGTCTTAGGTTCCAAATGCAGTTGTTTACTTCCTCATAAATATATCTTTGCAAGAATGTTAGTTTGAAGCACTGACAATAAAACTTGCATTACTTTGGCCATTCCTAGCAGAGTGCTTACTTGGCTAACATTTCCACAAACTTCTGCTAGTTTCTAATCCTTGGCTAGCATTTAACAACTACAGGGAGAAAGGCAGAAATATTTTCAAAATATATGCCTTGCATATATACTTGCCTTTTGGATTTGCCTCAAAGTTTATGAACGTCTTTGTATACTTTTACATATTTTAAAACTATTTTACCTATCATTACAAATACAGTCTTCATTTTAGCCTAACTTAACTGATTAACCATAGGCTTATAAAATTAATGCTTACTGACAAAAAGTTTTCACTCATGTTCATTAAAGTAAATTTTAACTTAATCAAGGGCATGTCAGTTCAGGGCATTTTAATATGTTAAATTAGATTGTTCTAGTTTCAGAATCAGAATTTAGGTTATGTCTAATAACTTTTATATATGACTGGAACATACTACTTTGCAGTCTCATCTGTTACTTTTAATTTGAAGTATGAGAGGCAGAAGCCCACCAGATAGAAATGGAAGTAAAAAGAGTCTGCCTTTCACCAAGGTCTCAATCTCCCGCATCTTCTGTCAACAAATTCCTATGTGCCTAGGAGAGTCCTGTGCAGAGAGAGGACAGCACAATGTGGTTCTGTGTCAGTGTCATGACAAAGAACATGGCTATTAACTGCTGAGTGGAAACCTCTCTCAGGAGATCATGGCTTATACACAGTGACTTATCCAAAATCCCCTTATCCTGCTGCTACTCTTGCAATAGCTCAGTATCTCACCCCTAGAAGTAGCAATTCTTGAGCATTAGCTTCAGTAAAAATTAGTCTTTGGCGAACTGATGACTGCACTCTGGATCAAAGATCTTTAGATTACCTATTCTAGCTACCTTTACAAGTCAAGAGTCGTGATGGAATGCAAGCAGACTCTTTTACAAAGAGCTATAGCATAACATCCATTTATTGGTAGGAAAGTCTCATTAGGACAAAGACTTGACCTGTTCTGTTCTCTGCTGTAATCTCAGCATATACAGCAGAAACTATAATATAGCAGACACTCAAATATTTGGATAAAGGAAAGAACAATAAATGAAGGGTGAAAGGAATTTGGCATATAATGTACTGATGCCTGTGCTCTATCCACTGGGAAGTATTGACTCTAATGAGCAATGATGCAATCAGTGTGGATCTCTACAAAAATTGCATGGAGAACATAATTGTTAGGATTAAATCCCCTAGTTCTAGGTGTTATGAGCAATGCTAACTCTTACAGATGCCTACTAATGAGATTATTTCTCTCATACCCAGAGGAGGAATCTGGGGCCCTTTTCAGTGCCTACCAGTGAAGGTTCTAGAACCTTAAACACACTGATTTCCATTTATCTCTTCCAGTGCAGTACAAAAGTCAACCTACTTGTCTTTCTTCTCTCTACTCATCAAAACACTTAGAGACTCTGATTCGTATTATGCTTATGGGCCAATGAATAGAATATTCCAAGTGAATCTTGATAAAACTCCCTAAATCCAAATGTGAAAAAGAAAAAATGGGAGAGGTGATATAATTCCCATTCTTCACAGGTAAACCCTGGTTTCCACATGCAGTTTGGCCAAGCTTCTTTCCAAGTCTTCATATGCTGAAGGAAAAAGGATTAATTTTCCTAAGCTAAACCAAAAAATTTCTTTACATTTAATATCTTAGTCAGGTGGCACTGCTACCCATATCAGTTGCCTGTTGCTGCATCAAGAAATTATCACCAAAACGTAATGATTTAAAACAACAAATGTATTATTTTGCCCAGTTTCTCAGGGTCAGGAGTGCATTTATGACACAGAAATGAATTTATTTGGAAACTGCTAAGTTGAGCCTTCAGATGAGACTACAGCCCTGGCCAATATCTTGACTTTAATCTTGGTTGGCACTCACTCATGCTGTTGTTGGCAGTACATGATCCCTCACCACCTGGCCTCTCTACAGAACTCCTCAACATGGCAGCTTTCTCTCATGGGGAGCAATCCAAGAGAAGGTACAAAGAGCACTTAAGAAGGAACCACAGACATAGTATACCTAATCTTGGAAGTGGCCTCTCATTACAGCATCAACTCAAAGTCCAGAATTATTATCTAAATTAGGTTCATGTGTGAATGAGGACTCTTTGGGTAAAGTTACCTAAATACAGTTCCTATCTATCTGTAAACTTCTGTAGTTAAAGGGATAAGTCTTCACATGCACACCCCTAATGTGCAATAGAGTTACAGATGCAAGATAACTGCTATAGACACTACTGTTCAAAAAGGGAGAGAGTGGAAAGCACAAAGATGTCACTTCTCCTTAGAAAGTCTTAAATTCAGTCAGGCAAATACTTGAAGTTCCTTGATAAGGTCTCAGGACTTAGGAATGATGCTTCACAGCTATTGGCTCTGCCCTCTGGCTCTTGGTTCCGTACCCTTTCCCATCTTTTCTTATTTCATGAGAAATATCATGTGTTGGTAACTGGCTAGCTTTCTCAGCCTGCTTCTTGCCAGTAGAATTTAAGGCCCAAGGACATTTCTTCATCCTTGACATTTTGCTCCCCTCAGTTTGAGCTGGTTATACTACTGTAGCATTTCTGAATCAACAGCATGGCCCTCTGGTGAATTCTCTTGGAATTCACTCTGTATTTTAAAAGCCACATTCACAAATCTTTTTAAGAGAAGCCCATCTCAGAGGCTCTGATTTTGATTGGGAGGACCTGTGAGGAACACCCTTATTTTCTTTAGAACACTTTGTCTTTTAATATCCTGATACACCACCTCAGATCTTTCTGAAACTTAAAAATAATAATAAATAAATAAATAAATAAATAAATAAATAAAAACAAAAAGGATCTTACGGTCATACCCTCAGCTTCACTGTGCCTTCTAGCAATATCTTAGGTTTGATTCTTGCTTGGAAGCCATTTCTTAATTTAGCATAACTGGCCTTCTGTAGAAACTGAGAATTTTAAAAACCATCAATTCCTGACTCTTCATGTTTAAAAATCCTTCCCTTAATCTACCTTTTTCTGTTTGCAATTTACCAAAGAATTCAGATAGCACTTTTATCTCTTTCCTTGGAAATGTTTGCTAGATCATTCAGCTCATTAGGCTTATTTTTCACTTTCCATATTACTGCAGGCATTAGTGTTGGTAAATGTCTGCCACTAGATAAAAAGCACTGCCTTTCCTCCAACTTCCTATAATATTTACCTCATTTTTCCACAAGGCTTCATGAGTAACTCTATCAAAGACTGTGAGTCTTCTACTAATAACTTATTTAATTCACTTTAGACCTTCCCTAACACTCTCCTTAAAGTCTACTGCAAGTTCCAAAACCTCTTTCACATTTCAGGTTTTTGTTTCAGTTGGACCTCATTTTTGGTGCCAAAATCTACTTTGTTTTTCTGTTTCTATGTAACACAAATTACTCATAAAATTTGGAAGCTTAAAACAACAAACATTTGTTATCTCACATGTCTGTGGGATGCAGCTTAACTGGATATTTCTGGCTCAGGGACACTTAAACATTGCAAAAACCTGTTGGCTCTGGCTGCAGTCTCAGCTGAACTAGGGGTTCTTCTTGTACACATGGTTACGGGTAGACGGTTACGGACAGACCTCTCTAAAGGACTTCCTCAAAAATGTCAGCTGCTTTTCTCCAAGTTCAGCAACTGAAGAGAGAGCATCCAAAACAGAAGCCATGATTTTTTATAACATAATCTTAGAAATAATATTCCACTGTAATCCCAGCACTTTGGGAGGCCGAGACGGGCGGATCACGAGGTCAGGAGATCGAGACCATCCTGGCTAACACAGTGAAACCCTGTCTCTACTAAAAAAATAGAAAAAACTAGCCGGGCGAGGTGGCGGGCGCCTGTAGTCCCAGCTACTCTGGAGGCTGAGGCAGGAGAATGGCGGGAACCCGGGAGGCGGAGCTTGCAGTGAGCTGAGATCCGGCCACTGCACTCCAGCCTGGGCGACAGAGTGAGACTCCGTCTCAAAAAAAAAAAAAAAAAAAAAAAAAAAAAACAAAAAGAAATAATATTCCATCACTTCCACTACAGTTCATCAGAAGCAAGGAAGTGCAGCCCACATGTGGGAAGAAATGATTACATAGGGAGTGATAAACAGAGGAGATCATTGGAAGCCATCTTAGAGACTGTCCACCACAAAGAGTCAAAGGACTTCGAAAATAATTTGTTCATTAAGAAATGAATTTATGGCCAGGAGCGGCGACTTATGCCTGTAATCTCAGCACTTTGGGAGGCCAAGGTGGGTGGATCATCTGAGGCCAGGAGTTCAAGACCACTTGGCCAACATGGTGAAAATCTGTCTCTACTAAAAATACAAAAATTAGCCAGGCATGGTGGCACATGCCTGTAGTCCCAGTTTGAGTAAGGAGAACTGCTTGAACCCAGGAGGCAGAGGTTGCAGTGAGCTGAGATCACGCCACTGCACTCTAGTCTGGGCGACAGGGTGAGACTCTGTCTCAAAAAAAAAAAAAAAAAAAAGAAATATGAATTTAGGTTTAAAAACATACCATCACTAAGGAGCTTGACAAGTTGGTGATTTTTTTGAGTAGTAGAAAACATTAGTCAAGAAGAAACAAAAGCTATCATAAAACGGTAAAAATAGCACACAAGAAAGAAATCATCTAAATAAGAACCATTATAATTTTGAGCAAAATATTATGTTTAAAACAAGAACATTTATTTTATCTTGACATTGAAATATCCTTAGTCATGTAACAGGCTTAATGATACATGATTACATTTTCTTCCCTACAGTGTTAATCACACCATTTGGTTCTGAATAGTAAGAGTTATATAAGTTAAACAACTTAATACCTTCCCAACAAAAATTTTAGAATCAATACATAGAGAATTGAAAATTTAACTAACTTTATAAAGAGATATTAAAAATTACAAATATAAAATATAAAAGTAAGATTATTACTGTGAAGTATAAAGTGAGAAATGGCAGAGGA
This sequence comes from Trachypithecus francoisi, assembly GCF_009764315.1. Classification (NCBI taxonomy): domain Eukaryota; kingdom Metazoa; phylum Chordata; class Mammalia; order Primates; family Cercopithecidae; genus Trachypithecus; species Trachypithecus francoisi. Next base: position 174,335,053 of record NW_022681465.1, on the reverse strand, counting down.
TAATAATTTCCTCCATTTTAATAGTGATGAGCCAAGAAATACTGATATGGTTTGACTGTGTCTCCACCCAAATCTCATCTTGAATTATAGTTCCAATAATCTCCATGGGTCAAGGGCAGGACCAGGTGGAGGTAATTGGATCATGGGGGCGTTTTCCCCCATGCTGTTCTCCTGATAAGTGAGTTAGTCTCAGGAGATCTGACGGTTGTATAAGCATCTGGCATTTTTCCCTGCTGGTTCTCATTCTCTCTCCTGCTGCCCTGTTGAAGAGGTGCCTTCTGCCATGATTGTAAATTTCCTGAGGCCTCCCCAGTTATGCTGAAGTGCGAGTCAATTAAACCTCTTTTCTTTGCAAATTACTCAGTCTTGGGTATTTCTTCATAGCAGTGTGAAGACAGACCAATACAAATACCCTGTACTTTTAATTAGGCATATAATAGAGTTAAATATATTCTTCAAAATTATAAGGACAGCAATAAAATAAGTGAAGTATAAGAACAATAAAATCGATGTGAGACATACAAAGAAGTATAAAGAATATACATTCATACAGGAGTTTGAATATATTATCTAATGCAATAAATCAAGCAATAGAACTATAAACATGTTATTCTGTTTTATGATTGTGATGAAGAAGGTAGCCTAAAAATGCTTTTAAGGGATGTAGAACTGGGATTATAGAAGCTTGTAGGGGTATAATTTTCTTTTAACTTGATAACATTCTAGAATGTTTGTATTGTTATACATGTCTAAATATTATTTTTTAAATTCACAATATAAAAATAGATACCTGTAATACAAAATGTGGATGCTGTTTGTTAAGTGCATCAATAAACTGCTTTAGTTCTTAACCCTTTGTTGTATCCATTCTCCAAAGATGGGCCTTCAGCAAACCTCCTTTTAGTCCCCTCAATATGAATCTGGTTCAGATCTTTGACCTGAATATGGCTGATTGAAGGTGACAGATGTGATGCTGTATGGATTCCAAGGCTAAGTCATAAAATGTCTTGCAGCTCCTGCCTGGGTCTACGGGACTTTTCTCTAGGAAGTCAGCAGATAGGTAAGATGTATGATTTCCCTGAGACTACCATGGTATAGGGAATCCCAACAGGGGGAAGTGCTTGGCAAGACCCAAGCTAAGCCTTAGATATGTGAATGAAGAAACTATCTTAGACATCTGTTCCAGTTGAACCTTCAAATATCTCCAACCCCAGACACCATGAGAAACCCCAAGTGAGGACTACTCAGCTGTTCCTGGCCAATCCATAAAACCATGAGAATCAGTTGTTCTAAGGCACGAAGTTTTGAAGTAGTTGCCATTTAGCAATAGATAACCAGAACCGCCCCTAATTTAGATACTACTTCTAGTTAAAGATTAGTTGATATATTTGAAATGTCTCTCTGTCTTCAAATGTATCTTTATAGCTGATGTTCTATATTTTCTGGTTTATTTCTGCATCAATCTTTTCGCCTGGGTTTTGTCATCAGTCCCACTTTTGCTGTGCATCCCTGAGTCATGGCTGGAACTTTGCCACTCATTCCTGTGATGCTCACTCTTGATCTCCTGTGTGTTCCTCAGAAGAATACTTAAGTTATAATGGAAGAGCCCAGGCATAATCACAGATAACTCAGGGTGGGATCACCTTGGCAAATTAGCCATGTTTCTGACTCTGATCTTCAGTGCTATAGGTCCAAAACTTGCTTGCATTAGTGTCCAGAATTGGTCAGGCTCCAAATAAACCAAAGATCCATGTAATGCAGAGTTTTATAAACCAACTTTATAAGCCATTAACCTGCAAACCAGAATGCTCAATTGTACTTTACACTTAAAAATTATACATTTCATTGGGATGGGATAATCACATTTATCAACTAATTGTGTCATTTCCTGAAGGAAAATCTATTTAAAAAGCCAAATTCAAATCCAATTTTGCTTTGTACACATGGAATCACAGCAGTGAGAATTAACAGAACTATTTTAATGACCCATGACATCAGGTTATGACAATGAATCTATAAGACTTGTTACAGGCGTCTCTGCCAATAAGGAAAGCAAGTTGAAGCAGTTTGTAAGTGACCTCTCTTTCTGGACATTAGTGAAAGGGCAAGTCAACACAGTCATCTTTTCTGTCATCTTTCCTAGACTACATGTTGACCATTTCCTCTTTGTGGACTTGTTCTTTCTTTGCTTGTTAATGTGGGGTCTCATTAGGACAGAAGCAAACTCTATTAACTGAATCTTGTTTCTGGCCTAGAGAATGTTAGGTCTCTGAAGTAACCTAAGCATGCCCTAGTAAATTGTTAATTTCATACATCATGTATTAATTTGGTGCCTATCATCACGACTTAAGAGCTTTTCTGCTGGGATATCTAAGAATCACCACCAGTAATCTAAATATCATCATGAGAGAAGCAGTCCTGGGTTCTCATTTTGGGCTCATCAGCTCCAAAGTCAAAGCAAACCAACAAGAATGCAGTGAAATATTAATAAATGCCATATTCACAAGCAGTAAAATTTAAATAAACTGACAAATTCAAATAGACAAAGAAGCCCCAAATGCAAATTTGAGAAGAAACAAACTTTTATTCAGTCAAAAAATAATATAAAATTGTATTAAAATGAAACTGTTGTTTCTTAGAGATACTTATTTTATGTATCCCTGGTGTAATACAATCGATTAAAGCAAGTAGTGGAGAATCTATGTGGAAATAATTTTATTTCATATTCAGGGCAATGCACTTATTCAAAACAAGGGAGTCTGGCCATTAAAATGATGTAAAACATCATATGAGGTTTACAATATAGTATTCATTAACCTTAAACTCAATTATTGTAATATCACTGAGCCAGTATTGAAAATGTGATTGTATATTTCTTTCTGACTTATTCATAATCACCCACGTACATCTTCCCATAGGAAAGTAATCATGAAATATGACCTACAAGCCACCAAATTCATGAAGGTTTTGTTTTTTTGTTTACTTTGCTTTCCAAATGTGACATTCCAGGTTTGGTATTTTATTACATTGTGCAGAGAGGAAACTAGCCTAGAAAATGTCTCTTTTTTCAGGCAGTTCTACAGAGGATAAAGAAAAATCCAAGGAAGGAGGTCAGTGCCGGAAAATTTAAGTCATTCCCAAGAATGTTAGTCCCTCAGAACACAGCACAAATGAAAATTTACATATGATTTCAGGATGGTGACTTAAAGTATTCAGAACTTTGGGTAGCAGCTACATATCCCCGAGATAGCCAGAGAATCTCAAAATTTCCCCTAGTTAGGTGATCAATCACTCATTTATTCATCTATTATTTTAATAAAACTTTGTTGAGTACCTACTATATGGTAGACACTGATTTAGAAGCTGAGGATAAAAATATGGAAAAATAACAGTGTTTACCTTTAAGGAGTGATATGGCTTGGACCTGTGTCCCTACCCAAATCTCACCTTGAATTGTTATTCTCGCAATCCTCATGTGTCAAGGGCGGAACTAGGTGGAGGTAATTGGATCATGGGGGCGGGTTCCCCCATGCTGTTCTTACGATTGTGACTGAGTCTCAGGAGATCTGATGGTTTTATAAGCATTTGTCATTTTCCCTGCTGGCTCTCATTCTCTCTCCTGCCATCCTGTGAAGAGATGCCTTGCTTCCCCTTCACCTTCTGTGATGATTTTGGATATTTTGAGGTCTCCCTACTCATACTGAGTCAAATAAAGCTTTTTCCTTTGTAAGTTACCCAGTCTAGGGCAGTTCTTTGTGGCAGTATGAAAACATACTAATACAAGGTACAAACAGCTTAGTAAGGGTTACAAGCAAGTCAAGAGTCAGTTACAAAAATGAGAGTTAAGGGAGCAGATAGGAGATAGTTTAAGTTGAAAAAGAATAGATTATTGAAGAGTTACGTAAAAGGTTGCTAAGGTGGCTGGGCGCGGTAGCTCACACTTGTAATCCCAGCACTTTGGGAGGCTGAGGCAGGTGGATCACCTGAGGTCAGGAGTTCGAGGCAAGCCTGGGTAACATTGTAAAACACCATTTCTACTAAAAATACAAGAAAAAAAAAAAAAGCTGGGCGTGGTAGTGGGTGCTTGTAATCCATCCCAGCTACTCGGAAGGCTGAGGCAGGAGAATAGCTTGAACCTGGGAGGTGGAGGTTGCAGTGAGGTGAGATCGCACCACTACACTCCAGCCTGGGCAACAAGAGTGAAACTCCATCTTCAAAAAAAAAAAAAAAAAAAGTTGTTCAGGTGATAAAGTTAGATGTGGTGAATATTTTATTGTATATATTTAAGGTGCAAAACATGTTTTACTACACATATACCTAGTGAAATGATTACTGAAATCAAGCAAAGTAACACATATATCTCCTCACATACTTTTTTAAACAACAGAATATATTTATAAATTATTCAGATACATTTTTATTTTATCAGATGAAAAGACCCATTTGGTCCCCTCTCATCTTTGTCCCCTGCCCCATGAAAATACCTTTATACATTCTATTCCCTCTGCATACAATGTTATTAAATTTCATTTCTTTTCTACTTCCCAACTCACAGCATTTAACATCTTCTACCTAGAATATCACAATAACTTCCTCTGTTATTGATCTGCCTATATATACTCCTCAATCTAGTCAATTTTACGTATCACTGTCAACTATATTCTGAAAATGCAAATTTGATCACATCATTTTCCTGCTTCAAAACTTTGTTGTAGCTCAGGTAGCTAAGAAATAACATCAACGGTACCCTTACTTTAACTAAATGTATTTAACATCCTATTCTATCTTATCCTATCTTATCCTATCCTTTCCCATCTCATCCCATCCCATCCCATCCTTATGCTATCCTGTCCTGTCCTCTCCTATCCATCCATCCATCTGTCCGTTCATTTATCCATCTATTCCCTCATCTATCTATTTCCAAAACATGTATTTACGTGTTTCAGTTCCTTGCTAGGCACTGACAATATAAAGGTAATGTGAAGTTTCCACCTTCAAGGCAGGCGTAGCTCAGTGACCTCAAACTATTTCTCTAGCCTTATCTCTTACCACTCTCCCCACCTCCTACTGATCCGATGCAAACACAAATACCCACATTCTCTGCACCAGTCACACTAATTTTCTCATCTTTCCCCAAATACTTCATACTCCTTGGTGATCCTACATATTCTCATATGTGGTTTTATCTCCTGGGATATCCATGTTTATTTTCACCTCTTGGGAAACACCTTTAAAAGCTAAATTGGCCACGCTCGGTGGCTCACTCCTGTAATCCCAGCACTTTGGGAGGCCCAGGCGGGCGGATCACGAGGTCAGAAGATCGAGACCATCCTGGCTAACACGGTGAAACCCCGTCTCTACTAAAAATACAAAAATTAGCCGGGCGAGGTGGCGGGCGCCTGTAGTCCCAGCTACTCGCGACGCTGATGCAGGAGAATGGCGTGAACCCGGGACGCAGAGCTTGCAGTGAGCCCAGATCGAGCCATTGCCCTCCAGCCTGGGCAACTGAGCGAGACTCTGTCTCAAAAAAATAAAAAAAATACGAAATTGTATGTGACCTCTAAAGATCCAACTCATATATGGCCTTTGTAGGACCTCTAAGATCTATCCCATGAGTTGGACACTGTTATTTTTAGAAATATTTTACAGATTGAGAAAATAAGAGTCAGAGATTAAAGACTGGTCCAGGATTGCACAGCTAATAAGTGGTAGAGCCAGAATCTGAATTTGAGCACAGTTCCTTTCATTGCAATTTTTTGTGTCCCATTCTATATAGCAATTTTCAACTCAACCTTCCTAATCTTAAGTCTGAGTCATTAGTCCGAGGCACCCAGAAATTTCTATTTTTCCCAAACCTCAGAGGTAGTTTTTATGAGTGTCTCCAGATGCTTTCAGTCTATTATGAAAAACCAGTTTCACTAGGATGAATAGTGGTTCACACTCAAAAACATGTGTTCTGCTTGTAACTCTGATAATAACTCTCCACAGAAGTGTGACTATGTTTCCTCTGTGCATCTGTTTCCCCATCCCTAAAATGTGCTTAGGGATAACTACGTCATAATGCAGCCAGACTGAATTACTCATACTTTGCATATGTTTTCTCTCCCTTTCAGTCCTTTGCTCATTATTACCTGTACCCACAATACTCCATTCTTCCCAGGGCCCTCCTTCTTTCAGCTAACACTTACTACATTTCTCCATCAGAGTATATCACAAGACTCAGCACAAAGTACAGTATGTGTGAGCACATGTCAGATGAATGAATGAATGTCCTCAAAAGTTCTCATGAGAAGCTTCAACTGATCCTGCAAAAAAAGCAAGTGTACCTTCTACCATTGCCTTCAAATACCATTTAGTAACAGGAAGTGAAAAGAGTTCTCTATAAAAAGACACAGGGATGAAGGGGATAAAGGCCTTATTTGTGTAACACATATCGAATAGAAAACACTAAATTCTTAATTGGAACATAACTTTCTGCATAAATCTTTGCACCTAGCAATTTTTAAGTCAAACTTTGTTATAACTGCATTCTGCAGTTTAGTGGGAGTCTTTGAATTTGTTATTCAATTTACCTTGTAGAAAACATCAGTAAAGTTTCATGTATCTATAAATAGAATGCTCTGAGGAGAAAAGGGCTTTTGGAAAGATATGACTGTATTTTACAAGCCAGCACAAACTGCTTAAGGGAAATTCATTAAAATTACTTTTAGCTTCTCTAAGCGTTCTTGCTTTGAAAGCAATTAATTTTACCTCGGAAATCCTTTCTTTTCTTTCTAATTCCACTTAACACTTTCATCTTCAGTAGAAGGAACCTACAGCAAAGTTGTTGGACAGAGTTTTCCATACTCATGGAAATGTTCTCTGTCTGCACTGTTAGGTAGCTACAAACCACATCTGTCTATCGAGCACTTAAAATGTGGCTACTGTGACTGAGAAGATGAATGTTAAGTTTTGTTTCATTTTAATGAATTTAAATTTAAATATAAATAACCACATGTGCTAGGGGCTATTTTACTGAAAAGTGCAGATCTAGCATACACACTTTCTCTAAATGTCTTGACCTTAGTTAGATGTCATCCTTGGATATTATTTCCCAAATGGATAGGGAAACCAGAATTCTTCCACGTGAGAAGAAGAACATATCTAGAGGGGCCTATTTATTAAAAAAAGATCTGAGGCAACTATACTTACATATGTAATTTGTATCTTGCTATGGATAATGTAGACACAATTTGTCACCAATTTTCTCATGAATTGAGGAGAACTGTATATATCGTATTGTTACTTCTACAAAATCTCCCCCTTCTTCCAAAGGACATTTGACTTAGAATGGCATCCAGGGCTTCACAGCCTAAGTGTGCCTAACTTAACATCAACTAATGGCACTATTATCACTCAGAAATCGCTGCTGGAGTGCTAGATCTTCCGTGTTAGAAGATCTCCTTGGCACATGATCTTATATCTGCTTTAACACTCTTTTTACCGAAGATGGCTCCAACCGAAGACCAAGAACTCTCCTGGAGTCAAATAAAGTTGCGTTTTATTAGCTTGTTGAAACAAGGGATATGGCATGCCATAGGGAATTGCGGGATGACTCAGCAAGAGGGAATTAGGAGAAGCTTGTTTGGGAATATGTGTTTGTGTTACATGATTTTGGAGAGTGTTTAAGGAAGTCAAGTTTCACTCTAGATGGGGCACTACCAACTCTGTGACTGGATATCTTAATTATTTTTTATCGGGAAGAAAAGAGAAATGGAGCGTGGCTAATGCTATATCTTGTAATTAAGCAGTAGTCACCCATACCAGTATGAGTGGTATGGCGTGGGTGTCTGATCATTATTTTTTTGTTAAACTTTGGTCAGTATTTTTTTTTCAACTGTGCTTAGGCATGATTATAAAGTTATCTTCTCTGATATTGATGTTATATGAAATCATTTACATTCAACAAGAGAAGACATAGCCCAGGGTTTAGAATCAGGCCAGTTCAGCTGACAATGAAGAGAGAAAGCTTTTTGGTTTGTTTGTTTGTTTCTGTCATCACTGTATTGCTCCCACCCCCATTCAATAATTATTCACAAACTTTCAGGACACACATCTGGAACTCAATAATGTTTTACTTCATTTTTTAAAACAGTTTGTTGCTCCCTTCTCTGTCTTTCTATATCACTGAAAATGTTTGTGAGTGCTTCTGTATATAATACATACATGTATTTAACCTTAAATGAAGTATACATACTGAGAACATTTTATGCACCATCATTGTATTAAGCAGTGAAAATATTAAGTGAGCAAAAAAGACAATGCCTAGTCTCATGTACCTCAAAATCTAGTATAATAGTAAATTTATATATATATATCAAATTTGCAACTATGAAAAGTGGCATGATATAATGGTTCATGGTACTACAACATATAATAGGAAAATTGGCTTGGTCAACAGAAACACGAATGATGACGTGAATGATGAGACCGATTTGTATTACACATAAAATAGAAGTTAGAAATATTCTAGGCAGAGAGAAAAGCATGTGAAAATATCCTGTGGTGAACAGGACCAGGATGATCACAAATAAATGAAGAAGCCCACTGTGCCTGATAGGGCCCAGACAATAAATGACCTTGTGGGCCATTTTAAGGCATCTTCTCTGCTCATCATTAAGAGTTCTAGAAAGCTATTTAAAATATTTTAACACAGAAAATGTGACTTTGGTTTTAGTGGTTTGGAGTTGGGTGTCAGAGCCTATTTTTATAGGGAAACCAGTTAGAAGACTACTTGAGAAGTATAGGAGGGGTCTGATGGGTACCTTGAGCTGTAATGCTGGTGGTGGGAATGAAGAAAAGTGGATGGATTTGAGGTCGCTCCCGAGATGGATGGAAGGAGTTTAGTGAAGGAAAGGTAAGAATCAAGGATGACCTTTAATTATGTGACTGAGAAACTGAGTGAATGGTGGCACCATTTACATAAAGAGGACCATGATTTTGTTTTATTTTATTGGTGGATGGAGTAGAAATAATGAATGAATTGTTGAAGTTCCACTATGAGATTTCTATGAAGTGATTGAACACATTAACTTTGCCCTTGGAAGGGAAAACCAAACTAGAGATAATAAATTGTAAATCAGTTGTATATGAGTAGAAATTATGGCTGTGAGGAGGGACACATCTACTTGTCTATAGAGCAGGAAGTGAAGATTGTCTCTAGTCATGTGAAAAATCTACATCTAATGAATAGTTGGAAAAAGATGATCCCACGAAAACTCCAGAGAAGTTTTCAGAAGTAGGAAGGATAACCAGGAGCCTATGGCATCACAGAAGCCAATAAAGAAAATTATATATATTTCCCATCTCATAAATAGAATTTGAAGGCTTTAAGAAGATGTTATACTTCCAAATCTTTTTTTTTAAATAAGTTTTCTTTAATTTTAACTTTTATTTTAGATTCAAGGGGCACACTTGCAGGTTTGTTACATGAGAATATTGCGTGATGCTGATGGTTGGGGTATGAATCAAAACATTTAGGTAGGAGCATAGTACCCAATATGAGGTTTTTCAACCTGTGCCTGCCTCCCTCCCTCCCCACTTAGTAATCTGCAGTATTTATTGTTCCATGTTTATTTCCATGTATGCTCGACGTTTGGCTCCCACTTCTAAAAGAGAATATGCATTATTTGTTTTTCTGTTTCTATATTACTTTAGAATTATGACCTCCAACTCCATCCATTTGCTGCAAAGAACATGATTTCACTCTTCTTTATTGCTGCATAGTATTCGATAGTGTATATGTACATTTTGTTTATCCAGTATGCCATTAAGGTGGTTTAGTAGTATATTTAATAAAAACAAGAGAACAAAGTTAAAAGAAAAGTAAATTGGACAGGAAAAACATACAGGTAAGAAAATAATTCTAGGAGAAGGCTATTTTTTCATTTCATAGAGTTCTACGCCATTGCTAAAATGTAGACAACACATTTTCTCCTGAGCTCCTTTGTCTCCCATAGTATTTTATCACATGTAAAATAGGGACAAAGTGGAATTTGTACTGTTATTATGAGAGTAAAAAATGCCCATCAAGCAGGTTCAGCTTCAGTGGTAGGTTCAAGGTAATCATGTCTACTAGAAGTGGTAGTACTGGGACAGTGCTCATGGTTCTAGAAGATATGTTGTCTCCACTTTATTATAAAATATGTTGATGGTGTGCTAGTTTCCTCCTAGACAAGAGAATCTATCATGCTTCTCTCTGTATTTCTAGTGGCTGACATAGCCTGGCATTTAATAGATATTCAGGGATACTGTTTAATGCCCCTCAACTATTCCCTTGAATTTCTCAGTCATTTAAAATATCTGCTCAGAAATTACAGAATGGGATTGGTGTAGATGCTTAAGCTAACTTTTTGGGATATAGTTTTGGAAATTTACTCATAAATGAGTGTGTGTTTCTAAATTACAATCCACTGATGACAATGAAGTAACTTTACCATCAGTAATGAGTTCTTTTTCAGGGGCCGTGTACAAGTGAGCTGAAGTATTTTTACTGGTGAAAACCCTGTAAATTACCCTAAGTCATTTCCTGAAGGTAGCATATTAAGCTAGAATTGTGTTTTGGATTAGTGGTTCAAGTTTATGTCCGTATAACCAACTTTTGCAGATAATTGGGGCTAGGATACTTCAGACTTTTACACACTGTACTGCATATCCACTAATCTTGACATGTATTCTACTTCTTCCATTTCTTTCTATCAGTGAAAAATTGGCCAGTTAATGAGAAGAAACCTGTAGTCATCATTAAACCACCTTACTTGGAATATTTTAACTTCAGCATTCTATATGAAAGCTAACCATTACAAACCAACCCATTGGCTTCTGTGCTTTCATTAAAAATATGAAATTAGCCAACCTAAGCTATAATCAACTGGTCAATCAGTGGGTATTGATTAAATATTTAGCATATGTGAGTAGAAAACTAACCTGAAACTATAAACTAAAAATGCATTTTTAATAAGCAACCTGTTAATAGCTATAAGTATTATTTACACTATTTTAAGTACTTTGCAGATGTTTTAAAATTTAATCCTAAACAACAAATCTGAATGTTAGGTCCTAGAGTATAAAGCCATTGAGAAACTTGGTCAGTGTTCAACATCAGTAAGTGGTACAGCCAGAATGTACCCCAAGAATTCCATACCTGCCTGCACTTTTAGCTACTGCATCCCCAGAGCCTGAATACCTGACTACATTTTACCCACAAAAGAAGTGCTGCATCTTTTATTTTTTGCTGTAAAGTTTTAGGTCAGAAAACTTTTTATGACCCGTTGGATAGACCCTAAAAATTGTTTTATTTTATCTGTCCCTTCTGAGATATATATGACATTAAGTATTTTCCAAATCAGATCAGACAGATTTCATTTGCTTGCTTGCTTTTTGAAAGCTGCCAATCTTCAAAGGAAGAACTTTTATTTTCTTTTATATTTCTTCTGAACTTGGATTTGAATTACATTAATAATGATAAACATCAGTCTCCACCTGCAGCCTAAACTGGAGTTGTATATATGAATCTTCCAACCTTGATGAAAACAAGGCACTCTTGACTATTTTAAGTCCAAAAATGTATTTCCTTCAACCACATATAATAAATGCTATTTTGGTATAAAGATTGGAAGCACCAATCGTAATTTTATTTCTTCTACTGAACATCTTGCACAGGTATTATAGCATGACTTTACATGTTATAATGGCGTTGAAAATTACACAACACACTATAAATTCCAATTGGAATGTAATATATTTTTACATTAAATTAAATATAAGGAAAGGGTATAACCTTTGCTGCAGTATTCTCCCTAGCCCTGGAAATATCATATGATGATGTTTTATAAATACAACAGCTAGAATTATCTGTGCATCACTTACAACCTGTATGTAGTCAGAAATATTATATATTCTCTGCAAGACCAATTCAAATTTAAACTAACGATACTCATGTCCAAATGAGACACTGTGAATGGAACAGTAAAACATATTTTTAAATTATTAAGTTCTGTGATACATGTGCAGGACGTACAGGTTTGTTACACAGGTGAATGTGTGCCATGGTGGTTTGCTGCACCTATCAACCCATCACCCAGGTATGAAGCCCCACAGACATTAACTCTATCCTGATGCTCTCCCTCATCCCGCCCCCCAACTGGCCCCAGTGTGTGTTGTTCCCCTCCCTGTGTTCATGTGTTCTCATTGTTCAGCTCCCACTTATAAGTTAGAACATGTGGTTTTTGGTTTTCTGCTCCTGTTAGTTCGCTGAGGATGATGGCTTCCAGCTCCATCCATGTCCCTGAAAAGGATATGATCTTGTTAATTTTTATGGCTGCATAGTATCCCATGGTGTATATGTACCATATTTTCTTTATCCACTCTAAAATTGATGGGCATTCGGGTTGATTTTATGTCTTTGCTATTGCGAACAGTGCTGCAACGAACATACATATGCATGTATCTTTATAATAGAATGTTTTCTATTCCTTTGGGTGTATACCCAGTAATGGGATTGCTGGGTCAAATGGTATTTCTGTTCTAGGTCTATGAGGAATTGCCACAGTGTCTTCCACAATGGTTGAAGTAATTTACACTCCCACCAAAAGTGTAAAAGCATTCCTATTTCTCCACAGCCTCGCCAGTATCTGTTGTTTCTTGACTTGTTAATAATCACCATTCTGACTGGCATGAGGTAGTATCTCACTGTGGTTTTGATTTGCATTTCTTAATAATCAGTGATGTTGAGCTTTTTTTTTTCATGTTTGTTGGCCACACAAATGTCTTCTTTACAGAAGTGTCTGTTCATGTCCTTGGCCCATATTTTGATGAGTTTTCTTCTTGTAAATTTGTTTAAGTTCCTTGTAAATTCCAGATATTAGACATTTGTCAGATGGATAGATTGCAGAAATTTTCTCCCATTCTTTAGGCCGTCTTTTCACATGGATGATTGTTTTTTTGTTGTTGTTGTGCAGAAGCTCTTTAATTTAATTAGATCCCACTTGTCAATCTTTGCTTTTGTTGCAATTGCTTTTGATGGTCTTTCATGAAATCTTTGCCTGTCTCTATGTCCTGAAGCCTAGAGTTTCTTCTAGGATTTTTTAAGTTGTGGTTTTCAAATTTAAGTCTTTAATTCATCCTGAGTTAATTTTTGTAGAAGGTGTAAGGAAGGGGTCCAGTTTCAATCTTCTGCCTATGGCTACCCCGTTTTCCTAGCACCATTTATTAGCATTAGTAGACACCTAAAACTAAATATAACTCAAAGCGGAGGACAGTGGAAACATTGTCCATTTAGAATCTTTAAAATAACACAGGCTTTTCATCTAAATTAATAAATATTCCAGGTAGAGGGTATTAAAATCCCATGAGGATTCTGTTTTCTGGGAATAATTATATGGAGAAGTGTATGTTTCAAACCAGAAACCAAATGATTTTAGTGAAAAACTTTTTTGAAAAATAAGCATATATAACCTTTTCAAGGCACTTTTTAAAAATATTTTTGAGTTTTTTGATAAATATGCTTTAAATATGTTCTGTTCCTATGACCATGGAGTGGCTTGGAAGGCATTCATGATACTGCAATAGAACAACATAACATGCATGTATATGCATACTTGGAAGAAATATTGTAACATGCTTGTAGTAGACCATTCTTGCATTGCTATAAAGAAATGCCTGAGACTGGATAATTCCTATGAAAAGAGGTTTAATTGGCTCATGGTTTTGTGGGCTGTACAGGAAGCATAGCTCTGGCATCAGCTTCTAGGGAGGCCTCAGGAAGCTTACAATCATGGTGGAAGGTGAAGTGGGAGCAGGAACATCACATGGCAAAAGCAGGAGCAACCAGAGAGTGGGGCAGGTGCCACATTCTTTTAAAACAACCAGATCTTGCAAGAACTCACTATCACGAGAATCCCACCAAAAGGATGACACTGAAGTATTCATGAGAAATCCACCCCCATGATTCAATCACCTCCCACCAGCACCACCTACAACCTGGGGATTACAATTCTAAATGAGACTTGGGTGGGGACACATATTCAAACAATATCAATGCTATTGCAATTTTCCATTTTGCTAAAGCAAAAACTTTTAAAATTGTCAGTGTTACCCTATTCCCAATGATGGTAATGATATGTCTATTTTTTTTTTTTTTTGCCATAAGTTATTGATACTAGAATACGATTTTCTAAAAGTAGTAAGCTTTAGGAAAACCCCAGTTTCAATATTCATCTATCTCAGTTATCAATAAAGGAAAAAGTATGGCTCTGCTACACCTTGGGCTAATACTGACTGATAAAAGCAACTCATATTACATTTGACTCCCTCCTAGACTATGTTTCCAGTGCTGTTTTCTGTTTTCCTTATTCATCTTTATCTTACATTTGGCCCCACAATCACGATTCCTGATACCTATTAACTATAATCTACCTTAGAGTTCAGTTTGCCTAAATTGTAATCCTTTTTACACAAAAATGTTTGAAGACTAAAAAGCTTTTGACTGACTCCCTGTTCATGGAATTTCATATTTCTTGTCAATGTAGCTATTTCTACAAGAGTATTTCTACAATAGTATTTATCCAAAGTATACAATGCATGCTGCTAGAAGCGTGCCTATTGATTTGAGGTAGTATAAAATCCAAAATGTTTACTTAGTTTAATAAAGCACAGAGTTATTTATGCTAAATAATATTTATGAGATGACCTTGGAGTGTATGTGTATGTGTGTATACACATATATTTAGAAATATATGAATTTATATATACACATGTGTATATATATTCATATTCATTAAAACTCATAAGTAAAAAGTAATTTTAATTAAATAATATATCTATTCACAATTGTGTTAAAGAATTGTAATGGATGACAAAATTTGTAAAGAACAAACATAAACCATATAATACTTGATTTAGCATACTAATATTATAACCTAAAATGGCAATATCTCTAAAAAATATGTTCCTTAATATTCATAAATAATATACTAAAATGTGGCTAATATTCTCTGAAGGTAACATAAATGGTACAGAAAAAATAAAAGTGTTGGTCCTTGTTTCAAGAATATTATTTACTTAATCCTCATTTATTTATTGTTACATTATTTGTATCTTTTTTACTCACTTTTCTTTTAATAGTCAACCATTCATGCTCCATGTATACCTCTTCATAAAGGAAAAAATAGTTGTGTCATCAGCATGAGTACACAAATTCTGTGATATAATACAAATGTTATCATTGTGTTGGAAGCCAATGACCTAATATAGATTTCTAAAATCTTGAAACACCTTTTATGCAGGCTAAGGATAAAACAATTTGTAAGTGGTTTAGAATTATATTATTAAATTTATTCCAATTTCCTGGGGTCTTCCATGCCAGATAATTACTGCTTGTTTTCCCACTGACTTTTGTGATTATAGCAATGGTTACCTCAATTCAGTGGACTTTATTTCCTCATCAGAGTCTTCAGACAGCTACAGTGTTTCAACTGAAGGATAAAGCAGCAATAAAATTATTCAAATATGAAGAAAAGAAACAATAATTCCTGGCATTCAACCTAATGAGGTCATGGTATTAAAACTGGAGCAACAATTTTTTCTCTTGAAAGAAAAAAAGGAAGGGAGAAGATACATTAAAAAATAACTTAATACACTGAAAAACTTACATTGCATATAATACTAATTTCATGTTAAAGAGTTACTTTTACTTCAAAAGGTGAATGAGTATATATTAAGCAACATAAAAAGCAAATTTGCATGGTGTATTGAAAAAAGCATCACATATAGCCAAAAGTAGACTGGGTATAAATTTAAAATTTACTACCTAGAATCAAATTATGTAACTAACTTGATCATCAGTTCTTTGTTCATGGTTAAGAAAAATAGTAACATCTATCTAACAAGATGAAAGGGGATGTCTGTTGCAGAATAGATGCCTGGGAAATGTTAATTATCTTTATTTGTTATTAACAGGTTATAATGCTAGTAATCAAAAGAATAACAAATTTAAAAATCCACTAATATTAACCCACCCCAAAAAATGTAAAGGGAAAAAATGACCTATGTAACCAAATAGATGTTTTCTTTTCCTCAATTGCTTTGATTAAGCATGTTTGTATGGAACAATTGGGCAAGATAAAGAAATTAAAGGCTTCTAGATTAAAAAGGAAGGAAAAAACTGTTTTGATTCATAAATGTTATGATCCTTTACATGGAAAACTCTAAGGATCCACTACAAAACTACTGGAACTAATAAACAATTTCAGCAAGGTTACAGCATACAAGTCAATTGGATTTCTATACACCAGCATTAACAATCTGAATATAAAATTAAGAAACCATTTCCATTACAAATATCATCAAAAATAATTAAATGCTTAGGAATAAATTTAACAAAACAAATACAAGACTACTTAACATTGTCAAAAAAGTTAAAGATGATCTAAATAAGTTGAAAAACATCCTATGTTCATGCATCAGAATACTTAATATTGTAAGATGACAATATTTTTCCAATTCATCTACAGATTTATCACAATTCCTAAAAAAAATCCCAGCTTCCCTTGTTCAAGAAATGGACAAATTGATATGGAAATAAAAGGACCCAGAATAACCAAAACGCTCTTGAAAATGAACAAAATCCGAGGACTTACACTTCCTATTTCAAATTTACTACAATGTCACAGTAATCAAGACAGCAAAATATTGGCATGAGGATAAACGGATAAGTGCAATAGAATTGAGAGTCTGTAAATAAACGCTTAAACTTATGTTCAATTGAATTGTAACAAAGTTGCCAAGAAATTCAATGGAAGAAAAATAGTATTTTCCAGAAATGGTAATTAAATGATTAGATATGCCCATGTAAAAGTAAATTTGGACTCTTACCTCACAGCATATCCGAAAAAGAACCCAAAATGGATGGTAGATTTAAATGTAAGATCTGAAACGCTAAAAGTCTTAGAAAAAAAAAGAAGACAATCTGACCTTTGTTTAGGCACTGTTTTTCCAGATATAACACCAAAAGAATAAATTATAGAAGAAAAAGTAGACAACTTCATAAAAAATGTGAAACTACTTTACTTAAAAGGATACCATCAAGAAAATAAAAAGAAAACCCACAAACTGGGAAAAGTATTTTCATATTATATATCTTATAAGGGACTTGCATCAGAATATATAAAGAACACTGACATCTCAATGATAAGAAGACAACATAATTAACTGATAAGAAGACAACATAATTAAAACATGGGCAAAGGATTTGCATAGACATTTCACCAAAGAAGATATTGGAATGGCTAATAAACACATAAAGAGGTTTGCAACATCATTATTCACTAAGGAAATATGAGCTAAAAACCACAATGAGATCTACAATTCACAATGAATCAAAACAACCTCCTATTCATTAAAATGTCTATAATCACAAGAACAGAAATAACAAGTGCTGGAAAAAATGTGGAGAAGTTGAAACTTTTGAATACTGTTAATGGCAATGTAAAATGGTGCAGCCACTTTGGAAAGGAGTTTGGCAGTTTCTCAGAATGTTAAACAGAGAGTTACCATATGACTCAGCAATTCCACTCCTAGATACCTACCCAAAGGAAGTGAAACATGACTATGCAACAATTTACACACAAATGTTCATAGCAGCATTCATCAGAAGAGTCAAAAAGCAGAAATAACCCAAATATCTGTCAACTAGTGAATGCATAAAGAATGTGACATATCTATAAAATGTAATAATATTCTGCATTCAACAACAACAACAACAAAAAACGTAGTACTGGCTAGGCACCGTTATGGATCCTGTAATCCCAGCATCACAGAAAGATTGCTTGAGAAGTTTGAGATGAGCCTGGGCAACATAAGGAGACCCTGTCTCTAAAAAAGAAAGAAGCAAAAGAAGAAGAAAAGACAGAAGAAGAGTACGACGATGAAGAAGTACAGATGCATGTACAACATGAACTAATATCAATTATGTCAAATCAAAGAAACCAGGTACAATATACCACATACTATATACTACTGTTAACATGAAATATCCAGAAAAAAGCATATAAGTGCAGAAAGTAAATCGATAGGAATAATGAATAAAAATAAGTAGATTTTCTGTGAGGGATAATATAAATGTTCTAAAATTAATCATGGTGATTATATAACTCTGTTAATAAACAAAAACCATAGAATCATATACTGTTTCGAGGTGAATTTTCTGGTATGTCAATTATATATTACTAAAGCTATTACAAAATTTAGAGGAAAAATAATCTACCAAAAGTGGAATCTGCCTAGCAGTTATTATGATTATATAGGGGGTAATATTGTTGTTATTTAGGAGGTAATAGTGTTGTTATTTGATTGCTGGTTTGAGATGGTTTTCTGTGTATTGTGAGGGCAAAGAAATTTAGTAATTATGGGATATTCTGATTCTATCATCTTTTTTGCTCTTGAACGCAAAGAATCTCAATGTGAAAAAAGGATAATACAAATGTAATACAGAATAGTTTAAGTAAAAACTCTGTAGTTCTAAACTTGTTTGGAATTATAAATGAGAAGTATCAATTCATAAAGTATATCACATAGATGTAAATGTAGATAAAAAGATGATAGATCGCGCCACTGCACTCCAGCCTGGGCGACAGAGCGAGACTCCGTTTCAAAAAAAAAAAGAAAGAAAAAAAAGAAAAAAAAGATGATAGAGTATAGATATTGATACAGATATATATATGAACAAATTTATCCTAATTTTATCTAATGAAGAGGCTTAGACACAATGAGCAATCCAACCTCAATGGACATCGCTAGAATCCAGATTCCCTTCATGAATTTGTATTTCAAAGTTTAAAAAAGGACTTTTTGGGAAAACGACAGTTTACAGAACTAGGACAGGAAATATGCAAGATTAATCTAAAAAATTTCAAGCAGGGGCACACTCAAGCACTCATGTCAAAAAGACTCAAGAGACAAATTGAGAAAGCTTCAAATGACCAAAGATGGATAATTTAGAGTTTCAAAATGATAAGATCAAATGTTTAAATGCATAAATTAGTAATAATTATATTTTTAAACGAGTTGGTCATCTTTGGAGATTGATAGATAATTGATTATCTTGAAAACTGGCAAGAATGGAAAAGAAGTAGTTATCTTGCTTTATATGAATTCACCATCATATAATAATTAATAGATTAGAGAAAGGATTATTAATGCATTCATACTAATACATGAGAAAATAATTATAGATGGTGAAATGCTCAATTAATTAGTGAATCTACACGTTGAATATAACAGCTATGACATCACAAAAAGATCACTAGGTATTAAGTGCTTCTGCTGAAAGCAGATTACCTCTTCTGCTGAAAGGACAAAGCCTGAGTTGGAAAATGTCCCTGGATCCAGTAACTCATTTTAAGAAAATACAGATTAAAAAAAATATATATATATATATATGTTGAACTGCTTTGTTAGTATTTGATAAACTAAACCCAAACTGACCATCTCTACAGATCAAATGCCCATTTTTCTTCAGGTACATTTTGAAATGAAAATAAATGAATGAGGAAACAACCAATAAACTAACAGAGCTTTAAAAGACATGGCAGGCTTTAAAATGGGCAAGATTCCACTGTGTTGTGTATGGATGCATACGTGAAATAATACAACTGTAAAACAATTCAAAAAAGTAACCGCTAGAACAGTCAGAATAATAGTCAATTTTAGGTGGAGGAAGGGGCTATGATTGGCACAAGACACAAAGAGATTTCGGTAGTGGCTGTCAACATTCTATTTCTTTATATCAGCAGTGATTATAAGACCATTTACCAGGTATTATCTCTGAAGCTACTTATGGTTTTTGTGTTTTGTGTGGTTTTCTGTTTTTGTCTCTTATTTTTCTATAAAAAGTGTCATATAACTTTTAAATAGGTAACATTTGGACCTCCAATACAATGAAGAAAATGAAGGCAAATGAAGCATAGTCATAAAAAATTTAAAAAGTTAACCATCACAGAATTAGTAAAATATAAAGCATGAGCAAAATGAAAGATGCGGTAGTCAGCCTTAGTACTTTCAGACTCACTACAATTCTGCAGCTTACACATTCCTCAAACTTCAGAATCAAACTGGCATTTTTATTTTTTAATTTGAGCAAAGATTCTTTTTTTTTTTTTACGCTAGTGAGTTATGTCATATTTTAACGATTTTATTTTATTTTTTTAATCTATGTGACATTTTATGGCTTGGAGACAAGTTCAAACCAATCAGATGCAGTCTAAATATGATTTGTTTGGTTGTATTTCTGTTATTTTGTTTCTTTCACTATTATTTCTACTTTGTAAAGATTTATAACATTTAGATTCATGTCTGTGACTGTAATTTATTTTTTTCTTAATGCTATATTTAAGTGGATTTAATATTCACCATAAGCTTTTGTAACATAGAAACCACACTCCTTTGATTCATTACTAGTTTGTCTGAGTTTTTATTGGTGAGTTGTTTTTTCAACAGTAAGTTGTTGATAAACCTTAGTAAGATTTCTCAACAGACACAGAAGATAAATTTTAATATATGGTTTCAGAAATATAAACTATTATAATTTATTCTAAAAGAAAATATCAATATTTCAGTGAGTATGAAAAAATATGCAAGTTTTTTCAAAGAAATAGCTCTAAATTATTGCATTACCAGTGGTATTCACAAACATTCAAGACACAAAAATCCTCCATGTTACACAAACTATTTTAGAGCAAACAAAAGTCAACAGGCAATAGCAACAGAACACATTAAATACCCCCAAAAGATCTTATACATCATAATTTGACAAAGTTTGAAATCTTTTGATTAAATGTTACTCTTTCTACCAGAACTCAACAGGCATCTTTTGTTTATGGCTGAGCATTTTACATTTTTCTTAAGACTAGAATAAAGGTTAATGTCAGAGACATTTATTTTGACTAGCTAAAATTTAGATTTTTTTTCCATCTACTTAAGTGCAAATTTAATCCATAATTATTCATTACTTGGATGGTCTCTGGTAAAAGGTAATTTGCCTTTGATGCTATGCTTAATTCATTGAAAATATCTTTAACTCTTAGCAATTTTTTTGTGGGTTTTATCATTTGCCAAATTAACAGGAAATTTTTGAGTAGATACTTTAGGTATTCTATCCTCAGTGGCATCAGCAAACGTGACTGTTAGAAAGTTAAGACTCCGTATATCTCAATATTTTCTTATTATAGTCTATAGTCTTGGATTTTCTTAGAACCGAAACTTTTATGACTTACATATGCCAAATGGTGGCAAGTTCTCTATTCTTTAGCTATTCCTGTAGTACTAGAAAATTAGGTCAAGTAAAATAATGTTTTTATATTTAAACATAAACCTATATTTTCAGAATAATTTATATATATTCCATAAAATACATCTTACACCTTCTATATCCTATGATTATAACTGAATTCTATTCATAGTCTCTATACTGACTAGTTGTGAGAAATCACTATGTTGCCTCAATTCTATCGTTAATGTGATCATCATATGATCTTCCCTACTTTGCAGGTGTAGCACAGTGTGCTTTCATAATAATATATGATCATTATGTTTATGATTTTTTCACCAAACGTAAGTAAACTATTTCTTCACCAAACAAAAGTAAAAGTTGACATCCTTCAAAACTTCTGCTTGCGAATTTTAGCAATTGAAAATTGCTTTGCCTGTGTTATCTAAACTGTTTCGAAAACCACTTTTGTATTTATCGTTGACATTTATCTTCTATATCTTATGCTCAACATTTTGCTTTCCCCCTATATTCCCTAAAATGCTGTTAAAATTAGATTTTTAAAGCACCAATGGCTTCATCCTTTGAAAACTTTATAGCTTTCACTGCCTTTATCAGTTTATTCAATATCCTTCTTAATTCTCATCACATCAACTACCAGAGCAATTTTGTATTTTATTATGATCATTCGATTTTCTTTCAGGACACTTTAATTTCCATATCAAATCCAAATTCCTTATCTTTTCTTCTACAAATGAATATGCATTTGCATGAGGGTTATATATTAATTAATTGGAAGGAATTTTTTAGGCCTTGTATTAATTAGTAATTACATGCAGCTGTTAGTAACAGAGTCCTGACTACAGCATTTTAAAAATTTCAGAGATTAATTTTCTAATGTAAAATAGAAAATTATGTTTTCCAGTCCTTATATATCAGCTATACATAGTCATTAGGGAGCCAAGCTCGTGTTATCTTTCTTTCCACAACGTTAAGCATGTGTCTTCTGCTCTCAAAATCATAGGATGGCTGCTGAATTTCCAGCCATCACATTCATTTTCCAGGATGACAAAAGAAGAAGGCAAGGGGCACAGCAACAGTTCTCCCAGACAAGTCAGAACCTTTTAAAGATCTATTCTGGTAACCCCGCCCAATTACTTTTATTTGTAACTTATTAGTCACCCCTCAGGAAACTGAGGCTAAAAAATATAATCTGGCTAGAGCTGCTCCAAATAAAATCAGGGATCTGCTAATTGCATTTGTGTCCAGCTGGCAGCTCTATTTCCAAATATTAGATTAGATTTATATAAATAATTTTTGTCTGTGTTTGCAATAGCCAAACTACTTTTTTTTCAAACTACATTTTAACTTAATTGCAGTACATTTTTCTTAAACTAAAAACATGTTTGCTTTTATGAATGTATTTAAAGTTTACTATTTGAGTATTTGTCACTTGAATATTTGTTACATAGTTTCATTTTGGAAAGATAGCAAATATTTGTCTCAGCAAATTAGATGTGGAAGTTTGTTAAACTCAAAATTAATTTTCTTGAACTTAACAGTTTACATTTGTTTAAGCTTTTATATCAAACATAAAAATGAAAATATATTTTGTTGATATTGAACGAACTTTAGGTTATAATTGCAGTTATATACTTATTCAAGACAAAACCAAATAATATTTCACATCTATGGTTCTTCCTCACATAATATTTTCCACTAAAATTATATGAATGCATGCATGATGTGTCTCTGCCAGGTTTTGGTATCAGGATGATGTTGGCCTCATAAAATAGTTAGGAAGGAGTCCCTCTTTTTCTATTGTTTGAAATAGTTTTGGAAGGAATGGTACCAACTCCTCTTTGTACCTCTGGCAGAATTTGGCTGTAAATCTGTCTGGTCTTGAGCTTTTTTTGGTTAGTAGGCTATTAATTACTGCCTCAATTTCAGTACTTGTTATTGGTCTATTCAGGGATTTGACTTCTTCCTGGCTTAGTCTTGGGAAGGTGTATGTGTCCAGGAATATATCCATTTCTTCTAGATTTTCTAGTTTATTTGCATAGAGGTGTTTATAATATTCTGTCATGGTAGTTTGTATCTCTGTGGGATCAGTGGTGATATCCCCTTTATCATTTTTTATTGTGTCTATTTGATTCTTCTGTCTTCTTTATTAATCTGGCTAGCAGTCTATTTTGTTAATCTCAAAATTTGAAGGGTTTTTCGTTTCTCTGTCTTCTTTAGTTCTGCTCTGATCTTAGTTATTATCTTCTGCTAGCTTTTGAATTCGTTTGATCTTGTTTCTCTAGTTCTCTTCATTGTGATGTTAGGGTGTTGATTTTAGATCTTTCCCTTTTTCTCATATGGGCATTTAGTGCTATATATTTCCCTCTAAACACTGCTTTAGCTGTGTCCCAGAGATTCTGATACATTGTGCCTTTGTTCTCACAGGTTTCAAAGAACGTCTTTATTTATGCCTTAATTTCCTCATTTACCCAGTAGTCATTCAGGAGCAGGTTGTTCAACTTCCATGCAGTTGTGTGGTTTTGAGTGAGTTTCTTAATCTTGAGTTCTAATTTGATTGTTATAATTTCCCTTCTTTTGCATTTGCTGAGGACTGTTTTACTTCCAATTATGTGGTCAATTTTAGAATAAGTGCTATGTGGTGCTGAGAAGAATGTATATTCTATTGATTTGGGGTAGTGAGTTCTGTAGATGTCTATTAGTTCCACTTGGTACAGAGCTGAGTTCAAGTCCAACATATCTTTGTTAATTTTTTTGTCTCATTGATCTGATATTGAGAGTGGGGTGTTAAAGTCTCCCATTAGTATTGTGTGGGAGTCTATGTCCCTTCGTAGGTCTCTAAGAACTTGCTTTATGAATCTGGGTGCTCCTGTATTGGATGCATATATATTTAGGATAGTTAGTTGTTGTTGCATTGATCCCTTTACCATTATGTAATGCCCTTCTTTGTCTTTTTTTATCTTTGTTGGTTCAAAGTCTGTTTTATCAGACACTAGAATTGCAACCCCTGGCTTCTGGGTTCCCCCCCCGCACCACCCCTTTCCATTTGCTTGGTAAATATTCCTCCATCCCTTCATTTTGAGCCTATGTGTGTCTTTGCTGGATAGGTCTTGACTCTTTATCCAATTTGCCAGTCCGTGTCTTTAAATTGGGGCATTTAGCCCATTTATATTTAAGGTTAATATTGTTATATGTGAATTTGATCCTGTCATTATGATGCTAGCTAGTTATTTTGTCCATTAGTTGATGCGGTTTCTTCATAGTGTCAATGGTCTTTACAATTTGGTATGTTTTTGCAGTGGCTGGTACCAGTTTTTCCTTCCCATATTTAGTGCTTCCTTCAGGAGCTCTTGTAAGGCAGGCCTGGTGGTGTCAAAATCTCTCAGCATTTGCTTGTCTGTAAAGGATTTTATTTCTCCTTCACTTATGAAGCTTAGTTTGGCTGGATATGAAATTCTGGGCTGAAAATTCTTTTCTTTAAGAATGTTGGATATTGGCCCCTACTCTATTCTGACTTGTAGGATTTCTGCTGAGAGATCCTCTGTTAGTCTGATGGACTTTCCTTTGTGGGTCACATGACCTTTCTCTCTGGATGCCCTTAAATGTGTTTTCCTTCATTTCAATGCTGGTGAATCTGACGATTATGTGTTTTAGGGTTGCTCTTCTCAAGGACTATCTTTGTGGTGCTCTCTGTATTTCCTGAATTTGAATGTTGGCCTCTCTTGTTAGACTAGGGTAGTTCTCCTGGATAATATCCTGCAGAGTATTTTCCAACTTGGTACCATTCTCCCCGTCATTTTCCAGTATACCAGTCAAACATAGGTTTGGTCTTTTCACATAGTCCCATATTTCTTGGAGGCTTTGTTCATTCCATTTCATTCTATTTTTCTCTAATCTTGTCTTCATGCTTTATTTCATTAATTTGATCTTCAACCACTGATATCCTTCTGCTTGATCGATTTGGCCAGTGATACTTGTGTATGCCTTATGAAGTTGTTGTGCTGTGTTTTTCAGCTCCATCAGGTCATTTATGTTCTTCTCTAAGCATGATACAAATATCTTTCACATAATATTTGATTTTCATAGCATAGTTATAAAGGCAAGTGCTTTTGTGACAAGCATTTGAAGATTTCATCAATTTCCTCAAAGGCCTCTTAAAGATATCTATAACATGTTGTAAAGTATAGAAACAGTAGATTTTAAAAAGAGGCATGAGCCACATCCCAAACTTAACAAGTGTTAAGATTTTGCTGTATTTGTTTCAGATATTTTTAAATGAATTAAACATTACAGATAAAATAAAAATATTCTTTGGTTCATGCACATTTAATATGTAGAGATCCATGAAATATATATTGTGTCAGCACTCATATCTTTGAATAAATTTTTTATATGTTATATTATTTTATAAATTATTTTAAAACTCATTATTTTTTAGTATATCCTTATTAATACATAAACTTAGTTCATTTATTTTAACACATATATAGCATTACATTGTATAAATATTCCACAAATTATTTATTGGTATGTAGCTGAAGTTGAAATAAACATCCATTACATAAGTTTCTCTAAGGTACATAAGTTTCTCTAAGGTATACATTCAGATCTAGGATTGCTAGTCATACAATAATTACATCTTTGATATTGCCAAATTTCTCTCTAAGATGGCTGCACTTGTTTATAGTTCTGCCATCTGTGTGAGAGTTTCTGTCTCCACACATAGTCACCAAATTTTGGTATTGTCATCACCCTTTTAAATGTTTGCAAACCTGATGAGTTTGAAATTATATCTATCTCCTTCTTTCAATTTGCATGTGCCTCAACACTCATGTTTACTTATTGTTAATGTTTTTATTGGCCTTATTTATCTATATGATTTGCTAACTGTCATAGTTTTTGTCTTACTGATTTGCAGAGGTATTTGTTAATTTAGGCTATAACTATTTGCCTGTCATCTGACTATATCAATATTGTTCATTGTCCTCAAATTTTACTACTTTAAATTTCCTTTTTATTTTTGAAATAGATGCATAACATTATATGTAGTATATATGTTAACTTGTGAAACATAACACTATAATAACCATGTGTGAATTTACTGCTAGACCATTATCAATGTCTGCATTCTCTTCCCCTATCCCTTATTTCCCTTTCCTATTCTCCTTTCCAAAGCTAACCACTGTCTCATTTTAAATTTCCTTGCATTTTAATCATATATAGCTTGTTTTGTTTCTGATTAACTTAGACTATGTACTTGTACTATACATTACATTTGAAAACAGTATTTGCAGAAATAATATAAGGATTATTATAAGAAATAACGTAAGGATGATTTTACCATTTTCTAGAGCATACTATTGCTGCTTTCTGCCCGTCATTTGGAAGTGCTATGCATTCAGAGCCACATCACTTCATTACTAGACTTGAGGTTCCTTGAACCCCCAGCTGATGGGAAAACAGGTTTGCTCGTCTGAGAGCTGATAAACTAACAGTTGATTATCAGATGGAGAGCATAGCCATTTTGATGCCATTTCAAAGTGAAGGGTGGCCAATGTAGTGACCAGGGTAAAGTGAGGCACCTAGGGTGCAACATTTAAGGCATTCGTTCTTAGGGTAGTGCACGTGCTGACAGCAGCCTCAGAAGGCTAATAGATTTCAGATATATTAACATCTGAAAGACACTGAAGTGTAGTCTAAATATGAAAATTTATTATTTACAAATATAGAATCAATTTTTCTATTTTTATTTATTGAGGAATCTATAAGTTTAGTAATTTGTGATTTACAGTCATATATCACATTTTGAAAAATATGTCAATCTATTTTTTATCTTTTCACTTTCTTCTGTGGGTTTGCTTTTTTCTCTTGATTGCTGTGGGAAAATACTACACTTTTTAATTTATCTCATGTTTAAATATTTCTTATGTTTGGGTTGTTTTCAAAATTGCCTTCAAAATATTCTTGGCCTATACCCTTCCACGTATTTGTAGAATTCCACCAGAAAAACTTGGGATTTTGGTTTGGTTTGTATTAAAATTTTAGACTAATTAGGAGGAAATTAACATCTTTCAAATATCGAGTTTTTGTATTAATAAATTTGGTATTTATCTCCATGTATTCTTTTATTTTTAATAAATAAAATATTTTTGTTTTATTAAATTATATGTAACAATTTATAAATTATTTTTTTAAAGTACATTCATGTGAATTATTTTATCATAGAGCTTTATAAAGGTATAGGTAATATACAATGAAAGAGACATATTTAAAGTGTACCAACTGATGAGTATTGATCTATATGTAAACCCATGAAATCATCACCACATTCAAGATAACGAACATTTAATTACCACCAAAATCTTTTTTCTGACACTTTGTAAAGCATCCTCCCTTCCAGCCCCATTCACAGGCAAAACCAGATCTGCTTTCTGGTCCCATGTATTAGATTGCCTTTTTTAGAATTTTATATAAATGAAATAAATCAGTATATACTCCTTATTAGGTCAGGTCTCTTGCACGCAGCATAAAGATTTTCAGATTCATCCATGCTGTTGCATTTGTCAGTAGTTTATTCCCATTTATTGATAAATCATTTAATTTTATGCTTATGCTACAATTTTTTAAAATTAATTCATCTGATAGACATACGGGTTGTTTCTAACACTGGGATATTGAGAATACAATTGCTTTTATCATTTGTGTACAGATCACTGTTGGATATACACCTTCATTTTTACTGAATACATGATCTAGGAGAGTAATAGCTAGGTTATACGGTAAGATTATGTTTAAATGTCTAGGAACTACTGGACTGTTTTCCAAAAGAGTTTTCAACATTTTATATGTCTACCTGCAGGATATGAGAACTATAATTGCTCCAGATTCTTGCCAATACTTGGTATGTTTAGTCTAATTTTATCCATTTTAGTGACTGCATAATGGGTTTTTATTGTGGTCACTGTAGAGTATGTGTAGTGGTATCTTGTTGGAATTTACTTGTATTTCCGTAATGACTAACAATGTTCAGCATTTTAAATGTGTTTATATGCTGCCTATGTATCCTTTTTCGTAAAGAGTCTGTCAGAATATTTTGTCTTTTAAATTGGTATCTTATTATTTAGTTACAAAAGTTCTTCATGAATGCAAATACAAGTCCTTTGTTGAATCCATGTTTTGTTAATACTTTCTCCCAGTTGTTGACTTGTCCTTTCATTTTGTAAATGGTACGTTTTGGAAAACAAATATTGTTTTATTTTGATGAAATCCAATACTGTTTTTTTTTTTTCTTTCCTAGTCTACGTTTTTATTAGGTTGGTACACAAGTAATTGTGGTTTTTGTCATCACTTTTAATAGAAAAACTGTAATTATTTTTGTACCAACCTAATTTTTTTTTTATTTAAGACATTTTTGCCTGTTCTATGTCATGTGATTTTTCTGTTTTCTTTTAGAAGGTTCCTAATTTTGCTTTCATCATTAGGCATTTATTCCATTTCAAATTATCTTTGTCTATAATATGAGGTAAGAGTCAAGGTTCATTTTTTGCATGTGGATATCCAATCGTTCCAGCACCGCTGGTTGAAGAGACATCTTTTCCTACATTGAATTTCTTTGGCATCTTTTTACATAAGTTAAGCTTCCTGATGAATGAAATACAACAGATTCTTTTAATGTATATTCAATATATTAAACATATATTTAATAATGCTATATTATATATTAATATAATATATAAATATATAATTAATATATATTAATATATTATATATTATGTATATTTTATATCTGACATATATATTTATGTTTATCACATATATTTTATATATGTAAAATATATTCATATAATATAATCATAATATAGAGAGGATATATGTGTATATCTCCAATTGATTTTCAGCAAATGCTACACTGTCTTAATGACTGTAGCTTTATAATAACTTCAAATCAGATAGTGTAAGACTACCATCTTTTCATCTACTCACTTTTTTTCAAAATTGTTTTGAATACTCTTGGTACTGCCCATTATCATATAAATTTTACAATCTCCTTGTCAATTTTTACCCCTTCTCCCAAAACTCCCATGTTTAAATGGGATTGAGTTATATCTGGAGAACAATTTTGGGGGAATTGATTACAATATTAATCTTCAGATCCCTATGTATACTAAAGCTTTCTATTCACTCAGGTGTTTAAATTCTCTCCACCCAGTTTTGCAGATTTCAGTATGTCTTTTGCCAAGTTTATCCCTATTTTTTTCATACTATTGCAAGTGGTATTTTAAATTTTAATTTCTGAGTGTTTATTGTCAGAATATAGAAACACATGTTTTTATACATTGACCTGTATCTTGAAAACCTGCAAAATTCACTAGTTAGTTATTTTAGCATTTTTGGTAGTGCCTTATGATTTTCTACACAAAAGATTATGTTGTCTGTGAATAAGCACAATTTATTTTCTTTTCCAATGTTTGCCTTTTTTTCCCTCCTGCATGATTACACCAACTAGTACTTCTGGAACAATGTTAAACAAAGTTTTAATGGCAGACATCCTTGCTGTTTTCCCCTCTTTAGGGAGAGAGCATTCAGTGTTTCATTATTAAATACAATGTTAGCAGAATCTTTTGGTAGATACTCTTCATTTGGGTTGAATAATATTCCCTTTATTCAAATGATGGACAGTTTTTATATTGTGTATATTGTTTGCAAAATGCTCTTTCTGCAACTATTGAGATGTTCATAATGCTTTTTTCCTTTGTTTTTTAATATTGGGAAATGCACTGGTTGATTCTCAAATGTTAACTTAATCTTATATTCTGGAACAAACAATTTGGCAGTAATATACAATCCTTTTTGGAAATACAATATGCTAGTATGCTTAATATTAAATTCTAGGTAAAATTTTTTGCATCTGTTTTCATGAGAGAAGTTTGTTTCCATTTTTATTTTCTTGTAATATCTTCATCTTGTTTTAGGCTCAGTGAATAAGGTGTTAAGTGTTCACCTAGGATAACCTATCAGCTTATTTCTTAACCAGTTTCATCCTATGTATACAGGTGTAAATAATTCATATTCTGTCTCCCATAAACTTCACATACACACATACTACATAGCATAGTTTACTCTTAAGTCTTAAATTCATATTAAATGAATATATAAGCAGTAAATATGTAAGACAAGTAATTATAAAAGTATGAGTAATTAGCAGCAAGTGCTTTATTTATCACATTATAATAATTCCCTTTATAATCCTCAGAATAAGCTTATGCATAGGTGCTATTTACTGGCATTGTATAAATAAGAAAATTTTGTTTATAGAGCTTAGGTAACTTGTCAAATCTAATAAGCAGCAGGGAGGCGTTCTTTTAGGCTATGAGTTGAAAATGCTTTTCATTTGTTGGTGCCTATAAAATCATTAAACCATACTCTCTTCGTTTTTCAATGGCAAATGAATAAGAAGAACCTTCTAGATAAATTAGGCAATTTAGAATATTACATTCTTAATTTACTGCTTTCTCAGTATTACATTCTAAGATTCTAAGATTTCTTATGTAAACTGAAATTGTGCAACATCTGAGTTTTCTTATTCTGAGGAATATTTAGAGAATATAAAATGTCAGGAAAATCTAAACATGATAAACTAACAAACTTCTTTATCTGCTTGTGTATTGGCAAAATGAGTGAAATACATGAAAAACAAAAAAGAAAACAGAAATAGAGTAAAGCAGAGAAACTAAAACAGATAGAAGGCAGACAGGTAGTTAAGCAGAGCGGAAAAGAAAAAGGCAGCAAATGGCAGTCCTCATCAATTTTTATGCTTTTCTTTCCTTTTTCTTTTTTTTTTTTTTTTTTTTTTTGCTCAGTACCTTCAGTAAGTCTGATATATTATACTATCTTCATTCAAATCACTTCGTAAATTAAAAGCCCTCCACCCCACCTCATACCAGACACTTTAGGATTCACATATTATCTAGCCATCAATGAAGACAATGGAAGAGAGAGAACAAGACAAAGAATAAAAAACTTTCACAACTTTAAGACAGGTCCACGTTTTTATCTAAGGCTTACATTTTTCTTTTGATTGAACAGGCACAGTCTATTTCTAGATGGGACCTCCCAACGTTCTAATATCTTATAATTTATAAAACAGCTTTCTTCCCTCGAAAG
The DNA here is from genome assembly GCF_009764315.1 of Trachypithecus francoisi. Taxonomy (NCBI): domain Eukaryota; kingdom Metazoa; phylum Chordata; class Mammalia; order Primates; family Cercopithecidae; genus Trachypithecus; species Trachypithecus francoisi. The sequence continues at coordinate 174,303,567 of NW_022681465.1, read as the reverse complement.
CTCAATTTGCTTTACAGATATCTCATTGATTCTCACAGAATTCCTTCAGTGAACTTAGCTGACAGGAATTGTTATGTATTTTATTGGGGGAAACAAAAAGACTGAAGCAACAAGAACCCATTATCACTAATGAGTTACAGAGGACTACAAATTTCACATTCAATGCTGTTATCTCCCTATATCTCTCTTTAGGCTCTAAAGTCTTTAGGCTCCTGAGTTCTGCTACTCGGGAGGTTAGGGTTTCACAGGGAAGAAAGGTAGGTATACAAGGAGCTATTAAATGCCTACATAACCTCTGCACTTGAATGTCTGGCAGTCAACTCTAATTGAACATGAACAACTTTTTTTTTTCTTCTGAAACCACTTCTCTTTCCAGCATTCTTATCTCAGGAATAGGACTGTGGTCCACCTAGTTGATCAAACAGAAAAAATAGCACATTCATTATTTTTCCTTTTCTCCTGTTTTTCTGTTTTTCTCATCTCCAAATTCCATTGACACTACCACCAAGATTGACTCCAAACAGACGTATCTTGACCCCTCTTACTGGTAACACTCTAGCCCTGGTTGCCATTATCCATCCTGACAGTCTGGTAATCAGACAAATGGGAAACTTCCCAACAGCTACTATTATAATGCCCTGGTGTTATTAGGATTAATGGCATTATTACCCCCCTGATGGCTGCAATACCCTTCCTCCTTTCATGCTTACTTTCACTGCACCACAATCCACTCTCAGCAAAACAGGAAGAATCGTTATACATGTTAATGGTTTAAAAAACGAAGTTTAATTCTACTAGTTTTATTACCAAAGAAGTCCTCTAGTTCGTGGCCATATCATGCGCGTTAGAATTACTTTCATTCAATTCATTTGGTATTTACCTTGATGTATGTGTGTCTCTCTCTGTGTGTGTACAAACCATGCTATATTTATATAACTTTCTTAACTTTTCACTTTTAGGCTCATCTATTCACTTCCATCTATAAAAGATGAGGATTTGGCTCTTTTACAATTCTCCTCCAGAAACCACATACTCATTTTTTATACTTTCGTCCCTCTAATGTAGGTCATTGTAATTTGTGTTATATAAGTATGCAATATTTATATTATCATGATTGTACAAATGCAAGTTATAGCTGAGCCATACATGTTTTATTAAGGAGAATTAATATTCTAAATCCTGATAATAAATTTAACCTCTACTCTTCCCTACCTAAGTGACTCTCCCTTAAGCACATTTAAACATAGGACATAGTCTCTGTTTTGTCTTCTTAAAGAAATTTCCTCCAAAATCCTCTCAAATATTCTTTCTGCAAGCTAAGCCTGATATACAGCTGTCATTCTGGCACCCTCTCCTTCATCCTGAAGATTCTCTTTCCTGCTCTTTGGTATCTGTGCTCTGTTTTATGAAATCTATACTTCCTCCTCCTACATTTATTCCTCTTTTTTGTGAAATAAGTTCTCTGATAGCTTTCTGAGAAAAACACAATGAGAGGTAATATTTTAGACATTGTGCGTATCTGAAAATGTCTTAATCTATCCTTATTCTTAATTGACAGTTTCACCAAGTGTGATATTGTAGATTGGAAAATGTTTTTACTCAGAATTTTTAAGGCATTGCTTCATTGTCTTCTACGTTCCAGTATTATTTTTGAAAAGTCTGACAACATTGCAATTTTGATAATTTGCATAATTTTGCTAATTCTGGAATATTTCTCCTCAATGCTCTAAAGTTTTAAAATAATATGCCTTGACATGAACCATTTCCACCTTTAGTGCTGGTCACTCAGTTAATCCCGTGAGTCTGCCAGTTTGTAACACTCAGTTGTGAGAAATTTGTTTCTCTGATAATTCCTACTTCTCCATTTTCTCTTTCAGGAATTTCTATTATATGTAGGGTAGACCTACTGAAGTAGTCCTCTAATTTTCTTATCTCCTGTGTTTTGTATCTCTTTGTCTTTTTGCTCTATCCTCTGGAAGATTTTCCCAACTTGATCATGCAGTCAGTTTGTGAGCATTCTATCATCATATTTTAATATCATAAGATCTCTACTCACTTTATGTGATTGTATTCTTCGGTTACTGGTACAGTACCTTTTATTATCTAATTGAAAATACTACTGGTTTCTTAAAGTTTTCTATACCTTGTGTGGTATCAATTTCTACCAATTCACCATCTTTAACTGTAAATGTTGCAGTGGTCTTTTTTTTTCTTTTTTTCTTTCTTTCCTTTTTTTAAATTATACTTTAAGTTCTAGGGTACATGTGCACAATGTGCAGGTTTTGTTACATATGTATATATGTGACATGTTGGTGTGCTTCACCCATCAACTCGTTAGCACCCATCAACTCATCGTTTACATCAGGTATAACTCCCAATGCAATCCTTCCCTGTCCTCCCTCCCCACAATAGGCCCTGGTGTGTGATGATCCCCTTCCTGTGTCCAAGTGATCTCATTGTTCAACTACCACCTATGGGTGAGAACATGCAGTGTTTGGTTTTCTGTTCTTGTGATAGTTTACTGAGAATGATGGTTTCCAGCTGCATCCATGTCCCTACAAAGCACACGAACTCATCCTTTTTTATGGCTGTGTAGTATTCCATGGTGTATATGTGCCAAATTTTCTTAATCCAGTCTGTCACTGATGGACATTTGGGTTGATTCCAAGTCTTTGCTATTGTGAATAGTGCCACAATAAACATATGTGTGCATGTGTCTTTATAGCAGCATGATTTATAATCCTTTGGGTATATACCCAGTAATGGGATGGCTGGGTCATATGGTATTTCTAGTTCTAGATCCTTGAGGAATTGCCATACTGTTTTCCACAATGGTTGAACCACTTTACAATCCCACCAACAGTGTAAAAGTGTTCCTATTTCTCCACATCCTCTCCAGCACCTGTTGTTTCCTGACTTTTTAATGATTGTCATTTAACTGGTGTGAGATAGTATCTAATTGTGGTTTTGATTTGCATTTCTCTGATGGCCAGTGATGATGAGCATTTGGCTGTATGAATGTCTTCTTTTGAGAAATGAATGTTCATATCCTTTCCCCACTTTTTGATGGGGTTGTTTGTTTTTTTCTTGTAAATTTTTTTGAGTTCCTTGTAGGTTCTGGATATTAGCCCTTTGTCAGATGAGTAGATTGCAAAAATTTTCTCCCATTCTGTAGGTTGCCTGTTCACTCTGATGGTAGTTTCTTTTGCTGTGCAGAAGCTCTTTAGTTTAATTAGATCCCATTTGTCAATTTTGGCTTTTGCTGCCGTTGCTTTTGGTGTTTTAGACATGAAGTCTTTGCGCATGCCTATGCCTGTGTCCTGAATGGTATTACCTAGGTTTTCTTCTAGGGTTTTTATGGTATTAGGTCTAACATTTAAGTCTCTAATCCATCTTGAATTAATTTTCGTATAAGGAGTAAGGAAAGGATCCAGTTTCAGCTTTCTACTTATGGCTAGCCAATTTTCCCAGCACCATTTATTAAATAGGGAATCCTTTCCGCATTTCTTGTTTCTCTCAGGTTTGTCAAAGATCAGATGGCTGTAGATGTGTAGTATGATTTCTGAGGACTCTGTTCTGTTCCATTGGTCTATATCTCTGTTTTGGTACCAGTACCATGCTGTTTTGGTTACTGTAGCCTTGCAGTAGAGTTTGAAGTCAGGTAGTGTGATGCCTCCAGCTTTGTTCTTTTGACTTAGGATTGTCTTGGCAATGCGGGCTCTTTTTTGGTTCCATATGAACTTTAAAGCAGTTTTTTCCAATTCTGTGAAGAAACTCATTGGTAGCTTAATGGGGATGGCATTGAATCTATAGATTACCTTGGGCAGTATGGCCATTTTCACAATATTGATTCTTCCTATCCATGAGCATGGTATGTTCTTCCATTTGTTTGTGTCCTCTTTGATTTCACTGAGCAGTGGTTTGTAGGTCTCCTTGAAGAAGTCCTTTACATCCCTTGTAAGTTGGATTCCTAGGTATTTTATTCTCTTTGAAGCTATTGTGAGTGGGAGTTCATTCCTGATTTGGCTCTCTGTTTGTCTGTTACTGGTGTATAAGAATGCTTGTGATTTTTGCACATTAATTTTGTATCCTGAGACTTTGCTGAAGTTGCTTATCAGCTTAAGGAGATTTTGGGCTGAGACGATGGGGTTTTCTAAATATACAATCATGTCATCTGCAAACAGGGACAATTTGACTTCTTCTTTTCCTAAGTGGATACCCTTGATTTCTTTCTCTTTCCTCATTGCCCTAGCCAGAACTTCCGAGACTATGTTGAATAGGAGTGGTGAGAGAGGGCATCCCTATCTTGTGCCAGTTTTCAAAGGGAATTTTTCCAGTTTTTGCCCATTCAGTATGATATTAGCTGTGGGTTTGTCATAAATAGCTCTTATTATTTTGAGATACGTTCCATCAATACCCAATTTATTGATCATTTTTAGCATGAAGGGCTGTTGAATTTTGTCAAAGGCCTTTTCTGCATCTATTGAGATAATCATGTGGTTTTTGTCTTTGGTTCTGTTTATATGCTGGATTACGTTTATTGATTTGCGTATGTTAAACCAGCCTTGCAGCCCAGGGATGAAGCCCATTTGATCATAGTGGATAAGCTTTTTGATGTGCTGCTGAATCGGGTTTGCCAGTATTTTATTGAGGATTTTTGCATCGATGTTCATCAGGGATATTGGTCTAAAATTCTCTTTTTTTGTTGTGTCTCTGCCAAGCTTTGGTATCAGGATGATGTTGGCCTCATAAAATGAGTTAGGGAGGATTCCCTCTTTTTCTATTGATTGGAATAGTTTCAGAAGGAATGGTACCAACTCCTCATCCTTGTACCTCTGGTAGAATTCAGCTGTGAATCCATCTGGTCCTGGACTTTTTTTGGTTGGTAGGCTATTAATTATTGCCTCAATTTCAGAGCCTGCTATTGGTCTATTCAGGGATTCAACTTCTTCCTGGTTTAGTCTTGGGAGAGTGTAAGTGTCCAGGAAATTATCCATTTCTTCTAGGTTTTCTAGTTTATTTGCATAGAGGTGTTTATAGTATTCTCTGATGGTAGTTTGTATTTCTGTGGGGTCGGTGGTGATATCCCCTTTATCATTTTTTATTGCATCTATTTGATTCTTCTCTCTTTACTTCTTTATTAATCTTGCTAGCAGTCTATCAATTTTGTTGATCTTTTCAAAAAACCAGCTCCCGGATTCATTGATTTTTTGGAGGGGTTTTTGTGTCTCTATGTCCTTCAGTTCTGCTCTGATCTTAGTTACTTCTTGCCTTCTGCTAGCTTTTGAATGTGTTTGCTCTTGCTTCTCTAGTTCTTTTAATTGTGATGGTAGGGTGTCAATTTTAGATCTTTCCTGCTTTCTCTTGTGGGCATTTAGTGCTATAAATTTCCCTCTACACACTGCTTTAAATGTGTCCCAGAGATTCTGGTATGTTCTATCTTTGTTCTCATTGGTTTCAAAGAATATCTTTATTTCTGCCTTCATTTCGTTATATACCCAGTAGTCATTCACGAGCAGGTTGTTCTGGTTCCATGTAGTTGAGCAGTTTTGATTGAGTTTCTTAGTCCTGAGTTCTAGTTTGATTGCACTGTTGTCTGAGAGACTGTTTGTTATAATTTTTGTTCTTTTACATTTGCTGAGGAGTGCTTTACTTCCAATTATGTGGTCAATTTTGGCATATGTGTGATGTGGTGCTGAGAAGAATGTATATTCTGTTGATTTGGGGTGAAGAGTTCTGTAGATGTCTATTAGGTCTGCTTGGTGCAGAGTTGAGTTCAATTCCTGGATATCCTTGTTAACTTTCTGTCTTGTTGATCTGTCTTTTGTTGACAGTGGGGTGTTGACGTCTCCCATTATTGTTGCATGGGAGTGTAAGTCTCTTTGTAAGTCTCTAATGACTTGCTTTAGGAATCTGGGTTCTCCTGTATTGGGTGCATATATATTTAGGATAGTTAGCTCTTCCTGTTGAATTGATCCCTTTACCATTATGTAATGGCCTTCTTTGTCTCTTTTGATGTTTGATGGTTTAAAGTCTGTTTTTACCAGAGACTAGGATTGCAACCCCTGCTTTTTTTTGTTTTCCATTTGCTAGGTAGATCTTCCTCCATCCCTTTATCTTGAGCCTGTGTGCGTCTCTGCATGTGAGATGGGTCTCCTTCATACAGTAAACTGATGGGTCTTGACTCTTTATCCAATTTGCCACTCTGTATCTTTTTTAATTGGACCATTTAGTCCATTTACATTTAAGGTTAATATTGTTATGTGTGAACTTGATCCTGTCATTGTGATATTAGCTGGTTATTTTGCTCGTTAGTTGATGGCAGTGATCTTTTTAAAAACATAATGTCATTTGCTTTTTTCCTGAAATGCCTTCAAATATCATTGCATTGTATTTAGATTAAATGTCTTACAAACAACAATTTAATTGTAACAGTTCCAGAGGCTAGAAAACCCAAGATCAAAACTACCTGAGTTGATGTTTGGTGAGGACCATACACTTAATTGACATCCATTTTCTCACTGTAAGTTCACAGTATGAAAAGGGCAGACAATCTCTGTGGAATCCCTTTTATAAAGGCACTAACTCCCTTCATGAAGGCTTTATTCTCTTGATCTAATCACTTCCCAAAGGCCCAGCTACAAATCCCCTCATGTTACAAATTCAATTTTAACACATTAATTTTAGGAGGACACAAACATTCAGGCTATAACTCTGCAATTCACCTCATTTCATTTTCATAGCTGAAAGACACTCAATATCTTTTAAATAAATTGTTGAGGCAAGATTCAAATAAAAATTTATGTAACTTAGATTTCATAGCTTTTCTATCCAGCACAATGTTTAATTATAATGTCAACTTTCAATCTATTTTTCACCCCAAATTATATTACCTACCACGATAGGCTGATCTTCCTGAGGTGTGGCCTAATCATGTAGTATTCCTTCAAAACCATTCTGACCATTTGGTGATAAATTAAACAGGAGTAAATGTATCAGTATGGTTACCAAGGCTTTCCTAAATATGACTTCAACCTGACTCTCCAGTCCTGCCCATAAAACTGGTTCCTGGTAGAAATAAAGAGAATAACCTCATCTGCTTATTCAATCAGTGGATAGAAACAGATTAATTAAGCTACCTCTGCTGGAAAAGACTAAGATGTGGTGTTATTGAAAATTCCATTTTTAAATGTTAGAAAACAAAATGTTCATTTAAAAGTTTTCATGTAGAAGATGATTTGCTCAAGATAGTTCTAGAATCTCCTTGAATAGCAAAAAGGTGAGAGTAAGAAGTGGGAAGGACAATGGCAATGTAGGGAGATTTAAAGCTGAATTTAGAAATGAGAGTACAGGAGAAGATAGCAGAGGAGTTGGGTTGGAACCTATGGTAGCAGTTATAACCCAGAGATAGAGTCCATTTTCATGGCAATTAGGAAGAAGGTGGGGAAAAGAGACTAGATAGAAGAATGCGATTTGCCTATTCATTCTTTTGTCTAGACTTTGCATAGTTCTTGAACCCATCAAGAAGAATCTCCTTTCCTAGTGCCATCACCCTTACCAGGGCACCATTATCTCTCATGGGGGTGTTGAAATATCCTCGTAATTGATTTCTATGTATCCAATTTAGTCTAGGTCTGTTCTATTCTTTACATAGCACTGAGAGTGATCTTAACATCAAAATCTGATTACCTCACTCTTCTGTTTAAATTCTTTAAAATTCTTTAAATATCTCCAGTTGCTCTTGGGATAAATCCTAAATCCTTAACTGGGACTAGAAGGTCCTGGATCTTCTAGCCCTGGACTAAGCCTATGGTTATATATATATATGGTTTTATATATATAGGTCTATGAGGATATATATATACACACACATAAACACATATACATATATATATACACACACATACACACACACACAAACATATATATAGCCCTGGACTAGGCCTATGGCTCTCTCTCTATATATTTATATATATATATATATATATATATAAGTCTATGGATTTTATATACACACACAAACATATATAGCCCTCCACTAGGCCTATGGTTATATATATAATATATATATATATATATGGTTATATATATAAGTCTATGGATTTTATACACACACACACACACACATATATAGTACCTTGGATAAACATGATGAGGACTTAATGTCAACTAAAGGTGAGGAAAAGTAGTCACTTCTATAGAGAAATTTTTTCTCACCTAAAGATGACATTAAGTCCTCATCATGTGACTTAAATGTCACTTCCATAGGGAGACTTTTCCCAACCTAAAGGTTACATTAAGTCCTAATCATGTTTTCCAAATGTACCTTATTCTTCTTGGCAGTACTGATCACTCCTGTAAACTTTTTATTTAATATATTCCATCTTCTAGATTGTAAGATACACTAAAGAATATTTAGACTCACACCTGTTATATAATATATATTCAATAATCATTACTGTGTCATAATAGTAGCTATTTCTTGAATGCTTGATATATGCCAAGTGCTAAGTGTTTTATTGACCTTATTTATTCCTGTTTTAGAGTTGAGGAAACCAAGGTATAGACTGATTACAGGAAAGCTTCAAAGATCATAAGGTAATGAAGATACTAAGTCCGGGATTAGATCACTGGGCTTAAATCCCAGTTCTGCCACCTGTTGTGTAATCTTAGGCAAGTGACAGATAAATAACAGTACTTATCTCATAGGGTTTTCAGTAAGATAACATGAGCTAAGACATATTAAAATTTTAGAATAACATATGGCACATAACTGCTACATAAGTTAGCAGTTATCATTGAATATTATTATAACCACTATACCATGGCAACCCCAACAAATATTTATTGACATTTCTAGAAATGAGAGGAAGAATAAATGGAATTATTCACTGAAAATATTCAATGAATTTTTCTGGGGGTATGGTTTAAACACTTCAGTGTGCTACCTCTAATTTTCAATTACTGAGATTTTATACACATTAGTCCCCAGTAGCTCTAGCAGTGCCCACCGGGAAATAAAATGGAGGTACTGTTTCAAATATACATGTTGTAGCCATTAGCTACAGTGCTAGAGCATGTGTATTACAAAAAGAGTGGGACCATGAGCCATCCTGCAGGAAATCTGAGCTCCCCTAAATGAATTGAGCATTTTGTAGCATCTGGAGTTAATATGTTAAACAAAGTAGTGCTCACCACTGCTAAAGTGAGAGGTAATATAATTTAACATTGTAGCATACCATACTATGAGGAATTTCTTTCCTCACATACTCTCCATTTCTCATATAGTCAGCATATTAATAGAATTTTTAAGGAACATTCCACCAAATAATATTCCTGACTTTGTTTCTCCAAAATTCTGCCCCCATAGAAAAAAAGTTTCATACGTAATTCTATATCTTAACCTGATAAAATTGAGAATAAAAGGCAGTTAATGCCATGGAAGTTTTTCCATTTTAAACTAATAATATTAGTGTGGGCAGATGTGTGGGAAGCTCTACCCTATTTCTAGTTGTGAAAATGTAATAGGAGAGTTTGATGTGCCCTTCAGTATACCTGGAGCTGAGACTACACTGGTTCTGAAATACCTGAGAAGTGGAAAACAGTTCTTCTCTGGCATCTAACGAGAGTTTATTAGGTTGGTGCAAAAGTTATTGCATTTTTGCCACTGAAAGTAATGGCAAAAACTGCAGTAACTTTTGCACTAACCTAATATTATGTGCTACATTAGTGTCATGCCCATTCAAAGTGAAACAACTTCTAAAGGTCTTTCAGAGTTGCTCTTCAATCTATTTTTACCCTCAGTGCATTATGATGCTCCTACTTTGAGGAATTTCTACTTGAGACACACTGCCTGCTTAGGTACAACTAGGTAACTACAGCTACGGGGCCATTGCAAAGTAAGAAGTAGTTGCAGATTATAATGAAACAGTGTGGGTCTAGATTAGATTCTGCTTACCGATTCGTTGATTGAATACGGAAGTAACCAATTCCAAGACACCAGCATTAAGTAAGTCTATGAGTTTGCAATGACAAACTAGCTATATACAAAACAGATCAGACTCTTTAAAATTGTAAGACATTATTAAAGAAATAAATCAGGGGAGTCTGAGAAAATGGCAATCATATTCCATGTTTCTCCACTAATAATTTCAAGCTGTCTTTCTTGCCGCTAATCCAGCAGTCTAATAGCTTCTGGGTCATAAGAGACATTTTGGTTCCGTGGAAGTTTACCTGAGGCTAATTTTGGAGCCCTGGCAAAGAACTCTAAACTCCTGAGCACTGAGAAGAATTAGGCTTTAGGAGATCTGTGATGCCCAGCGAATATTTGAGACTAGCCTTCTACTAATTTGCCTTAGTGTGTCTGCATCCCTGGCCTCCAACATATCAAAATAATGCTGAAAGGCTGATTATTACCTTGCCTAATACTTGATATTAGACTATTATTACAGATAAGAGTATATTTTCCATAGACATATATATATATACACACACACACACGTCAAAGCAGAAAAACAAAACTTAAACTTGAATCTGAGTAGTTTATGAGATAACCTCATAGTACCCTAAGAGAATCATACATTAGAAAAAAAAAAAAAATGCTTACTAAGAGAAAGGAAAGCACATGGAAAAAGACTCAATACAGTGGAGAGTATTTGGTGATGAAGCCACAGTGTCAGCTGCGTGTTCAGTTCAGTATGACTGCTAACTTGACCAGTAGTAGGATGTCAGAACCAAAGTGTTTGTTAGTTACTCAAATGGAAGGCAGGAAAAGATTAAGGACTAGCCTTGCCATCTGCCCTTACACGGACTCTGACAGTCAACCCTTAATGGCAAATGAAGTCCAAAAAGGATGTAAAAAATGTAACTTTCTTCATTTTTAAAAAGCTGAACTCAGGAAGCCCTATTCTGTCTAGAAGTGTAAAATACTGTCTTTCTAATTAAAGCTGAACTCAAACCCTTCAGATACACTCAGTTTGTTTAGCTTTCATTTCCCTTCCTCTTTCCCCAGCATATCATCTCAGTTTGGAGTGTTCTTATGCAATGTCATGCCTAGAGGAAGAAATCTCCTTGGCAACTGTGGGAAAAGACCTCTCAGCTTTTCTTTCTCAGAGACCTTCTTCTATATTTTACTTTCCCATTCCTTTCCAATTCTCCTTTTCCTCCTGAATTCAGAAAATCTTTCTCTCTTCTAAGGGAAAAGGTGGTTCTACTCAACTGCACAGTCTTCCACTTGAGCCACAGCTTCAGAACATAAAAGCCAAAAATTGATATCTTTGTTCTTTGATTATATAACAATCAGCTTTCCCAAAACCAAGTATTGCTCGTATGTAACATCTGAAATGGAGAAGGGTCAAGGACAAAAAGTAGAATTGGGGGTGGGGGGAAGCACACCTCAAGTAATTCACAGAACAATTTAAATGATTATTTAGCCACATTCCTACCTTTAATCTTGCATCTTGATAAAGAAATTGTAGTTTTCACACTGGTGTCCCTTTCCCCACTTTAGGGTCCATCTACAAAATCCATTGTTTCAGAAAAGCTATTTCCACACACAAACTAATGCACAGCAATGTGGGTATTAGGTCTTCCAGGCTCCCCCAAATATGCCTGAATGCTGTGAAAAGGCCTGGATTCTGGGTAAAGTACAAACTTCCTCCAAGCATATCATTCTGGGAGAAGGTAAAATAGCAATTTGAGTTATCCTTTGGAATACACATATCTACACTATAATTCACTATGTTTTCACTACGTACAGCAATGCCCTATGTAATAGGTATTTGGTACTTTTCATTTTAACATTCAAATGTATTTTGAATAAAATTTGATGAACTTTCACTTAGCCTCATAAAGCCGTCAGAGTGATGGCACTTAGAAAATGAAAAAATTAAGACAAGAAAATTAAATGACTTGGCCTGCGCACAGTGTTGAAAGCAAACTTTTGAAACCAATGACTATTAATACCTTGAGAACATTTGTATTAACCATTTGGCTATTCTTGGGATACGAGATATAGAAACTCCAACATAAACCTGTATAATGCCCATATTCAACATTAAGTAAATGAAAGAAGCTAACAATATTCCCTATTTTTTTTTCAGTTTGCAAAAAATCTATAGTACAAAAATATAGGTAATTTGATGTGACCAGATACCAGCATTATAGTTCACAATAAAAATGTGAACTTCTACAATGCTACTATTTCTGTCTCATGTTGTCATTTCACTTATTCAACTAGCATTAAACCAGTCAATAACATATTCCTTAAATACCTAGTCTGAAAATGTTATGACTTTCTCAAGAAAAACTCTTAGTTTTTGTAGAACTGGTATATTTATGTAACAATATGATGCCATTTTAATAGAGGTATTTATGGAATAAAGATAAAATGATGTCAGAATTTAACCATTTACTAAATGGGACTCTGTTACCTTCTACGTAGTTAATTTTACAAATTTTATGCAGGACTGTGGGCCTGAAACTATCCTAATTAAAATTATAAATATTAAAAACTTGAAAACACTCCATAAAGAAAGCCACAGTGTATCAGAGAGGAGTGCTGTAGCAAAGCTTAATTAGCCAAGTGCATCAACAGTCCAAAATCCATTGAAAGTAGGCAAACTACTGTTCATAGAAACCATGGCATCTGATAACACTCTGAATGCTGATCTGTCTGAATCACCTTTTAGACTTTCTGAACTATGTGACTCAGTTCAACTTACACAGATACATGCAGGATGCTCTTTTATCTCAAACATTCTTCAACATTTAAGATTCTCCCTCAGATTATATCTTCCAAACTGTAAAATAAATAATAACCAAGAACAGTAAAACATTCATTGCACAATATATTATTTAAAAGCTAGTTAAAATTGATTTTTCTGGAAATAAAAATAAAGCATTATAACTTTACACAGAAAAAGATACATGAACAGTCACTTTTCTGACAGGTTCAAAATTTATTAAACTTAGGTAAGTTTATTAAGCTTAAAATTTTGCTTTTCCTTCAATAGCAAGTTTTGTGACAGTTGCTAAGTACCAGTATTATAGTAAGTACAAAACAATCAAAATATGTTTCCTGCCTTCAATTCAAGGGTAAAGAAATATAAATGCAAATAACTATATGGTATGTCAAAATGTGACTTTTATACAATAGTAGCAATAATAAGGTATCATGGGAGAAAAAGAGAAAGAAAAACTAATGACATAGCAGAGGTTCAATTGGGCTTGGGTCTTGAAGACCAAGTAGAATTTTAGCAAGCCAAAACAAGGATGAACGTGCCTCTTGTCCAAGGAAATGTTCTGACCAAATACAAAACAAAGGACATTCTCTGAAGTTATCAAGTAGTCTGGTGAAGACTGAAGCAAATTTATATTTGTGTCTTTTACCTAAACATGGTGAATTTTCATATAATAGTTGACAGTCAATCATACCAAACTTCACATTTTGGAAGCTACTGTGTAAATTATTTTGTGGAATGCCATAGTAATAAGACTGCTGGTAATTTCTTCCTATTTTTTACTCATGACTCTTCAAATTAATATTTATTCTTATCTATTATTTTATAATTTTCATTTATTTTTACATAACCATCAGACTCAAATCTAAGTGCTCAAACTTATGGTCCTAAATTTTCTACTTTTTGGTAACTTTAAAGAGAAAACGAAACTACTGAAACCAAGCAAGTAGATCTATAATATTCATCTCATCAAGTACTGCCAAACAGACCACCAGCGTTTTCAGGCTCATAGTAACTTATGCTTTGATCCTAAGCCTTAGATTGTCACAGAAATTAAATGCTATGGAATAATTCTAGAAGTCTGACATACTCCATTTTCAGCCCAAACTATCTTTTAGAAGAAAGAATAGCATATGTCTGCATTTTTAAGAAATCTCTATTCAGATGAATCACAGTAAGCTTACAATCTATATTCAAAATCCCACACTGATTCAAGAAACATAAAATTAAGAGAGTAATAATATTTTGACAGTTTTCGCATGTAGAGTAACAGATGTCAGAAATGGGACTTTTACTGTCTCAATTTTAACTGAAACCCCAAAAGTCAAGAGCAAAACAACAGATGCCAAGTATACCACATTCTATAGAAGAGGTCAGCAAACTTTTTCTCAAAGGACCAAATGGTAAATAGTTTAGGCTTTGCAATACATAAGGTTTCAGTCCTTCAGCTCTTCCATCCTATGGAGAAAGCAGCCATAGGTAGTATGCAAATGATGGGCATGTCTATGTTCTAATAAAACATTACTTACAGACACTGACATTTAGATTGCATACCTTTCCACATCATAAAATGTTATTCTTCTTTTCTTCTTTTTGATCATTTAAAAACATAAAAATCATTCTTAAAGTACAAATTATATAAAAACAGTAGTGAGCTAGAGTTTACCAGCAGACTAATCCCTATGCTATAATGAGGTGCTAGACCACCTATGCTATTATAAAATGATTTTAACCACATTTATGTTCTCCTACTTCCAGTATATATAGTTATAGAGGTTTGACAGGGCGAATAATGTATTTTATCTTTAGGGGAAAAAATACTCAAGTGCTGTGTCATTTCCTTTCATCTTCCCACCTGAAGGCAAGAAAAAAGAAAGTGAAAGCTACTGAGAAAAGTATTTTCTTGTAAGAGATTTCTCAGTATGCTACGATGTCTCTCTACTATTCCCGACATTGGTCAGAAGGGGATGTTTCCTAGTGAGACAGTGTGTTTACCCTGAAGTTTTAGCTTGAGATATCAAAGAGAAGTAGAGTTTCCATGGTGGACCATTGTACTTCCATCTATGGCAAAACAACAATATTTGAATTCTTGCTTGGGTCCAGAGAGGGATCCCCCCGAAATTCTTATAAAGAGGATGCTACCCAGAAGATTACACAAAGGAATAAGAAAAATCCCAACAATGAAAATCTGTGTTGGAAGTCAAAGGGTTATCCCATTTTCTGGCCGATGTGAAAGCTAGGGTTTCACATCTGGCTAGGGTTAGGTTTTAGCAGGGAGTGTCAGAAAAGAATAAATTTGTTTTCTGCTTCTATCCTACCAGTTTCATTTTATTCAGCAAAAGTTAGAGTAGTAATGGTAGTTATAACATTTTTTTAGTTATACTTTCCTAATCACTCAGAATTGGTTTAAATACAAAGAAATAATTTGTTAAATTATGTACACAGTCCTGCCCTTAATTGCACTTTGGTTTCATATTGACATAACATGTCCTCTTGCCTTTGATAGTACACATTGATGATTTCAGAAGCAATTTCAATATTCTCTAAGTACAAGTGATAAAAGAATCTAATGAATTTCTCAAAAGCAGCCTATTTTTCAAAGGTGACTGTAATATCATCAAATATTTATTTTTCTGAACTTTACAGATGGAAATGAATCACTCCCCACTTAGCATTACTTACGGAAGGAAATATGTAGCATTTTTGAAATCTGCCTTTGACAATATTTTCAAGCTATTACATTTAAGCAAAATACAAATTTGGCAGTAAGTTGCAAATGGTACATTATAGCTGCATTCACATTTTTCTGTATTTTGAGAAGTTGCATAAATGCAGACATTTTTCCTGTTTCTAAGACATCAGAGGTTTGAATCAGAGGTCACTTCTCAACTTCCCATTCAGAGAAAAGTAAACTGGATGGACTATCTGAATTCACAAGTTGGATTTATACATCAAATATCACATTCATTTTCTATTGTCTAAGATGAACATAAAATTCATCTCCCAAGCCAGAGTAAAAGGAGGGCACTATTAACCATTACATCAAAGACAACAGGTGTAACAGACTGCTGGACAAACCATGTGTACAGTAACATTGCCTGTAACTGACAGGCTAGAAGTTTCCAAAGTGTCTTTTAAGCAACTCACAATCATTCAATCATGTCATCATAAATAATTTTTTTCAGAAGTAATAAACTCTTTTATACATGTATTTCTAAAGAAATTTTGTGGACTTTGGAAGTCCTTTTTCTTATATTCCATCTTACCATAACCATAATATTTCACTTTGACAAACTTTTATGTTTTGTGTTGGTTCTTTGCCCAACTTTCAAACTCTGAGCTCCAAACAAATAGCAAGAACCTCATGACATAGGTTACTGCTGCTTTTTAATTTCCATAATGGATGTCAGTAAATATCAAGGAGATGGGAGGGAAAATATGCACTTTAGGCAGAAGTAGGGGAGCTGTGTTGCTTTTGCAGTCTCTTTATTTTACTAGATGACTTGGGATTTGGGAAATTAAACATTTCAAAGATTAAAAGAACTTGGGAAAATGATTTAATAATCATTACAATAATTTCTGCAACCTACTTCACAGCAAGATGTAGGTCTCATTAAATTCAGCCACAGATGAGTGAGCTGGAAAGATGTGGTTGGGCACCCAGAACAAAGGTGACTTGCTGAAGTTAGAAGCACACAGAATAAAAGTGCTTTTCATCAGTTCCAAGTGAGCAAAGACACTGAGACAAATTCCTTGCATTGAAATTTTGTCTAATTAGTTAATGGATATGTTAGAGGGCAATGTTGCCAATTTGTTGATATAAATGATTTTCCCATTTCCTCCCTTGTTGAAGGCCTTTCTTTATTACTTGTGAACTTTTCAAATTGCACCCAAGGCTCAAAGCAGTTCGAACTCAACAGGAAGTCACCATTCCAAAAAGACTCTTAGAACTGATCTATATCTCATAGGAGAAATTCAGAATAGTATAAATTGAGTGGCTGGAAGCTCCAGGCTTTTGCCAAATCTATGATCTGAGCATTGCTGATGAGCATTTCCCCCTGCAGATGCTCAAACACCAGAGGATTCCTTACCTCTTTTTAATTTTTTTCTCCTTATTATCTCCCTAAATTATAATACTAAATGTGAGAAATGCTTGGTTTCTAGTATCACTCACAATTCCTTTTATATGACCCCATTTGGTAGATTCAACCATTTCCCATAATGGCTGTTCCAACTGTACATTGACCTCCTCAAGCTCATTCCATCAGAACACACTCTGCTGTTTATGAAGAAATTGAGGCCCTAACTTTCTCAAATTCTTTCTCCTGCACTGACACGGGTCACTTACTATTAATATGTCTTTGCTCCTTGAAATCTCCTTCTTGACAGTGCCTTCTATGTTTCAGAATCAATTGTACCACCTCTGCCTATACTCTCAGAAACTTGCTTATTTCTTCCATAACCTATAATGCGATGCTTGTTCTCTATGCTGTCCCCCTTATCTCCCATCCCTACAACCTATAAATGTATACAAGTTTCTCCCATCTAAAAAGATAACACAAAACAACATCACCTAAACAAACGAAAGATCTCTGGATTCTGTTGATTTCTAGGTCTCTCTTTCTGTGTGTGTCTCCTTCTCTCTAATAATAAAACTCTACATTTTCACATTGGACCTTCAAGTCCCAGGAATTGTAGTTCTACCTTCACTTCTCTCCGAAAACTTCTCTTGTCCAAGTCTCTAATTACATCCATCCATTCATTCATTGATCAATCCTTTGGATATTCTTCTCTTCATCTTTTGTGACTTCACAGTGTTCCTCAACGTCAAAAGCTCTCTTTGGCCTCTAGAACAGCATTCTCTGGTAATGAATTTTAATCTCACTGCCTGTTTAGTTTCTGTACAGGTCCGTTTTATCTTTTCATTCCTTAAACTTTGGTGTTCTTTAGAATGCAACACTCTCCATGTATACACTGGATATGGCTTCAATTCCTTTCTGTCTTCTGGTATTCTACACTATATGTCCAACTAGGCCACTTTTTTAAAGGTTTAAATCTATATATTATATTGATTCCTGGATGTAGTATCATAGATATCTCAAAGTCAACATATTATAACTTATTATTTTCTTCTCAAACCTGTATTCACTATTTCAGGACTGCTACAACCAGCAGTACAGTCTCTGAAATTAGAAACCTTGGAATCATCCCATATAATATGCTTCAACTAATCATCTTCAACATATTTAAGCAGACTTTTCCTGGAAACTTTACCTCCTAAATATTTCTCTATTTCTTCTCATCAATCTGGCCCAACTCGCTGCTGCCTTAGTTTAGGGCATAATCATCTTTCACTTGAACTAACAATCTGGGTACTATCTATAACTTCAAACTCACTCTTATCCCAGCAGCTTTTCTGATCAAAGAGAAGGAAAAAAGAGTCAAGTATCTGATCCTTGAATAGCAGACACCCTGCCTGGTAGCAAACATGGGCTAGCCAGTGTCCTGGAATTATAGCCAATTATACCTACCACTGCTTCTTTTGATTGAGAAAGGGAGGGGGTGTCTATTTCCTTGTGTCACTACTTTGTGGATAGACATGAGACTAAACATCTGGCTTTTGCTTGTCTTCTGATAGATTCCTGGTCATCTAGCCTCTACTGGCCTTTGTTAATTCACTTGATGCTTATGCTAGTTTCACTTGTCACATTTAGCTAAGCAAGCCGTAGGCAGGACAATATAACATACAACTATTCCCTGAGTTCCTCATAAAGAGTTTTAGAGTTCTCTAAGATGGATTTAAAATTGAGAGCATATCTTTGTTTCTCTTTTTTATGAATTATTATTATTTTTTTTTGAGACGGAGTCTTGCTCTGCCGCCCAGGCTGGAGTGCAGTGGCCGGCTCTCAGCTCACTGCAAGCTCCACCTCCCGGGTTCACGCCATTCTCCTGTCTCAGCCTCCCAAGTAGCTGGGACTACAGGCGCCCGCCTCGTCGCCCGGCTAGTTTTTTGTATTTTTTAGTAGAGACGGGGTTTCACCGTATTAGCCAGGATGGTCTCGATCTCCTGACCTCGTGATCCGCCCGTCTCGGCCTCCCAAAGTGCTGGGATTACAGGCTTGAGCCACCGCGCCCGGCCTTTTTTTATGAATTATTAAAATGACAAGAAACTAAGAAATGGCAGAATAAAAGGAATACAAATGATCAAAACCATGATATAAAAATTCAGGAAAAGCAAGAATGTGAGTGTGAGAATCATTTTTAGAGGGAGTTGAAAATCATACACTTTCTAAATTTTTGAAATAAAAATAAAACCTTCTCAGTATCTGAGAAGACCCTGAGCAGAGGCTGCAGTGGTGGCATTAGGATTCTCACCCACTAACTGAAATACTACTGTTTTGAAAATTGTTTAGGGAAATCTACTGCCATACAAAATCCAGCTGTTCTAAACTATATGAACAAAATTATTACTAACAGACAAATAAGAATTTGAAAGGAACTGCTGAAAACATGAGAATCTGGTGCTGGTCACCCCTTTAAATGCTCCTGAATCCACATTTCCTGACAGTTGTCAGTTCTACTAAACTACCGATGGAAAACTAGTTAGGTGAAGCCCCTAGAAATTCACCTAAGGCCTAGCAGTCATAAATCATTGCTCATCTTGCTGGAACAAGAAGATGGAAATATAAGTAAGTTAAAATGTTGACACAATGAAAATTTGAGCCCAACTCATGTTTGCATTGCTAAGGTCAATACCTCTCAAAATAAGTCATTAATGTCCTCATAGTCCAACAGAAAAGATACTTAGATTCTTCCATCTTCTAATATTAAATCACAGCTTAACTTGTATTATTGTGTACAAATGAAAAAAGTTCTCGATTCTTTAGTTTTACTAAAGAGAAATAATATATAAAACAAAATATTAAATGAGCATTTAAATGCAAGACACTATGTGATATCAAGTGACATGTTATCTGGTTCCATCCTCACTTTTCTATGCACAAAGAAGCAGAGAGTTAAAAAATTTAAAAAGCTTGATGGAATTTTACAATTGTCAAGAATATGGCCACAGACCACCTTGGATGATGGCAACAGCTATTCATATTACCTCCAATACATACTCAGACTGTAAGGGAAAATAAAAGAAAGTTTTTATGCATAAAGATGCTAGTTATCATTGTATTCTAATTTATATATGTGAATTTATTAACTATGGTACATCTATTAGTTTCTAGAAAAACATTTTACATGTTCCAAGCCAAAATCCTGTTCATAATGTTTTTATAACTTGAATTTAAAATAGTAAAGGTAAAATTTCAGTGTTAGGAAATTTTACACAAAACTCCAGGGCATGGGCTTCTCTTGAAAACTTAGACTCAGGGCTATCGTTCCTATATGGGATCCATATTTTGAAGCTAAAGAGTGGTGTTGTCATTAATGCAACATGAAGTCTCCATCTGACTCTGGATACTTATTCAGCTCACCTGCGCAATCTCTGCCAGACTGGGGCTTGTAGCTCCTATACACCTTCTTTGAGTGTCATCTTTGTTACACACTTCGTGAACTCTAATTACTTTTAGTGTTGCAACCGTTTTTTTTTGCTACAGATATTTTTAAGTTGAAAGAAAAAGTCATGATAAAGTAATAGAAATAGAGCAGAAATAACTATTCCTAACTTCACAAAGGATATTTACTTAGGGAGTAGATGGGTAAGAGATAAAATGGAACTGTCAGTAAGATCTACATGTGAACATTTAACTAGATTCTATTAACTAATTGGATGGTAAGACATATTGCATTATCAATACAGACAGACCTTCCAAGAGCATTGTCTCTGTATCCCAGTAGAGAGCATGGTCCTGGGTGCTTCTTCAATCCTCTGACCCATTAGTGCAAAGCCTCTGTTCTTTTAAAGGGGAAAAACCTTTCGTATCTTATAGCGTCTTCTTATTATGCCCCCCAAAAATAATTCTGGAGAAACTTGGGTTTAGGAGGGATATACCAATTTTCAAAAGAAATGACTTCAAAAACATAGTCAATGAGTTTCACATTTGTTGGGATCAACATGAGATATAACAGAAAAACTGCTACCACAATTTGAGTGTTTGCTTACATGTGTCTTGTTTGTTTCCTTGCTTGTTTGTTTACACAAATGTAGAACTACAATGACAAGCTTATTTATTTTATAATGCTACAAAAGAAATACATCCTAAGAAATCGATGTCTATTTTATGCTAGATATGAGTATTCTTCAAGAACTGTCATATCGTCTTAGGATTTAAATTTTCTGCTTAGTATTAAGTGAGAGAATTAGTAATATCACCTAGCAACTGCATTTCCTTTTATCTTGCTTAGCATTTGTCATGGTGAAAAAACAATATTAATCATAGAAAGGGAAAAACTGTTAGCACATTTATTCATTCGTGTTACAATAATTTTAGGCCAACTATATTTATTTTTCAAAATTCTTTACTTGGTTACTTATATCAGTAAGAGATAATATTAATTTATACATATATTGATACTTATATATCATTAATGCTTAAGTCATAGAGGTTCAGGCTCAATGTTTAAACGCTGATAATTCCTGATAGGGTGAAATGTTAACTAATTATATAAAGTAATAGATAATTTTTAAGAGCAGCAATATAAACTAAAACCTTATTCCTTGAATTGACTAATTTTTCCTTCTATTATATCATGTTAGAGATCAAATATCTTTGTGTTTAATACCTAAACCACACATATACATGTGCACACACACACAACAGGATGGAAATTAGAGCTCTTAAGGGATATTTTAAAACGATACTACAAGAATCCATAGGATGATAATGACTCCATAGGATTGGGGGCAGGGGTTAATCTTTAAGGAAGAAATACCCTGGAACAAGTTTAACCACAGATCTGTCTTACAAATAGAAAAACTTTAAAATTTCATTAAACAGAAACTAAAAAGTGGGTCAGTTGTCAGTAATGTATTAATTTTTCAACACAAGAATTTAATTTTCTTATACCATTTTTTCAGGTTTCCTTTGAAGTTAATAGCAACCAAAATGGAATAAGTTTGAATATAGAATCAGCACACTGCATTTGTTGATGCAGAGGATTTGCAGTACAAAGGAAATTAATGAGTCCTTTAAACTAACACAATTTTATGTTTTGCTTTGAACATGTAGTTGCATTGAAAGGCAATGTTTGCACTAAACTGGTAAAAACAAGAAAGACATAGCAAGTAGCAGGGTTTCTGTAGTTCAAAGAAATTCCACAGAGAACCTGCTTCAAACTATAAAACCCCTACCCCTCATTACCCATGTCTAGTAGCCAAGCCCCATTATTTGGCCAAGAAGAAGGCAAGGGTACATACTGATGCACTCAAAGAAGGTAGAGAACTTTCTTACTTTTAAAAGAACTTTGAGAGAAAGAGAGAAAAATATTTAAAATAGAAAAAATACAAATAAAAAATAAAAGAATATCACAGTTCTGATATATGGATAGCTATCATAAATCAATAAACTGTTCTAAATATCATACAATCACATTGTCATCTTTATTTCCAACAGTAACTGTTTCACAATGGATATTCTAGTTGATTATTAATAAATTCTATACTATATTATCTTTTAATAAGAAACCAAATATACCAATTTCTGGCTTTCAGTATTAAGAGCACATCTCTCCTCATAACACTTGCTTTTGAATGAGCAAACACCCTCTGTTATATTACAAACCTTTCTAGATATTTGGGGCCAAGATAAGTGACAAAGTCACAGTGACCTGAGGGAAGCTGTTACCCTCCTCAGGACACCTTCCTGGCACACACTAACAAGTGGTTCTGGGTTGCTATTTCAGGTTCTATTTTTGTACATCTGTTGGGAGAATCATACCTCCATATGAAGCATCTTCCTTTGTCCAAACTCAGAAGCTAGCGCAACATAATACTGATTCCAATAGCATTGACTTCATATCTTGAAACATTCTTGTTTATTTTATTATATTCAAGGCAAGAAAGCCACCACTGCAATTCGTTTTTATATGTAAATATCCTAGAAAAAAAGAACTAAAAAATAATTCTGCTTGTTCTGCTGTCAATTCCATCTTCTTGCATGACCTAAATTAATGATCAGCTATCTCTAGATAATTTCACTTTAAGTCAAACAATCATTTATTCTATAATTAGGTATCTGGCTTTATCATACATCCAAGAATTTAGAACAGTGAATCTTGATACTATATGTTAGAATCACCTGGAGAGAATGATACAAATGCTTGAGGCTCCATCCCCGGAGATTCCAGGTGTGTAAGAATTTTATACTAAAACATTAAAAAATACCCAAGTTAAAAGAAAACATAGCCAGTGTGGAGATCCATGGTAATCATGAGAGATTTGTTGTGTTTATAGTTTGTGCGGCTGAGTAATAATATAAAACCAAAGAAACAGAAATTATTAAGCAACTACAATAAGCCAGAAGAGAATATCTTATCTGCAAATACCAAATTCTCATACCCACCCTGTTCATCAAGGGGGCGAATGGTTACTACAAACTCATTTGCCCACATACCAGAGAGCAAACTACATCAAAGCTGAGTCAACCTACCGAGCTCCAGCTTTACAACAGGTAGGCTTGACATCTAGAAAGCCAAGCAATAACTAAAACAGTCTGAGCTAGTGACCCAGATATTCCTAGTATTCAAAAATCCTTTATTATAATTCACAAGAGCATTTCTTTTCTTCCTAGTGTTATCTTACTTAACGTTAACTTTTCTCCCAAAGCAGAGTGGGAAGAGGAATGAAAAGATACTTTAGGTTTCCCTCAGTGATCTTCTGCAAAGGGCAAAACATCTACTCCTTATACTCCAGGGACATGTTCAGCTTCACGAGGTTTCAAGCACTTAGCATGAGAGGGTCAATGATTCGGGACATGTGAGGGTACACATATTCCACTGTTGTAATCTCCCGGTAAAGAATCTGCAAACACAGATACCTCAAAGGTACAAGGCTGTCACCGTCAGAACAACTTATAGGGAGTACCCAGTAAATATGTAAAATCATAAGTTGTCACCATAAGAAAGAACTGCTAGTATCCACTTATGCCTTCCACATGATTAACTAATTCTTAATAAGTCACCCAGCTTCTCCTTAAAGTCTCCAGCTACAAGAAACTAAATCATTAGTTCCTAAAGTAATATATTCCATCTTCAAAGAGCTCTAACTCTTACACAATTCTTGCCTTTTTTTGAGGATAAATCTGCCTGGCCCAATTAGACCTATTGGTCCCCACAGTTTCTCCTCAGAGTCACCCAGAATAAATCCTATTTTAAAGAATATGTAAAGATGGTATCATATTAGGTTGATACAAAAGTTATTGCAATTTTTACCACGAGTTGTTTGTTTTGTTTTGAGACAGAGTCTTGCTCTGTCACCCAGGTTGAAGTGGAGTGGCAGGATCTGAGCTCACTGCAACCTCTGCCTCACAGGTTCAAGTGATTTCCCTACCTCAGCCTCCAAGTAGCTGGAATTACAGGCACCCATTACCACAACCAGCTAATTTATTTTTAGTAGAGACAGGGTTCCGCCATGTTGGCCAGGCTAGTCTCGAACTCCTGACTTTAGGTGATCTGCCTGCCTCAGCCTCCCAAAGTCCAGAGATTACAGGTGCACCCGGTCCTTACCACAACTTTTAATGGCAAAAACCACAATAACATTTGCACCAACCTAATATTTCATTACTAAGTCTTCATTTCATGAACTTGAGTAACTTCTTTTCCATAGTCCCACAGCTACAATCTTCAGACACCTAATCATCTCAATTACTCTCTTTGGACATGCCTCACTATGTCATCACAGTATGTTGCCCAGAACAAAACCAAAACAGAGCATGGTATGATGACGGAACCATATTCTACCCAAAACATCTATCAAAAAGGATTTGCTTTTCTTTTTTTAGTGACCTCCTATTTAAACACACCTTCCTAGTCTTCCACTCAGTGGATTTCTCTTTTTTTGTTTCTCTCTGTCCCATTCTTTCTTTCTCTCCTCCCCCTCTGCCTGTCCTCCCTCCCTCCCTCCCTTCTACATCCAAATTCAAAAGAGTCCAAAATCAAAATCTGCTTTAAAAGTTCCCACGAGAACTGTTCATGGTTTCCTCCAGACTATGCTTTCTCTCAGTTGGCATTTACTGTCTTGGCAGCAAAAAAAGAGAACATGAAGAAAGTCTGGAAGCTTTTCCCCATAGTGACACAGCCAAATTAGTCTAAACTGCCTTAAAAGAAAACCTAAAAAAGATGGTGACTACTATGAGAGATATTATTTTTCTTCAAACTTAATTGACATATATTATATGTCTGAAAACTGAAAACCCTGTGTTAAAATACTGCCATGAAGATAATAACATTTTATTAGTCTTTTAAATATCACTCAATAAAGATGATGTTGTTTAGTGGAAAAATCCATTTGTGTTGTTTCTAAATTCTCAAATCAATTCTTAGATTTAGAACCACATGCTTCTTGATGGGAAAAGGAATTATGTATGGATAATTTTCATACCTTGATTGAATACTCTCATCAGAAATGAAATGGGTATTAGGCTCTGAGGGGGAAATTCTGGAATCATTCCAGACTGATCTATCTTCACTGGTGCTTAGATTGTAAGGAGCTAAATGCATCACAGTATTAGAATGAAATGAATTATGCAGAACCTTTGATAGAAAGCATGTGTAATTTCTTCTTTAAAGACTCTTCAAATCATTCTGTTCCATCTTTGATTATGTGGTAGTTATGCTGAAAATAAGTAACCCCTGACATGTTTTAAAACACATATACATATGGATTGCATAAAATTAATATCTTTACCTTTACAAAAATCATTCCAGGAGCACATTTGCCGGTAAAATACATTTAAGACAGTTTCAGTACTCCTACTAAACTCTATTTTCAGAGGTTTATAATGTGGTCATAAAAATTCATCCCAGACTAAAATTCAGTACCAAGGAAAATGTGCTTTACACTTGGTAGATAACCATTTCCTCTTCTTTCATTCCTCATGACTGTTTTTTTTTTTTTTTTTTTAAGTTTTCACTGTGTTTTTCAAAAGTTGAGTCATTAACCAAACTGGCAGGAACCAAATCACAAATGAATTTTTGTCATTTTTAAATTTATTTGCAATTTTCACCTCCTCTCCCCTTCCATTCCCCAGTCCCCCTCCTTGCTTCCAAAATACATAAGATTGGAGATTTTCTTTTTTACATAACACTACAGATTTAAAGAGTGTACTTCAAAGACTGCACGCTACCATGCTTCAGAAAATCTGTATAAGTACTATCTACCTCTGATGGTATTACATTTACAAAGACTTAATCCAAATCTTGTTAACATCAGCTATTGGTTTATATGTAGTAAAGACACACATGAAAGATCACATTTAGCAAACTGTAAATGTTTATTGTTCAAAGAAGGAATGAAATCATTTTTTCAGCACTCTGCAGCTCCTGCACTGAAGCATGACTAGTACCTTGAAACCCATGAAATAAAGAAGAGTTAGGCTGGATAGAGAGCACCTGCCTAAACCCAGACTCATTTCTGGAGAGCAGAAGTTTGACGGACCAACTTTTTCATTAAAAGTTACCCAGTTCTTCTGATTCTAAAAGTGAAACTAAAGATCTGAATCTGAGCTCTTTTATGCCTTTACTTCTTGTCTTTGGGCAATAAATAACTTGGTTCTGCTTTTATCATTGTTTGTGTGCCAAACCCTTCCAACCCATAATCCTTAGGAGGAACCCTATGAGTGTATTTGGAAATATTGCTACGGCCTTCTTTTCACCCTTGATCATAATGTTGTATCAAACAAATGTGTAATTTTTAAAAATGTTTACATAATATTATTTCATGCTATCCTTATGGTAACTCTATGAGGAGATTTATCTAGGGCGTGTCGGAATCAGAGACAAAGCTTTAAGGGACAGGGGGCGATGTGCATGACTGGTCTGGTTTCCTGACCCCCAAGGCTGGAGGACTTTCAGTGAGAAAAGTGACATTCCCTCTCCACTCCAGTGAAGGAAGATTGAGGCAGCATCTTGCTCCCTGCAATCCCAGTCCCCAAACATCCAGCAACACACTCCTGCTGATAACAGGAGTTATCCTTTGCCTCAACTGCCAGAGCCAGAAAACAGACTCACAGGAATAAAGGGCTTGATAAAGTAAATTGATCCAGAAATGAAGTAGGGAAACAAAAAACAAGATCACAGCTAGTGTTAATTTGGGGTGGTTATTGTGGCCAGGTAAGATTGAGAAATGGGTGAACTTTGAGATCTTAACTCATTCAAAATTATGCAATTTTAGATTTACTGAATATCTAGATTACATGTAATTTTCACATCACTAACAATCAGATTAAATCCATATTTGAAAGAGTATGATTACATATTCTTTTTCCTCATGTGAATTTTTCTTTCTTTCTTTTTTTTTTTTTTTTAGAGACAGAGTCTTGATCTGTCGCCCAGGCTGGAGTACAGTGGCGCAATCTCGGCTCACTGCAACCTCTGGCTCCTGGGTTCAATCAATTCTGCTGCCTCAGCCTCCTAAGTAGCTGGGACTACAGGCACATGTCACCATGCCCAGCTTTTTTTTTTTTTTTTTTTTTTTTTGTATTTTAATAGAGTCAGGGTTTCACCATGTTGCCAAGGCTGGTCTCGAACTCCTGAGCTCAGGCAATCACCCGCCTCAGCCTCCCAAAGTGCTAGGATTACAGGCGTGAGCCAGCGTGCCCGGCCTCTCCTGTGAATTTTTCTAAAGGTACAGGTAAAGCTCAACAAGGCTTATTTGAGTTTATCTCCTTATTGTTCATCTAAAACCAGACTTTAAAATACAAAGTACTTAGGCAAGCACCTCGGGTTTCTAACAATTTTTGAAGCCCAGAAAATGTTTTTCTCATTGCTAGTGTTTCTACGTATTGCCAGTTAACATCCTGTTCAGGAGGGAGAAACGTACTTGCAGAACCTCTCTTCTTTGTTGAAATTGGTGGAGGAAATGCATTCAAAAAGAAAAATAAGGAACAGACGCATCTGTTTTTATCACTGCTTAATGTTTTTCTTCCCTTAAAAATGTCCATTTTTATGTAAACAAGTTTGCTTTTCAGTTACCTTTTTGTTAGACAAAAAAATGTCATTAATTCTCAAATGTCTTTCCTTAGGCAACAAACTCCTGGGTGCCACTTTAGCCACATATCAGAAGAGAATATTAATTTAAATAATGACAGGAAATTGGTTTTTATAATCATCTTTGCAGAGTAGAAAACAGAGGGAGAAAGCCCCAAGCACCGTGGATTTAAAGGAATGCAACAGTATTTGTGCCATTTTACCTGACAGCCCCTACATTATATGCCTGTTTGCTATTGCTGGGTCACCATTTGCTACACACTGTGCATATATGCTACTCTATACATATGCAAAATATGTATAGAGAATATCCCCTTTCTCCTCACCCCTAAAAGAATACAATATTTTAATGTGTTTACCCACATACCTTACTATTAAAAACTAAGGATTTTCTTGCATAGTTCTATCCCATTGAATAATGCACGCTTTTATCATGTTTAATACTTGTCTGACAAGAGTTTTCCCAGTGGTCACTAATAGTGGTACCTCAGGTCAAACGTTAATATCTCAATAGCTTTTTTTCTCTCCTCAGACTATTAATTTTTCACTATGAGTCCTGTGAGTTGTGGAAAAATTTAGTACAAATGGTAAATGCATAATAAATATTTGTTAAACATACAGACAACTACACTGTTCAAAATTTGTTAGATAACTTGATAGTTATTTTCTATAATTTAACTATGGAAATAACACACTGAAATATAAAGCCACATAAAAAGCTCAAACTCCTTGGCATGGAATATCCGGCCCTCCAAGAACCTACCTTTGTAGACCTGAACAGCTTCTTATCTCACTGTTCCACCTGAAGGCTAAGCTCCATTCAACCAAAATTGATTAGGTTATTCAATATTTTACATTGATGTAATTCTCTTTGACATGTCCTTTTTTCTGTCTACCAGGAAGATCCCTATTTCTCTTCCACAATCTGGCCTCAGCTCCCCAGCGCTACTGCACCTCATCCTTACCTCTTTAGGAAACATTTCTCAGATGTGCTGAAGACAGTTGTCCACTTGAGGTTTTGTGTTTTTTGGGTTTTCTTCTGCGTATTCCCTGGGCCTACTACAATGGTGTGCACTCACGGCTGGTACTCAGTAAATGTATCTGACTCAATAACTAAATCAGGTCCTGTATAAATGGAGTCTTCATTTTCTATAATCCTTTGAATAATGTAAATATCATTTGGAATTCACTAAGTAATTAGAAAAATACTTGTTCTCAATTATTTTTAGTGGCATCGTAGTGACTTCCATAAATAAAACACATACTTCACAGATTATCTAGTCATGGGATTAATGTAAACAGCGCCAGCCCAGGCACTGGGAGACAAGTCATGTAATTAATGTTAAAGGGTTCCAGCCCTACCACTGACCAGGTGAATTTTTGAGAAAAACCTTGATTTCTCTGGACTTCACTTTCATCATCAGTTAAGTATAAGAGGCACAAGATGAAAGCTCTGAAACCCTTTTCTTTTTGACATTCAACCAGTTTGTCATGGGAAAGCGCCCAAGTATGCTGGTCATAGGCAACACTTTTTGTGTCCATTCAACCTTAACTGAGTGTCTACTACACACCAGGCATTGTACTGCAGCCAAGACGAGCAAGACAGAGGACACAGTGCTAGCACTGTCACTTTTTTTTTTTTTTTTTTTTTTTGTTGAGACGGAGTCTCGCTCTGTCGCCCAGGCTGGAGTGCAGTGGCCAGATCTCAGCTCACTGCAAGCTCCGCCTCCCGGGTTCACGCCATTCTCCGGCCTCAGCCTCCCGAGTAGCTGGGACTACAGGCGCCGCCACCTCGCCCGGCTAGTTTTTTTTTTTTTTTTTAGTAGAGACGGGGTTTCACCGTGTTAGCCAGGATGGTGTCGATCTCCTGACCTCGTGATCCGCCCGTCTCGGCCTCCCAAAGTGTACATTTTTAACTCACAACCACACCCTGATAGACATAACTATTCCAAGTTCCCAGGTGAGAAAATGGTAGCTCAAAGAAGATAAATAACTTGGCCAGTCTCATACCTGGTAATGACAAATCTGGAATTGGAATCCAATCTTTTGAATCTTAAACTGCTAAGCTGATAAACTACTTCCATTCTGCCATAAACAATTTTTTTTAAAAAAAGGCTGAGGCAGGAGAATGGCGTGAACCCGGGAGGCGGAGCTTGCAGTGAGCAGAGATCGCGCCACTGCACTCCAGCCTGGGCGACAGAGCGAGACTCCGTAAAAAAAAAAAAAAAAAACAAGATACCAAGAAACAGTGTTGCTGTGCACTAGACACAAACACAAACATTCTCACTATATAAAACATGTGGCTGAATGAAGTTGTTGAACAGGTAATAAAATAAAATTTTACTGTATTTTAAATTATGCATTCATTGTTATAGTGAGTTTTACTTTCTATTTTTCCAGTAATATAACCGATTTTTTACTGCATTGCAGAATTTTTAAAAAAAGAATGGAAAGTGTTTGTAATTCAGTGTTTACATATCATAATTTTTTAATATTTATAATTATTTTCAGAATTTAGAGCTTAATGTTCCAACATGATTATACCCACATAGATAGATATAGTAAGCCAAACATGAGGGACATGGATGTTTGGGGAAACAAGGAGCATGTTGACTTCCATTATTTAATCTAAATTCTTCCCTCAAATTTTTAACTTATTTTCTGTGTCTGTGTGTTCGTGTACTATATAGTGTGTGTTTATATAAATATATTTATATTTACATATTATAGTTTATTTATATATGTATATATACTATATATAAACAAACTACATATATAGTTTATATATAAACTGTATATAGATAAAATATATAAGATATATTATTTATATATAAACACACATATAGACACAATATATATATATAATACATAAACACACATCTAGACATGTAATACACTATACATGTCTATATGTGTGTTTATATATTAACACACACATACACGTGTGTTAATATATAAAAACACACATATGGACATATGTATATAAACACCCATATAATACATATAATGTGTTTATATGTATAAACACTACATTTATAATATATAATATTTATATATTGTGCTTAAGCCACTGGTATACTCTGGCTGTATACTTAAGCTAATGTGAGTAAAAATATTAATAAAACGATTTGAGAGAAATGTGTTCTCCCTTCATTCACTGTCAAGAGCAGGCAATGGAAAGGAATTGAAAAGGAACTATGCAATTCAAACTGTAGGAAGGTAAATGGCCAGGAGAGATTTTGTTTTATTTTATAAAGGAATTCAAACTATGACCAAAAAAAAAACCACACAACTAGGTTTTTTAAAGGTTTTGCTATGCCAAGGAGAACCTAATACATCACTATAGCTCTGAACAGAGAACGGCAGAAAGAGAAGGGGTCACAGCTATCTATCAGCCTTTAAACAAACATCGTCTAAGTTGCCAAAGGTAGCACAGTACATAACATCAAGTTACGTGTCACTGAGGAGCAGCTGCTCACCACTTAAAATAAAAACCGGGAGCAAGATGGCCGAATAGGAACAGCTCCAGTCTCCAACTCCCAGCGTGAGCGACACAGAAGACCGGTGATTTCTGCATTTTCAACTGAGGTACTGGGGTCATCTCTCTAGGGAGTGCGGGACAATCGGTGCTGGTCAGCTGCTGCAGCCTGACCAGTGAGAGCTGAAGCAGGGCGAGGCATCGCCTCACCTGGAAGCGCAAGGGGGAAGGGAATCCGTTTTCCTAGCCAGGGGAACTGAGACACATAACACCTGGAAAATCGGGTAATTCCCATACCAATACTGCGCTTTAAGGAAACAGGCACACCAGGAGAATATATCCCACACCTGGCCGGGAGGGTCCCATGCCCACGGAGCCTCCCTCACTGCTAACACAGCAGTCTGCCGCGATGGATCCGCAGGGCAGCAGCGAGGCTGGGGGAGGGGCGCCCGCCATTGCTGAGGCTTAAGTAGGTAAACAAAGCCGCTGGGAAGCTCGAACTGGGTGGAGCTCACAGCAGCTCAAGGAAGCCTGCCTGTCTCTGTAGACTCCACCTCTAGGGACAGCACACAGCTGCAGTCCAATAGGGGAAGCAGCGGGGGCCGGTGCAGACGCGAACGACTCTGTCTGACAGCTTTGGGGAGAGCCGTGGATCTCCCAACGCGGAGGGTGAGATCTGAGAACGGACAGACTGCCTGCTCAGGTGGGTTCCTGACCCCTGAGTAGCCTAGCTGGGAGACATCCCCCACTAGGGGCAGTCTGACCCCACACCTCACAGGGTGGAGTCACCCCTGAGAGGAAACTTCCAAAGGAAGAATCAGACAGGTACATTCGCTGTTCAGCAATATTCTATCTTCGGCAACCTCTGCTGCTGATACCCAGGCAAACAGGGTCTGGAGTGGACCTCAAGCAACCTCCAACAGACCAACAGACAGCCCTTCTGACTGTCAGACGGAAAACTATCAAACAGGAAGGACACTTATACCAAAACCCCATCAGTACGTCACCATCATCAAAGACCAGAGACAGATAAAATCACAAAGATGGGGAAGAAGCAGGGCAGAAAAGCTGGAAATTCAAAAAATAAGAGCGCATCTCCCCCTGCAAAGGAGCGCAGCCCATCGCCAGCAACGGATCAAAGCTGGTCAGAGAATGACTTTGACGAGATGAGAGAAGTAGGCTTCAGTCCATCAAACTTCTCAGAGCTAAAGGAGGAATTACGTACCCAGCGCAAAGAAACTAAAAATCTTGAAAAAAGAATGGAAGAATTGACGGCTAGACTAATTAATGCAGAGAAGATCATAAACGAAATGACAGAGATGAAAACCATGACACGAGAAATACGTGACAAATGCACAAGCTTCAGTAACCAACTCGATCAACTGGAAGAAAGAGTATCAGCGATTGAGGATCAAATGAATGAAATGAAGCGAGAAGAGAAACCAAAAGAAAAAATAAAAAAAAGAAATGAACAAAGCCTGCAAGAAGTATGGGATTATGTAAAAAGACCAAATCTACGTCTGATTGGGGTGCCTGAAAGTGAGGGGGAAAATGGAACCAACTTGGAAAACACTCTTCAGGATATCATCCAGGAGAACTTCCCCAACCTAGTAGGGCAGGCCAACATTCAAATCAGGAAATACAGAGAATGCCACAAAGATACTCCTCCAGAAGAGCAACTCCAAGACATAATTGCCAGATTCACCAAAGTTGAAATGAAGGAAAAAATCTTAAGGGCAGCCAGAGAGAAAGGTCGGGTTAACCACAAAGGGAAGCCCATCAGACTAACAGCAGATCTCTCGGCAGAAACTCTACAAGCCAGAAGAGAGTGGGGGCCAATATTCAAAGTTCTTAAAGAAAAGAATTTTCAACCCAGAATTTCATATCCAGCCAAACTAAGTTCATCAGTGAAGGAGAAATAAAATCCTTTACAGATAAGCAAATGCTTAGAGATTTTGTCACCACCAGGCCTGCCTCACAAGAGACCCTGAAGGAAGCCCTAAACATGGAAAGGAACAACCGGTACCAGCCATTGCAAAAACATGCCAAAATGTAAAGACCATCGAGGCTAGGAAGAAACTGCATCAACTAACGAGCAAAATAACCAGTTAATATCATAATGACAGGGTCAAGTTCACACATAAAAATATTAACCTTAAATGTCAATGGACTAAATGCTCCAATTAAAAGACACAGACTGGCAAACTGGATAAAGAGTCAACCCATCAGTCTGCTGTATTCAGGAGACCCATCTCACATGCAGAGACATACATAGGCTCAAAATAAAGGGATGGAGGAAGATCTACCAAGCAAATGGAGAACAAAAAAAAGCAGGGGTTGCAATCCTAGTCTCTGATAAAACGGACTTTAAACCATCAAAGATCAAAAGAGACAAAGAAGGCCATTACATAATGGTAAAGGGATCAATTCAACAGGAAGAGCTAACTCTCCTAAATATATATGCACCCAATACAGGAGCACCCAGATTCATAAAGCAAGTCCTTAGAGACCTACAAAGAGACTTAGACTCTCATACAATAATAATGGGAGACTTCAACACTCCACTGTCAACATGAGACAGATCAACGAGACAGAAAGTTAACAAGGATATCCAGGAATTGAACTCATCTCTGCACCAAGTGGACCTAATAGACATCTATAGAACTCTCCACCCCAAATCAACAGAATATGCATTCTTCTCAGCACCACATCGCACTTATTCCAAAATGACCACATAATTGGAAGTAAAGCACTCCTCAGCAAATGGAAAAGAACAGAAATTATAACAAACTGTCTCTCAGACCACAGTGCAATCAAACTAGAACTCAGGACTAAGAAACTCAATCAAAACCGCTCAACTACATGGAAACTGAACAACCTGCTCCTGAATGACTACTGGGTACATAACGAAATGAAAGCAGAAATAAAGATGTTCTTTGAAACCAATGAGAACAAGGATACAACATACCAGAATCTCTGGGAAACATTTAAAGCAGTGTGTAGAGGGAAATTTATAGCACTAAATGCCCACAAGAGAAAGCAGGAAAGATCTAAAATTGACACTCTAACATCACAATTAAAAGAACTAGAGAGACAAGAGCAAACACATTTCAAAAGCTAGCAGAAGGCAAGAAATAACTAAGATCAGAGCAGAACTGAAGGAGATAGAGACACAAAAAGCCCTCCAAAAAATCAATGAATCCAGGAGTTGGTTTTTTGAAAAGATCAACAAAATTGACAGACCGCTAGCAAGACTAATAAAGAAGAAAGAGAGAGGAATCAAATAGACGCAATAAAAAAATGATAAAGGGGATATCACCACTGACCCCACAGAAATACAAACAACCATCAGAGAATATTAAAAATGCCTCTACGCAAATCAACTAGAAAATCTAGAAGAAATGAATAATTTCCTGGACACTTACACTCTCCCAAGACTAAACCAGGAAGAAGTTGAATCCCTGAATAGACCAATAGCAGGCTCTGAAATTGAGGCAACAATTAATAGCCTACCCACGAAAAAAAGTCCAGGACCAGATGGATTCACAGCTGAATTCTACCAGAGGTACAAGGAGGAGCTGGTACCATTCCTTTTGAAACTATTCCAATGAAGAGAAAAAGAGGGAATCCTCCCTAACTCATTTTATGAGGCCAACATCATCCTGATACCAACACCTGGCAGAGACACAACAAAAAAAGAGAATTTTAGACCAATATCCCTGATGAACATCGATGCAAAAATCCTCAATAAAATACTGGCAAACCCAATTCAGCAGCACCTCAAAAAGCTTATCCACCATGATCAAGTGGGCTTCATCCCTGGGATGCAAGGCTGGTTCAACATTCGCAAATCAATAAACGTAATCCAGCATATAAACAGAACCAAAGACAAGAACCACATGATTATCTCAATAGATGCAGAAAAGGCTTTTGACAAAATTCAACAGCCCTTATGCTAAAAACGCTCAATAAATTCGGTATTGATGGAACGTACCTCAAAATAATAAGAGCTATTTATGACAAACCCACAGCTAATATCATACTGAATGGGCAAAAACTGGAAAAATTCCCTTTGAAAACTGGCACAAGACAGGGATGCCCTCTCTCACCACTCCTATTCAACATAGTGTTGGAAATTCTGGCTAGGGCAATCAGGCAAGAGAAAGAAATCAAGGGTATTCAGTTAGGAAAAGAAGAAGTCAAATTGTCCCTATTTGCAGATGACATGATTGTATATTTAGAAAACCCCATCGTCTCAGCCCAAAATCTCCTAAACTGATAAGCAACTTCAGCAAAGTCTCAGGATACAAAATAATGTGCAAAAATCACAAGCATTCTTATACACCAGTAACAGACAAACAGAGAGCCAAATCAGGAATGAACTTCCATTCACAATTGCTTCAAAGAGAATAAAATACCTGGGAACCCACTTACAAGGGATGTAAAGGACCTCTTCAAGGAGAACTACAAACCACTGCTCAGTGAAATCAAAGAGGACACAAACAAATGGAAGAACATACCATGCTCATGGATAGGAAGAATCAATATCGTGAAAATGGCCATACTGCCCAAGGTTATTTATAGATTCAATGCCATCCCCATCAAGCTACCAATGACTTTCTTCACAGAATTGGAAAAAACGGCTTTAAAGTTCATATGGAACCAAAAAAGAGCCCGCATTGCCAAGACAATCCTAAGTCAAAAGGACAAAGCTGGAGGCGTCACGCTACCTGACTTCAAACTATACTACAAGGCTACAGTAACCAAAACAGCATGGTACTGGTACCACAACAGAGATATAGACCAATGGAACAGAACAGAGTCCTCAGAAATGATACCACACATCTACAGCCATCTGATCTTTGACAAACCTGAGAGAAACAAGAAATGCGGAAAGGATTCCCTATTTAATAAATGGGGCTGGGAAAATTGGCTAGCCATAAGTAGAAAGCTGAAACTGGATCCTTTCCTTACTCCTTATACGAAGATTAATTCAAGATGGATTAGAGACTTAAATGTTAGACCTAATACCATAAAAACCCTAGAAGAAAATATAGGAAGTACCATTCAGGACATAGGCATGGGCAAGGACTTCATGTCTAAAACACCAAAAGCAACGGCAGCAAAAGCCAAAATTGACAAATGGGATCTCATTAAACTTAAGAGCTTCTGCACAGCCAAAGAAACTACCATCAGAGTGAACAGGCAACCTACAGAATGGGAGAAAATTTTTGCAACCTACTCATCTGACAAAGGGCTAATATCCAGAATCTACAAAGAACTCAAACAAATATACAAGAAAAAAACAAACAACCCCATCCAAAAGTGGGGAAAGGATATGAACAGACATTTCTCAAAAGAAGACATTCATACAACCAACAGACACATGAAAAAATGCTCATCATCACTCGCCATCAGAGAAATGCAAATCAAAACCACAATGAGATACTATCTCACACCAGTTAGAATGGCAATCATTAAGAAGTCAGGAAACAACAGGTGTTGGAGAGGATGTGGAGAAATAGGAACACTTTTACACTGTTGGTGGGATTGTAAACTAGTTCAACCATTATGGAAAACAGTATGGCGATTCCTCAAGGATCTAGAACTAGATGTACCATATGACCCAGCCATCCCACTACTGGGTATATACCCAAAGGATTATAAATTATTTTACTACAAAGACACATGCACACGTATGTTTATTGCGGCACTATTCACAATAGCAAAGACTTGGAATCAACCCAAATGTCCATCTGTGACAGACTGGATTAAGAAAATGTGGCACATATACACCATGGAATACTATGCAGCCATAAAAAAGGATGAGTTTGCGTCCTTCGTAGGGACATGGATGCAGCTGGAAACCATCATTCTTAGCAAACTATCACAAGAACAGAAAACCAAACACCGCATGTTCTCACTCATAGGTGGGAACTGAACAATGAGATCACTTGGACTCGGGAAGGGGAACATCACACACTGGGTCCTATCATAGGGAGGGGGGAGGAGGGAGGGATTGCATTGGGAGTTATACCTGATATAAATGATGAATTGATGGGTGCTGACGAGTTGATGGGTGCAGCACACCAACATGGCACAAGTATACATATGTAACAAACCTGCACATTATGCACATGTACCCTAGAACTTAAAGTATAATTAAAAAAATAAATAAATAAAAATAAAAATAAAAATAAAATAAAAACCGAAGATTTATATTATACCTACTTCCTGCCACCTACCTGTCTTCAGTTTTCAGCCTGGGGACAAAGGAAATTAGTTTTTTTTTTTTAAAGCTATAAACAAAGAAAATTATTAATTTTTAATTTTCTGTAGAGAAATATTTTAATGGGGTGCTACAAACCTTAGATTCTTTGATTTGTTCAGAGTTTTATGACATTGTTCCACAAAAATAATAAATAAATCTATAGCTACAGGTAGAACCATGACAAAGTCTGTGAGACAATTCTGTGTGCAGTTTTAGGGTGCTTTTCAAACTTTCATTTGGTCAATACACATGGCTGGTACAGCTCTAATCAAATAATCTCCATTGGTAATGACAACTGTCATATAGTAATCAGCTAATTAGAAGACAGAACTTCAAGT
This sequence comes from Trachypithecus francoisi, assembly GCF_009764315.1. NCBI lineage: Eukaryota > Metazoa > Chordata > Mammalia > Primates > Cercopithecidae > Trachypithecus > Trachypithecus francoisi. Next base: position 174,265,587 of record NW_022681465.1, on the reverse strand, counting down.
TTATTGAAAGAACTTCTAATAGTAATGACAAGAATTGCTTGATAAATGAACTATGTACAGCCACAAAGCTTTTGTCTATGTTTTCATGACTTTACTGCTGTCATTCAAGAAACATCTGTCCTAGGGAGATGAAATTGCACATAACTTTTTGTTTGTTTCAAGAACTTGCTGAAAATCTATTTATCCAACTAATAGACTGCTTAACTAAGTCTCATCAAAATAGTAGCCTTTTGCAGAACAATAGATTTCTCGATTAGGGTTATGAAACAACTATTTAATCTTCAAGGTTCATTTTAAAACTTTCCCCAGCTGTGTCCACCAATTGTAAATTATTACATCTCAAAATGCACAATCCCAGTCAAGTTCAGTCCACCTCACCCCATATGGAGACTCCTACCTCTCTTAAACCACTATCCAAGTATGTCATCCAAGACCTTGTGCATTGGAGACATTACTAGGACTTTTCAGGATAGAGATCTCTTTTGTCTGATGAACAGGTTATTTTGATGGCCTGTTTGGGGACTTAGAATACAACATATGCCTTTAGAGGGACAATATATGTTCCATCCTTCTACAGGTTTTAATAGTAAAATAAAGACAAATGAGTCATAATTCCATACATCTTATATCAACTGAGTAAAACCTTATTCTCATCTGGTTTCTACCAAAGTTAAATTCCAGATGACAGTTGGACTTAGAGAAATCTAGTTTTGATTTCTATTTATATGCTTGTCTTTCTCAACACGTTCTGATTAATTTAGTTAAATAACTCATCTATACCTGATTAAAAATTAATGTTAATTAATATGAACAAGTTAGTTGATATCTATAGAAACAGCCACTAAATTTATTCAGTTAAGGTTGTTTCACACTTGTCATTGGAGAAGAATAATTACAGAGGTAAAGGTTTTAACATCGAATACAGCTAAGTATTTATTTTGGTATTTATTTTAACTGTAATTTGTTCTTGCTACTAAATTTTGAAAAATATTTTAAGTGATTAACTTAAAAATCACCATCATCATTGTATATGCCTTTTTAAAGTTGAATGTGATATTAAATTATGGTCCCAAGGCTTATTCCAACCCGTTTATCTAGAATTGGAGATAAAAGTGTTAGTGAATTTTAACATCTTTTTCCCAGAGGTCTTATTCAAAACTCAATTTTGGTTTGATGGGAGAGTCAGCAAGCCTTTTGTGTTTCACACTTCTAAATGAATTCCTATTCACTGTTTATATCTTTCTGTTTGTTTCAATTGGTGCATTTTTATTTTTTAAAATTTTGGTAAAATATACCTAACATAAAATTTAGCATTTTTTTTTTTACCATTTTTAAGTGTATAGCTCAATGACATTAAATACATTCACATTGTTGTGCTACCGTCACCACCGTTCATCTCCAGAATGTTTTAATCTTGAAAAACTTATTAAACAGTAATTCCTTATTTCCCTAACCTACCCCACCCCGACATCTGGCAACTACAATTCTACTTTCTGTTTCTATAAATTTGACTACTTTAAATATCTTATGTAAGTGGAATCATACAGTATTTGTGACTCACTTTTTTCACCGATATGTCTTCAAAGTTTATCCATATTGTAACATTTGTCAGAATTTCCTTTTGTGAAAGCTACATAATCCATTGTATGTATACAACACATGTTATTTACTCATTCCTCTGCAGATGGACACTTGGGTTGCTCCTACCTTTTGGTTATTGTGATCAATGCTGCTATGAATATTGGTGTACAAACATCTGTTCGTGTTCCTGCTTTCAGTTTTTTTTGGCCTATATCCAAAAGTTGCTTATTTCTAGTAAAGAAAAACCCAAGAAAGGAGGTAAAAATTGCTACTGAAATTAAATGCATTTAAAAATGTTATATATTGCAAAAGATGTAATAAACACACAAAAAAGACGTAACAATTTAATTGACAAAATCACCTTGATTGTGTTAAAATATTCATCTCCGTAATGTTGTATGCTCATCTATATCATTTTACTGGATTCCAGAAAACATTCAATATTCTGGATTCCAGAAAACAGACATATTTTCTCCATGTAAAGGAGAAAATCATTCTATTTCACTGTTTCATAAATCAGGTACAGTCAGTCAAGGGATATAAAAAGAAAACAAAATAACATTTGAAAATATATTTTGGCTTTAATTGTAGTAAAAATCTTTTACATGGACTTAGAGTACGTATTAGGCATTTTGTGCAGTTTCTTCCATTCTCAAATCCCAAGACAATGATTCTCCACCAGGTAGGGTAGACAAGGGTCTTACTAGTCTTTTTAGCCTGAACAGAACTTGGCACATAACAAGCAATAACTATAACATTTTCTATGAAATATTTGTTGATTGTCATGAAGCTTTGTCCAGTCTCATATGTATTTTATAGATACAAGGAAAATTATGATTTTCCACACTTAACATTGTGCAAAAAATTACATACCTAACTCAGTTCAGGTAGTCTGTAGCTGTGTGATATTATAAAAAGAGCTAAACTGGAAGCTGGCAAACTGGAGTTTTGGTCACTATTAATCAATTACCTTTAATAAGACATCACTTTATCTCTCCAAGAGTCACTTCTCTCACTTATCAAATAAGACTGAATGAGAGAGAATCTTTCAGCTCACACCTTCTGCATGGGAGATTAGCTTCTAACAATCCCAGTGGAAATTAAGCTGTTTCACAGTGAAACAGTGTCAAGAGTGACAGTTTGTTATAGGTGTTATTATTAGTACCTCAAGTGATTTTTAAATATGTTTGAAATTAAATAATATTCTCAAGATTCTCGTAGTGCCCAAACACCACACGTGACTTTGTTTCTATGGAAAAAAAATGTGTTCAAAATTATAACCTAAAATCGATAAACACATTTTATTCTTTTAAAATTGTATATATTACCATGTGCTTTTTGTTAGCAAAATTTATAGCCCAAGAAGTCAAAAGTCATAACATTATTTCCTAAACATTAATGACACAATCAATTAAAATTTCATTTTACTTGCTGAACTCCAACTACCTAATAGATTTTCTTTTCTTAATTGAGCAATTATTGGACATTATAAAGGTGTAACCCAGGCTAAATCTACAAACATAATATATAACTAGATAATATTTTGACTATTTGATAGGATAAAATGAACAAAAAATAATAACTACTTTTATGAGCTTTTAGTTTAATTTACCTAAGAAGAGATCTTCAGTCTTGACTTGAGAATATTGATAATCAATAAGTAAAATGTGCATCTCTTTCTAGACTTTTATTCTTAAGGTCTTTTCTAGATATAACATTTTATTATAAAGTACATATTTTTAGAAAGTACACTCCTTTGAATTTATTAACATATGCCTTTCAAACTAGAAACTAATCTCTAGGCAAAGTCTAATCGTTTACTTTAAAAAAAAAGTTTTCCAAATGAAAACCTATGACTAATATGAGTTTTATGAATACATATATCTACTTTTCCAAATGATATTGAAAACCTGTATATGCTAGGTTTTGATGTGGTGCAAATCAGGAAAAAAATGCATTTTGCCTCAGTTGAAAATGCTTCACAACTTATTACTAAAAAGATATATGCAAACCTTGGTAACATGTTGATGTAGGGTACAGAAAAAGAAAGCTGAGATAGGTTAAGGTGATTTTAAACTTAAAGTGAACAAAAGGAAATGTATTTCTGAGGATGCAGAAGATACTGACGTGTGATAAGAGATAAAGCCAATCTCTATAGATTGCTACAAAATTTACAAGACTGTCTTTGGGGGGATGGGAGGAACTGGAAATTCTGTTAGAAACTGAATTTCATAGAAGTTTGCAAGAATCATCAAGGCTCTAAGAACAACTTGTCAGATGATAGTGGAAAGCAAGTGATTACTAAAGCATGCAGTTCATAAGGGACAGGCTTTAAGAAGAGAGAATAAACAAACGAAGACTCCAATCATGCTAGAAAACCCTGCTGGGTCACAGAAATGGCAGTGAGGAGGCTTTCAGCATATGGCTGTTATTTTCAATGGTTTTGGAATGGCAGCCCTCATGCACTACAGCTTCTATTTCTGATATCAGTGCTCATATTGATATCAGCAGGTTAATACTGATGAAGTTCATGACTGCCGAAGAATCCTCATGGTTGGACTATACTCCTCTCCTTCATTTTCACCAAGTATACTTTTTCAAATTAAATCATCTGAGGAAATTTTTGGCAAAAAATAAAACTTCTGTTCTTCTCTTTTCAGACTACACAGGCATCATGGTTGTTTATTCACACTGGGATTCTGTTACAGTGTTTGCCAGATCACCAATCCCTCCTAAAATTGAGGAGCCCACTTTAGTTGAAATAAAACTGTTTCTACCATAGTACAAGATAATTTCCTTCATTTTTCTTTTTCTTCACTACAATTTTGTTTAGATGAAATGTGAGTCTTAGATTTGCATGGATGCTGAGATTAATTGACAGTACCTCACAAACATGAACTTAATATTTACAAATATTATCGAAATAAAAATACTTTATGCCATTGTGTTTGCTTTTTTTTTTTTTTTTTTTTTTTTTTTTTTCTGTCGCCCAGGTTGGAGTGCAGTGGCACAATCCCGGCTCACTACAACCTCCACCTCCCAGGTTCAAGCAATTCTCCTGACCTAGTCTCCCGAGTAGCTGGGACTACAGGTGCCTGTCAGCAGACCTGGCTAACTTTTTGTGTTTTTAGTAGAGGCGGGGTTTCACTGTGTTAGCCAGGATGGTCTTGATCTCCTGACCTCATGATCTGCCCACCTCAGTCTCTCAAGGTGCTGAGATTACAGACGTGAGCCACCACGCCCGGCCTCTATTTGCTTTTAAATCATGTTTTGTTTTAAAAGTATTAAAGGATGGGAATGAGTAATGTGAAAATGAGGATGTGATCAGCTTAAAGCCTTTCAGAAGACATTTTTAGTATATTTTTACATTTTTTTAGTTAGATTGTATGTGCTCACAGTTAATACATTTTCAAAGGTGAAGGAAATTCACCTTTTATTTAGTGCGCCATTTTCTTTTCACCATTCATCATTTTTCTGTTGCATTATCTAGAAAAGTTGAAATTGTGCCCTATCATACCCATGTTGAATAGAGATTGATGGTGCGATATCAGGTAAGGGGTTGAAGAAGACAGCTTTGAATATCAGCAGGGATGCTGCTCAGTGGCAGAGGGAAAAAAACAATAATGTGACATCTTAAAATGCTGAAAAAAGGTTCCGGTCTTAAGAAATTTATTTTTAAAAATAGGTTGGCAGGTTGCCACATACGTAATATTAAACCAAACTTAATTTCATTGGCTTCTTGTTTAGTATTTAGTTGCATCTGTGTTTGGGAGCAAGAGATGGCAGGTATACTGAAAGGCTGTTAAAGTAAAGAGAGAAGATTTTCTTCCCTAGAAAAATGCATGGGCAGGTAAGGCAGTCCATTTCCACATGCCAGGGTTTTCAAGTCAGCCCTTTCACAACATTTCACTGTCACTACTTCCAGCCGCTATGAGAGCATTTACTTCGCATATTTTCATGCACATTGGTGTGTCTTCAGGGAAACATTTATTTATACTCAGAAAAGGTTTACATTTTTTGTAAAAGGCAAGCGAATATTTCTCAAGCTAAATCATAATGGATAAGGTTATCTATTGCTGAAGTTGGCTGATCCTGGGGATTACTATGGATGACAAAGATCATGATCCAACAGGGTCTGTAGCTTATCTACGTCAAATAAATATAACTGAAATGACTATTATAAGGTAGAATTTTGGTCCAAAGCAGAAATTCAATACCAAAGGACTCAAAGTATCAGAATTAGATGGTAGATGAAAGAAGAATAAAAAGATAACCCCAAGCTCAATTGACATTAATCAATATATCATTAGTTCCTCTTAACCAAGCTGTCACCATGTTAGAAATCTCTTTCACAAAAAGTCTCCTCCTTTCTAAAACTTCAATATAGCTCTTGGAATGTGTTCATAAATAAAGTACAAAAGGTACGCAATTTTTCTTTGTGACTAAAGGAAAGCAAAGAGTTTGTCTTTTTCAAGCTGTATTGGGAGGCTTACCATGAATGAACAGTAGCAAATTAGTGGCATGATAGGACCCCTTCTAATATCCTTAAAAGATATTCATGAATATCTCATAAAATAGGAAATATATATATGTTTGAATTCATTAACATACATTTTTACAGTGTGTGTGTATATATATGTGTGTGTATATATGTATACACACACACACACACACACACACACACACACACAGTGAAAACCCCTGGAAACAAAAACAGTCGATAATTTGCCAAAGTCCTAGGTAAGTTTTCAACCTGAAGGAAATTCACCTTTTATTTAGTTCACCATTTTCTTTGCACCATTCATCATTTTTCTGTTGTGTTATCTAGAAAAGTTGAAAGTGTGCCCTATTTTCTCCATTTGAATAGAGATTGATGGTGCAATGTCAGGTAAGGGGTTGAAGAAGACAGCTTTGAATATCAGCAGGGATGCTACTCAGTGGCAGAGGGAAAAAAACAACACTGTGACATCTAAAAATGCTGAAAAAATATTCAGGTCTCAGGTGAGTAAGATGATAGTTTAAATCAAGGGGGAAAGACTTAAAAGCACAGTTACGTATCACTTAATAACAAGGATAAATTTTGAGAAATGCATTTTTATGTGATCTTACTATTGAGCAAACATCTAGAGTGTACCTACACAAACTCAGATGGGATAACCTACTACACATCTAGGGTATATGGTATAGTCTTTTGCTTCTAGTCTACAAGCCTATACAGCATGTTCCTGTATTGAATACTGTAGGCAATTGTGGCAGAGTTACAAATATTTGTGTATCTCAATATATCTAAACATAGAAAAGGTAAATATATGGTATTATGATTATAATATGACATTATAAAGATTATAATACGGTATTATAATATTATGGGGCCACTGTGATCGATATGGTCTGTCCTTGATTGAAATGTCATCTGGGGTGATGACTGTACATTTTTTCGTCTAACCCATTCTGGAGGGCACTAACCACACATGTTCCCCATACCATGCGAAAGGAAGAAAATACATCCCCTACAGTCCTAAATTCTACATCTGATACAACATATCCACTGACCAATAAAAAGTGCAGCTATTCCTCAAATCTATGTAACTGTCTTCCAAATCAGCCAGATTCTGAGCCATTCCACCTAACCCTTATTTCCATTAACGCTTCTCTTCCTACAGCAATTTAAAACACAATTTGGATATTAGAAGAATATAAGACCATAGGGTTCTAAATTCATACATAAAAACTAACTGCAGAGTATTCTGCTTATTTAGACCACTGCTTCTCAAATTATCTTTCATGAAGGACTCGTTTATTCATTTTCCTAAATTCCAATCTGTTACACATGAAACTGGCAAAAAAACATGAATCACTTGAAAAATTAAACTGAAAAGAATCATACAAAATAATATATTAATAGAGACAGGGACTTGCTATGTTGCCCAAGCTAGTTTAGAACTCTGGGGCTCAAGCAGTCCTCCTGCCTCAGCCTCCCAAAGTGCTGGGATTGCAGGCATGAGACTGTATCCAACCCAAAATAATATTTTTAAACTATTAGATTCAAGAGACAAAAAATTATTGTCTGTGATTATTTTTTTTAAGTTTCAGAAGGTTCACTTTCAATTTCTTTAGTTATCTCTTTGTGGACCTGTAGCAAATGTTTTGCATACCAGTACCAGCTGTAAGCAACATTTTGAGTATTACTGACTTAGATAACTCAACATGCAGCACAGAAGAGCCTGTATCAGCTCAGCTTTTTAAAATAAAATTAATTCTTGACAGGTTCTTCAGGCAGAATTTAGCACACCTTCCTTTCCTTCAGGTTTAGATCTGAGAGTCTATAGATGCTAGCAGTCAAGTGTAAAGAAGCTAGAGACATTCCAGCCAGCTAGCCTGTTGGGAAGCATTGAAATTGGATGAAATTCCTGTGCAGACTTTAAGAAATACTAGAGAGAGAAAAAAAAAAAAAAGATATTACTCCAAATCTGTGAGAAAGTTCATATCTCTACAGATAATTAACAAGGAATATGGTTTCAGAAGTCCATCAAAAAGGAAGACAGTAATAGGCAATTTTTAAATCAAGAACAAAGAGACACACAAAAAAGAACAGGATGAGCTACAAACAAAAATTCAACAATTTGACAATAGAAAAAAATAATGAAAGATTTAGCAGATTTAAAATTCATTAAAGTCACTAAAAAGAATGAACATTGAAAAAAATTGTATCAGTTGTGTTGAGGATAAACATGAATGCTATTCTAGAGGAAATAAAAGAGATGGAAATGCAGGAGGATGAAAAATATATAAGATAAGGAATACAGATTCAGTCTAGATTCCAGTCTAGATTTTCCTGAGTAAACAACAAAAACAGAAGATTATAGATCCAAAGAGCTCAGTAGGTTTCAAGAAATTTTCAGAGCAGTTTGTCAATAAATATTGGATTAATGATTAGCAACAGAAAGATAATTCTAGCAACTTAATCACATTCAAGTAGCTGTTTAGCTATTCTTTAGAAACTGCTTATATTGAATTCAAATCAAAGCAAATGATATAATTAGAATTCCAGTATTTGATGCACTTTCTGTACCTCACCACGAATTAGGAAGGGGTGAGGAGATGGTCAAAAGCAAAGAAATATGTAAATGCACACAGATGCCACAGCAATGGTCCTCATGTGATATCATGGTGCAAAATATCCAGTGAGCCGTGCCATCTTGGTTTGCTTCACCTTTTTGTTACTTTCAGTCGTTATAGCTAGTATATGAGTCACTGCTAAGAGGACTCCAGAATGCTTTCAAGGAGACGCTTAAGAGCAGCAATGTGGGCATTTGTAGATTAGCTTGTGGGAACTTGAGGAGGAAAGACAGGGTGGTGGTGGTGGTGGTTGTTGTTTGTTGTTGTTGTTGTAAAGGCCTTCTTTACCTTCCCAAGAGCTGTCATTTAGCATTGCCATGTTAGGAAGAGCAGAGAAACGCCTCCTAACATAGCTGCATCTATCCACATAAGCCACTCTTCTTGTTGTTTCCATACTCGGGCCCTATTTTTCCCCCAACTTTTATATGCTTTTTATTTTTTATTACACATTATTTATCTGAAGACTCTTCCGTTGAGTTATACCTTAAAACATGTATATTCCTTATGGCACTTGCTCAATATGAAATAATCTTCTACATATTTTCATAAAAAGCTCACATCATAAAGCAAAGAAACAAAAAAAAAAAAACAGGGAATGCTTATAGGAGACTGCTACCTATTATTTTGTTTCAGGTTTTTTTTTTTTTTTGGTGGGAGTAAAAGAATTGTGTGCGTGTGTGTGTTGGGGTGTGGGTAATGTTGAACGGGTTGTGGGTAATGTTGAATTTCCCACAGAATGTGGAGCTTCTCTCTTGGGACCATAACACGCATATCTGAGAAAGGCCAAAAAGAGGGTTAACCTAGGACTTAATATTAATTTTTCCTGCATAAAGGGAACTGGATCATTTCTTGTATTAGTACTGTTTTTGAGCCCCATAGGCCTTAAATTATGAATATATTAAAAGAGAGAGAGAAGATAATGGATGGTCTAGTAAAAAGAAAATCTGTAAGAAGAACCATTATTATAGGCACAAAATTAGGATACAATCAGGAAAAACATAGAGCTCACTTGGATTATATTTGTATTACTGACAGACAATACAAAAATATAAGTGCATACCATACAGCCCATATTGAATATCAGAACAAGTAGTTAGACATACAGCCAACAAATATTTCCTGGCAAAAGCATCACTGGACCAAAGTGAATTTAACTGAAGCAACTCGTAGAGATATATTAGCCTTTGTACAGTCAAAAATGACTACTTGTGTTAAGAAAAAGTAAAATAAGCAAAAAGATTTTTTAAAGTGAGAGTAATAATGGTGAAATGAGATTCCTTAAAGAGAAAAGAGTCTTAGCTGGTCATAATAACAGTTACACATAAGGTAGGGAAAAGTTTTGGTAGAATCTAGTATCATCCTTTCAATGAATAGCCTACAAATGAGATCTGTGAGGAATAGTCTAAATAAATTTATGTCTGTAGTTCTAAAATGCTAAATATGACTAAAAGGTAAAACTAAAGAAATGAATATAAATGAATTTACAAAAGTCTAGATGAGAAATAATAAAAGCTAGATCAAACCAATATTTTGCAAAAATTGGATATTTTAAAGGACATTAAACAAACAAAAATGGCAAGATTAATAGCAGCAGAAAAATGGTAGATTAAAATAAATCAATATAAAGAGGAGCTAAAATTGATCCAATAGTGATCCCATGCAAATGGAAGAATTTGTCCACTTGACAAGCAGTGCTGGGAGAAGACGAAATGTTTATAGAACACATGAAACTGGAGTTTTTTGTGCTGGTCATTGAATTGTAATTAATTGAACCATGTTAGGATATAGGCAAGAGAAGATAGATGCATAATGTCATTTGTACCTAGAGGAAAAAAATTAACATTATCAGAAGAAAATTATTTTCACAATATACTATAAAATTATTTATAAAATTAGACTGTCTAATGCACTAATTAAAAAGTTTAAAGGCATTCATGCTCTGAGTCAAAACTGGCTTCAGATACTTTTTGATTCTAATAGTACTAAAATTCTTTTGGTATCTCTAACAAAAAGTACTTAATTGTATTGAGGAATAATTTTCTTCTAAAGAGTACATTACATCCAAACAGGCATTTTATACATTGCCTTGAAAAGAGATGACTTGATCCATGGGGATGAGCACAACAGATTCCAAAGGGAAGAATCTATATAAACAGCGCTAAGTTCCTTAACTATTAAATTGAATAACAGATAAAAGTGACTAAGTACACTAGCACCCCAACTATTTTATATTAAAGCTAATTTTTGTTGCCATTGCCACTGCCACCCTTAAGCATTTTAAATACAGCAAAGCCCAGTGAATTAATTTGTCCAAATAATTGGTAACAAAATATTTGACCAATAAAATTGAATAAGATCATTCGTTTGTGATTAAGTCAACAGTGTTTTGACAATCATCAAGTATTAATCTAAATAATCATGTTTTGTTAAGGTTTATTCATTGAACAAGAAACAAGTACTATATAGAGAAAAATATGAAAATAAACTATTTGTGTCTTTAGGTTAAAACAAAAAATCAAATGTCAGTAGGCATATATAAAATTTAGAAAAGGAGATGAAGGAAAGCAAACATTAAAATATCAGGAATTTAATATAACCTATTCTAAAATTTAAGAGTACCTGAAAGATAATAAGATAAATGAAGAACAAAGACCATGAGGGGAAGACTATTAAAGATCATAGATTCAAATAAAGAAAGAGGAGGTTTTAAAGGATAATCATAATTAAATAGCTGTCTTTTGTTACTGTCTCTCCTCAACTCCAACCTTTAATTCACACTCTATGAGAAAATTAAATGACTCCATGATGAAGCCAGCCTTTAACACTATATCTTTAGTAGAAAGTGGATTTCAATGGCTGAAAATAATTCAGAGTGAAATACAGCTGCAGCAATCAAGCAATTTTTAAAGGTAGTGTCATCAGTAGAAAAGCATTATGTAACTTGTTATGGAGCACAGTGAGAGAAAGCTTAGTATATAAAACATCAGAAAAAATGATATCAAAAGAGGTGAAAAGTAAATATAATAAACAGGAAAGATCCACATTTGTATGGGCAGGGGTAAAGAAGTAAAAGTGAAAGATACAGTCTCAAGTACATTCTAAAATTTTAAAGTACTTAAAATTTTACAAGCATTTTCACATCAAGGCCTAGAATAAGTTTCATAAACCAAAAAGTCAAATTAAAAGGACATTATACTGGAAATAAATAACAACCTAGTGGATGGTACAACCAGTATCATGTATCTGATCTTCCATGGTTTACAATATGGAAATATCAATGATAAGTCCTTGAAGAAAAGTCATATGCCCTCTTACTTTCTTAATAAATAGCTTTCATATTTCCCCATAGAAGATGTATTTGAAAAAAAGGCTTAAATATAACTAAGTAAAATTTATAATAAAGTAAATGCAATTATTTGGAGAAATTACACACTGCACAGTATAAATGAAAGAGTTCAAAACTATTTGTACTCTGAGCCACACTTCAAATAGCGGCTGTCAAATAGACATTTAATTCAATACAAAGATAAAAACATAATTTATTTTCTAGTTAAGCATCAAATATTTAGTCCAATTGTAAAAATATATTTTCCTTATATAAATTAATGAACACTCCTTGGTTCTTTTCGTGACTTGAATATCACAAAACTCTTCAGCAAACTATTGGATAAGCCAAAGACTTTAAATTAGAGATTATTCACATTATAAACAAAGAAGCAACAGTAAACTGAGCAGAAAACAGGACAATCAATGTTAATCAGAATTCATAATAAAGACGTTCAAGTCACAAAAACTTTTATAAATCTCTTTTTAACCTTGCATATTTTCAGTTTTGTTTTCATGGGGCCACTGAATTCAGTATTTTAATAAAAAATATTGGGAATTCATTTCCCTGGCAAAGAATTGTTTCTGGTGGTGACTTTGGACTTTCCTTCTATATAGCTATGGTAAGTGAATAGGGTGGTCATTTAATCCAGGGTCTAGGTTACACAGCAGTCAAACCAATGAGAGAGCAACACAGTCCAAAGATAAACTAACAAAATAGTGAGATTAGGTTTAAAAGATAAAAGAGAGAAAGAATAAAAAGCTAGGATACAGGGGAATGATTCCAACATCACAATGGTGAATAGGTAACCAGCCCAGAAGCAGGGGCCTGGCTATTTTAATCTCCTTGCAGTCTGCGCACCACTCCTTGTAGCTAATTAACCATCAGTGATCATTTTAACAACTACTAATTCAGCCAGCCTGCTTTCTCAGTCAGATATAACATTCAGTGGAATATAGATCTTTTTTATGAATATATTTTCTTTTACGTGACAACAACGATTCATGAGTAGTCCTATGTTCCTCACTTTCTAAGTAAGCTTAAGTCTAACTTCAGTACTGGTCTGGAGCCATCACACCACTATGTAATGCAGGACAAACTTGAGCCTCTCAACTGTGAAAAGGCACTAAGATCCTCAAGGAATCAACTTAACCTCCCAAGGATTAAGTTCTAATAGATTCAAGCAATGGGAAGCTGAGCTGCAGAGCAACTGAGAACCCAGACATATATCTGAAGATGCTGAGAAACATGGTAATTGCAGGGTAGAGTATTTCCTTTGCGAAAATCCCATTTGGATGAGATTCTTAATTCAGTCTTTCTATTAGCTATCTCAAAATGCCCAACACTTCGAATCTATTACATCTTGAATGGACCTCTCAAATCTTCACCCATTATCAAGCCAAAGCAATTTTCTAAGCTCTGACTCAGATAACTTTATTTCATGATTTTTAATAATTAGGGCATTTTTATGCCTAATAAAAGACATCTGAGCCTCAGTATTTTTCATCCACAAATCACAAACAATTTATTTTCCATGAAAGCTATTCTTAATCTCTATCTACTTAGGAAATCTTCCTTGCAATTGCACATGTTTGGGAAACTGCTTCCTATTTACTAGTGGAATACTTGGAATATTTTCTCCTCTAGATAATATTGGAAAATATGCTTTGGGGGCTCTAATAAGCTAATGGGAAAAATAAAAGTTAATTCACTGTAAGAATCCCCCCTCTGTACCTGTAGCATTTAGTTTGGTGCATGCAACACAGAAACTGTGGAATGGCTGACATGGTATCATTTTTAAAATAATTCCCTCTATTTGTATGCCAGAAAATATTTTTTAAAAGGTTAAGTATGTGTAACATTGCTGCATTAAAATATTAAAATATTATTCTCATGAAGCTAAGTGTATCATTTAATTCTAGCTATCGACATTATATAATAGAAAATTTTTCTTAAAAAATATTAGAGTAGCTACAAACATGTAACTTTTGTGCTGTTGTTCACAGGAATCATAGAATGGTTTGAATTTATTAAGTATGGCGCATATATATATATACACTTTGAGACGGAGTCTTGCTCTGTCGCCCAGGCTGGAGTGCAGTGGCACAATCTCGGCTCACTGCAAGCTCCACCTCCCGGGTTCACGCCATTCTCCTGCCTCAGCCTCCCAAGTAGTTAGGACTATAGGTGCCCGCCACCACGCCCAGCTAATTTTTTTGTATTTTTAGTAGAGACACGGTTTTGCCGTGTTAGCCACGATGGTCTCAATCTCCTGACCTCGTGATCCGCCCGCCTCGGCCTCCCAAAGTGCTGGGCTTATATTTTTATTTTATTTTATTTTATTTTATTTTATTTATTTATTTATTATTGATTGATTGAGATGGAGTCTCGCTCTGTGGCCCGGGCTGGAGTGCAGTGGCCGGATCTCAGCTCACTGCAAGCTCTGCCTCCCGGGTTCCCGCCATTCTCCTGCCTCAGCCTCCCCAGTAGCTGGGACGACAGGCACCCGCCACCACGACCGGCTAATTTTTTGTATTTTTTAGTAGAGACGGGGTTTCACCGTGTTAGCCAGGATGCTCTCGATCTCCTGACCTCATGATCCACACGCCTCGGCCTCCCAAAGTGCTGGGATTACAGGCGTGAGCCACCGCACCCAGCCTGGGCTTATATTTTTAATATATCATTTGTTGTATATTTTTTAAACATAATAAAAGTAATCTCAAAGCATGAAACAGAAATGTACAGAAAAATATAAAGGAAAGAAAACCCTTAGCAATTTCACCATCTAGAGATAAATTATGACATCAGTTTAATGTGTAATTTAAGGTTTTCATTCTATAATTATATTATGAATACATTTAGCATATTATCATTAATGGAAAATAATGCCTTCAGCTTTTTTTCCCATCACTCAGTCTTCCACAGATTCAAGGCAGATAGAGAACTGGGAGGTAGGAGAGCTGAATGGATAAAGCAAAGCACAAGCTTTGGTGTCACACAGACTGGGTTCACATTCTAGATATCCCACTTACTAGTAGTGTGCTCTAAATACATCAATAATACTCACTGTCCTCATCTTTAAAACAAAGATGATAATGCTACCTTGTAAAATAGCCATGAGGATTAAATGAGATAGTGTAGGTTAAAACACTACAAACCATGCCAGGTACATAGTAAGTGTTGAAAACCCAGGACTCAGCTTATCTTAACTCCTTCTCTCCTTTCTAGAATAAGACAACTGAAAAGTAGATAGTGATCCAGCATTAAACAAAGAGTCTTCCATCTCAAAGATTTTGAATTGAAGCCCCTGTCTTGGAGAGGCTAGGAACAGATAGAATACATATGAGGAGAAAGCATGGCTCCATTTCTTAGTACAAATGGGAAGCCCATTGCTAGTAGTTTTTTGCTTGTGAACTCTCCAAGAAATAGAACACCGTAACAAGTGAAGGGAGTTGTACTCAATGAATTATGAGTTTTTCTGGATCACCCTTTAGCAGCCCATCTCTGGGATAAAAGTTTCTGCACTCTATGCAGCATTCAGTACATGCCATAACTTAAACCCTATCCCTAAAAGCAGCAGCTTTAAAAACAAATGAAATTAAATGTTGGCGTCCGTGCACACAGTGAAACAAATTCCTCTCTTGCTCTACTGCTTTACAAAGCTCATCTGGGATTAAAGATCAAACTGAATTCAAATCTCACTCTAGGATTAGGCCTGCAGCCTGAAAGGACAAGGTGAGAACTGGGCCCAGTAAACATTATGGAGCAGGTCAAGTCGTGAAAAGTTGTGCAAAGCTCCAAGCATCTCCAGAATGTTTTCAGCTTTTTACATCAGAGATCTTTGAGGTTTGATTCCAAATCAGGGCTCTGAGCTGTGTGAGTTCATACTGTCACATTAGGAAAATGCCAGGAGAACACCCCTCTGTGCAGACAAAACCTTACTGCTTCCCATTGGGGCTCAGTGGCGCCTGTTCTCACATTACTATGGTTAACCTTGGGTTAAAGAGCATTTGGATAATAATGGCATAAACTTTTCACAGTTCACTTAAAACTTTATAAGGGTTGGTTCTTTGTAGAGGAGAGTGCATTAATATATAAAACAAGCATGTTTTTTAGTTTAACTATTTGGCTTCGTGTTTTTCAGGGTCACTATTCCAGCAAATGTTTTTTTAATAAAGTGAGAGAATGCAAACCTTTACAGTTCACTTGAATAAAGCTGTATGACCTACATACCATGCATTTAAAACAATTATGATGCTGTTGCCAGACAGTGTGGGGTATATTACTGGAGCTACCACCATTAGGCATGCCTCAGCATAGCTCTTAAAGAATCCAGATGGTGGTTTTCAACTTTATCTCCATGGTGTACCCTAGGAAGTATGTGTTACAATCACAGTCTCCTTCTCACTTCAAAGTTTTGTAAGCAGAGACAACAGGGGAAGGGGCTTCCTGCTGTTGGGCTGTAACTGCACTAGCCATTATCCTCAACAGAAATCATATGCAATACAATGCCCCTGATCCACACAACAGCAAAGATGTGGCCCAAGGGCAAAAACTGGTACATAGAGGAATTTCTCAGAACAAGGCCAACTGTTTTTAAAATTACGTTTTTTTCTTTCAAATTTATTTTATCATTTCGACAGAAATGGAGAGGGGAGAAAATGAATATATCATTTGATTTTTTTATAAAAATGATTTCTAATCAGTTCTTATTATAATAAACAAATAGGTAGGATAATAATAAGATAAATCAAACAAACTGAGGGTCAAACTCTGGTTATCTTTAGGGATATAGGTATGCTAGAAATACTGCCTGTGAATCTAAAAAAGGATTTCCATAATTTAAGCATAATTTTCCTCAGTGTAATCACAAAGGCAAAATGATTTCAGCTTGCTGAAAATTGTGGTGGAGGCTGTTTATTATGCTGTAGTGTTTTATTATAATTGTTTACATACTTAACTTTGCATTAAGACTCTATATGTGTTCCAGCATTGTACAGTTTAAGTTTCAATATTGGTTTTACTAAATATTTAATTTGGATTCACTGATATTTCTGTCAACTAAATCTATAGAATACATTGTTAGATTTTTAAACATATGACATTAAATTGATATTATCTGTCAAAATTTAAAATACACACAACCTTTGATCCCAAAATTCACTTTTAATAATTCATCCTATAAATGTTCTTTCAGTTATACACAGATATGTTCAAGCTAACTGAAACATTTTTATTATCAAAAAAACCCTAAGAATAACTAAGTTTCCACCAATAGGAAATTAGTAAATATACTAGGAATGCCACAAATGAATTAGGTCTTTCCATACAAATATGGCAAGATATCCCAGATATGTTAAATTTAAAAAAAATAAGATGTACAATGTTGTGTGTAGGATAAACTTACTAATATTTCCTAAATGCTTCATCTGTTAAAAGATTCCATTCATTTTGGGTTATGAGTTGCTTTTATAACTAATTTTGTACCTGTATTTCTAATGATCTAAAGAGGAGTGAGCGAATATATGTGATATGGTTTGACTGTGTCCCCACCCAAACCTTACTATGAATTGTAGTTCCCATAATCCCCATGTGTTATGGCAGGGATCAGGGGTGGGGGGGACAACTGAATCATGAGGGTGGTTTCCCCATCCCATTCTCATGATAGTAACTCAGTTTGCACGAGATTTGATGGCCTTATAATGGGCTTCCCCCTTAGCTGGGCTCTCATTCTTTTCCTTTATGCCACCATATGAAGAAGGACATGCTTCCTTCTCCTTCTGTTTTAATTGTAAGTTTTCTGAGGCCTCCCCAGTCCTGCTGAACTGTGAGTCAATTAAACTTCTTTCACTTAGAAGTTTCCCAGTCTCTGGTATGTCTTTATTAGCAGCATGAGAATAGACTAATAGAACATGTTCTCAAGTCTCCCATTTTAGCTGAACTCAGTTCATCTTGTGTTTCATAATATTATTTTTAAAAATAATTTTAGTTTTGTCCTGTCTAAAGCATACAAAAATGATGGTTTTGGTTTTGTTTGTTTGTGTTTGCTATATTATGTGAGTAAGATCCTATTTGCTATGCAGGAATTACATGACTCAAAATTAAGGCATGAAGAGTTGTCAGCACTCTGACCTATTGGTCAGTGACTACTCTCTTTATCAGATCTCTATTTCTTTATAAAAATATTAATTTATTAATTTTTTTAACATGGTGGGGTGATATGTTCCTGGTTGGGATAAACAGAAGGCACAAGTATTAATAAGATGTTAGCACATACCAGAATTTTTCATTAATCATAGAAATAATTTTAAAAATATTACAGAAGGGGGAAATTATGATAGTTATAAATAATTTCTTTTTAAAATTGTAAATGTAATTAACATAGTAATTTTCAGAACAGTTTTAGGATTACAGAAATATAAGTGGAAAATATAGCGTTTCTATATTCTTATATTCTCACCTCCCACCATCCCACTTTCCCCTATTTTAACATTTACATTAGTGTAGTACATGTGTTACAACAGATGAGCCTATATTGATATATTGTTAGCCAAAACTGTGAGTTTACATCATATTTCACTGTTTGTGTTGTACATTCTACAGGTTTTGGCAAACACCTAATGACACAGAGCCACCACTGCCAATTTCACCACCGTCTTTCACCAAGTTGATTCGTTTTGAACCGGCTCCAGCAATCTACTCAGAGTTGACCTCAGAGCAAAAAGTTGAAGTGCATAATATATTAAATATTTTCTCTCTTCACTCTCTACCTGAAGCACCCAGTGCCCTCTCATGGCCACAGGCTCTGCAGTCATAGATACCATTTTTTCAGGAACAGAAAGAGACTTGTGATTCCCAGCATCCCTCCATGTCTCTCTTCTCAGGAAAGCTTGCATTAGAAACTGTTGTCGGAGAGCTGGCCGTTGCGCCCGAGGCATGGGCTGCTTACAGCGTTGCTCCAGGTTTCTGAATTAAGAAGGTGGCTGGGCCCTTAGATTTGAATTTGCAAAGTACAGCATGTCAGCAATGAACCTGCTCTGTTAACTGTCCTGTTAAGATGGTTCTTTCATTTTAATAGGCTTTAAAAACAACTAGAATCCTATTTCTTTCAATAGAGATTTATCAGGACCCTCGTTGAATTCCTACTCACCAATTTCTCTCTATAGATTTGGTCCATTGTAGGACCTTGAAAGGTTCGTGGTTGTTTGTTTTTTTTTTTAACTATTTACTGTTCAGTCATACTTGAAGTTTGTGTTAAAAATACACTGTTGACACAGCCACTATGGAAAACAATATGGTGATTTCTCAAAAAAACTAAAAATAAAACTACTATACCGTCCATCAATTCCACTACTGGGTATTTATTTAAAGGAAAAGAAATCAGTACATCAAAAGGTATCTTCATCTCCATGTTTATCATAGCACTATTCACTATAGCAAAGATATGGAATCAACTTAAGTGTCCATCAATGGACAAAAGAATAAAAAGAATGTGATACAAATATACAATGGAATATTATTCAACCATAAAAAATTATAAAATCCTGTTATTGGCAGCAACATGGATGAAACTGGAGGTCATTATGTTAAGTGAAATAATCCAGGCACAGAAAGGCAAATATTGCATGTTGTTACTCATATGTGGAAGCTACAAACATGGACTTCATAAAGGTAGAGTAGAATGATTGATAGGTATACCAGAGGCTGAGAAGGCTACAGGGAGGACAGTGATGAAGACAGATTGATTAACGAGTACAAACACACAGATAGATAGAAAGAATAATCTCTAACGTTTGATAGCTGAGTCAGATGACTATAGTTCACAGCAATGTATTGTAATTTCAAAATAACTAGAAGAGAGGACTTGCAATGATCCCAACACGTAGAAATGATAAATACTCAAGGTGATGAACACCCTAAATACCCTGACTTGACCATTACCCATTTTATGCATATAAGAAAATATCACATGCACCCCACAAATAAGTAAAATATCACATGCACCCCACAAATAAGTATATTATTATGTATCAATAAAAAGGATATATTATAAACTCAGAGCACCTGGCATAGGATCTACTCAATATGTACAAATTTAGCAAATACAAATTTGTCATGGGCAAAAAAAGAGAAAGGAACAAATTATTTACCTAAAATGAGGAAAAGTAACCCAACAATATTATTGGAAAAATCTCATTCCTAAAAGTGAATCAGGTTTGGCATTTTTAATACAAAAAAAGAACAAAACTAAAATATAAGACCTGAGTTCCACTCCTGTCACCAAATTAAAACAAAATATGGCACACAGTAGTATATAGACATCAGCCTTTAACAAAAATAAAATCTTGACTCAGATGATGTAATTTAAATTAAATGGCTTTTTATAATTTAATTATACAACTTATATAAGGTTGCACATCCTTAAGATGTCAAAATGTGCCACCTTTTGCCGCTAAAATTTCAGTGAGACATTAAGAATTGTGTAAAAAAAAAAAAAAAAAAAAGCCTGCCTTCTAGAGTAAGCTGTACATTTTTTGAAGGGTGCTGTTTAAGAAAAATATTTAATTTTTGTCTGGTTAATCAAAGAGTGGGAAGTGTTGTAATGGATAATTGGACTACCCAGTTTATCATTATAATTTGACATTTACATAGGTCTTTATATTTTCAAAATGTTATGCAACCATTTATCTTGATTCCATCAATATTACCTTGAGAGGTGAATTAATTCTTCAATTCACATTTTACAAATGAGCATAAAGAAGGAAAGTGGGATGAAACAAGTCAGATGCAAAACTAAGATAAGAGCTTCTTGTTCTGGCAGGCCTAAGCCACTATTTTTTGTCCCTTGAGGAAGCCTAAGCCTTTCTGTTTGAAATTTTTCAAAGAGAGTGAAGCTGTCAAACACCCGTTAACAACCAAGGCCTCTCATTTTCTAGCCCAGGTGGTCCAATTACAGATTTAGCCTAAAGTAAAATCAGATATAAAATAATATAGCAAGTCATGGTTGCTACAGTCTTAACTATCTTTAAGTTTAAAACAGACTTCAAAGATTAAAAATAACATGGATTTACTCATGGGTAAATTTTTCTTTCCAACTCTTCCTCCTCAGTCTTCTTCTGCTTTCGCTGAAACAATATTACTACTCTGCAGGGCCTATTTGCAACAACCAAGGAAGTTCTCCGGGTCTGCCCCAATGTTACAGAGATAAATGACCATAAAAATAGCACAGAAACATGGGGATTAATAGGGTCAGTATTTGACATGTGATTGAAAAACTTGATCAGAGGACAGATCACATATTTAAGCCTCAATGTCTTTATGTATATGCCATCTTCTTCCTTTGATCGCTTGGCTTCAAACCACTCCATCACCATCATCCTCAGCTCGTGATGAATGCCTACACTCAGAACTACCACATGAGGTGGCAGTGTTCTCCCCATTGATAAAGGGGCTAAAGGAAGTCAGTTCAACTCAGGATGTAAGGATGCCACTCAAAGTACTAAATGTTCATTTATACAGTCCATCTGAATGATGGATTTTCAGCATTGAAAGGATCCTAAAACAATTCATATATTTAAAATGGAATATTTGAATATTTTAGGAGCTTCAACAGGGCTAATGTCACTTTTTTTAAGGATAAGATGTTTTGCAAAACATCTAGACTCACAGGATCTGAATCAAATCACAACTCCACAAAATTAAATTGGGTTAATTTATAATTAGGCTTTATGGCAATAACATGCTAGCTGGACAACTTGAAAATAAATAAAAAGAGCACACTCAATCTTGCTGTAAATACTGTTACTCTTGGTAAATGGCATTTTGTGTTGAGCTCAGAGGGTTAACCATGGTGTCAAGAATAGGTAAAATTATTAAAGAAAAATTAATTTCTCATCCTTGGAGAAGAGTACCTTCCTCCAAGTGCAGAATTAGAAACTTCATCAACCTAAAATAACCCTGCTTACAAATATTTTTTATGTGCTTGGAATGGCACCAAAGTAGTTAAGTAAAATATAACTTGAAATTTGGCAGTACATATATAAGTATGTGGATGAGTGTATATATGTGCACTCTCAAAGTTAGCTCTTTTAAAATTAATCTCATTGTTGAAGTTGTATATTGATCCTCAAGTTGGAAGACAAATAAATACACAAACAAAAAGATGTAATAGGGCATATAATTTGAAATTAACGCTTTTGTATTCATTGAGTTTATTCTCAATGTCTCTGGAAAATAATTATGAGTATTATATTGATACTGTAGGTATTCTATATATATATTTGTGAAATAAATTATGTATGTATATATTAAGTACAATTGCATATTTAAATGGAATTTATTAAATTTCATCTTAAATGAATATATTTTTATAATTAATCATGAAACGTTGCTCTAAACAGCAAAGTCCCGGATGGCAAACCTACATTGTTATTCATTCTTCATTCATCTATTAATTCACACCTGGCATTCTAGTTTCAAAGTCTTCTCTTACCATTTTTGTTGAGAATTATAAAAACAATTTTAAAAGGATAACATTCATTCTGATATATAACTTCTGTAATTTTCTTATTTCTATCTTAAGGATCACATGGATTTTGTTTTACAATTGAACTCCCCCTACCTATTAAAATAAAGAAACAAAAACAACACTTTTCAGAATTCTTAACACACTTTCTTGCTCATGAAGTTGAATAATTAGAAAGTGTTCTATTCCATCTATTCCTGACATTTTGACATTAATAAATTATCCATGACTTGTGTTTGAATGGCAAAGTTGTATTCAAAAGTAGAAAGACTCTCAGTACCCCGAGTCAGGTAATGAAGCTTGTATTTTATGGAGGCAGGACTCTGATTTTTACTAGCGTTTCCTAAGTACATTAACATTGTAAGCTATATTTTTTAAAACATCTATAAATTATAAAATACTGTTGCTATAAGAGTGTGTGTCTATAGTTATATGCTTAAAAAGCCAGAGAACATACTGGTGAACACCATCTCTGTAGAAAGGCCAAAAGGATGCCCTTGAAATTCATTTTAACTCCTTCAAAATGACCTGAACCACAAGTCACGAATGAAAATCAATGCCTATTTACTTTCTATGCACCAAGCATTGTGAAATTACAAAAGCAATATAAAATGGCTGCCAGTTTGTCATTTTTAAAAAAATTTTATCACTGTTTGAAATTACTTACATAATATATCAAAGAAACAAGAGTAATTATATAAACATTTAAAATTAAGTGTTCCTAAATGTGCATATTGATGCACAGAAATTGGTATGTTTATAAATTAATTCTACCACAAATTCTACCAGCTCTCTTGAGTGTTTTCCCTCACACCCTACCCCAATATGGTGATTCTAGTTCCAGATCCCAGCTGCCTTGTAAATCATGTCTGAACATAAGAAAGGTATGAAATCTCCTATACTCTAATTTCTCCCCGAGTAGACCTTATTATATCCAGCCCTTCTTTAAGCTCAAAATAAAATTGCTGAGATAGCTAGTGACATTGCATTGTTCATCTCAAAACATTCTCTTTGCCTCAGTGTCTTTAATGATATAATAAAAATAACATATAAGACATAAAAGTCCATAATCATGGAATCATAAACAACCTTAGAGATTACTAAGTCTAGAGTGGTGGTTTTCAACCATTTTTTTTAAATTATCACCTTCCAAGGAGAATTTTCAAGCATTGTTATCCTAGTCAGCCCTTCCCTCATGAAATTTAAATATCACAACTACACTCTATATTTGATTATCTACTCTCTATATATCTAATCTATATGCTTTATACATTAAAAGTGTAGGGGCTTTTTTGGTTCCCCTCAGAAAAAATTTATGCCCCATTGGGGTAATATCATCTTTGTGGTAATGTATTTTTCAGTTAAGGAAACATGACTGAAATAGAGCTAGCAAAATAATAAGATGCTTCTATCACAATGGTATTAGTCAATTACAGTGGGGAAAGAGTTGTACCAACTACCTTTGACAATCACTAGTGAGATATTAAATATTTTATTGCAAGAAGTGTATCTAAGAAAGCAATGATACCACTAGTAAGTTATAATTTTTTCCTCCTGATCTATTATTTTTTGTTATTTCTCTTCTGTTGATTATGTGGATACCACTCCATTTTTATGCTAATAACTCTAAAAGTGCACATTACTTCTTTCTTTCTCAAATCACTTATGACTTCTACTTTTTCCATTCAACTTTTCTGTTTATAGCACTATTTCACAGCATCTTCTACCAAGAACAAATCAGTTTAAAGATACATAGTATGTAAGAATACATGCACACATGCATAATACATATATAATACATATGTAAACACATGCAAACATATTATTCAAAAGTGGAGAAAATGCTAAATATCGTGGTACACATTCTTCACTGCTAACGACCAGAGGCCACCATGTGATATGACAGATCGTAGAGGTTGTTCATGATGACATTTAAACATTTCAGTTTTTCATCTGATCATGACAACTTTCTGACTAATGCAGTTCCTTTTAGTGCAGCTTAAGTCACAGCATGGAACCAAACCATTTAATATAACAATATTTGACAACGTAATAGTGAGAGGTTCAGAAGCACAATCAATAAAAATAGATCCTAACCACAGCAAAAGGCAATCAAATACACTCAAAAGAAGGTAGCTGACTCAGCTCCTAATTGATCAAATGAATCACTTAACCCCACAGAAATAATGGCAAAAAAGAATCTCAGAAATTCTGCACTAGCTGATTTTTTTTTTTTTTTTTTTATGTCTGTTGGTCTTTTTTGTTCCCCAAAAGGACAATCCTGGCAGGACTTAAATTTCATGGTTAAGTTTGTATCATAGAGGGTTTTTTTGTAGTTTTATGAAAGGAATATGGAAACAGAATCTGGGCCCTTGCCCTAGCTTTGATCATCACTGGTTTTCTTTTTCTTAGCAAGTTCCTGAACCTCTCTGATTCACTCTTGCATTATGCATAGGTTATTGTGAGGTCAAATGAGATAATGAATATGAGTTATAAAAGCTGCTAGGTTTCATAGGAAGTCCTATTTTATCATCATTGCTATCTTCCTAGGAAGGTAGAAAATGACTACCTTCCTATTATTTCCTATTTCAAATACATACCAAGCAAGATTTTGTTTTGCATTTAGTTTCAATGGGACAATAGTAAACTATAAACAAAATATAATTTCAGGAACATTACCTTAATGTCTTGATGACAGGTTCCAATAGTTACAGACAGTGAACAATGAGTTCCAAGAAAATAATTCTGAGTGTTGATCACATTCCTGCTCATTAACATGGTTGTCAGACTTTCCCCAATATATCCCAGGCTTCACTTTCTCAGTTTTTCTTCTACTGAATAATCATTATGTGTGTCACGTGGTTCTAAACACTGAACCAGGTGGTAGTAATGAAGAACTGACCATGAGGGACTCAAGTTGGAGAAAATACTGCAGATAGTGGAATAGAGGCTCAAGTGTAATTCCCACTCCCGTCCCTTTCAAAAAAAAAAAAAAAAGAGAGAGAGAGAGGGAGAGAGAGAGAGAAACTGTCTCTTACATTATTTTGGCCAGAACTAGTAATCACAACACCCCTTTTAAATTTCCTTAGTGCTCAGATCACATTCCACCTTGTGTTATAGCTCTTTGTAGGTACATTATACATCTATTAATCACTCTCCCCACTAGATTGGAAGGTCCTAAAGATTAGTGATTACATGTTAGTCATTTTCCTATCCTGAAAATAACAGGAACTACTGTAGCATATAATACACACTGACAAATGTTTGCTAAGTTAAAATGAACGGAGAAGACACAATATGAGCTCAAAATTTGCACTTTTTATGTTATACTTTGTGATCATGACATTCTTTCTATATTATAGTGTATCTTTAAAATTCCCTTATGTACTAGTTTAAAATATAATCTGAATGTGAGAGGGAGAGGGAGGGAGAGGGAGGGAGAAGGAGGGAGAGGGAGGGAGAGGGAGGGAGAGGGAGAGAGAGGGAGAGAGAGGGAGAGAGAGAGGGAGAGAGAGAGACACAGAGAGAAGATAGAGGACTTCGAAATACGGTTCTAATGAAAAAGGGAAGAAAACAGTAAATTATTAAAAAGCCCCATTAGAATTTATCATGGTAAATTCTACTCCTAACCTTTACCTCAGCCTCCCATTTGTAACGCTATTGATCTTACACGCAGTTTGTTTTAAAGCATGTTTCTGAAGGTTAAATTGGACTGAAGAAGGGAATTTCTGCCTTTTAAGATGACAAACTACATACCTGCTCCTTGAGGAGAGAGTTAAAAGACAGCTAATACAAATTTGAACACAATTATTATCTGACTTGCCTCTAGCTGACCAAGACTAGCTGACCAAGACTCTGCCTCATCCAAATTAGATTCAATGTTAATCTTGCTTTTGCTTGTGAAATTATTTCCTATTTTCTTAATTGTTCTAAGTTATTAATTGCTAGTCAGCAAAAAACTTCCATGTAACCAAATGTGTTTCACGTGGAGGAGCTAGAGGTGAGAAGGGCTTGAGTCTCTGATAACAGTGCTATTCACTAGTCGTTTCTAGTCATGAGCTTCAAATCAATAGCCTTAAGAGCTGTTTCTAGTGACCCAGATCAGAAGTCAAAGTTGGAACTTCTTTTGGCTGAGAGTGCCCGACAGTAATTCATGCATCGTACACAGTCTGTCGAGTTGTCCCATGCCTCAGCAGTTTACAGGGAGTACAGATTATTAAAATAGAGCTGGGGCTCGATTTTTGCTTATGCTTCTGTCATGGTCTGTTGCTATTGATTTTTTAGGAGGTACAGATACTGTGTCTGTCCACTCAAGGGATACTTTTGGTGCATGGTTGAACTCTATGAAAAAATATCTTATTTGTTTATGCCAACTTTTCTCTAGAGTATGTTTTATATTTTTGCTTGATGCCCAATAAGTTTGTTATGTGCTCATTTTTACATGTATTAAAAATATATAACCAGCACATCAGAACCACAATTTGTTATATCTCATTTCTCAAAATAAGGCAAATAATATTTAGAAATAGAAAAGTTATGCCAGTGATGTAAGTACTATAAATTCAGGAAAACACTGCTTTATACCCAAACTTGATGCCTTACAAACAGGAAGTAGGTAAGCCACCTAGATTGAGCAGTTGTATCATTTGGACCTGTCATTCCACTTTCTGATCTCACAAGGCAAAGTATCATAGGTAAGTATGATCAAGATAAAGATGTATGAAATCTTCAAAATGAAAATTTTTAGAATATTAATTAGCTCAAGTGACTCGTGGATTTAGATTCAGCAAAGGTCGAATCATTTCCCCTAAAGCATTTTTTTTACTGCATGCAGTAAAAAAAAAAAAAAAAAAGGATACAACATAATTAACCTATATACAGTTTTCAGTTTTGTTCCAAGGCATCAGCAGCATAAGGAAGCACAAGAATCTTACTCTGGTTTATCAAAAATAGGAACACATTTCCAGGAGGCATTTTTCTGAATCTGACTCAAATGAGTGGATATGTGGCTGAACAAGTAGCTATATTTTAATGTAATTCCTGACACTGATTTCCAAAGAAAAAAGGGCAAGAGCTCATTGCCCTACTTTGGGTCTCTTCCATGGCTTTCCACTCCCTGAGAATAAAGCTGACTGCCACGCCATGGAACAGAAAGCTCATCATGATCTAACTCCTACCAAATGTTTCAGGTTCATTCTTCCCATCTTCTTTATTTGCTAGGCTTCACACACGTGAACTTTCTGTGATTCTGGACTAAATTCCTTCTTTTTCTAGGACCTTTTCACATATTCCCTTTGTCAGTAACACTCTTCCCCAAACTCTACATATCTATTACCTTCTCACTTTAAGGTATCTGCTTAAATTCATCTTCTAAAAGAGCCTTCTCTAACCATGCTATTTTTAAGCAGATACCTTCACTCTGTCTCATACTCTTTCTCTCTGCTTTTCATTTATTTTTTTCATAAGAAATAGTAATTAACTATTAATTTCTTTTATTATGTGTGTGTATATGTGTGTTTCAGTCTCTTTTCTCCTTGAATAGAAAGTTGATTAGGACAAGGACTACTACCTTATTCACCAATTTTTCCCTTAGCATCCTACATAGAGTCTGCACACAGTAAGTCTCATTAAATATTTTTGAATGGCTTAATGAAAGCATATCTTACTGGTGATTTCATTTTAATTATTTTGAATACTCAAATCATCCTAGGTTTTTTGAATAAATTTCATTTTTCAGCACAATATTAAAAACATAAATTAGGACAACTTAGACTTGATCTTTTTAAAGTTGTTCCTACAAAACTAAACTCAAGGCCTGATTTTCAGCTCTCGGGTTCTGCAACCTCAGCTTTGCATTGGGAAAGTATGATGAATCTCTCTCTTAAACACAAAGTCATACCAATTTAAAACCCTAAACTCAGGGGTGTCAGGAGCTCTTTATAGTCTTAGCAATACAGTTTTTCTTTCTGCAATGTGTTTTTTGATTAATTATCCAACTAGTAACTAACCAGTCCTTTCATCAGTTTTCTTTGTTGAAATCTATTTTTCTCTTTGACATTTAAGTTTTTCTATCTTCCTCATGTCATTTTTCCATCTATCATTTTCTCTTTCATTTTCCTCAAGAAACGAGTCAGTTGAAGAGTATTTTTTACCCTTGTCTTCTATCAGATGTGAAGGAAAACCTATTTATTGACTTATTTGTTTCAGTTCCAATTATATGTTTTGAATTACAAAGTGCAACTTTTGAATGAAAATATTTTCTTTTTTCACAAAGCCATATCATTCCAACTATCTTTTTTTATAAACTAATTGATTAATCAATTCAACAAGAACTTTTTTCAACACCTACAACATGATTGACATTGTCTAGACTCTGGGAAACAAAATATTAAGTCCCTGCTTGAATAGACTTCCAGCAGGGCAGGAACCTGCTGATTAAAACATATGTTCTTGTGCATGCATGCATGTGTAACTGCACACCCACACACCCCCACACACATACAATGCTTATCTTACCCGCTGAAATGTGGAGAGTCTATAGAAGGGAAAGGAGACAAATTGGGAGACAATCCCGCAGTACTTGCCACAACATTTTTACTGCATGGTATTAACTTTACCCAGGAAATGAAAAAAATGTAAAACTTTTCAAATAATTAAGAATACATCATGTAATCTCTAGGTTCCAGAAACACATAATCCAGTTGGGTAGAAAAGTCAAACAGTAAAGCTAGATTTCCTCGCCTCTCTCTCCAACCTCAATTTCAACTATTATGTGGACTCATGCTCCAAGCATTGACATTTTTCTGAAGATACCATGTCATTTCACCATCTCATGTTTTTGCAAATGCTGTTCCAACTTCATAACATTCCATTTCCACGTTTCTATCCGCAAAAGTTTTCTTCATCCCTCAAGACCAAAGTAAAGTGATACTACCTAATACAGACCTTGGTTCACAAAGGTACTTAATAAATGGTGTTGAATGGATGAATTTAGAAACAAAGATAAAGCTGATATGATTCTACATCAATGATGCAAATGCAAAAGTCCTGGTAGGTTCAAAGTGATAGAGAGGGCTCAGAATAAGCAACCATGATGGAGAGGCGCCATTATTAAGAATTGAAGAAAGCCTTTTTTGAGTGGTAGAAAGAGAATGAAAGCTGTTTTATTTTGGAAGCATATAACACATTTATTTTCTTCATACTTAATATTTGTATTCTGCATAACACTGATGATTAAGTAACAATAAAAAATTTCACTTGTACTGAAATGTCATTTATGCCACTATGGTATATTTATTAGGAAATGATCTGATGCATAAGGTTGGTGACCTTTGTTTCCTCGAAGAAAAAACATTTGTTTCCCTCACAATTAAGTGGATTTTCCAGATCAAAGTCTTCTGATATATTGTTGATAAGTTCATTTCTAACTCTGTTAACATTTAACACCTGTCCTGGATATTTATAAAACAAAAATAAATTTAAAATGTTAACATTTTACATTAACCATAAAGTCCATTTGGAATACACTTGTCTCCCAAAACCATTAGTCTAAAATGTTGAGGATGCCAATATTTACATAGCATAATAACAATGACATGAATAATTTAGAACACAAATAATAAAGTCAAAAAGTTATGTCAAGGTAAAAATTTATGAAAATGGGGCAAATTGATAACTGCATTGGATTGACGTGTTCTACAGTTCAAAAAACATTACTTTATTAATAAAGTTCTTTTTTCTATTCCAAACATACTCTGCATAGCTTTACAATAGTTCCATAATTTCCACTAATGTGGAAAATGCCAATCCAAGCCAGAGATTTCTTGCTGTAAGGTTAGGAGACCTAATCTTAGCCTTGGGATTGCCTCCGCCTATAACTCCTTTGTTGGAAGACTGAACATATTAGTGGAGCTGCTGAGCTTCTGCTTCATCCTCTACAATGTGAGGAGAGTATGGAGGGCAGTCATGATCTCTAGAGTCAGCTTG
The DNA here is from genome assembly GCF_009764315.1 of Trachypithecus francoisi. NCBI lineage: Eukaryota > Metazoa > Chordata > Mammalia > Primates > Cercopithecidae > Trachypithecus > Trachypithecus francoisi. The sequence goes on along the minus strand of NW_022681465.1, from coordinate 174,235,051 downwards.
GGCAGCTCTGGAATTCTGTGAGTACTTTCATAAGCTCCTCTGGGTACCTAGGAGAGGATTCTCTTTTTGGAGGGATTTCTCTAAGGCTTGGCCAAGAGTGAATCTCCAGACCTTGGACTGGTTACCTAAATCTCAGGTCAGCAAATCATTAAATGAAAATTTTTATAACAAGGTAATATCATGACTCCTACAAATATAAAATGATCTCTTGCAAAATACTTTGTTTAATGTATTCATTACTGAGGGATCCAGTAAGATATTGATCTCACATCCATAGGTTAATCAGAATTCTGAAATGTATTTATTTTAAAAAGCAAAACTCTAGGGAAAAATCACATAAACTTGAGAATATATTTGCAGTATATTTTATGAATAAAGGGCTGGTTTTCTTGATATATAAATATCAATAACTAACAAAAGAACTAAAGAACTAAGAATGTAAGAGCCCTAGAAATGACTGAAACCTCTGATCTCTTCCATATGGAGTATCACATTAACCAAGGATAACTAAAGGTATTTCTAAAAGTACAGAACATAGGAGGCAAGTTTCATATAAAGCTATCCATATAAACCTATTTCACATAAAGACAACAAAAAATGAGAATCAAAAACATTTCAGCTGATGAAAACTTTCTGACTTTACTTGCTAGGGTCTGAATATTTTTGTCCCCCACCATTCATGTGTTAAACTTAATCCCCAATGTAACAGTGTTAAGAGGTGGAGCCTTTGAGAGGTAAATGGTCATAAGGACTATACCTTTTTATAAAAAGAGGTCTGAGTGAGTTTATTCACCCCTTCCAACATGAGAGGACTCAAAGAAGGCGCCGTATATGACAAAATGGGCCCACACTAGACACTAAATCTGCTAGTGTCTTCAGTTTGGACTTCCCAAACTCAAATAAAGAAATAAATAAAATTAAATTAAAAAAATAAAAAGCAAAACTCTCTTTTCATGATGTAATAATTGCATTTCATCAAATGAGTTTCATTTGCATTTCTACAGACAAGAATTATTTGCATTTTTATGTTTTCTGCAATATACAGTTGTAAAATAGATCAAAAGCATTGAAAGGTGGATAGAATACAGAGGAACACACAAGATATAAAACTCAGTCATATTTTGGTAGTATTGTTTCCAGGTTTTCACAATATTTCTCTACAGTTTGTTCAACTTAATTAGAAAACATTATCCCTTTTCTCCTCTTATTTAATAACCTTGCAACATCTAAGAATATATTTCCTAACAATATAAATATTGTTGAAATTTTAAATTTGGAGATATAAAGACCTTCATTTCATTTTTTAAAAGTTGTGTTTATTTTAGACAGAATCCTTTGTTCAAACAAAATGTCAATCACAGAAAGATGGAGTTGACCTGGTTAAAGTTGGAGATTTCAAGAATCAGTATCAGAGTCTCCTCAAGCTCTTTCCTGATTACTGGGGTGGCTCCTAAGTTTTAAAAATTAGGTATGTAATGTTTTGTCTCATTTTGGAGACAGACGTTAATTCAAAACCATTCTACTTAATTTTATTATTATTATTATTATTATTATACTTTAAGTTCTAGGGTACATGTGCATAACGTGCAGGTTTGTTACATATGTATACTTGTGCCATGTTGGTGTGCTGCACCCATCAACTCGTCAGCACCCATCAATTCATCATTTATAACGGGTATAACTCCCAATGCAATCCCTCCCCACTCCCCCCTCCCCATGATAGGCCTCGATGTGTGATGTTCCCCTTCCCGAGTCCAAGTGATCTCATTGTTCAGTTCCCACCTATGAGTGAGAACATGTGGTGTTTGGTTTTCTGTTCTTGTGATAGTTTGCTAAGAATGATGGTTTCCAGCTGCATCCATGTCCCTACAAAGGACACAAACTCATCATTTTTTATGGCTGCATAGTATTCCATGGTGTATATGTGCCACATTTTCTTAATCCAGTCTGTCACAGATGGACATTTGGGTTGATTCCAAGTCTTTGCTATTGTGAATAGTGCCGCAATAAACATACGTGTGCATGTGTCTTTATAGCAGCATGATTTATAATCCTTTGGGTATATACCCAGTAGTGGGATGGCTGGGTCATATGGTACATCTAGTTCTAGATCGTTGAGGAATTGCCATACTGTTTTCCATAATGGTTGAACTAGTTTACAATCCCACCAACAGTGTAAAAGTGTTCCTATTTCTCCACATCCTCTCCAAAACCTGTTGTTTCCTGACTTCTTAATGATTGCCATTCTAACTGGTGTGAGATGGTATCTCATTGTGGCATTTCTCTGATGGCCAGTGATGATGAGCATTTTTTCATGTGTCTATTGGCTGTATGAATGTCTTCTTTTGAGAAGTATCTGTTCATATCCTTTGCCCACTTTTTGATGGGGTTGTTTGTTTTTTTCTTGTATATTTGTTTGAGTTCTTTGTAGATTTGGAATATTAGCCCTTTGTCGGATGAGTAGATTGCAAAAATTTTCTCCCATTTTGTAGGTTGCCTGTTCACTCTGATGGTAGTTTCTTTTGCTGTGCAGAAGCTCTTAAGTTTAATCAGATCCCATTTGTCAATTTTGGCTTTTGCTGCCATTGCTTTTGGTGTTTTAGACATGAAGTCCTTGCCCATGCCTAAGTCCTGAATGGTACTACCTAGGTTTTCTTCTAGGGTTTTTATGGTATTAGGTCTAACATTTAAGTCTCTAATCCATCTTGAATTAATCTTCGTATAAGGAGTAAGGAAAGGATCCAGTATCAGCTTTCTAATTATGGCTAGCCAATTTTCCCAGCACCATTTATTAAATAGGGAATCCTTTCCCCAATTCTTGTTTCTCTCAGGTTTGTCAAAGATCAGATGGCTGTAGATGTGTGGTATTATTTCTGAGGACTCTGTTCTGTTCCATTGGTCTATATCTCTCTTTTGGTACCAGTACCATGCTATTTTGGTTACTTGTAGTAACCTTGTAGTATGGTTTGAAGTCAGGGAGCGTGATGCCTCCAGCTTTGTCCTTTTGACTTAGGATTGTCTTGGCAATGCGGGCTCTTTTTTGGTTCCATATGAACTTTAAAGCAGTTTTTTCCAATCTGTGAAGAAACTCATTGGTAGCTTGATGGGGATGGCATTGAATCTCTAAATAACCTTGGCAGTATGGCCATTTTCACGATATTGATTCTTCCTATCCATGAGCATGGTATGTTCTTCCATTTGTTTGTGTCCTCTTTGATTTTCACTGAGCAGTGGTTTGTCGTTCTCCTTGAAGAGGTCCTTTACATCCCTTGTAAGTTGGATTCCTAGGTATTTTATTCTCTTTGAAGCAATTGTGAATGGAAGTTCATTCCTGATTTGGCTCTCTGTTTGTCTGTTACTGGTGTATAAGAATGCTTGTGATTTTTGCACATTAATTTTGTATCCTGAGACTTTGCTGAAGTTGCTTATCAGCTTAGGAGATTTTGGGCTGAGCATGGGGTTTTCTAAATATACAATCATGTAATCTGCAAACAGGACAATTTGACTTCTTCTTTTCCTAACTGAATACCCTGATTTCTTTCTCTGCCTGATTGCCCTAGCCAGAACTTCCAACACTATGTTGAATAGGAGTGGTGAGAGAGGGCATCCCTGTCTTGTGCCAGTTTCAAAGGGAATTTTTCCAGTTTTTGCCCATTCAGTATGATATTAGCTGTGGGTTTGTCATAAATAGCTTTTATTTTATTTTGAGGTATGTTCCATCAATACCGAATTTATTGAGCGTTTTTAGCATAAAGGGCTGTTGAATTTTGTCAAAAGCCTTTTCTGCATCTATTGAGATAATCATGTGGTTCTTGTCTTTGGTTCTGTTTTATGCTGGATTACGTTTATTGATTTGCGAATGTTGAACCAGCCTTGCATCCCAGGGATGAAGCCCACTTGATCATGGTGGATAAGCTTTTTGATGTGCTGCTGAATTGGGTTTGCCAGTATTTTATTGAGGATTTTTGCATCGATGTTCATCAGGGATATTGGTCTAAAATTCTCTTTTTTTGTTGTGTCTCTGCCAGGCGTTGGTATCAGGATGATGTTGGCCTCATAAAATGAGTTAGGGAGGATTCCCTGTTTTTCTATTGATTGGAATAATTTCAGAAGGAATGGTACCAGCTCCTCCTTGTACCTCTGGTAGAATTCAGCTGTGAATCCATCTGGTCCTGGACTTTTTTGGTTGGTAGGCTATTAATTATTGCCTCAATTTCAGAGCTGCTATTGGTCTATTCAGGGATTCAACTTCTTCCTGGTTTAGTCTTGGGAGAGTGTAAGTGTCCAGGAAATTATCCATTTCTTCTAGATTCCTACTTGATTTGCGTAGAGGTATTTATAGTATTCTCTGATGGTAGTTTGTATTTCTGTGGGGTTGGTGGTGATATCCCCTTATCATTTTTTATTGCGTCTATTTGATTCTTCTCTCTTTTCTTCTTTATTAGTCTTGCTAGCGGTCTGTCAATTTTGTTGATCTTTTCAAAAACCAGCTCCTGGATTCATTGATTTTTTGGAGGGTTTTTTGTGTCTCTATCTCCTTCAGTTCTGCTCTGATCTTAGTTATTTCTTGCCTTCTGCTAGCTTTTGAATGTGTTTGCTCTTGCCTCTCTAGTTCTTTTAATTGTGATGTTAGAGTATCAATTTTAGATCTTTCCTACTTTCTCTTGTGGGCATTTAGTGCTATCAATTTCCTTCTACACACTGCTTTAAATGTGTCCCAGAGATTCTGGTATGTTGTGTCTTTGTTCTCATTGGTTTCAAAGAACATCTTTATTTCTGCCTTCATTTCGCTATGTACCCAGTAGTCATTCAGGAGCAGTTTGTTCAGTTTCCATGTAGTTGAGCAGTTTTGATTCAGTTTCTTAGTCCTGAGTTCTAGTTTGATTGCACTGTGGTCTGAGAGACAGTTTGTTATAATTTCTGTCCTTTTCCATTTGCTGAGGAGTGCTTTACTTCCAATTATGTGGTCAATTTTGGCATATGTGCGATGTGGTGCTGAGAAGAATGTATATTCTGTTGATTTGGGGTGGAGAGTTCTATAGATGTCTATTAGGTCCGCTTGGTGCAGAGATGAGTTCAATTCCTGGATATCCTTGTTAACTTTCTGTCTCGTTGATCTGTCTCATGTTGACAGTGGAGTGTTGAAGTCTCCCATTATTATTGTATGGGAGTCTAAGTCTCCTTGTAAGTCTCTAAGGACTTGCTTTATGAATCTGGGTGCTCCTGTATTGGGTGCATATGTGTTTAGGAGAGTTAGCTCTTCCTGTTGAATTGATCCCTTTACCATTATGTAGTGGCCTTCTTTGTCTCTTTTGATCTTTGATGGTTTAAAGTCTGTTTTATCAGAGACTAGGATTGCAACCCCTGCTTTTTTTGTTCTCCAATTCCTTGGTAGATCTTCCTCCATCCCTTTATTTTGAGCCTATGTATGTCTCTGCATGTGAGATGGGTCTCCTGAATACAGCAGACTGATGGGTCTTGACTCTTTATCCAGTTTGCCAGTCTGTGTCTTTTAATTGGAGCATTTAGTCCATTTACATTTAAGGTTAATATTGTTATGTGTGACCTTGATCCTGCCATTATGATATTAGCTGGTTATTTTGCTCGTTAGTTGATGCAGTTTCTTCCTGGCCTCGATGGTCTTTACATTTTGGCATGTTTTTGAAATGGCTGGTACCGGTTGTTCCTTTCCATATTTAGGGCTTCCTTCAGGGTCTCTTGTGAGGCAGGCCTGGTGGTGACAAAATCTCTAAGCATTTGCTTATCAGTAAAGGATTATATGTCTTCTTCACTTATGAAACTTAGTTTGGCTGGATATGAAATTCTGGGTTTAAAATTCTTTTCCTTAAGAATGTTGAATATTGGCCCCCACTCTCTTCTGGCTTGTAGAGTTTCTGCTGAGAGAGCTGCTGTTAGTCTGATGAGCTTCCCTTTGTGGGTAACCTGACCTTTCTCTCTGGCTGCCCTTAAGATTTTTTCCTTCATTTCAACTTTGGTGAATCTAGCAATTATGTGTCTTGGAGTTGCTCTCTGGAGGAATATCTTTGTGGCATTCTCTGTATTTCTGAATTTGAATGTTGGCCTGCCCTACTAGGTTGGGGAAGTTCTCCTGGATGATATCCTGAAGAGTGTTTTCAACTTGGTCCCATTTTGCCCCTCACTTTCAGGCACCCCAATCAGACGTAGATTGGGTCTTTTTACATAATCCCATACTTCTTGCAGGCTTTGTCATTTCTTTTTCTTCTTTTTCTTTTGGTTTCTCTTCTCGCTTCATTTCATTCATTTGATCCTCAATTGCTGATACTGTTTCTTCCAGTTGATCGAGTCGGTTACTGAAGCTTGTGGATTTGTCACGTATTTCTCGTGTCATGGTTTTCATCTCTGTCATTTCGTTTATGACCTTCTCTGCATTAATTAGTCTAGCTGTCAATTCTTCCCTCTTTTTTCAAGATTTTTAGTTTCTTTGCGCTGGGTACGTAATTCCTCCTTTAGCTCGGAGGTTTGATGGACTGAAGCCTTCTTCTCTCATCTCGTCAAAGTCATTCTCTGAGCAGCTTTGTTCCGTTGCTGGCGATGGGCTGCGATCCTTTGCAGGGGGAGATGCGCTCTTTTTTTTTGAATTTCCAGCTTTTCTGCCCTGCTTTTTCCCCATCTTTGTGGTTTTATCTGCCTCTGGTCTTTTATGTGACGTACTGATGGGGTTTTGTTACAGGTGTCCTTCCTGTTTGATAGCTTTCCTTCTAACAGTCAGGACCCTCAGCTGTATGTCTGTTGGAGATTGCTTGAGGTCCACTCCAGACCCTGTTTGCCTGGGTATCAGCAGCAGAGGTTGCAGAAGATAGAATATTGCTGAACAGCGAGTGTACCTGTCTGATTCTTACTTTGGAAGCTTCCTCTCAGGGGTGTACTCCACCCTGTGAGGTGTGGGGTGTCAGACTGCCCCTAGTGGTGGATGTCTCCCAGTTAGGCTACTCAGGGTCAGGGACCCACTTGAGCAGGCAGTCTGTCTGTTCTCAGATCTCAGCCTCCATGTTGGGAGATCCACTGCTCTCTCCAAAGCTGTCAGACAGAGTCGTTTGCGTCTGCAAAGGTTTCTGATGCTTTTGTTGTTGTTGTTGTTAACTGTGCCCTGTCCCCAGAGGTGGAGTCTACAGGGACAGGCAGGTTTCCTTGAGCTGCTGTGAGCTCCACCCAGTTCAAGCTTCCCAGAGGCTCTGTTTACCTACTTAAGCCTCAGCAATGGTGGGCGCCCCTCCCCCAGCCTCCCTGCTGCCTTGCAGTTAGATCACAGACTGCTGTGTTAGCAATGAGGGAGGCTCCGTGGCCATGGGACCCTCCCGGCCAGGTGTGGGATATATTCTCCTGGTGTGCCCATTTGCTTAAAGCACAGTATTGGGGTTGGAGTTACCCGATTTTCCAGGTGTTGTGTGTCTCAGTTGCCCTGGCTAGGAAAAGGGATTCCCTTCCCCCTTGCGCTTCCCAGGTGAGGCAATGCCTCGCCCTGCTTCAGCTCTTGCTGGTCGGGCTGCAGCAAGTGACCAGCACCGATTGTCCAGCACTCCCTAGTGAGATGACCCCAGTACCTCAGTTGAAAATGCAGAAATCACTGGTCTTCTGTGTCGCTCGCGCTGGGAGTTGGAGACTGGAGCTGTTCCTATTCATCTTGCTCCGCCCCTCTCTACTTAATTGTTATACAATCTTTGGCCATGTGTTTTGACTAACTTCTGTTCAGGATGTTAAGAGAATGATGATAATTGTGTCTTAATGTTGCTATAAGAACATTAAGGTATTAGGTATTAGATACAAATATAGATACAGACAGATAGATATGTCCAAATGGTGGAAACAATCCAAATGTCCATCCACAGACGAAAGGATAAACAAAATGTGGTGTGTACATATTATTAAATACTATTAATCCTTAAAAATAAATGAAATTCTTCTCCATGCATGGCATAGATCAATCTTGAAAGTATTATGCTGGCCGGGTGCCATGGCTCATGCCTGTAATCCCAGCACTTTGGGAGGCCGAGGGGGCCCATCATGAGGTCAGCACATGGAGACCATCCTGGCTAACACAGTGAAACACCATTTCTACAAAAAATAAACAAAAAATTAGCCAGGCATGGTGGCGAATGCCTGTAGTCCCAACTACTCCAGAGGCTGAGGCAGGAGAATGGCATGAACCCGGGAGGCGGAGCTTGCAGTGAGCCAAGATCATGCCACTGCACTACAGCCTGGGTGATAGAGAGAGACTCTGTCTCAAAAAAAATTAAAAAAGAAGTATGCTAAGTTAAACAAGCTAGATACAACAGGACAAATATTGTATCATTTTGCTTATATAATAAATATAAAATACATAAATTCATAGAGACAGAAAGCAGGCCTGACGGGAGGGAAAATGGGGAGTTATTGTTTAATGGGCACAGAGTTTCTGTTTGGGATGATGAAAAAAGTTCTGGAAATGCGTATTGTAGGATGGTAGCACAACATCATTAATGTACTAACTGCCACTGGCTTGTACATTTAAAAATAGTTAAAATGGTAAGTTTATGTGTATTTCACAACAATAGAAACACACACAAAAAAATATGTTATAGTGTCTAATCCTGACTCATAACAAGGAGTATATAAAAGGTATCTCATCATTATTGTTGGTATTTGTTTTACTTACTACTTTAATATTTCATTTTAGTACTAATAATAAATTCACCCTGCTAGTTAGTTATGAACCTAAATCTCTCCTTGTATCTAGATTTTCTGGCTCCTAATCTGATATTCTTAATAAGATTCCATATATTTAACTGTTTTTAGAGATCTCTCTCAGACGCTTGGGCACATGACTTTATTCTAGCAATGACTTACCTGGTATGCTTCCAACAAATCACAATTAGTAATGGAATTGTAAAATAACAATTACAATTTTTTGCACACATTGAGTAGATAAGTAATTTTTTGGTGATTACCAAGTGTCTATAAGAGTGCCTCTCACTCAGGGTACATATCTAATAAATATTTATTAAATGAATAAATATATGTAAGCATGTGAACACATAAATTCATCTCTCTTCCTTCCTGTAGTCCCATTAAAATGACATTATATAAACAGATCAATCAGAAACCCATGAACTACTGGAAAGAAAATTATAAAAGAAAAAGATGCCAACAAAATTTTGTAAACTGGACACGTGGCAATAAATTTAGCTGAGTCAAAAAAGACTAAAGCCTGTCTTGTAAAGGAGGAAGCAGAGTCTTGCCACACCAAAAAATTCCAAAAGGCTCAGGAAGTGGAAACATCAGATACCTCTAAAGACCAAGGGCCAAAGGGGAGCTGAAAACACAAGATAAATGTCTTTTAAAAAGAACAATTCGATATCCAGATTTCAAACTAGGCGAACAATGGACTCACCAACTCACAACAAGGCAAAATATGGTTAGTTAGCTTTCTGGAGTGTTTAGTCAGGGAAGAAACAGACCTTGGACTATTCATAGCTATAGCTAAGGTAATAAACCATACTGAGCAGAAAGATTAGGAATAGGCTGCTTATTGTGTTTGCACAGAATTGTTTTTCACCGTTTTGGAACCTCACAATTATAGGAAGTAAGCAAAGAACACCAGTTCTATGAGGAATGACACTTACATGAAAGTCTCAGAGAAAAACAAACAAATGAAAAACAGAGAAAACATAAAATGCAGAAAGCCAGAGAATGTTTAACAAGGAACTATGATTCTCAAAGAGACAAGAGAATATATTGTGATTACAAAATAAGAACACAGACAAGATATTGCGATTACAAAATAAAAGCAAGACAAGGGAGAAACTGGTTTCTCCCTGCTCATTCTCATATAGTGTAATTGTAAATCCTGGAAATAATGCAAGATACATACAACAGAGGTGAATTCCAAAAGGTAGCAAGAAAGAAGAACCAATTTGGGAAGCCAAGACTGGAGGAACAACACAGCATCAGGGCATCTTATGTCTCCCTCCTCAACAGGAGTTGGTGACTCAAACCCAGCACTTCCAATCCCCAAACCTAGCAACAGAAAGCATTCCACATAGGGAGATTCTTTCCCAGGAAAAGAGTCTCTTTGACAAAATTGTCAGCCCTAAATCACCACAAGCAGGATTGATTGGGTGTTCCACCCACAACGAGCTGCCCGGGAAAGTGCTCTTCTTTTCCGCTGAGGCTGAGACCTTCTTTTCTACCAAGAAATATGGAGGTAGGCAGGTACAGCTCGAAGGAAGGACCCAGTCTCAACAAGTGAACTGGCCTTGGGAAGCCTCTTGGATCCCACAGGCCTGAGATTCCCCTCCTCTGACCAGAAACACTGGAACAGCAACAGCCAAGGGATGCCCATGAGGGGATACCACCACACCCCTTCACCCACAAGAGACACCTGACAACTCTGCTCGGGGAAACCCCTCACATCCCCTAAGGCAGCATGAGCAGGGGTCAGTGGAAGCCCCACCTGCACCAGATAAACCAAGCAGACCAAAATAACATCACAAAGGTTCTGAAAAACTGCCACTGGGACCATAGCCCAGAAAAATAGGCAGAGATCTGTGTGCTAATCCTAAACAGGGTGACAGCCTCGTAATATAAAAGATTTAAGTAGGACCCAGGATCTCCTAATAAATAAGTGTCCAGCATATAATCAAAAATCACCTGTCATATGAAGAACCAAGAAAAATCACAACTTGAATGAAAAATGACCATCTACAGATATTAACTCCACGGTAAATCAGATGTCAGAATTATCTAAGAAGAATCTTTAAACATCTGTCATAAAAATAGTTCAATAATCTGTAATAAAATCTCTAGAAACAAATGAGAAAATAGAAAATTTCAGAAAATAATTAGAAGTTACAAAAAAGAAACAAATGTAATTTATAAACCTAAAAAAATGCATTTAAAAACACCAAACAGCTCACTGGATAGGCTCCTTAGTAGAATGGAGATGATGGAGGATACAATTCGTGAATCTGAAAACAGAACAGTGGAATTCACACAATCAGAAAGAGAATAGACTAAAACAAAACAAAACAAAGAAAATGCTCAAAACAGCCTCAGGGACCTTTAAGACAATAACAAAAGATCAAAGCAATAGACATGTAGATCAATGAAACCCAGTAGAAAACCGAGAAATAGTCCCAAACGAACGAACATACGTTCACTCTCTCTCTCTCTCTCTCTTTTTTTTTTTTTTTTACGAAAGTAGAAGGTCCATTCAATGTAGGAAGAAGAACCTTTTTACCAAATGCTGCTACAACAACTGGACATCTGTAGACAAGAGTACGAACTTTGTACCAAACCTCATCCTTTAAACAAAAATTAATTCAAAATGGACTATAAACATTTTATAGTTTTAAACAAAAAGCTATAAAACATTTAGAAAAAAATAAAGAAGAACATATTCAGTATCTAGAGCTAAGCAACAAGAGTTGTCTTAGAGTTGACACCAAATCATAATCCGTAAAAAGATTGATAAATTGGGTTTCATCATTTGCGCTCAATAAGAAAAAAGTAATTCAGTTAGAAGATGGACAAAACACATGAAGATATCGCAATGAAGAATATATAGAGACTGAAAAGAAGCACATGAAGATGTTCAGCTTCATCGTCATCAGGGAATTGCAAATTACAACCACAGCACTGCATACCTATATGGAAGACTAAAATAACAAATGGTGACAACACCAAATTCTGGTGAGGCTGAAGAGAAAGTGAATCAACACATATATTACTGTTGCAAATGTAAGAATGTAAGAGACAGTTTGAAAGCAGTTTGATAGTTTCTTTTAAAACTAAATAGGCGATCACCATTCAACCTAGCACCTGCACTCTTGGACAATTATATCAGAAAAGTAAAAACTTGCATTCACATAAAAACCTGTGTATGAATGTTCTTAACAGCTTTATTTGTAATAGCTAAGAACTAGAATCAGCCCAGGTGCCATTCAACAGGTGAACAGTTAAGCACATGGTGGTCTATTCATACCATGGACTATTACTCAGCAATAAAAAGGTATGAAATATGCACACAACAACTTGGATGAATCACAAAGGTATTATCCTTAGTGAACAAAGGAAGTCTTGAAAAAATACATATTGTATGATTACACTTAAATAACATTTTTAAGGTAAAATCTTAGCAACATAGGTTAGAGAAGTAAGAGGATGTAAGTTTGGTTATAAAAGGGTAATATATGAGCCATCCTTGTGGTGAAGAAACTTGACTGTGGTGGTAGAAACACAAACCTACACATATGATACATATGTATAACCAAACACACACATATGTGCACTCATACACAAGCACAATGAAAACTGGAGAAACTGGAATTAGTTTGGTGGATTCTATCAATGTCAATGACTGTAATATTATACTATAGATTAATACAATTTACCATTAGTCCTAAATGATATACGTACAACTTTCTGTATTTTTTTCTCAAAACTGCATGTCAATCTAAATTATTGCAATGAAAATGTTGAAATAAAAAGAACAGAAGCCTACATAAAAAGAACATTCAAAAACCAGAAAAAATATCTAGAAAATTACAAATGAGATATCAGTAATTCAAATTAAAACTCAACAGAAAAGTTGAGCTAAAAATGGAAGGAAAAATAAAAGATTTAGCAGCTGTTTCCAGGAGGTCAAACATACAAATAATATAAAACCAGAAAAAGTGATCAGAGAAAATAAACAGAGGAAATTATTAAAGAAATAAAACAAACATTGCTAGCATTCTAGCATTGAAGATCTCAATCTCCAGAATAAACATGACATATAAATGCACAGAGCAGTGAATAAGAGAGACCAGCAACAAGGCACACCATTATAATTTTTCAGGCACAGCATTATAATTTCATTATAAAATTATAATTTATAATTTTATAAAATTTTATAATTTTATAAAAATAAATACAGGAATCTGAAATAGTTTATGTGGAAAAAAAACCCTAGGTCACATAAAAGATTAGGAATAAGTATGACCATTTAATTTTCATATAGAAGCTAAAATATATAAAATAATAAAATCTCAAGACCCCAAACTTAACCAAACCAAACGGAAAGTTAAGGTGGGAAACTGAGTCATGGAAAAAACAAAACAAAACAAAAACATAACTTCCTTTTGTTCCCGAATATAGATATAACTTCACATGCTGACTTTAATCTTATGTAAAATTAGATTTACTGAGAATGAGAAGTATACAGAGTTGACTTCCTCCTACTTCCATCTTTTCACATATAAAATGTAAATTCACTGAGTGCTAATCAAAGCCTCACAGGAATGAAACCACTTGCCCCACTGCCTACCCTCCCCATTTTTTCTTTCTTCCCATTTTCCTCTTTAAACTTTGAAGTTCTCAAAATCCACTTTCGAAAAAGCACAAGATACAAATCTTATGTGTCTTGTACTTCTTTTTCCCTGAGCACATCCTCAACCTTGGCAACATAAACCTATAAATCAATTGAGATCTGCATTGGTCACTTCTTAGTTTACAAAGACAATTAGGTAATTTCCTGCAAAATTTCAAGGGGAAATGAAATGCAGTCTAGAATTCTACACTCAGCTAGACTACCATCAAATTAAAGAATGGAACACTGGATTTATTAGACGTTTATGCTCTCAAAAAATTTAACCTGCCCTGCAACCTTTTTAGGAAGCTGCTAAAGAATGTGCTTGACTAAGGGCAAAAAGCAAAAGGAAGTCATAGCATCCAGAAAAAAAGGATCCATCATGCACACAAAGAAAAGCTGAAGAGAATTCCCAGGATATTCAGAACCCACCAAAGACAAAAGTTTCTGGTCCAGATCAGAAGAGAGTGAAACACTCTGAAAAAGTCCCTCAAAAACAAAATTAAACAGAGTTTAAATGATGTGCTAGACCACAAAAACAGGCTTCTTGCTCTGTAAGATTTCGGGAATTAGTGATAAGTGAAGATAAATATAAGCAAATTATCACAACAGAGTGAACACATACCAGTAGACCACATGGATGAGCTTTGGAAAATATAGATACAGACGTAATGTAATTCCTTAATTTCTGGGAGGTTGGAGGGAGGGAAAGTTTGAGAAGGTAAAATGTTAAGGGTGGGAGTGGGTAATATGGTTAGGCTTTGTGTTCCCACCCCAATCTCTTCTGGAATTGTAATCCCCATAATCCCCACATGTCAAGGGAGAGACCAGATGGAGATAACTGAATCACTGGAGGTGGTTTCCCCCATGCTATTCCTCCAAAAGTGAGTGAGTTCTCATGAGATCTAATGATTTTATAAGCGACTTTTCCCCCTTCACTCAGCACCTCTCCTTCCTACCACTTTGTAAAGAAGGTGCCTTGCTTCCCCTTCACATTCTGCCATGATTGTACGTTTCCTGAGGCCTTCCGAGCCATGCTGAAACAGTGAGTCAATTAAAACCTCTTTCCTTTATGAATTACCTAGTCTCAAGCAGTTCTTTTGTTTTGTTTTATTTTATTTTATTTTAAGATGAAGTTTCACTCTTGTTGCCCAGGCTGGAGTGCAATGGTGTGATCTTGGCTCACTGCAACCTCTGCCTCCTGGGTTCAAGCAATTCTCCTACCTCAGCATCCCAAGTGGCTGGGATTACAGGCACGCGCCATTACGTCCAGCTAATTTTTATTTTTATTTTGTATTTTTAGTAGAAATGGGGTTTCATCGTGTTAGCCAGGCTGGTCTCAAACTCCTGACCTCAGGTGATCCGCCTACTTCGGTCTCCCAAAGTTCTGGGATTACGGGCATGAACCACCTCGCTTGGCCCGGCAGTACTTGATAGCAGTATGAAAATTGATTAATAAATAAATTGGTACCACAGAGACTGGCATGCTGCTATAAAGATACCCAAAAATGTGGAAGCAACTTTGGAAATGGGTAACAAGCAGAGGCTGGGACAGTGTGGAGGGTTCAGAAGAAGACAGGAAGATATAGAAAAGTTTGGAACTTCCTAGAGACTTGTTGAATGGCTTTGACCAAAACTCTGCTAGTGATATGGACAATGAAGTCCAGGTTGAGGTAGTCTTAGACAGAGATGAGGAACTTGTTGGAAACTGGAATAAAGGTGACTCTTGCTATGCTTTAGAGACTAGTGGCATTTTTTTCCCCACTCTAGAGATTAGTGGAACTCAGAACTTGTGAGAGATGATTTACAATATCTGGCAGAACAAATTTCTAAGCAGTGAAGCATTCAACATGTGATAAAAGCATTCAGTTTTATGCATTCATAAAGAGATGGTTTGGAATTGGAACTTATGTATAAAAGCAAAACGGAGCATAAAAGTTTGGAAACTTTGCAGCCTGACAATGTGATGGAAAAGAAAAACTCATTTTCTGAGGAGAAATTCAAGCCAGCTACAGAAATTGACCCAAGTAACCAGGAGTCAAATGTTAATCACCAAGACAATACGGAAAATGTCTCCATGGCATTTCAGAGGTCTTCACGGCAGCCCCTCCCATCACAGACCCAGAAGTCTAGCAGGGAAAAATGGTGTTATGGGCCAGGCCCAGGGCCCTGCTGCTTTGTGCAGTCTCAGAACTTGGCACCCTGTATCCCAGCTGTGGTTAAAAGGGGCCAATGTACAGCTCAGGCCACTGCTTCAGAGGGTGTAAGCTGAAAGCCTTTGTACTTCAACATGGTGTTGGGTCTTTGGGTATGCAGAAGTCAGGAAGTGAGGTTTGGGAACCTCTGCCTAGATTTTAGAGGAGGTATGCAAATGCCTGCATTTCCAGGCAGAAGTTTGCTGCAGGGGCAGAGGCCTCAAGGAGAACCTCTGTGAGGGCAGTGCAGAAGGGTGATGTGGGGTTGGAGCCCTCACACAGAGTCCCCACTGAGGCACTGCCTAGTGGAGCTGTGAAAAGAAGGCCACCATCCTCCAGACCCCAGAATGATAGACCCACTGACAACCTGAACCTTGCACCTGGAAAAACCACAGACACTCAACACCAGTCATTGAAACCAGCCAGGAGAGAGGCTGTATCTTGCAAAGCCACCCGGGCAGAGCTGCCTAAGACCATGGGAGCCCACATCTTGCCTCAGTAGGACCTAGATGTGAGACATGAAGTGAAACTAGATCATTTTGGAGCTTTAAGATTTGACTGCCCTGCTGGATTTTGGACTTGCATGGGGCCTATAGTCCCTTGGTTTTGGCCAATTTCTCCTGTTTTGAATGGGAACATTTACCCGATGCCTGTATCCCCACTGTATCTTGGAAGTAACTAACTTGCTTTTGATTTTTCCAGGCTTATAGGTAGAAGGGGCTTGTCTCAGATGAGCCTTTGGACTTGGACTTTTGGGTTAATACGGGAATGAATCAAGACTTTGGGAAACTGTTGGAAAGGCATGATTGGTTTTGAAATGTGAAAGGAACATAAGATTTGGAAGAAGTTAGGTGCAGAATGATATGGTTAGGCTTTGTGTCACCACCCAAATCTCACTTTGAATTGTAATCCCCACAATCCCCAGGTGTCAAGGGAGAGACCAAGTGGAGATAATTGAATAATAGGGGTGGTTTTCCCCATGCTGTTCTCATGAGACCTGATGGTTTTATCAGGGGCTCTTCCCCCTTCACTTCACATTTCTCATTGCTGCCCCCTTGTGAAGAAGGTGCCTTGCTTCCCCTTTGTCTTTTGCCATGATTATAAGTTTCCTGAGGCCTCCCCAGTCATGCTGAACTGTGAGTCAATTAAACCTCTTTCCATTATAAATTACCCAGTCTTGGTCAGTTCTTTAAAGAGTATGAAAATGGACTACTACAGTGGGAATGGGAGATAAATTATGGTAAAAATGTCAAAGCATCATCTCTCTCGTAACAATCAGTAGGATATATCTGCAACTTGAAAATTTTTAAGTAGCCATAGAAATATATTTTTATATTTTTATTTATTGATTTATTTTACCTTTCAATAGTATTTTTGTTTTATTTACCACTGTTATAAAATACTTTATATGCAAAATAGATAGAATAGTATAATGAATCTCCATGTGCTCATCAAATATGGTGGTAAAGAGCAGAACAAACAAGTGTTGAAAATAAGGAGAGGTAGAGCAGGAACTGGTATTTTTAACTGTATGCCATCTAGCACTATCTTAAGTTTTAACTACTTTTATGTCTCATTTTAATTGCATAATTATATAGAAATAAACATAATGCAAATAATTTTAGAAATTGACCAAGCATAAAAAGATTAAAATTGGCTGTGCATGGTGACTCACACCTATAATCCCAGCACTTTGGGGGTCTGAGGCAGGAATATCACTTGCACCCTGTGGCAGGAGCTGCAGTGAGCCGAAATCTCACTTCTGCACTCCAGCATTGTTGATAGGTGAATAAGACTCCATCTCAAAAAATAAAAAATAAAGATTAAAATTACCCCTATAATCCTGTCACCCAGAGAGTACCACAGCTGAAATGCCAGTATATTTCTAAAATTATGGTGTAAAGCTCAAAAATAAGATAGTTGATTCAAACAAACACAAAATCTTCAATCTTCAGATCTAATATCTTCCTTTGGAAAATACTCTTAATCTTCAAGCACTCTTTGGAAAACAGTAACATTACAATTGACATCACAATTGACACTGGGGAAATCTTGGCAGGAACTGAATTGAGTAGCTTGGAAAGGAATCACCCACAGCTGTCCTTGACTGGATGTATCCAAATGTGACCATTAAACATGAGAAAAACACAGGGCCCACTAATTGAGTATGATAACCAGCAGCCTACCTTAAAGTCACTTTTGTGAAAGTTAATTCAGTTTGATTAAGCCTCCAAACTATCACTGTTAAGCTTGAAGCAATATTTCATGACTGCTATTTCTCTCTAATGGATTACATTATGACCTATGAGTTTTAGCCTTAAAATGTTATATATATATATATATGTATCTTACCTCTTATCTTTAAAATGTTCCAACATAACTGCAAAATTACTATACACTAATATCCCATCTATACAGATAACATGTCTCACCATAAAATCTCATTCTATTTTGCAAATCATTTATAAAGATACTAGCTGTTCCTTTGTTCATATGACCATTGATTTAAAGAGTAGTTAAAATGTCCCATTCTTTTTCCTTTAACAGAATTTTGTCACTTCTTTGCCATTAAAGAATAACCTAACTTAGCTGCTAGCCTTGAGTTTAAGATGTTAATTTTTGTATTTAATGTTTCTATCAATGACCCTGTAATGTGGAAACTATTTTAGATTTGTCTCCAAGTGCAGATATTTCTATTTAGGGAGGGCAATTTTATTGAGGCCTTTTGGGCTTTGGGACCATTTCTAAACATCTCTCTTAGTCTTAAGAGTGAAAATATTGTTTTCACAATACAAACTCAAGAAAATGCAGAAAAATTAGCCTGTCAACACTTTTCTTCTTGTTAGATTTCTGTTTGATACTTGAGGCTATTGTATAAATTTCCACAATTTATGTAAACAACATAAGTAAATCACATATCAAAAACAATCCTATTAATGATACAGTATTCTCTTGAACACTGGTGGGTTTGCATCTTTTTAAACTGGAAATATAAATGTACATTTAAATTGTACAAGCACATATAGATTAATATTTTATACTATTAGTAGTACTCTATCATCCCAAGAGTTATATCCCCTAATGAAATAAGCTATTGGTCTTGAGGGACTCAAAATGGGCACTGACAAGGGTGGGAACACAGAGAAGTACACCCACTGACAAGCTATTTCACCTAAAAAAGGCACGGTTTGAAAATTGCACCTGGAAGGGCATTAGTCAGGACAGAAGAACTGTATCACTACAAAGATTCTATATATACAATACTTTTATTATCCATTTCTATCATAAGTCTTATATTAGTCACATTTTGAACATATACTATTTTATCCAATTTGAGAAACCTAGATGTACCATTTGAATTTTGTGGGCTGAGAATATGTTATAATTTGAGGAAATTTGTTACACATGGGCGGTCATATAATGCTTATTTCCTTCTGCATCACCAACCCATCCCATTCTTTGTTATTGCCTAGTTACCCCAGAGAAATAGAAGTGAAGCGCAGTAGATGCTTCCCTGATCAAAAACACAGAATGGGCCCAGTGCAGTGGCTCATGCCTGTAATACCAACACTTTGGGAGGCTGAGGTGGGTGGATCATGAGGTCAAGAGATCAAGACCAACCTGGACAACATGGTGAAACCCCATCTCTACTAAAAAAAATAGAAAAAATTAGCTGGGTGCGGTGGTGTGCACCTGTAGTCCCAGCTACTTGGGAGGCTGAGGCAGGAGAATCACTTGGCCCCAGGGGGCAGAGGTTGCAGTGAGCTGAGATCACGCCACTGCACTCTAGCCTGGTGACAGAGGAAGACTCCATCTCAAAACAAACAAACAAACAAACACTCACACCAAATGATATTACAAGGTTACAGCAAAGAAAGTTTCCATACAAGAGCTTACTACCATTAAAACCCACAAGTAACCACAGGTATTTTCTGTTGTTTCAGTTTATTCTGGAAAAAAATATAAAACTTGCTAAAAATTACCACCTTTTTACTCGTACCTGTATCTCTTCTTGGCTCTAAACTGTCATAGCCAGCTGCAAATTCAAAACACATCTCCCATTCAACATACCCTGAAAATGTAACTCAGAATTTCCCACCCAATTTTGCCCTTCCCTCTGTTTCTACCACCTTAGTAAATGACAGTGTCTGAAGTAGAAACCTGGGAGTCATGGTAATTTCTATATTTCCCAAAACACCCACATCAAGTTCAATCCACCTACTATATCATCTTGCTCATCGCTCAAGTCCAGCTCACCATTCTCTCATCTAGAAAATTACATTGGACTTCTAGATGTCCCTTTATGCTTAAAAAACCCGCAAAGGCTTCACATTGTTCCTAACAAAATGTGTGAACTACTAATGAAAACTAAAAGCTTTTGTGTGACCTGGTCCTTGCCTACCTCTCTAGAGTCATTTCTTGCCACTCTAACTTACTCTTTCAGATAAACAATCTTTCTGTTTTTGTATTGTGCTGTCTTGTATTGTGCTGTTCTGTTTTGTATTGTGCGTCCCACATGCTGTCTCCTTGTCCCAAAGGATTTAGTGACTCTATTTTCTCCCTGATAGCTTGTGAGTAAGTCTTATACATTCTTAAGTGACCATTAGACCAATTGCCATTGCCTTATATCCTCAGAAAAGACGTGGCTCTCATGTTTATGCCAAGACTCTCTATGTTTCCTTCTCAGTAACTCTACTTTACTTGAGGTTTTGCATTTAATTGTTTAGTGTCTCTGTCATTTGTTAGACCAGCGGTTAGCAAACCTTTTCTGTAAAGGACCAGTTAGTAAATATTTCAGGCTTTCCCAGGCATATGGTCTCTGTTAAAACTACTCAACTTGGCTCTTGTGAGAAAGCATCCATAGACACTAAGTTAACAAATTTGTGTATTTGTGTTCCTGCAGCCTCTGGGTCATAGTTTGTCCATTCTGTTATTCCAGTATAAAATCCATGAAGGCACTGAGCATATTTGAATGTTTCACTGTTGTATTTCAGTTCCCACTGCAATATTTGGCACACAATAAGCATTCAGTACATATTTATTAGATGAACGAGGGTCAATAAATGAACAAGATTTTGGATCAATATTAATCAGTTGTGAGGGCATATATATATATTTTCATCTGTGCTTCTAAGCCACAAGAAAGCAATTGTTTGACAAAGGAGATTACTCTTAAATGATCCAGTCATTATTCAGATTTGCTGTTGATATGCTTGACGATCTCAGACAAGCTTAAAGCACAGAAATTTAAGTAATTAGTGAGGGAGTCTTGACTTGTTCATAAGATCCCTTAAACAAAACAAGAGTTTAAAGGAGAATGAGAACTAAAGAGAAAAACCATGTTCCAGTATTCTGTTTTCACCTATCAGGAAAACTGAAGGAGCAACTAAGAATCTTTACCTTTTAACCAGTGGGCTAAGCATGTAAGTACAGAAACAGTAATTATCAGAAAGAGGAAAAAAAAAAAAAAAAAACTCTCAACAAAGCCCAACAAGGAATCATAAAGACATTCACTCCAAATTATGGCTGAGAACTTCAGTAGCAGCCAATTAGGCACTTAAGCTTCACTTAGAAAGATTTTCATCCACAAAAGAATAGTTTCTGGGGCTTCCAGTCAAGATGTTAAATTGAGTATACACAGGTATATTTATCACTTCTCAGTTAAGGTTGTTTGGAACCAAGAGAAAACCCAGCAAGATTTAAAGCCATGTGACTATGGGGAAATGAGACTGGATGTATGCCCTAGGGACTGAGGCTTTAAATTTAGCATATGAAAGTCAATTGCTTTCTTGTACAACAGCAATGAATTAAAATTTGAAATTAAAAACACAATGCCATTTACATTAGCACCAAAACAAACAAAAAATACTTAGCAGTAAACTAGCAAAAATGTATGAGATCTACCCAAATGAAACTAAAATATACTGATGGAAGAAAGCAAAGAAGATCTAAATAAAGAGATAGTCCATATTCATGGATAGAAAGATTTAATATTGTTAAGATGTCAGTTCTTCACAAATTCTTATATATTTATTGCAATTCCAATAAAAATTCCAGAAGATTATTTTGTGAACATCAACAAACTGATTCTAATGCTTATATGGAAAGGCAAAAGACTCAGAACAGCCAACATAATATTGAAGAAGAATAAAGTTGGAAGACTGGCACTAACCCACTTTAAGATTTACCATAAATCTACAGTAATCAAGACATTGTGGTAGTGGGTGAAAGATGGACAAATAGACCAATTAAACAGGATAGATACCCCCAAAATAAGTCCATATAAATATAGTCAGTTGATCTTTGACACAGAAGCAAAGGGAATTCAATAGAAAAAGACGGTCTTTCAGGAAATGTGCTGGAACACATGTTGGGAAACATATGCAAAAAAATAAAAAATAATAATCTGGACACAGACATTACATATATCATTACATTATACATTACATATTACATTACATATATCATTACACATATCAGAAAAATTAACTCATAATGGATCATACATCAAAATATAAAACATAAAACCTGATATGGTTTGGATGTTTGTCTCCTCTAAATCTCTTGTTGAAATGTAATCCCCAGTGTTGGAGGTGGGGCCTCGTGGGAGGCATTTGGGTCATGGGGGAAGATCTCATCAAACTCCTGTTCTCACTGTCTCTTGTGCCCTCTTTAGCTATGTGATGTGCCTGCTTCTCCTTTGCCTTTCACCATGATTGTAAGCTTCCTGAGGCTCTCAGCAGAAGCAGATGCTGGCACTACACTTCTTGTACAGCACGACGAGCTACGAGCCAAAATAAACCTCTTTCCTTTACAAATTACCCAGTCTCAGGTATTCTTTTATAGCAATGTAAGAATTGACTAATAGAAAACCATAGAAATCTAGACAATAACAGAGGATAAGATTTAGGTGTCCTTGGGTTTGGTAACTTTTTAGATATGACACCAGAGGCATGAAAGAACATTTAATAACTTGAACTGCATTAAAATTGAAAACTTCTGCTCTGCCAAAGACACTTTTCATAGAATGAAGAGGCAAACCACACCAAGAAAATATTTACAAAGTGTATATCTGATAAAGGACTATGATCTAAAATATACAAAATACTCTTAAAACAAAATGATAAGAAAACAATCCAACAAATTGACAAAAATCTGAAGACACTTCACAAAAAAGATGTACAGATGGCAGATAAGCATATGAAAAGGCTCTTAATATCATATATCATTAGGGAATTACAAATTAAAACAATGAGACACTTCTACATGCCTATTAGAATGGCTAAAATATAAAATATTAACAAAATAAATGCTGATAAGGATATAGAGCAGTAGGAAATCTCATTGATTGTTAATGGGAATAAAAAGAGGTATAAAAATTTTATGAGATAGTTTGGCATTTCTTATCAAGCTAAGCATTGGTTTACTGTCTGATTCAGAAACCATGCTCCTTGGTATTTACCCAAATGAGGTGAAAACGTTTTGACAAAACACACACACACACACACACACACACACACACACACACGGATATTTATATTAGCCTATGCATAATTGCCAAAACTTGAAAGCAGCCAAGATGTTCTTCAATATTTGAATGGATAAACTAACTATGTTATACAATGGAATATTATTCAGTGATAAAAAGAAATGTGCTATCAAGCCATGAATAGAGATGGAGGAATCCTAAAATTCTATTTCTAAATGAAAGGAGCCAATCTGAAAAAGCTAATATTATATGCCTCCAACTATAAGTCCTACTGAAAAGGGGGAAACTATAGAGACAGCATAAAGGTAAGTGGTTTCCAGGGACTAAAACAGAAGAGAAGAAGGGAAAACAGGTGACGTACAGGGGATTTTTCAGGAGGTAAAACTCTTCTGTATAATAGTCAATGGGGAATTCAAAACATCATGCATTTATCCAGACCCCCAGAACTTCACAAAGCTAACGCAAGCTATGAGCCTCTGTGGATAATAATATATCGGTACTGGTTCATCAATGGTAACAAATGCACCACGAATGCAGGATGTTAATAACAGAGAAAACTACAAGGGGAAAGGACAGTATATATGGAAACTCTACCTCCTGTCCAATTTTTCTGTAAACCTACAACTTCTTTAAAAAACAAAGTCTATTGGTCTATAAAAAACCTTGGTAAATATGGTTGGTAAATTTAAGTGATCTTAAAATATAAATTAGCAAAACTTGATGTCTTTTAAAGATGCCTTAAAATTCTAGATAAAAAAAATAAGACACAGTAACAGGCAGTTTAGAAGTAAATTAAGTCCTTTTACTTTCTCAAGAGAAAGAAAAAATTATTAACTCGAGACTCCTTAGAAATACAAAAGATGATTTCAAGTTTTGTCATGAAATGACAGCAATTCATTCAAATCTTCAGGCTCCATTTCTAATTATAGTTCTCTTGCTATTTCTACCAAATCTGCAATTACTTCCTTCACTGAAGCCTTGAAACCCTCAAAATCATTCATGAGAGTTGGAATCAATATCTTCCAAACTCCTGTTAAAGTGGTTATTTTCACCCCTCCTATGAGTCATGAAAGTTCTTCATGGCATCTAGAATCATTTCCAGATGGATTTCAATTGACTTTGCCCAGATCCATTAGAGGAATCACTGTCTATGGCAGCTAGAGCCTTACAAAATGTATTTGTTAAAAAAAATAATAATAAGGCTTGAATGTCAAAATTCCTCTATGATCCATGGGCTGGAGAAAGGATATTGTGTTAGCAGCCACCAAAATATTAATTTCCTCATACATTTACATCAGAACTCTTGGGTGACCAAGTGCATTGTCAATGAGTAGTAATATTTTGACAGATATCTTTTTTTCTAAGAAGTAAACCTCAACAGTAGGTTTAAAATATTCAGGAAACCACACTATAAATTCATGTGCTGTCATCCAGACTTTATTTTTCCATTTTGAGAGCACAAGCAGAGCAGATTTAAGATAATTCTGAGGTGCACTAAAATTTTCAGGGTGGTAAATGAGCACTGACCTCAACTTAAAAGTCACCACCTGCATTAGCCTCTAACAAGAGGCAGCTGTCATTTGATGCCAACCATTGACTTCTCTCTATGAAAATCCTTGATGGAATCTTCTTCCAAGATAAGGCTGTTTCATCTACATTGAAAATCTGTTGTTTAGTGTAGCCTGCTTCATCAATTATCATAGCTAAATCTTCTGGATAACTTGCTACAGTCTTCTAGATCAGTACTTGCTACTTCACCTTGCACTTTTATGTTATGGGGATGGCTTCTTTCCTTAAATCTCATGAACCAACCTCTGCTGATTTCCCATTTTTCTTCTGCAGCTTCTTCACCTCTCTCAGCTTTCACATAATTATGGCCTTGCTGTATATTAGACTTTGGATTAAGGGAATGTTGCGGCTGGTTTCATCTTCTATCCAGACCACTAAAACGTTCTCCACATGAGCAATAAGACTGATTTGTTTTGTTATCATAAACATGTACACTGGAGTAGATTTTTAAATTTCCTCCAATAACTTTTCCTTTGCATTCACAACTTGACTAACTGTTTAGTGTAGGAGGCCTACTTTTTGGGCTGTCACAGCTTTTGACATGCCTTCCTCACTAAACTTAATTATTTCTAGCTTTTGACTTAAAATGAGAGGCAGGTGACTCTTCACTTGAATACTTAGAGGTCACTGTAAAGTTATTAATTATCTTAATTTTAATATTTTTGTGTCTCAGAGAAAGGCATGAGGAGAGGGAGAAAGACATGAGAGAATGGTAACTGACTTATTTTCACATAGCATAGCATCTTCCAGGTCCATCCTTATCATTTGCCGCAAATGGTAGGATTTCCTTCTTTTTTAAGGCTGAACAATATTTCATTGTATGTATACACCACATTTTTTTATCCATTTATCTCTCAATGGATACTTGGGAAATATATTTCAATAGAAGTTTAAAAAGGAAAAAGCAAAGAACAAATATCAATGAAATGGGATAGAGTTGAGAACCAGGCTCATACATAAATGACAGTTTTGGAATGGCAAATCAATAAAAATTAGAATGAACTAGTGAATAATTAGCAACAATTTTTTCTCAATATAAAATATTTTTGAAAAATAGTTTTCTTAGCAAATACCCACAAAAACAAAATCCCACTGAACTAAAATACAAACATAAATAAAAATCTTTAAATTTATTAAAGCAGACATTTTATAAGAAGTCAGGTGGAAAAGAATTTCTTAAATAAGATTTTGAAATTATATACCTTATGGGAGACAGTAATACATTATATCAAAATGAAAAAAATTTAAATATCAAAGTTTATCATGAGCGAGGCAAAAATACAAGTGACTGACTGCAGTATTACAACATGTAATGCAGTCAAAGGATTAGTATGCATATTCCAGAATTTATAAAGAACATCTACAGATCAGTAAGAAGCAAAATTTTAATCATAAATTAGAAAGTGAAAACCAGAACAGATAAATTATAAAAAGTTGCTCAATCTCACTAAATTGTTGAATAAATAAATTATTAAAACAACAATTTTCTACTTAATTTGTCAAATTGATAAAAATTTATATTCTGATAATGTCAAGTATTAGGAGAATTTGGGGAAAAATGGTTTTCTCAAATACAACTAGTAGAAGCATAAGTTGATACAACTACTCTGGGAACAATTTGGCAGTATCTAGTTAATTTAAGTATATGTATATCACACAAATCAGTTCAACAATTGTACTTCTGAGTATATAACCGAATGCTCACACTGGCTGACGTTGAGTGGCTGTGGCCTTTTCAGGTACACAGTGCAAGCTGTCAGTGTTTCTACAATTTTGGGTTATAGAGGATGGTGGCCCTTCTCTCACAGGTCCACGAGGTCGTGCCACAGTAGGGACTCTGTGTTGCCAGGGGCGGGGGTGGGGGCTCCAACCCCTATTTCCCTTCTGCACTGCCCTAGCAGAGGTTTTCCATGAGGGCTCCACTCGCAGCAGACTTTGCCTGGACATCCAGGCATTTCCATACCTTCTCTGAAATCTAGATGGCGCTCCCAAACCTCAATTCTTCACTGCTGTGCACTCAAAGGCCCCACACCACATTGAAACGCTGAGGCTTGGGGCTTGCCTCCAAACCTTTATGCTCTGCTTTCCTTTTAAAAATGAGTTCCAGTTTCCCACCATCTCTTCATGGATGCATAAAACTTAACATTTTCAGAATAATCCAGGTCACCTCTTGAATGCTTTGCTGCTTAAAAATTTCTTCCATTAGATACCCTAAATCATCTCTCTCAAATTTAAAGTTCCACATAGCTCTAGGGCAGGGGCAAAATACTGCCAGACTCTTTGCTAAAGCATAACAAGAGTCACCTGTATTCCAGTTCCCAACATATTCTTCGTGTCTTCTTCTGGGCACGGTAAACTGTTCCAGCTTCTGCTTATTATTCAGTTCCAAAGTTGCTTCCATATTTTCAGGTTATCTTTATAGCAGTACTCTACTCTAGTGGTACCAGTTCTCTGTATTAGTCTGTTTTCACAATGCTATAAAGAAATAACAAAGACTACATAATTTATGGAAGAAACAGGTTTAATTGACTCACAGTTTTTTATGACTGTGGAAGCCTCAGGAAACTTACACTTATGGCAAAAGGTGAAGCAGAAACAAGGAATGCCTTACACAGTGGCAGGAGATAAGTGTAAATGGGCAACTTCCAAACATTTTTAAAACTGTCAGCTCTCATGAGAACTCCCTCACTATCATGAGAACAGTATAGGGAGAAACTCACCCCAGGATCCAATCGCCTTCCAATAGGTCACTCCCCACTTCCCTTGTCACATGGGGATTACAATTTGAGATGATATTTGGGTGGGGGGACACAGAGCCAAACCACATCAGGGTATAAGCATATACTTAGAAGGCATAAGTTCTAATGTCTGGCATCAGAATAGGGTGACTAGAGTTAACTGCAGTGTATTACACATTTCATAGCAGCTAGAAGAGATAACCTGATTGTTCCCAACACATAGAAATAATAAATACTCAAGGTGATGGAAACCTCAAATACCATAACCTGATCATTACACATACCAGGCATATAAGAAAGTATCACATGTGCCCCATAAATATGTAAAATATTATGTATCAATACAAAATTTAAAAAATAAGAATAGTATCTTCTCTACATAAAACTTACTTTCATTTTTGTACGAATTGAATCCTATGAAATAACTGTCTTTGGCTACCATAAATTGCTCTTCCTTTTTCTTACAATGCATATGTATTTTACATGTACCTATTTCCCCATAGAAAATAGATTTAAAACACACACACACACACACAATATAATGAAGAGTAAGATATATTAATTTATAATTACTTGGGTAAGAACCACACAGGAGAGAGAGAAAGAGGAAGAAGGGACCTAATCAATGATACATCTATATTTTGGGACCTGAAAGAGCCGTTTCTTTTCCGCTGAGCATGAAGTTTTCATGGATAGCAGGATTTTTCCTTTCACTCTTTTCTTAATATCAAAGAAATCATTTAAGAGTGTGGACTCACTAACCACAGGAAATGATTGTGCTGTGCCTCTCCCCATCCATTCAGGGTCTATTTATGTATTGAAAGTTATGTTCCAGAGATGGGCCCAGAAACCACAGATGGGAGATGACTCAGGAGAGTGGGATAGGCAAGAATTGCTGCATTTAAACTATGTTCTTACTCAGATACCACTGTTCTAATCAGGTCAGGAAGAGTAAATAAGCTTCTCAAGGCACTAGCTTGGTGTTCATGAAGTAAGTTACTTTCAAGAAGGATTCTTCTGTCAGTAAAAGAAACAAAAAATGGACTGAAAATCAATACATCTGACATACAACCTGACATTGCTAGTAACACTAACTCTCTAATCCCCTTGCACTGTTTTTCTCTAATAATGAGAATTAGATGAGTTGATACTCATTCTGCAACATAGTCTCAAAATGAAAAGATATGAGTTTTCATTTTGCTTCTGCTATTAATATACTCAGGGCTTAGAATTTCATAGATGTTATATCAATCGATTGGTCATTCAGTAAGTAGAGAGAGAGAGAGAGAGAGATGTAGTATACACATAGATGTGTGAGTGTAAATACATATATATGTGTGTATATTTTATAAAATGGGTGTGACAATACCTAATGTCTTTAGTTGTTATAAAATAGTTATTAAAATGCTAATGAACTATATTGAAAAGTGAGTAATTTTGATTTTCTAATATAAAAGTTGGTCTAGAATAATACCACTGATTGGAAATATTTTAAAACCATCAATACAGGTCTTATAATTTAGAAAGAAATATTTTATTTTTAGAGGCATTTTCACTTTGAGTTTTTCATTTCCATGTATTTCTTAACAACGCTAGAGAAAACATACTTTTCCATTTGATTTCTGCCTTTTCACATGAGTACAGATAGTTTCATATTTCTCATGGTTTTCCCTATGTCTCTCCTTCTTCTCCCTCCTATTTTTTCTCTTCTGCTTCGATAATATGTAAGTTTAGCTATAGGACATATTGGGAATACTTTTCTTCTAATGTATTTTCTAGCATAAAAATGTCGTTCTTCAGGACTCCTGAAACCACATGTAATTCATGATTAAAATCCTTCACAAAATCATGAAAACGTTTATTGTTGACACAGACTCCTTTATGTAATCTTTTTTTCTTTCCTTTGCCTTCTGTCACAAATCGACACTCAAAATAGAGCTGATATGGTCGTTGATAAAAATGTATAAAATACAGATAAAAGGAATAAATATATATGCTTACTATAAGGGCTGACTAATCTATTGCAAATATTCACCCATACCAGTCAGTTAATAAAGGGGATTTCACCACCGACCCCACAGAAACACAAACTACCATCAGAGACTACTATACACACCTCTATGCAAATAAACTAGAAAACCTAGAAGAAATGGATAAATTCCTGGACACAAGAATGATTCTAAGCTTGTATTCATGCTCAGTAGGATAATAAGCCATGCGTAGTGAGTAACTTTTCATGAGCTTTGGCTAAAGTAGACCTCTTCCAAAAGTGTTTGCAGTTTTTCAAGGTAGAGGTAACAGTGAATTAAATGACTACTAGGTAATGGAAAATATATTTGGGAGGAAAAATTTTCTTAGATACTTCTGTTCTGATTCATTCTGCTTTTCTAGCCACACACATATTTCCTAAAATGAACTGTTGTGGCAACATCTTAGAAATAATGAGTTGCTGGGTCCTTTAGAAGTTTTTCTCTTCAAACACCTTATGGAGGATATTGAGCACAGCATGTACTTTCTGAGGGCTGTCCCCTTTTTCTTCCCCAGCCCTGCTCCTCTCACATGAGTTATCATTTCCAATAGCTCTAAGAGAAGTTACCTGGATTTCCTGATGCCCTCAAATTGCCCTTAATCAACATACAACACGTTACCATGTAGAACCTTCACCTATTGTTCATTTCCTTCATTAATAAAAACTTCATCTTTCTCTCCCCTAAATACTACCATAGATTTCTATGACAATATTACTCAGACATCAGTAGTATGGCTTCTATCTTTCTATTTTTACAGGACTGTATAAACCTGAAAAAAAGCCAGACCAATTTTTATTATGAAAATATAGCATATAATAATAAATTTCAATGTTGACTTGTATCCAAAAAATGATACTTTTGTAAACTCTCTTCTGGTAAGACTATACATTACATCACTTTTCTAGTGGGCAGTATGAAGGCATGTATCCAAATTATAATATGTATATTATCTGAATTTAATGTAAAAAAACAGACATAGGCAAAGATATATATGCAATCTGATATATATATGCAAATATATACACACATATACTTAGATAAAAGTGCTATATTTTTAACCTAGTAAGTTGCAACCCAATTTATGTATTATGTATATATATATGCAACCTAATTTATATATACGTGTGTGTGTATATACATATATATTTTACATATATGTAAAAATTGGGTTGCAACTTACTAGGTTAAAAAATACAATACTTTTATATAATGGATATCATTGCAGCCAATACAATAAATAAGATATGAACATGGAAATGAATTGGTATTGAGTAAACTATCTGTTTAAGAGTAAACAGATAACTTACGGAATGGGAGAAAATATTTGCAAAGTATGCATCTTCCAAAGGTCTAATACCTAGCATCTTTAAGGAACTCAGACAAATTTACAAGAAAAAACAACCCCTAAAAGCCCACTAAAAGTGGGCACGGGACATGAACAGACACTTTTCTAAAGAAAATATACATGTGGCCAAGAGCATATGAAAAAAAAGCTCAATATCACTGATCATTATAGAAATACAAATAAAACCACAATGAGATACCATCTCACACCAGTCTGAATAGTAATTATCAAAAAGTCAGAAAATAACAGGTGCTGGTGAGGTTGCAGAGAAAAGGGAATGCTTACACATTGTTGATAGGAGTATAAATTAGTTCAACCATTATGGAAATCAATGTGACAATGCCTCAAAGAGCTAAAAACAGAACCACCATTTGGCTCAACAATACCATTACTGGTATTATACCCAAAATATTATATATATTTGGGTATATATACCCAAAATAATATAAACTGTTTTACCATAAAGACATGCACACAAATGTTCACTGCAGCACTAGTCACAATAGCAAAGACACGGAATCAATCTAAATGTGCATCAACAGTTGACCGAGTAAAGAAAATGTGGTGCACGTATACTCTGGAATGCTACATAGAAAAGAACAAGATCATGTCCTTTGCAGGAACATGGATGGAGCTGGAGGCCCTCATCCTTAGCAAACTAATGCAGGAACAGAAAATAAAATACTGCATGTTCTCACTTGTAAATGGGAGCTAAATGATGAGAACACATGGGCATAAAGAGGGGGACAGCAGACACTGGGGCCGACTTCAGGATGGAGTGTAGAGGGTGAGAGGAGAGAAAGGAACAGAAAAAATCACCTACAGGCACTAGGCTTGATACCTGAGTGATGAAATAATCTCTGCAACAAACCCCTATGACACGAGTTTACCGACATGACAAACTTTCACATGTAGCCCTCAACCGAACATTAAATTTAAAAAAACTATTTGTAGTTTCGTATTTGTACTCTAAGCTATGTTTATATATTAATTGTCTTGGTAAGCCAAATATTTAAGTATATGTGTATGTGTGTGATATGTGTGTGAGATATATATGTGTATGTGTGTGATACATATGCACGTATGTGTGTAATGGAGTTCTCTGAGGAGTGGATTTATAGAATTGGACGAGAACTGAATTTTCTATTTCACATACTTTTTGTTAGAACTTTTGTATAGATCTTTGTACCTTTATAATTTAAAGTATTTCTCCATTTTGAAAAACATTATTAGTGGGAGAGGACACAAGGCAGATAACCTAATGAGAAACTGAATCCAGGAACAATTGAAAGTTGGCTTGTACAACAGCTTCTTACTCTTATTCTCTTTGCATGCACATCACCTAAGTATTAGAATGTATCTCATTATCATCCAGCACCCTCAATTTCCCAAGATTCCTGAATTATGTCCCTCGTTTCTAACTAGATTTGCTTCTAAGTAGATTTTATTCTTCTACTGTTTCTCCTTGTGCTGAGCACTGTCCTTGGCAGAACAAGACAGCAAGTGCAACAATGATTCAGACGAGAACAAACACAGCTCTCCCATAGGACAGCGCACACAAGGGGCAAGTCCCCTGTGCCCAGGGAGGGGAATTGCTAAGCGAACTGTAGTT
Organism: Trachypithecus francoisi; assembly: GCF_009764315.1. Lineage (NCBI taxonomy): Eukaryota > Metazoa > Chordata > Mammalia > Primates > Cercopithecidae > Trachypithecus > Trachypithecus francoisi. The sequence goes on along the minus strand of NW_022681465.1, from coordinate 174,202,707 downwards.
TAGAAATTCCCGGCCAGGAAAAAGTGATGGGCTTGTCAGTAGTTCTCCGATTGCTCACTTACAGTTAGCCTGGATTCCTGGGAACAACGAGGTCATCCAGTCTCTAGGATGTAAATCCTAGTAATTTCTGGGCACACAAGCCATATTCTTCATATTATCTGTGGATATCAAAATTGGGCTATATCTTTTGGTTCTCTTTTTTCCCTCAGACTCATTTTTTGGGGGGTTCATGTAGTATTTCTCATTCTTCTCTCTATACTAAATGCTCTAGTTTGATTTTTCTGGCAAAAATAAATGATAGCCTGAAAGTTGCTTATGAATCTATTTCTATCCTTTTGACTTCAGATAAATCCTTTGAGAATAAGCAAAAGAACTGCCCCCCGTCATGGTTTTAGCTTTCACTGCACTTTAGTATAGAAGTATGAAATAAACCCTTCAGTCAGACATGCAGGAACACAGTAAGAAATGAGGCCTTGGGAACTTTGGCTATTGTTATGGGATTAGAGACAGCCACAATTCACAGTCAATGCTTTAAAACTGGCTAGCTATAATTTTGGGACAGTGAATATACTTCAAAGTAAATATATCTGTACAAACAAATATAGACATAGTTATATCCATGCAGATTAATGAAAATGTGGATAGGGGCTGTTCCACTTAAATGTTTTCAATTTATACTTTTTCAGAGTCTCGCTCGTCGCCCAGGCTGCAGTGCAGTGACACAATCTCACCTCACTGCAAGCTCCGCCTCCCGGGTTCATGCCATTCTCCTGCCTCAGCCTCCAGAGTAGCTGGGACTACAGGCGCCGCCACCTCGCCCGGCTAGCTTTTTGTATTTTTAGTAGAGACGGGATTTCACCGTGTTAGCCAGGATGGTCTCGATCTCCTGACCTCGTGATCCACCCACCTCGGTCTCCCAAAGTGCTGGGTTTACAGACGTGAGCCACTGCACCCGGCCCAGCTTTACTCCACAGAAAAAGTAGATCAATGTGCCCACTGTCTAGAGTTGGCATTAGCATTAGTGCCTTGTAATTTTAGACCCTGTGATATTTTATGTTGGCCTCTATCTGCAGACTACTTAGTGAGGTTGGCTTAGTTTTGAGATGTTTTACCAGCCTCATTTGCTGTATCTTTGGTAACTCTTAGTTTAAAACAAGATTTACATTTCTACTAAGCAGAGCTTACAATCACAACTGAAAGGAAAGCAAAGTAATTTAAAACATGCACATAGATTGAAAGTGGCGAGAAAACAAAAAATACCTTCCGTGTATATCGCATAAATCATTCCATAGTGAGAATGACTGAAAAACCACGCACAAATCTTGCCGCAGGTGTGTAGCACTCTGTGCAATAAATACTAACAATATTAACACAGCCTCCCAACTTGTCTTCCTTATTTTACATTGGCTGCCCCCCACATTCTGGCCCCATGTTGCATTCTGATTCCAAACACAGGAGCAGAATGATCCCATTAAAACACAAGTAACATAACATTACTCCCTTACTCAAAATCTTCCAATCCATTTTTTTTTCGTCAAAGATCTATTAATCTTTCCCCAACCCCAGTTGCCCCCCTTGCCCTTCTAGTTTCACTCTCCTTTTTGCTCAAGATGTTTCTTACACACTGGCCTCCTTTCAATTCTAAGAACCCATTAGCACTCCCCCACCCCTGTGCCTCTGCGCCTAGTGTTTCCATTCTTTGGATCGATTTCCTTCCAAATACACAAGACTCTCCCTTTCCCTCAAGTATTCCTCTGACTTTATCTTTCCAAGGAAACCTTCCTTGACACCCTACTTAAACTGTAACACTCCCTCCTTTTCCATTCTAATTCAGTGCACTTTCCCCCTCCCTGCTTTAGCCTTCTGCACCGTGCTTACTAGCATGTGGCAAACTATATGTATTTACTTGTCCACTGATTTCTGTCTTCTTCTATTTGAAGTAAGTTTCCTGAGGGCTGGAAATTTTGTCTGTTGTGTTTAGTCCTGGATACCTAGTACACAGTAGGTACCCAAATAACCTTTGTCAAAGAAATGAGTAAGTATTTAGTGAATTGATTAATGAAGAATAAAGGATGACTATGTCTGCAATGAAGGAAAGTGACTTGTGAACCGGGCTTTAAGTTTCTAGCTAGAAGATCAAGATCCATATGGGTATCTGTTAGCTTAATGTTAATTCAAGAGGAGACTAATAGCCTATTGAAGATCAAGTCACGTGGCAAAGATGAAAGAACTACAGAGCTCATCTAGGAGAGAATTTAACAGACTTAATGGATTTCCAAAGTAGATAAAACTGGTTAATTAAAAAATCTAAAGCCTAATAAAATATATGTACTCAATAATAAGAATATATGAAAGTATTCAGGTTGAAAGGAAAGGCATAAACTCCAGACATAGAAATTCTCAGGTTATCTTTGATGACATTCTAACTCACATCCAATTCACCAACAAATCTGACTACTTCCCAGCTCCACCACTATCCCACCAGTCCAGTCCACTATCAACTCTAGCTGAGACCCATATGAGATTCCCGAATAGAATCTGCGCTTCTACTTTTGTGCCCCTCTGCCCTGCTGACTCATAGCAGCCAGAGTGATCTTCAAATTTAGAACAAATTCCTAAGTCTTCACTACACCTTATAATACGCTACATGATTTGCAGCCTGGCTACACCGCTGACCTCATTTCCTAAGCTTTTCTTCTCCCTCATATGCTCTGGCCATGATGGTCCTTTTGCTGTTCAATAAGTCGAGCAAACCCATGCCTCAGGTTCTCTGTACCCATGCCCTGGAACAGGAACATTAATTCTCCAAATATGCAGTCGTCCACATCCTCACTTGATTCACTACCTCATTCCTTTTTTTGTTCAAATGTCAGGTCCTCAAATAAGCCTTCTCTTTCTTTTTTTCTTTTTTATTTTTTTGTGATGGAATCTCGCTCTGTCACCCAGGCTGGAGTACAGTGGCATGATTTCAGCTCACTGCAACCTCTGCCTCCTAGGTTTGAACAATTCTCCCTGCTTCAAGCCTCCTGAGTAGCTGGGATAATAGGCACCTGCTACCATGCCCAGCTAATTTTTGTATTTTTAGTAGAGATGAGGGTTTCTCCTTGTTGGCCAGGTTGGTCTTGAACTCCTGACCTCAGATGATCCACACGTCTCGGCTTCCCAAAGTGCTGAAATTACAGACGTGAGCCACCACACTCGGCCAGAGAAGCATTTTCTAACCGTCAAATGGAAAATTACAGTCCTTGTCATTTTTTATGTCCTTCTATACTTTTTTATTTATAGCCCTTCTCATTTCCTAACATTATGCTATAGATGTATCTATTCCTATACTTTATTGCTGTATCCCCGGTGGCCATAACTGCACCAGGTACAGAGTAGGTACTCAGGAATATTTATTGAAGGCATGAGTGCTGAATGTAATGTATGGAGGGACTGCAAGTTGAAGTTCATCTTAGTCACTATGCATAGGAAGAAATGAACTTAAAATATAGATTTATAGGCTTTCAGGACTCAGCATGTTCAAAATTAGAAGAATGCTTCCACATTTTTACATTCACAATCACTTCCTGCTCTGGGAGAAACCATTCATAACTACCGTAAACATTTCTGGGGTTTCCAATGGGGTATGATGTCTGAAAGTTCATATGACAACATATCTTACTTTTTCCTGAGCCCAAGCTTTTATTTTTCCAAATTATGAAGTTTGTTTTTCCTCATCTGTATTTAAAACAACCATGTTTGTGACCTAACCCTTATTATTTTAGCAAATTGTGCATTTACTAAAAGATATTGAAATAATCAGGAGGAAATCGTGCATTTAAATCCCCAAATCCTCTTATAGGAAGCATTTCCTAATTCTATATAACTTGTAGAAAATGTTCATCTAATCTTCTACTCTATTATGACTCCTTATAGTTAAGGTAATAAAAAAGAAATTAAGTTGTATGTTTTCCATACTAATCTGTGTCTACTTAAAAAAACAGAGAAATAGAAGAGTATACATATATAATGTGTTACTTGTTAAATTGCTGTTTTCCTATATTCTAACTTTTACAATAAGTCTGTATTATGTATCTCCCCATCTGAATAAAAAGTTTTGTGCAAATACTTTAAGAAACTTCTGTGATTGTAAAATGTCAAGCTCTCATAAAGCATGTTTCTAAAGCAGAGACAGAAATATGTGAAGATGTTAGAACTGAGATAGAATTTTAAATACCCATGTTCTCTAATCCTTATGCAACCTCCTCAGTCAGTGGGTGCTGCTGCTTTTTCTCTCCAAAGTAGAATTTCTAATAGATTTTCCTCACTGAAAAAAAAGAGATCAAGGAAGACATCATTCTACAGATGTACAAAGTAGCTGATGCACATTTGTGTGGATATCAATTGATAAATAGCTACATTGTAAACAATATTCATTTTAATTTTACATAAAATTATATATAATGCTTTCAGGATTCATTTTTAAAATAAATTGAAAAGTATTGTCTGGATATTAACATATTTTCCACCTCGGTTCTTTTACTTTTAGCCAAACATTCTTAGTATACTGTTAAAGCAACAATGTCTGTCATTATTCAGTTTAGCAATATTACTTCTAATAAGTAGAAATATAAATGATTTGAAACCCATAAGGCAAGCATCCATTATTTGTTTTGACTGCATCAGGATATTATTGGGAAATGAGGTATTAAAAGACATTAACATTTTGTCTTTAAAACACAAACTGTGGCAAATTTACAGGTAAGCTGGCACCGCATATATAGACAGCCTGGAGAATTCTAGACTATCATTCACAAATGTATTTTTCAAATATTCATAGGACCTTATACCTATGCCAATCACAGCTGTGGCAGCAAGACTACTTTGCTGAATGAACTGACATGGCCTCTTCCCTCAAAAATTTTAGACCATCACTACCTGACTTTGGATTGTTATCATATGTACATGCATGTGTGCACACATGCACACACACACACCCCTTGATGCAGGTGCTTTTGATCTTTTTCAAAGAAAGGAAATGGGCAGTTTCAAAGTCACTGCCTGCTGCTTAGAAAAGCAGAGGTCATGAATGTTTCATTGATATAGCTCAGATGTTATCCTTTATGAATGAAGGGTTTCTATGCAACTTGATTGTGGAAATTGTCTGCCTACAGGAATTCACAGAAAAAAGAAAACTATTTGAAGTGGGTGTTTCCTGCATAAAAAGAGGATTATGATGATGCATTTTCAACTTTAAATTTGCGGGTTTTTTTTTTTAAGTCATGACCACAACTGCAGCAATGAAAATACCATCAGTAGTTCACTCTTCCTACACCACAAAACTTGGCCAGGAATAGCACATACTTTTGGCTACATTTACATCTCTGATTAATTTTTTGAATGCAGGAAATGTACAATCATAGCATTTAAACAAATGAACACTGACGCATATTGCTTCAACTTAGAGAAAAGAAAAAGACCAAATTTCATTATTACAATACACACACTAAAAAAGAGTTTGTATGAATGATCAGTTAGAGGATTTTTAAATTCATTTTATTTACTCCTTGACATACATCCACAACTCCAGTTGACATTAATGGGAATTACTCAAGTGTATTGAGAAAGAATAGGCCTTTTGTGTGTATACTTGTACATTCAAGCAATAAATTTACATACTCTCAAAGAAACCCATTTGGTTTTTTTAATATATTGAGTTAAAATCACTGGCATACCTCAAATGAGGTAGTGAGTGAAATATGGTTATAGCAGAGAGAAGGTTCAGACACTAAGTACCTCAAGATGCATTTCATAAATTGTCCCTATTTCCCTTAACCATCCAGGACAGAAACTAGTTTCTTAATTTATCTTTCTTACTGCATGGGAATTGTATTTTCACCATGTGGAGAGAGGAATGACCACAGGGTAATCCCAGGGAGCCACTGCAGTCCACTGCAATTGACGCAACAAGAGAGGCTGACTGTGGCCTCAACTTCCCACAAGGTCTCCAGTCGCTGGCAGCCCTACGCGCAACTCTCCTAGGCAACAGTCAGCATGTACAAGGTCTGCCTCTGCTCACAAGATCCCTCTCATGCTGACAAAGGCCTCCTCCTAATGCCCATGCTAGGAGGAGTCAGACTATAACACAAGCAGGATGCATCCGACACGCAAACCCACATGCCCCTCTCTGTGAGATTATGAGAGCCTGGGAATCTCATACACCCTTGACCAGGGATTCTAGCTGGCATCATGTGACACGTGACGAATTTGCTAAAGCCCTTCACCCCACACTAGTTGCCTCAGAATATCTTTTAAGAAAACAGTTAATATTTCTTGGTGATTATTTTACAAGTTCATTAGATGAAAGGTTTGTAAGCAGAGAATCACTTTCAGTGGAAAAAATCATAATATCATAACTAACATAGTTGTCTGTCCACCCTGGCTGCTCTCTCACATACTTCCTAATCAGGCCGTGGGCTTCTAGCAGAAGGGACAATGAGAAGAAAAATCGAGGCTAATCACAGTGAACATAAAACTAAAGAGCAAAAAAAATAAATAAATTCTGTCTCAGAAGATTTGTGTATTATCAATGTGTGTCTTTGGAGTGACATACAATTTGCTATTGTGGCTTTTAGTATCTTCATAGGGCAAATAGAAACATGAAGAGTGACTGCCAGACAAGGTGTCTGAGGAAGTCTGGGGCAGAGGAAGTTGTCAACAATGTTTCTGAGATAACGAAAACAATTTCAGGTACATATATCTGAACACTCTAGGAAACAATGTCTTCGGTCTCATAGTCAGAACAAAGATAAAGTGCCAGTCAAAAGTGTAGATTTTCTACTTAATTACTCAAAATCAAAATAAGCAGGTAATCTCTGATTAAGCAGAATGCAAATGAGTAGGATTTGACAATGATGCTTTAGCAGCACGTCTGAGAACGCCAAGGCTACAGCTGTAATCTACAGAAATTAAGCATATGAATTTATTTCAGTGTGTCCATTGGGATAGATGACTGATGATCTGCCAGCTGCTGTTTTAAATCATAGCATTTCAGAGGAGAGTTGGATGACAGCTTACACAGTTGGATTCAGTTTTCTATTAGGACTACCTACTACAATTCCACAATTCACAGTTAAGTGTAGACGAAAAGGGCAGCAACATGAGAAGGCAGAGAAAGACCCTGATGAGAGTACGTACAAGCTTCCCAGCGCTTCAGGATTCATTCTTTTAATAATGACAAAACTAAATCGTAATATCTAAATGACCAGGTATGAGTGTATGCACTTGGATCTTCTCCCTTCCTCGCTATACACCGAAAACATTAGTAAGTCTCTGGTGAAGATATTTGTAGGTTCAATACTTCTAGATTGCTGATTGCTGTGTTTGGCTTCAAGTGTTGTGGTAACAAATAGTGATGCCCAATCCTCTCAACCATGTATGGCTATTCTATTGACTGCTTTAATAAAGAAGTAAAAGGAGAACTACTACTCAGAAGGTACTTGCTAACAAACCATTATTTTCTTTAGCTGCCAACGTCTCAATGGAATTAGAATTAGCTGTAGTTTCCAGTTTCTCAAGATCACAAGTGGAGAAGCCTGAAAAAGAATCATATGTTTGAACAGTTAAACTATGAAAAGTTTACTATGCACTGACTGTGCTTAAGAGTCTAAAGATATTGGTAAGTCTAAGGGACTCCTGCCTACATCGAAACAAGAAATGACTCTGCAGTTTATCTCATCTGGTGTCAACTTCCTGTATTAGAGCCACAGAGATTGTGGGTCTTAGAGAGTCAGACACACCTGGGAAGACAAACCTCAAGCTGCTACTTACTGGTTAAGCGATCCCAAGTATATTAGTTAACTAAAGATGTAGTTTTCTCACTTATAAATTGTACATGAGCACCTCCCTCATGGAGTTTTTTTAAAGATTATGTGAGATAGGGATTCTGAAACTACAGTTAGTGAAACCACCCTACACAAACAAGCACTCAATGAATTTCAGGTAAATGATAGTAGGTATTATATGTTACCTACTATTAGGTTAATTTTAGAAATGAGGAAATTGAGAGTCACTGAAAACATGTGAGAGACTGTTAAGCACGGAACCAGAGCAAAATCTCAGTTCCTTAATAAGTACAGTCCTCTTTGTAGTATATGGAAATAATATGTCTGTGTGTGTGTGAATGTGTGTGTGTTTAATTCAAATGATGTGGTACTGGTGCTATTTCTACTAAGTCAAGACAGTAGTCTCATGTCCGGTATCACTTCTTCTATTCTCTGTATCCATTAGACTCTCGTTTTTTTTTCTATTAGGAAATTTGAGCAACTCTTTGCAAGCAGTAATAACACAAGATCATGTTCTGAAACATCTCTGCTTTTTTCTTACTTCGATATCCCCACAGTGGGAAGCCTTCCTGTGTACAATGTAATAACTTGGCACCACCATATCGACAAAATATATACATGGATACAGTCATGTCTAATGATCAAGATAATTTATTCATTCTTACTTATTAGGAATGTCAAGGGTCAATGATACAAAAGTGAACAATACAAGGAAGGTCTTTACTTGTTTGAGCTTAAACACTCAAAGAGGAAATAACAGAAAAGTAAGCACACAAGCAATTAATTTGCATGATCTTGGGCAAGTAATTTTACTTAACTGAGTCTCAGTTTTCTTAATCTTAGAATTTGGAAATTATTTTAGAAAAAAGCCATCATTAAATGGGAAAATTACGATTAATAAAATATATCAAAATATTTACTACAGATGTATCAAAGAACTATATGTAAAAAGAAAAATAATAAAATTTTTAGAATGTAGTAGAATTTTTTTTAACCTTGTGCTTAGGAAGATCTTAAATAAGAGTATATACTTATAAGTCAAAAAATATGTTGACGTAGTCAATTCAAAAACAAAAACATGGCCATAGAATCCCCCCAAAATAGTCCAAAGATACATAAAAGATTGAGAGAAAACATTTGAAAAACATACAATACCCCAAATTTGCAATAAAGCTCTGAAATTGATAAACTACCCATTATAAAATGAACAAAGACTGTGAAAGGTGTTTCACATATCAGAAAACGCAAAAGAAACACAATGTCAGTATTAGCCAGAAAAATACACAAATTATAAAATCAAGAAAGTATCAAACTTTTGTCATTAATTTGACAAAATCTTTAAAGATTGACCGTATGTCCCACTGAAAAGGCATAGGAAAACATATCTTCTCATACACAGTTGGTAAGATTATAAATTATAACAAATTTTGGAAAGAGTAATCTGGAAATATTTATTAAACTTTAAATCACATTAACTTTGACCTCAAAATCTTACTCTGGGAATGTATCCAACTAAAATAAAAGTGCATGTACTTCAGGACATATGTAGATAGATTTATGAATGGCAGCATTATGTGTAGTAGAAAAAAATACATGAAACAGCCTGAACTGTCCATATATAAAGAAATGCTTTTATCAATTATGTTATATCCATTCAAAAGACTTTTCAAAGAACTCCTAAAAAGAATAAAACATATGTATATGTGTTAACTTCAAAAAATTAATATATTGTTTAAAAAAAACAGGATCCCTAATAGTATATATATATATATTTGGTTACAATATTGTTATTAACTATGTGTATATATATTTTATTTATATAAACAAAGAATATAGTAACGGAAGTTTTGGGATTCATACAAATAAATACCTAAGGGATTCCATTATGACGTGGGATTAGAAAATTAAATGAAAATTACCTGTTTACATTTGATGTTCCTCTACTATTTGCCTTTTTGCTTTCCAAGTGTTAGTGCTTTAATTTTCAAATCATTGAGCAAGACATACCCCTGCACACACTGTAGTGAGGATTTGAGGAGAAATGTGCACAGAAATAATCCAGTACATTTTCCAGAGCAGGCAGAGAGATTACCATAGAGGGGGTGGCCTTTGAGCTAAATATTGAGACAAATACAGAAATGCATCTTCCATTGGTTTATGATTTTGGAAATAGGGGATTCAGATCTGATCCTCTTATTAACACCAGAGATGTCCTTTAATAGTGTGAGTCTACCTTCTAAATCTCTGAAAAATACTCTCTCCTGAAATATATATGGCTTTTAAACCTATAAAAATGTACTCCAATCATTCATAATTTTACAGATTCAGATTAAAATAATATACTATGTAATATACATCTAATTCAGATTGGAAAAGTCTGATCATCAATCTTCTGTCATTAAAAAAAATCGGATAACACTGTTAGTTAAGATATAAGAAAAAGGTATTCTCATACCCTGTTTGTGGAGTACTTACATTGTTACAAAATCTGAAGGACTGTTTAGCAAAATGTTATGAATTTTAAATTTGATCCAACATTTCATTTCTAGGAATGTATCTCACAAATGTACCTACAAAGATACACACATGCATGTGTTCAAAAATATTCATGACAGTACTCTTTGTAATAGTAAAGTGTTAGAAATAATGTAAATAAGAAATGGATAAAATAATTTGGGCAATGTAAAGAATAAGAGCAGGAAAAAATGAAGCCTAGAATTAGGTTTTCAACATCCAATATGCAATTTGTCTTCTTTCATAGCAGGTCTACCTCTTCTGAGTTGAGCCATATTGTAACTTAGCCCTCTTCAGTGACTCATAGGAGTACAGTAATGACTGAATTACACAATATTTTAGAAAATGGATAAAATATTTTATTTGCAATTTAAATACTCTATAGTCCTCATATTTCTATTTCATGATAGAGTAATAACAACCTTTCTGCTGAATATATCCACAGTAAGGAATTTATACAAATGTACTGACTCCTCAAATGCTTCCTCATGAACTTTCTTTGAAGATGAAGTGTTGAATCTATTCGTCTCCTGTCCCAAATGATATTTTAATGGTAAACCCATTTCACTAACCATGATTAACTATTTTTTCCTGCTATGCACTTCATGTTTGTACCCCCTATTCCTATGAAACTCGTATTTTGAAACCCTGTGTGATTGGCATCCCCAAGGTGATGTGTGGTGTTTGGAGATGGGGTGTGTGGGAGGTAATTATGCCATGAGTGTGGAAATCTAATAACAGAATTAATGCCTTTATCATAAAAGACACAGAGAACTTGCTTTCTCATCTTCTGTCTTCCATGTAAGGATACAAGCAGATGCTGACCATCTACAAGCCAGGAAGAGGGCCCTCACCAGAACCTAACCATGCTGGTATTCTAAACTTGGACTTCCAATATCTAGACCTGTGAGAGGAAAAAAAAATGCTTGTTTGTAAGCCACCAAATCTATGGTGGTTTGCTATAGCATCATAAACACATAAGACATAAGATATAAACTGACTGAGACAACCGTAATAACAAATATTATCTGAATATTCTATTATTTAGCCTTTTGTCTTGGCATCAGATGGACACAGCTTAAAACACAGCTGGGATAATAACTTTTTAAGAAAGAGAAGTAGTAAAACGACTAGAAATAAAAATAATGTTAGGCTATATTGGGTACAGAGAGCCAGAATTGGAATCTATTTTGCTCTTCGCTAAATACTGGCATCTCTTCTCTAGATCTGATCCCATCCCTTTAAACAATTGTGAGCACTGGATTAGATCATTTGTAAGGACCCTTTCAATTAAGGAGCTCTTTCTAAATATGAACAGAAGACGTTCTATCAGAAAAGCTGTTAGAATATCATCTTAAAACATAGTTAACACTAGCCAAAAAAAAGGAGAATCAGGTTGACTCATTTATTGAACTAAAAACTCCATCTACTCTTCTAATTGGTGCATTTGAATAAGAATTTTCATAATTTTGTTTCCTGTGACTTATCAAATGATACACTGTACAAAAACGTATTGACATAAGCTCTGGGTAAGCAGCAGAAAAAGAATCAATGCATTTTAAATGCCAATGCTTTCAAATTGATGATTGTCCTAGTTCATCTCAGACAGTGAAATGACTCACTTAGGATGAAGATATTTCCAACCGGGCAAGACATTTTTCCGGATTAAATTTTTCTTATAAAAACTAAGTGATTTTTATAAGAATTTTTGTTACTTTTCCTTACATATTCTTTCATATGCAAAAGATATTTTAATAAGAAAAAAAATGCAACCTACACATCAAATATGAGTCATTGAATAAAACACAGCCACGCTGACTTTTAATTATACTTACAAGGCAGGTAAAGTAGTTCATGGGCTCAAAGAAAATAGAGTTTATACCCAATTAAGTGGGAGAAGAGGGAAGAAGCAGGGATGCAGAAATATCTTCACAGGGAAATTTGTGTTTGAAATCAGCCTTAACAAATGAGCAAAAAGGCAAAAAGCAAAGGTAGAAAAGTATTCTAAGGAAAGGAGTCAGCGTTGGGAAAAAAGATGGAACAGAGAAAAGCACAGACAGGCATGCTACTGTCTGCTTTCCACTGACACTTTCCCCTAATGTTCACAAAATCTGAGTATTATTAGCATAATTTTAAAGATGTGTAAACTAAGGTTCAGGCAGATTAACTTTTTTGTCCAATATTACACACCTGATTATTAACTTGTCTTAGGTTACACACCTAATAAATAAATAAATAAACAGCTCCCAAACCCTATTATGAAAAATTTCAAAGCCATATTATACTGATACAGTAATTTATTCAAAAAGCATTTATTGAGAACTCACCAGGTATCAAAGACTACAGTCAAAACTAGTGATGCAATAGTCACTATCTATAAGAAGCCTGGGGACTCTTAGGCTGGGTGAGGAGATAATGAGCTTCCTAGTTGATATGCAATAACCTTTGCCTGCCTTTTTTTTACTTCCTGGACTGGTTTTTGCTTCACAAAATACCCTTTGAGTTCATCCTCATAAGGACCATTTAAACTGGTCCCTATTCTCCACTGAATCCTCTTTGCAACAAGGATCATTCTGGTACAAGTAGGAGCCCAGCACAGGGCTGTCTGGAAACAACAGCTAAGAGAAGGTCCTATTTTGAAGATGCTTCCACTGTCCCCCAGGAGGAAGCCCAGACTCAGTGTCTTAATCCTCAAGTTTCCTTCATTGACCTTGGGCACCTTGGATGTATGGTCAGCAGCAGAGGCATTCCAATACGTTCTCCTTTCTTTTACCAGGGAGAGTTCATGATGCCCAGGAAAGGTACAGCTCACCTTCTGCCCCTTGCCTACTGAAGCTCTTAGAGGCAAGAGTTGAGTAATACCTTCTCTTTGTCTATAACAATGCATTCCCATCATTCCTTACTTAAATTCTTCTTGATGTGCTTCAACATGAAACAAACCGCCCTTATTCTCAGGAATTCAAAAGTAAACAAGCTATTTTGTTTTCTAGCATTGCAAAGCTTACCCATCTCCTCCACTATGAGGGAGACTTCTTACTGCATGCTGAAATTAGTGTATGCCCGATAATGTTTTGAGCCATTTCTCTGAGCCACAAAGAAGACTTGTCCGTATGTTTGAACACTGAGCATAAGGAATATCCAGGTCTCAGGGGCTAGTGATAAAATATAAAGGTGCTTCCAGTTTTAGACGACTATTACCAGGGTTGATTTCTATGGAACATTTCCCTGAAGTACAATTATTTATTGGATAGAAAGCCAAATTATCTCATGTTATCTTCATCTGAAGGTTAGAAGTAGAAATGCCTTAACAAGAGACTAGGAAAAGATGACATCAACTAAATATTTGATAAGACATACATACACACACACACACACACACATTTTTATTTTTTATTTATTACACTTTAAGTTCTAGGGTACACGTGCACAACATGCAGGTTTGTTACATATGTATACACGTGCCTTGTTGGTGTGCTGCACCCATTAACTCATCATTTACATTAGGCATATCTCCTAATGCTACCCCTCATCCCTCCCCGCTCCCCCCACCCCACGACGGGCCCCAGTGTGTGATGTTCTCCTTCCTGTGTCCAAGTGTTCTCATTGTTCAATTCCCACCTATGAGTGAGAACATGCGGTGTTTGGTTTTCTGTTCTTGTGATAGTTTGCTCAGAATGATGGTTTCTAACTGCATCCATGTCCCTATAAAGTACACAAACTCATCATTTTTTATGGCTGCATAGTATTCCATGGTGTATATGTGCCATATTTTCTTAATCCAGTCTTTCACTGATGGACATTTGGGTTGGTTCCAAGTCTTTGCTATTGTAATAGTGCCGCAATAAACATAATGCACAGACACATATTTTTAATCTGTTATAATGGCAAATATCTTACTGTTCATGTTTTTCTGTTCTACTTTTCAGGGTAATGGGGTAGGCAATTGATATTTCTTTTAGAATATAAGGGGTATGAACAGATGGCTGGAAATAAGAATAGAGGCAGTCTATATCCTAAAAAAGAATTGATTTAAATTTTCCTCTTTATTCTCTTAGGTGAAGTTTATGTCACTTTTTAAAATTCTATAGGATGCAGGGAGAGAGGAAGTGAAGGACATCTAAGCTTCCACATTCCCACCATGATCTTTTATCATCCTAGCTACTAGAAAACCCCTCAGCATTCAGGGTCTCAAGACGAACATAGGGAGCTGGCTAGAGATACCACAGAGGCATTGCTTCAGAGAGGGAGCCCACACTGTGACCCACAGGCCCCTGCCCTTGAACAGCTGGAGCACGGCACCATTCAGAAATTCCAGCTTCCTGCCCTGGGACTGACAACACCCCCGCTGCTGCCAGGCCAAGGAGGGAGAGGAGAGGCCAGGCACTTTTACACACTCCAAGGAAAAACCTAGTGCTATTGCTGTGGGTTGCTGTGGAACTAAGGAGTGAGCAAAGCACATATCCCTTAGCTGCCTGCCTACACTGCTGGCACTGAGAGTGGCCCCACCCTCCCCTGGGGCAGGCCTGCAGGGCAATTGCTACTGCCTCTACCTGAGCATTCTGCTAGCAGCCTGGGGACTGCAGCCCCACTCCTGCCTATCACAGCCAGCACTTGAACACACTACCAGAGACCTAAGGACAAGTCCACCAGCCTGGTCCTGTCACCCAGATATTTGAACATGCTGTCTAGGGACCTGGAGATTGGCCAGTCCAGTCCACCACACTCAGCATCTAAGGGCTTCTTCTGGAATCTGAGGTCAGGCTGACTCAACCTGTAATATCACCACAGCTGTCACCCACCTGCCTGTGCCACCTGCTCCCTGGCCCACTCACGCCATTACAGCCACTGCCAGCACCAGCTCAAACCACTGAGGTTCCAGTATATAGTTCCACCACTGTATTGCCATTGCCCATATCATGCTCACTGCCCAGGAGCCCAAGGAACCACCAATACACTTGGCTCACCACTGCCACTACGAGCAGCCAAGCAAGACTCCTGGAGGCCTAACAATCAGCCTACCTGGACCCACTAACACTAGAGCCAGAACACACTGCTCTGGGGCTCAGGGACAGGCATGCTCACTGCTGCAAACATGAGGCCCAAAGACTGGCCCACTGGCATTCCAGTCCCCAGCAAAACTTCACCATAGCCTCCATTAATGACTACACTCTAAGCCACTGAAAAAAATCACAGATACCACGGATGCTATTTACAGCTGAAAAAAATCCTGCTGAGACTGCACTATTGCATACAGCCAAAATAGAAGTCAAAGAGGACTATTCAACCAGCACCATAGATAGAGCTTCAGAAAAAGTACCCCCCATGAAAGCAAATTTTAAAAATTAGAAAAAGTAACTGTTACACCAGATGCAAAAATATCAGTGTGAGGATATAGGAAACATGAAAAAGCAAGAAAATGAAAAACAATACACTCAAAAGAAATACAAGTTTCCAGTATATCCCCATCATAAAGATTTGTGAAATCTGGATAGAGAATTCAAAATACTGATTTTAAATAAGCTCAGCGAGATATAAGAAAATGCAAAAAAAAAAAAAAGACAACGAAAAAGAAAAGAAAAGAAAGAAATCAGAAAAACATTTCAGAACATGAATGAGAAATTTACCAAAAAGATTTTTAAAAAGAACCAGGAAAGAAATTCTGGAACTGAAGAATTGAAGAAAATACAAAGTACATCTAAAGCATAAACAACAGACTAGATCAAGCAGATGAAAGAATCTCAGAACTTGAAGACAGGTATTTTGACATAATCCAATCAGATAAAGATAAAGAAAAAAGAATTTAAAAAATGATTGAAGCCTCCATGACATTTGGAACAACATAAAGTGACCAGATACTCAAATTATCAGTGCTCCCAAGGGTGAAGAGAGAAGAAAAGAGTTAGAAAACCTATTTAACAAAATAACAAGTGAAAACTTCCCAAGTAGAGCAGGGACAAGATATCTAGGAGGCACAGAGATTTCCAAACATATACAATACAAAAAGGTATTCTTCAGGGCAGTTTATAGTCAAACAGTCTAAAGTTAAAAAACAAAAAAAAAATTCTAAAAAGAGCAACAAGAACTATCAAGGAACCTCCATCAGACTAATAGCAAATTTCTCAGAAGACTTACAAGCCAGTAAACAATGGAATGACATTTTTAAACTGCTGAAACAATAAAAATGCCACCCAAGAATACTATATCCAGCAAAATGATCCTCCAGAAATAAAAAAGAATTAAAGTTCCAGACAAGCAAATAATGAGAGAATTCATCACCATTAGACCAATCCTACAAAAACTGCCCAAGGGAGTTCTGCAACTAGAAGCAAAAGTACATTCACCATCCCCAACGCACATGAAAATATAAAGCTCACTGGTAAATGAAATACCAGGAAGAGAAAGAGCTAAAAGGGTACCACTACAGGAAACCACAAAACCACAATGACAAACAATAAGAAAAGGAAAGAACACCGCCAAAATAACCAGAAAACAACTAGCAATATGACAGACACAGAATGTCACCTATCAGTAAATAACCTTGAGTATAAATGGGTTGAACTTTCCACTTAAAAGATATACACTGGATAAATGGATTAAAAAAATAATATATGATCAACCTATATGTTGCCTGTAAGAAATGCACTTTAGCTGTAAAGACACATATAAACTAAAAGTAAAGTAAGAGAAAAATATATTCCTTACAAATAGAAACTACAAGTAAGCAGGAGTAGCTATACTTACATAAGCCAGATAAAATATATTTTAAGACAAAAACTTTAAAAAGATACAAAGAAGGTCTTTATATAATGATAAAGGGCTCAATTCAGTCAGAAGATACAGTATTGCAAATATATATATGCATCCAACACCAGAGCACCCAAGTATATGAAGGAAATATTACAAGACCTAAAGAGAGAGAAAGACCCCAATACAATAATAGCTTGGGACTTCAACACTCCACTTTCAAATTTTGACAGATCATCTGGACAGAAAGTCAACAAAGGAACATCAGACTTAGTTTATACTGTAGACCAAATAGACCTAGTAGACATTTATAGAACATCTTATTCAATAGCTGCAGAATACACATTCTTCTCCTCAGCACATGAAACATTTTCCAGGACAGACCATATGTTTGACTACAAAACAAGTCTCAAAAAAATTCAAAAAATAGAATTGAAATTATACGAAACATCTTTTCTGAACACAATGAAATAAAACTAAAAATCAATAACAAGCAGAACTTTGAAAACTATACAAACATGAAAATTAAACAACATGCTCCTGAACAAGCACTGAGTCTTTGAAGAACTTAAGAAGGAAATTAAAAAATGTCTTCAAACAATGAAAATGAAAAACAACACACCTAAACCAGTGGGAAACAACAAAAACAGTGCTAAAATGTAAATTTATAACAATAAACATCTACCTCAAAAAGTAGAAAGATGTCAGACAACATAAATAATATAATGCACATCAAGGAACTAGGAAAGCAGGAACAAAACAAACCCCAATGTAGCAGGAGGAAAGAAAAAGATGAGAGCAGAGCTAAATGAAACAGATACTAAAAAACAACACAAAACGTCAATATAACAAAAAGTTGGTTATAAAAAATAAAGATAATAAATTGCCAGCAAGACTAAGAAAAAAGGAAAGATGACAAATAAAATCAGAAATCATATGATCATCTTAACAGACACAGAAAATTTTCTTGATAAAATCCAATATCCTTGTATGATAAAAACTCTCAACAAATTAGGAATAGAAGAAACATACCTCAAAATAATAAAGGCCACATAGGACAAACCCACAGTTAACATATTGAATGGTGGAAAGCTGAAAGCGTTTCCTCTAAGATCTGGAACAAAACAAAGGTGTCTTCTTTCTTCATTCATATTCAGCATAGTACTGGAAGTCCTAGCCAGAGCCAAAACGCAAGAAAAGAAAATTAAAGACATCCAAAAGGAAAAAGTATAAGTCAAGTTGTCCTTTTTTGCTTACGACATAATCTTACATCAAGCAAAACCTAAAGGCTCTGAAAAAACTCCTAGGTTTCTTAAATAAATTCAGTAAGGTTGCATGATACAAAATCAACCTACAAAAATTAGTAGTTTTTATATATCAATAATGAATTAGCTGAGAAACAAAAAAAAAGTTAATCCCATATATAATAGTGACAAAATATAAAATACCTAAAAATAAATTTAACCAAAAAGGTAAAAGACCTCTACCAAACAAAACAAAACAAAACAAAACAAACGAACAAAAAACCTCAAAACACTAAAATTGAAGAGGATACAAACAAATAGAAAGATATCTCATGCTCATGGTTTAGAAGAATTAATATCATTAAAGTGATCATATTGCCCAAAGCAATCTACAAGTTCATTGTAATCCCCATCAAAATACCAATGCCATTTTTCATAGAAATAGAGAAAACAATCCTAAAATTCATACAGAACCAAAAAAGAGCTAGAATGGCCAAAGTAATCCTGATCAAAAAGAATGAAGCTGGGAGCATCCTACTGTCAGACTCCAAAATATATTACAAAGCTATAGTAAACAAAACAGCATGGTATTGGCTAAAAATATATGCATAGACCAATAGAACAGTATAGTGATTCAATTAATCCGTGTATTCACAGTCAACTGATTTTTGACAAAGGCAGCAACATTCACTGGGCAGAGGACACCCTTTTAACTAAGTGGTGCTGGGAAAATTGGAGAACCATATGCAGAAGAATAAAACTGGACCCCTACTACTCCTCATAAACAAAATTCAACTCAATATGGATAAAGACTTAATCATTAAGTCTTCCTAATGTTAAGCATTAAAGTTAATAAAATTTAAGTCATTAAGTTTGCATAAAACTTCTAGAAAAAAATATAGGATAAAAGACTTCAAGAATTCAGTCTAGGCAAATATATCATGGCTAAGACCTCAAAAGTAAAGACATCAAAGAAAACAGTCAACAAAGTGAAATGGCAACCTGTTGAATGAGAGACTATACTTGCAAACAATGTATCTGACAAGTGACTAATACCCAGAATATACGAGGAACTCAAACAACTCACACTAAAAACATAAATAATCCCATTAACAAGTGGACAAAAGACACAAACTTTTCTCAAAAGAAGACATATAAAAAAGTGCTCAATATTGCTAAGCATCAGGGAAATGCAAATCAAAATCACAATGAGATATAATCTCACCCCAGTTAGAATGGCTTTTATCACAAAGACAAAAAATAGCAGGTGCTGGTCAGGATGTGGAGAAAAAGTAACTCACGCACTGCCGGTGGCCGTGTAAATTAGTAAAACCACTATGGAAAATGGTACAGCGATTTCTCAAAAAACAAATATTGAAGTGCCATACAATCCAGCAATTCCACTACTAGCTATTTAATATATTTTTCAAAAAGATACCTGAACTCATATGTTTATTGCAACACTATTCACAATGGCAAAGATACAGAATCAACCTAGTTGACCATCAATGGACAAACAGAAAGACAATATGGTATATAAACATAATGAAATACTATCCAGTCATACCAATGAATGAAATCATGTCATTTTCAGCAAGATGGATAGAACTGGAGGTCATTATGTTGAGTGATAGAAAGATACCTCATGTTCTTCCACATGGAAGCTAAAAAAGTCAATCTAAATGAGATAGAGGATCAAATTACAGATACCAGAGGGTGGGTAGGGTGTATGAATGGGAATGGGGATTAAAGAGGTTGATTAGTGGGTACAAATATATCAAATACATAATTAGATAGAAGAAACAAGTCCCAATAATCAATAAGAGAGTAAGATGACTATAGTTAGCAACAACACAGTTTATATTTCAAAGTAGCTAGAAGACTTGAAATGTTACCAACACATAAAAATGACAAATACTCAAGGTGATGGATACCTCAAATACCCTAGCTTGATCATTACACATTCTATGCATGTAGCAAATACATGTACCTCCTAAATATGTAAAATACATTGTGTCAATAAAAATTGCAAAAATCTATATAGCTCTTTCTAATTAATTAATATATGTTGTAAGCACATGACATATTTTGGTTGCTAGCGTTGCACTGGACTTACAGAAAATCAAAGTCACAAATCCCCTCAGCAACTGCCTAAAAAAACATCTTAAATGTTATCAGCTTTAAATGTTGCAAAGCTGTGTTTATTTGGCTTCTAATTTTGAATATATCCCAAATGACAAATTAAGAGCTATTAAACCCTGGCTTAGTTTGAGTCCCTCTTACGAGTCTATTCTTCTATCAAAATAGAATGGGACCCAACTGCTCAAAGACATAAGGTTTGCTTTATCTCAAACAAACATAGCTAGAATTTTAGAAATGAGGAAGAAGCAACGTTTTCTGGAAAGGCTTAACATTTAATTACCAGTGAGTATATTTGCTTTGGAAAAACCTTTCAACTGAACAATGGTTTCCATTATCCTCAGACTTCGGTTTTCCTCTAAATCCTCTTTTGTAGGCATTTCTTAGCTCTCTCAACACTGCTTGACAGTTTTGTTATTTTAGTCTGATTTTCTGCAATTCTACTTCTCTGCTGTCTGGATGATTTTATTATTTACCATATTCTCTCTTTCCGATTGGGAGTCTTATTCTGGTTTTGGCTTGCCAGAGTTTTGGCAGGCTACTGCTATAAAATACAAGAGATTTGGAAGCTATGCAGATGGCAAATGTAGTGTTGTATGCTTTCATTCATGATGGGCTTCCGTCTTTTTTATAACAGGCAGGAAAACTGCCAGCTCTTATTTCCTGTGCCCGCTTCTGACATATTCAAGCAAGATTGTGGTAGTGATTTGCAGGGCTGCAGGCTTTTCAGTTGGGGTACACTCTGGTGGTTAGGATTTAAAGGAAAAAGTTTCTGTTGATACTTAGCTTTGATTTTCTTACATTTGTTTTCTATCTTGGTGTGTTTTTAATGACTCCATTTACTTTTGAAGTTAACATCTTTCCTTTAGAAGAGTTAAAAGATTACCTAATATTGTCTTTTGGTTTTTATTGTTTATTTTTCCCAAAGCTAGTACTCATAACAATGAATTTTTTTTTTTTTCAAAGAACATCTTGCCAAGCATTACCACTAAAATAATAAGATCTACTCTCTCAAATGGAATTGAATAAACCTGTTTCTGGAAATGGCTCCTGAAAAAGAGAAGCATTCACTTCAGCTCATTAGATCCATGAGCTTAAGCTTAGATAAAAAATTCCTGTTCAGAAAATGTAGGACAATTTTGCCACAGCATAGCTTGGATGTTTAGGATGCTCTAGTAAATAAAGGGTGTGAAAAGTGCAATCTTATGCAAAAAGTGAAATACTGATTGGCATTGTTAATGAAAGTATGTTTTTCCATCATATAATTATGGTACTGTAAGAACCAAAAATAATTAAGTCTTCCCAGTGCCTCAGTTTCCCTTGATTATGCCTTTTTTCTCTCGAAGGGAGATGTGTTGAGGAAAATATCATTCTAATTACTTTCTATACAACTTAAAAGTTCAGGACAGGAATATACAAGCATCAGCACAAGTAAAACAGGCCTTCACAAATCCAGCTTTGTTAATGTAAATTAATATATTGTATCAACATATCAAATTTTATTCTGTCATACTATATGATGTCTATTAATTTATGGATTCTACTATAAAAAGGCACACAATTTTGCTCCCAGTCACACATAAATAATATGACAAATAAGCAACTGATCTGATTCTAACCTCCTCTGCAGCCCTAAATATTATGTCCTCCCTCAATAGCAATCTGAATCAGTAGGAATTCTGAATGCAAAATTAATGGAGTTCTAACTGCAAAATTAATGGAGTTCTAACCATAAAAAACAAAAATAAGGATTTCAGATATCCCAGGAGAGTTCCAGTACCAAACCCAGAACTTGGCCTAGTGAATATGGGTTAAAAACTTAATCATTAAGTCTTCTTAATGTTGGCCAAGTCAATTCTTCACCACAGAGGATTCTGCCTTTATAACAAGGCATTTGCTTTCCTGATCCTCCCTACAAAATGCCAATAATGTCTTTCCCCTCAGTTAAAAGGTCAGAAAAAAAAATATCCCTGACCACTCCCAGATACCACATGGACGGCAAGATACTGACAACCTCCATTTGGGAACCACTGCACACACAACATTGGCTTGGAAGTTCTTCAAATCTAGAACTCCAAAGACACGAAGACAATTGTTACACATTAAATACTGAGTTCAGGCCAGGCATGGTGGCTCATGCCTGTAATTCCAGCACTTTGGGAGGCCAAGGTGGGCAGATCATGAGTTCAGGAGTTCGAGACCAGCCTGGCCAATATGGTAAAACCTCGTCTCTACTAAAAATATATATATATATATATATAAATTAGCCAAGCGTGGTGTGCACCTGCAGCCCTAGCTACCCGGGAGGCTGAGGCAGGAGCATCACTTGAACCCAGAAGGTGGAGGTTGCAGCGAGCCAAGACTGGGTCACTGCACTGCAGCCTGGGTGACAGCATGAGACTCTGTCTCAAAAAATAAAAAATAAAAAATAAATACTGAGTTCAACCAAAGGACTTGTACGTGTTTATGATAATTTCTCTGTTGTATAGGCTGTATGGACTGAGTTTTTGCATTATTAAATATTCAATTTATTTACCTTAATCAAAAAATCAAAAAGAATCATGCAGACACAAACCAAAGATAAAGAAAATAAAGCCAATAAAGCTATGTATCAATTTTTTCTTGGATTCAGATGCTTTTTAATTAGTAGAGAATTTGTGTCTGCTTTTATTTAATTGTGTATACAGCTGAATTAAAACTGAAATAAGGAGATTGCAATACAAAGGCTAAGGTTTACCTGACCCTAAGACCACCTTATTTGTAAATTACAATTTATGACTACAAGTATTTTATTATGAGGTAATAGATTCAGTGGATTCAAATGAAAGTATTATCAGCTTCATTTAAAATTGTCTGATAAAAAGAATATAAACAAATACTGTTTATAAAGTAATAGGGATAGGTTAACTGACTTATGTATACTTTTCAGCAAAAACTTACCATGACAAAGACATTCATCAACTCCATATTAACCAAAGGACATATTTCAAGTTAGAAAGTTTAGCCTACTTGTCATTATAACTAAATAAATGTGCCCATAATATACTATGTTTTATTAAATGATCTTTTTCTGTAAGACACAAAAGTAGACTTGAAGAAGTAAAAACACATTCTATGTTCTTGCATAGGAAGACACGGCATTCTAAAAATTTCAATTTCCTCCAAGCTACATAATACATTCGATATAATCCCAATACAAATACCATAAGAATTGTTTCTAGCATTATACAAGTTCATTTTAAAGTTCGTGTAGAAAACTAACCATAAAGCAATATCCAGAGAAATCTTAAAATGTTTGGAGGAACTACTTCATCCAGATACTAAAATATATCATAAAGTCTCTATAATTAAGCTATATGCTATGAACATATGAATGACCAGACATACTAGTAGAAGAGAGTAGGAAATTCAGAAAATGGATCCTAGCGCATTGGAAAATTTGGAATATAATTAGCAGAGCATCTCAAATCAGTGCTAAGAAAACTGTATAGTCATATGGAATAGTGTAACTTTTGAATCATTCCTCACATCATATATCAGGATAAATTTCAAAGGCATTAGAGGTTGAAACATAAAAAATACCACCATACAGGTACTAGAAAAAAATGGTTAAATTTCACTATAAATCAGAGTAGAAAACACTTTCCTAATTATGATTCAAAACCAAGAAGCAATTAAAAAAATGGCTCGTACACTTTTGTACATTAAAAAAATCTTTATGGCAAACACATACACAGAAGAGTAAAAAGACAAATTTTAAACCAGAAAAAAATTATCAAGAATACATTGCAAACAAGTTCATACCCTAAGAAATACAAAGAAAATTTAATATTTGAGAACCAAAAGACCAATTGCCCAATAAAAAATTTACAAGCAAACATAAATAACATATAAAGATGCTCACTTTCACTCATAATAAAAAATGCAAATTAAACCTATTATCAGATACCATTTCTCATCTATCCAATTGGCAAACATCTGAAAGTTTGACAGCATACTCTACATAGTTGGCCTGTGGGGAGTCATTCTCATACATTGCTGGTGGGAATGTAAAATGACTCAACCCAAGGGAATTTGATATCTAGCAAAATTGCATACACAATTACCCTTTATCTCAGCAATCCCACTACTAGGAATTTTCCCAAAAATACACTGGCAATAGTACAAACTGTGATACACAAAAATTATTCATCATAACAGTATTTGTAATAAGAAAAGACTGGGAAAAATCAATGTGCATAATTACAGGACTGCCTGAATAAACTTTAATGGAGTACTCTGCAGCTGTAATATTGAATGAGGACAATCTCTTTCTACTGTGGTATAGTGATCACGAGGATACATTATTAGGCTTAAAAAAAAAAGGTAGAGAACAGTTTTATTACTATTACATAAAAAGAAGAGATAGAAGTATGTATGTGTGTGTGTATGTAAGCACAAATACACTTACATATGTGGGTACTGATAGACACTCATGCATATATACCTTTACGTATGTAGGTACATGCATATGTGTATACATATATATTACAAAAAAAGAAAGATAAACTAAAAATAGCAAAAAATGTCACCTATTAAAGGAGGCAGACATGGGGATGAAAGTTAAACTCATTTTGAGTTTTGGCTTTGGAGTCTTGTAAATGGTTTATATTTAATAAACAAAACTAAAGACAAATAACAAAAAGTATCCCTATATTTTTGAGAAGTAATTCAAGAAAATGAATCTAACTGTATATTAAGTTGGTGGCATAGCTACATAAAAAAATTATGTTGACGGATTTAAAAAACAATATTTTCCTTATAATCCTTGTGGGATATATCCTAAGGACAAAAAAAAAAAGACAAAGAAATCTTATATTGTACTCAGTGATTTTATCATAAATTAAAATTCTGGCATTGTTATTTTGAAACTATTATGAGTATATTGTAGGACAAAAGAAATAAGTAATTATGTTAACTCCAATAGGAACCAAGATTTTCACATAAAGAGAAAGAGATGCGCACATAAAACAATTTAAATGAGTACCCTATAATCTGAAATCTGAGTTTCCAATATCCCTATGAAGTCATGAAATTATTTATACAAAAAAGTATGACTTTTCAAGTTCTGAAAGGTTGAAAATAAATGGTAATTCAGTAACAATAGGCAACTGTAGAGTACTTGTTTTGGAATCAAATTGTTATTTTCTACTAAATGAACATAGGCTTTTTGGAGCAATAGGTGATTCCAGGTCTTGGAATATTCAAAATGAGCCTGGAACATCTTGTACCAAAAAAATAAGAAAGATTTCAGACTATTGCAGTTGTATTAAAAAAAAAAAAAAAAAAAAAAAGGTCAAGAGGCAATAAACTCTGATTGGTTAAGAATTGAGTAATTTGAATATCAAAAAGAATATTTGCAATTGATCAGAACACACAGCATTTCTTTAAAATTTTTTGGTTAACTGTGAAGTTGCTAAAATATCAACTCATTCTGCAAATTAATGAATAAAGGCAAATAACCAAACCTTTACTATAATTTTACAAATTATATTTGGATGTAACAATACTGATGAAAGGGAAATTATTCTTTATAGAAGTATTTCAGCTACAAATGCAGAAAGAATGATCTTAGCACTGATTACCAATAGGCAACCATTTTGTGAAAGTCGTATGAGGAACCCTGGAATAGATTGATGGAGTTTACAACTCCGAACCCACATGACTAAGAGTAAGGCTTCCTGCTGATACGATGCTGTTGATGTTTTACAGCACTTCCTGAAGTGTCTTTTGAAGGTTTTTTCTTTTAAAAAAAGTGAAGCTTAATCCAGTGCTTCCGATTGAAATTTTACAAGAAATATGGAGAATGAATGAATTAGGTAAATGAGTAAATTATGCCACAAAGAAGCAACCAGTGAAAACCAGAATGTGAAAAAATCCCGCCAGACCTAGTTTCATTTTCAATAAATAAATGTCAAGGGGAAAAAAAGGAGAGAAGAAACCGCTCTAGAGAAAAAGAATTTACAAACATTAACAAAGTATATGTACAGACCTTGGTGACATTTTAATTGGAACAGCTGAAAAGATAATTTGGCAACTTTGAGCATGGACTGGTTACTAGATGATATTGTTAATATTAGGCATAATAGTGATAATGTAAATATGAAAAAGTAATTAGCCATTTGAAATATATTTTGAAAAATTTATAGTTTCTGATTTTTTAAATACTTCAGAAAAGTAGAGAAGATAGATGAAATAAAACTGCAAAATGCTAATAACTATTGAAGCTAGATGATGGATACAGAGTAGTTTATTGCATTATTTATTTTCTACTTGTGTTTGAAAAATACCATGATAAAAAACTGTCTTTAATTTATTGATCTGGTCACTTCTATTTTATAACTACTAGTGACTGCTCCCCTTGTGCAAACATTGCAGAAACTGTATTCTTCAGCATATGATTCAAATCACATAAATTTCCATTGTTCTTTTTTTAAGTGAAATTTATTCTTTCCTCAGACCTGGTACACTTACAGGCAGAGTTTCAATATGTTCTGCTTCATATGCTTTCTTAATCCATTAAATAATATTATGTAAGTACGTTTTAGATTTTCTTCACAATGAAAATAAATGAAACACAATTATGTCTGTGAAGGACCCTCTGCTTTTATGTGATATTTTATCTCAATAGTTCCCAATCTGTGGATCCTGAACCTTTGGAAAACCACAGAGAAAATCAAGCAGCCATGAAATGAACTGTGTATGTAACCCCTATAATATTTTACACATATAAGTAGTATTATAGTAAGAGTTTACTGAACTGTCTTTATAAGTAAAAATCTCAATTAGTGAATATTTAAATTACAATGACTCCTCTTATATAAGGTTATGTTTTTCTTTACATTAACAAAAAATGCCCTAATTTCTAACAACATTGAAGACCTCTGACTACTTGGTTCTGACACTATTTAGTGTCTAATTTTCAGGTATTTCAGGAATGCAGTGATTTGTGTGTGTGTGTTTTTAAAGAAAATAATCCCTAAGCGGTCCCTATTAAAAAGATGTCCTGCAGATGCATCATGAGTGCTCCTTCATCATTCCCTGAGATAAACTCCTCTCTACAAAATGCTAATAGGTAGAATACCATGTGAAGAGAGGCCCCTGGACTTGTGCAACATAGTGACTCTGAGCCTCAGGAACCTTTTCTCCCTAAGACTACAAAATGCAAAAATGCTGTTCTCTTTTTGCATCGCAATCACATCAAGTTTTAGGATAATTTTTGTAATGTGTAATAAACAAAGAAAGATATAAGATAGCCAATACCAATAAATAAGATTATATCCTCTTATGGTAGAAACTGAACCTCCGCTGGATTTTACCTAAATCTGGTCTCCAGCATGACTATAGAACATTGAAGGAACTAGACTGAGGGAAGGAAACATGCTGGTGCCCACTGGACTCCACATGCTAGAGACTGGCTGCATGTTTATGAATGCTGATCATTATTTAGACCAGATAAAACCCTACTTTTTCTAGATGCTTCTTAACTATTTTACAGATGTCCACATAAATTTTTTATACTATCCTCATGAACAAGATACTTGTCACTTATGATTTTTTTTCACTTTGATGTTCTCTTCCAAATAGTTTCCCTTTCTTAAGATGAACATTGTTAGGCGTAATTCTAAGCATATAAAGGCACAGTGCTTTACCAAGTAAAATGCAAGATTCTTGTTCTTGTTCCTTCCTGGTTTATAAAGAGTTAAATCAAACACTTTGTGTGAGGTAATGTGTGTATATGTCAGGGAAGCTATGACTGACTGTAGAATTTCTTCTCTTCTGATGCCAAGACAATATTGGAGGAAACCTGAGTCCTAAAACTTGAGATTCCAATGTGACCACTGCAATGAGGGTGAGGCATGAAAAACTATTTGAAGTAAGAATAGGATGAAGGAATGGATCTATCACCATCTCAAAGAAACCTAAAATTACAATGTTTGGGGAATAAGAGAGATCGATATTATCTCCCTAGCTTCATTTTTTATACTTGTTCTGCTTAAACTATTATCTACCTGGGCCTCTGTTTATGCTTCCTTTTCTTTGGGATAGTATGGAGTGAAGAAATTTATTATTAGGAAATCTTTCTCTATATAAAAATGCTTAGTTTATGTATGAAGAACCAGTTACCCTACCTTTAATTTTGCCTGTAGCCAAATGAATTTTTAATATTTAATACTTGTAGCTACATTTATTTAAGATCAGAGTTGTGAAATATTTATAGAGAAAGAGGTGATGATGAACTCAATACCAAACCCCATGGTTTCACTTGTAATAACCAGGCCTCTGGGTCACTTTTATAAACCTGATAACTATAAATTCAGAGGAAAAATGAATAGAGGGATAAAATAAAAAGTAACATGAACCCAAGATTAAAATGACTACCTAAGAGACCAGTTAAAATAGATTAGTACCCTTGTAGCAGTTATTGATGACATTTTAGAGAACAAATTGACCAATATGGAATAACATAAAGCAAGAAAGCACTGTCTGATGGAGGTGACACTCGGTATAGGTTTTCTTATGGTTTTGTTTTTTCTCTGAAGCATAAACTCTCTGCTCATACCCCTATGTGTCATAACTGACTAAGCCAATAAATTGGCTTCCACAGAAGTTCACTTTGTTTTTTTCATTTGTAAAGTAGAAAAATGAAAGGACACTTCTCCTTTACTACAAAACTAATAAAATTCATTTTTGAAAGCTAACACTATACCCCTACTGAAGATAAAGTACTACGGAAGGTCTAAAACTATTAACAAGTAAAAAATAAATCTGATTTCATAAATAAAAATAATTCATGGGAATTATTGCCTTTGTCATTTGGTCATTCAGAATATCTGGTTAAAAAAATAAACAATCTAATTTCATTAATTCTTTTTTTAGTAATCAAAAGATAACAAATTCTCCTTTATTATACCATATTACTAAGTGCATAAGAGGGTTAGCTACAGATTAGCCGTTGGGCACATATCTATGGATTGATTAGTTGATGCACTGAAACTCTATTCACACCAGAAACTATGCCCCTAAGAATTGTTTCTTTTTCTTGTTATCTCCAACGTGCTCCCTGGTTACTTCATTCATCCCAGTTAGAAGGATGAATGTGTGAGCATGCTAAAAATAAAATTCCTGTTCCAAGATCTTTAAGCCAATATAGACAACTGAATTTTAAAAAGCATACTGGAGTTTAAGCCACTTAAATGGGACTTGATGAAGCTATGTATACATTAGGAATGGTTTAGAGAAAAATATTGGTAATGCCCAAAGAATGCTCATCCAAATTTGTGTCATTGGTTCTTCTGCTAAGACCAGCCTCTTCTTCTTTAAAATGCGTGTATCGGTTTTTATTTTTTCCTTTTTTTTTTGAACTTTAATTGAGTTCAGGGGTGCATGTACAGGTTTGTTATACAGGTCAACTTATGTCATGGGGGCTTGTTGTATAGACTATTTTGTCACCCAGGTATTAAGCCTAGTATCCATTAATTGTATTTCCTAATCCTCTCCCTCTTCCCACCCTCCACCCTCAGGTAGGTCCCAGTGTCTGTTGTTCCCCTCTATGTGTCCATATGTTCTCATCATTTGGCTCCCACTTATAAGTGATAGCATGAGGTATTTGGTTTTTTGTTCCTCAGGTACCTTCCTAAAAATAATGGCTTCCAGCTCCATCCATGTTCCTGCAAAGGACATGATCTTGTTCTTCATGGTTGCATAGTATTCCATGGTGTATATATACCACATTTTCTAAGTTCCAAGACACATGTGCAAGAGGTGCAAGTCTGTTACATAGGTAACCATGTGCCATGGTGGTTTGCTGCACCCATCAGCCCATCACCTAAACATTAAGCCCAGCATGCATTAGCAATTTATCCTAATGCTCTCCCTTCGCCTGCTACCTCCTGCCCATGACAGGCCCCAGTGTGTGTTGTTTCCCACCCTATGTTCATGTGATCTCATTGTTCAGCTCCACTTATGAAGGAGAATATGCAGTGTCTGGTGTCCCATTCCTGCATTAGTTAGCTGAGGATAATGGCTTCCAGGTCGTTCCGTGTCCTTGCAAAGGACATATTTTTCTTTCCAGTTATGCAGGTATGGCTCTGTCTACCCAGAGCCTACCTTAGCATACATAAAAGTTGTTCCTCTCAGATCTCACCTCCTAACCTGTGTTTCCTATAAGATACTCTCAGACTGTTCACTTCTCTACCCAGCCCCGAGACTCCCTTGCTTTTTGTTCATGGTTGTTTTCCCAGGCTACCATTAGTGCTATGTTTTTGCCCCATGGAAATGGCAGGAGATGGGTCTGTTCCAGAATTTCTACACAGAAGCATTTAGGAGCAGTAATCAGTCAAATGAGGTGAAGTGGGAAGTGAAGGCTAGGAGACAGATTAAAACTTCATTTAATGAGTGAGCACTTTGTTAAGGAACACTTGTGTGTGTGTGTGTACATGTATGTGTGTGGTGGTTTATTGTGGCTTTGGGAGTAGTGGCTGGCAGGCATCAACATTTCAGTCCTGCTAACAGAGACGAGATAGTCTGCCACTCAGTTTCCACCTACAGGAGGAGGAAATGAAGGAAAAATGGTTCTTCTAGGCCTAAACCCAGGGTGAAATAGCTACTAGAGAAGCTAATATTTTATTGCTAATATTGTCTATCAATTTCTGTAGGACTCTGGTACATTTTGCTTAAGTAATCTATTTTTTTCTTTATAGCAACAACTCCATATGTTGATATGAACTGTGACCCCAGAAGAATGGTAGAAAAGTGTCTTGATCCAGGAAGGAAGGGGTACATAGAAAATACCAGTCTCACTACAATAGAAGCAACATATGCAAAATCCATCAAACATACCATACAATCAATGTGGGAGCAACACTACTTTGGCCTACTGCTCCCTGAAAAGTTTTTCTCTCGTCAAGTGATGACAGGAGTACATTTGTAAATAAATTACCAAGTTGCTTTTGGTTTGTTGGAGAAGGAAGAAAAGGATTGTCTCCTGGAAGTATTTTTATTGTCTTAATAGGCAGGATAATATCTAGCTCTGTTCAGCAAAGTGAGATCTTTTGAGAATCTTAACAAATGTGTACCCCTCCCTCTCACCTCTTCCTCCCTGGTGTATTTCACAGACAGCTTTGCTAACTGACTGCACTACTACAAATAGATTCTGTCACTTTAGAAATAGGGTTTTCCTTTTATAGGCAGATTGATGGACTAGGTGTCAAGGTTTTAGAACAGTAGCATGACTGGGGCAGACACTATAAACCATAAATCCGGTATTGACAAATGTCCTAGCCAATCCAGACGTTTCTATCTGTTAAATTGCCTTTATCAAGTCATAGTTGTACAGCACGGGATATGGAAAATAATTGACAAATTCTGAGAAGCCAATTACTGAGCTCATAGTTTAATAAGAAAATGTTAATGAACGCTTGAGTGTTATAAATTGTTATAAGAAGATTCTCTCTTCATTGTTTACCAAAGTGTGCCAATAATTCTTGACTAATAAGCAGAGGTCATTCTAGAGCTACAGATTTTGAAAGTTGGAACTTTTCATTTGTAACTTTTGTTTCACTTGTCAAAGTGAGTTAGTAACATAGAATAAACTATAAAAAATCTGTAACGGAATCATAAGCTTGAAAAACATCTTCTTAGAATTCAAATTTAATATAAATGTTTTAAGAAAATTATATTTATGTCATTGCGAAAACATTACTTTGGGGCTCCCTAACAAAAGGTAATAGGTTATCTCTCAAACAAGCATCAGAATCAAAGAATATCCAGCAGCCAACAATTCGCATTTTATAACCCTAATTCCAATATTTGCACTAGAACATTCATTGTCCTTATCCACAGGTTGCTCTTCCATCAGTTTTTGGATGTTAACCCCGTTCGCTACTTAACAATCATCAATACAAAATGCCATCAAAAAGTAAAACATGCTGTTATTTTATGTACCACTAAAAAACGAAACACTACTAATTATAATTGTAAGAAGCATTTTGATTTCAGAAATATTACAGTAGTAAAAAAGGTACATCTCATAATTGATTTGGGGGAAGATTTCAAGGAAAATCTCTAAATCTTTACAGAACATTATTATTGGAAGCAAGCAGCTAAGGGAATATGATGGAGTTCAGTAGTTGACATTTTCTTGCTATTTCTCATATCCAAGTGAACTCCTATTTTGGAGTTCAGAAAGAGATATTAATCTGATTTCTGCTTTTCATAGAAGAGTAGATAATGTAAGGCAAACCTAACACATCCTATCTTTACTATGCTGGGATTTTGCTAAATGTTTGAAAAACAAATTCAGATTAAGGAAAAAACCATCCAGGCATAAATAAACAAGCGATCAACTAGGACCTAACGAAAATAATCATTGAACTATTCGTGCTGCAGAGCACAAAAAAATCTCCAATGTAGCATTGTCCATTTTAAATATGCTCAGTTTGAACTTTCTTTGAAAATACCACATGTGTTTGGGCAGCTGTCATATTTTAGAAGTTCATATTCACTTTGTACTCTTCCTGTTCCCATGGGCAGACTAAGCTGAACATGCTTTTAGAACAGCATTCCCCTTGAACTTTTGTAGACATGCACTGACTGATGTCAGAGGCAATGGGATCATGGAATAGGGGATCCTATATCTGCAAAATATCCAAAAGAAATAAAAAGAATAGACTTCTTCTGACACTGCGAAGGACATTTTATTAGGAACCTAAACATTTTTTTTTTTTATCTGAGAAGAAAGATATAAATCCCAAACAAAGCTTTAAACAAAGAGTAGAAATTCCCTGCTTAGGTTTCTATCACAAAAAAAACAAACTTTGGTCCCAGATTTATTTATGGAAATATACCTTTTCCAAATCCTTTGTCTTGTGTGCACTAAAACAATATGTAACCTCTCCACTGAGACTCAAACTCCATATATCCATCTTTCTGCTTATCTCCCCTCGGATGTCTAGTAAGTGTCAGTAACTTCATATGGCCAAATCACTGTGTTCTAACCTGGCCCTCTTGTCTTCCCTATCATTTACTGTTATATGTGACATTGCCATCCACCCAGATGTCCAAATAAGAAACCTAGAGCTCTATCTTGATTTCTTATTTAATTTCACCTCCTACATCTACTCCAGCATCAGTACAAAATATACCAAAATCCTTTAGTCCAATTTTCCCATTTATCAGTAATATCCTGAAGAGGCTACTACGATTTCCTGCCTGGTTCTCTAGTTTGTTCTCTCATAGCCCCTAATCGTTTTTCCACGCAGCCACAAAGAACTTTCTTTCCCAAGTCTCAGCTCCTGTGCCACTTCTTAAATGTAAATCAGATTGTTACTACCCTAAGTCTTCCAATCATGTCCCACTGCATTTCAATTATTAGTTACTTTACTCTCTACACTTCAGTTTTCTCATCTGTAAAATGAGGCTAATACTGATACTACCTCATATGATAGCTATGAAGATAAAATGAAGATAGGTAAAACTATTAGAACAGTGCTTGGCACAGAGGCAATGCCACACAGAGCAGAGTTGCTGTTGTTTACAATTCAAATGTAAACCCTTTACCAGGTCTGACCCTCTCTCTCCTCTTCTACTACATCTCTTACCACTGTTCCATTCCTCCCATGATCTGGTCTCCTTTGTCTTTCTCAATCACACTAGGCTCATTTCCTTCTTGAGGCCTTGAATCGTCTGTCCTTCCTCTAATCATCAGCACCCAACCTTCTTTTGGCTTGTTGCTTTTTATTTTCCAAGTCTCAGATCCTGTAACACTTCTTAACGAGACTTTCCCTGACCACCCAAAGTAAAATTAGCACATCACCCTGCTTGATTTCCTTCATAGCACTTTTAATCTCTAAATTTTTTCATCATCTTCATCTCCATGTCACTAGATGAAATCAGGGCATGTTGTTGTTCTAGCCTTCTGACTTTGGGCAAGTATTTAACCTCTGTGGGTCACAGTTCCTCCGTATGTAAACTGAGTACACTTATACCTCCATTATAGAATTATGAGACTTAAAGTAGTTAATCCACATAAAGTATCTAGGAGTGTCACAAATAAGTGCTTTTCACACACTGAAACAAAAAATAAATGAAGCAAAAAATAAATGAAATGTGCTGTATAAAGACAATCCATATCTGATGTGAGAGCTCATTAAAAGTGGAGATTGATGGGACATTGGCCTGACACTCAGAGAGAGATGCTGTGAGAGCACCTTTCACGTGTCAAGGAAGAAAATGATCCAACTGTCAGAAACCTGAGATTTTCTGAGTCTCCATTGTGGATTATGATTTTTATCCACTAAAAGACATGAAACTTTGGTCTCAGAAGAGAAGTTGTAAGGCCTCCCTACTGTCTTCCTTTCTTGAAGTCTGGAACTGCTGGTCCAGCTGGACTGGACAACTAGAGAAAGGTAGTAAGTCCTCTAGTTAATGTCAGTGCCTTTGGTATGCAAACTCCCAAGATTAGCTCCCAACTTCCCCAATATTGTTTTATGGGCCTAGAGATGCCCCACAACAGTTTTGTTTTGTTTTCCTTAGTAAACTATGTCCTCGTCACACACTTGGACTAGCCTCAATGTATTTAAGTTGATTTAGAGGTGACATTTTCTCCACGGAAGAGCGCCTTGTAGCATATCCAACCTGCTACGGGCAACATTCTTCATTGAACAACTCCCTGGACCCAGGGTATCTCATGCCTTCTGCTAATTCTCTACTTCTAAATTGTCAACAATATATCTTATCATGGCTAATACACCATGTCATTAGTGGTGTGAGCTACCATGTACCTTGCACAAAGCTCAAAATATATCTACCACTTTTTCTACTAAAGGTTTTTAGACAACTAGTAAAATCATCAATCCATTTATGCCTGTCATCTTTTAGAAGTTCATATTCACATGCCGGGCGCGGTGGCTCAAGCCTGTAATTCCAGCACTTTGGGAGGCCGAGGCGGGCGGATCACGAGGTCAGGAGATCGAGACCATCCTACCTAACACGGTGAAACCCTGTCTCTACTAAAAAAAAAAAAAAAAAAACAAAAAAATAGCCGGGCGAGGTGGCGGGCGCCTGTAGTCCCAGCTATTTGGGAGGCTGAGGCAGGAGAATGGTGTGAACCTGGGAGGCGGAGCTTGCAGTGATCCCAGATCATGCCACTGCACTCCAACCTGGGCGACAGAGCGAGACTCCGTCTCAAAAAAAAAAAAAAAGAAGAAGTTCATATTCACTTTGTATGCTTCTTGTATCCTAAGATACAGCTAATATCACAGAAAATAAATTGCAGTTTGGAGAGGTTGTCTATTCTAGTATCAGCCTGAGATATTTTCCTGATATCTCATTTTAATTATAGAAGACATAATTAATAAATTTGCATCCTGGTTATCCTCAAATCTGTCCATGGTCCAGTTTTACCCTTTGACTTGTGTCTAAATGACAGCAATTTTTGGTAAGGCGCAGCTCTGGATTCAGAGGTAAACATATTCATCTTCTCATTAGTTCTGATGAAATCTATCTGCAGGCAGGTTATGCGCCAGGACACTGATATATGCCATGAGGATGCACTGCTATAAACTTCATCTCAGAAAGTTTTCCAGATAGAAAAAAGTTAGAAGGCTTCCTCCAGAGAAAATGAACTAAGAGGAAAGATTTGAGTCTTTTGGTTTAGGAATTTTACCTAGAGTTAGTTCCTCTTGGGGGAAATTCAGCAAATCTGTTCTCAGCAATTCTAGGAAGACTTGAGATCTTTCAAGACAAACATTATGGTCTTATGTAAATTCAAGTAAACTTTCTTTGGGAATATAGCCTAGGGAAGTAAATTTGCAAATAAGTTTTAAGAGTTCACTAGAACTTGACTCTTAAAAGAATAAAATATGCATATTAACTCTTGCTTAACATCAGATGAAATCTAACTAGGAATATAAAACATATATAAAATAAAGTACAGAAAAAACTGGAAATTATCTTCAACTTTTAGGAACACATGAAGGTAATCGTATCACACAAGACGGCCCCAGAAATATAGAGAAGTATGTATTAGAACAAGATCTACACCCTCCAGGCAGGATCTAGCGAAAGGTCCCAAATCAATAGTCATCCAATAGTTACTCCCAAGACTATCATTCTAACGAGTGATTCCTAAAAGTGTCAATGCTGACAATTGCTAAGTTCAGGCAATGGTAGTGTTTTCTGAGTTAGCAGGAACCTGTCACTGTACCTGGTTTTACATTAGGCTGATAATAAATACTATTTTTTCATATATCCTCTCATGTACTATCTGACTTACACAGACTCATATTAGAAGCCCATGAGCCAATTATTTATATTTCCATTTGGCAAGGTAATAAAATGTATTTATTCTCAGAAATAACTTACCAATGGCATCTGTATTAATTACATTTTTCATGTTAACTACAGCACAAATTCAGTGTGTAACTAGTAAGGCACAAACAACAGAGATGAAAAATGGCAAAAAAAAAAAATGCAACAAAAATATGCTACAGGGGAAAGATGGAGTAGAATATACTTTTCCCTATTTCTGTGGCTAAGTATAACTAAAAGCCCTGGTCATTATATTAATATGTGAAGCAAACATGAGAAGACTCTGGAAGGTAGATAGGAGTAGGTAGAATGGCTAGGGACCTCAGGGCCTTGGAATTGACATAGAGATGAGTTCCATGGTTTGTTTTTCTTTTTTTGCCTGATATATCCTAGATTTAGACCTGGAGGAGCCATTAAACCAGAAAACCTAACAAGCATAGACAAATAAAATCCTGCCCTCTTTAGCCAAATAATGAGGGACAGGGCAGCCTAGTAAAATAGTGAGCCTCAGACAATAGCCACCCTACTCGAGCCAAGTACAACAGAAATCCCTGTTGCCCCCACACCCATACATTCCAGCTAAGGCTGAATGTAGTGCCTAGACTTCCACTAAGGGCAGGCTGTAATGAGGCATCACACTCCCCTGTTGCGGGTGGTGTCGGAGAATGCTGAGGAAGAAGTTGGGAGTTTCATTCCTACTGTCAGGTAATGAACCCATTTCCAACGATGTCAGTGGAGACCATGTGTAGATCCTGGACTTCCACCCCTATCTGACAGTAATGAAGGCTTCCCTCCACCCCAACACACACAACTCTAACCCTTGGGTGTCAACAGAGGCTGAGTGGGAAGTCTGGACTTTTATCCTCGCCTGACAAGAATGAGGTGAGGTACCTCCCCCCATTCCCTGCTAGAGTAATGTCAGAGTTAAATTTAAGATAAGCCACTTAAAATGAAAGATTTAAATGAGGTCTAGGAACCAATTACACAAAACGGAATTGTCTGGCCTTTAACCCCAAATCACACGTCATACCAAGATCAGGAAGGTCTCAAACTTAACAATAAAAGATTGATGGCAAAATGTTCGAATTATTCAACAGAGATTTTTAAGGCAGCCATGATTTTTAAAAAATGCTTCAGTAAGTGATTACCAATATACTTGGAACAAAGGAAAAAAATAGGAAGTCTCAGCAAAGAAATAGAAAGTGTCAGCCAAAAAGAACCAATAGAAATTTTTAAATTGGAAAGTAAGTAACTGAAATACAAAGCTTAGTGGAAGAGTTCAACATAGAATGGAAGGTACGAAAGAGCCAGTCACTGCAAAATAGAACAATAGAAATGACCCAGTCCAAACCATGTAGAGGAAATTGACTAGGGACAAAAACGAGTTTCAGGGACCCGTGGGTCTTAAAAGATCTAGCAGAGTCAAAAGGATAAAAAAGTGGGGTTAAAAACACCAAAAGAAATAATGTTTGAAAACTTTTCAAATTTAGCAGGAGACAAATCTACAGATCAGTAAACTGCATAAATCCTAAATACGCTAAATTCAAAGAAATCTAAGCCAAGATACACCATAATTAACCTTGGAAAATTAGACAATAAAAAAACAGGTTCATTTTTGAAAGCAGCCAGAGAAAAATAAAACCTTACCTATGGGGAAAAACTATTTGAATAATAGTGGATTTCTCATAGAAACCACAGAGGTCAGAAGAAAGTGGTACAATAGTTCTCAAGTGCTGATATTAAAAATGAAACAAACTATCAACTGATTATTTTATCCAGCAAAAATATTCTTTAGGAATAAAGGGGAAATTAACATTTGCAGATGAAGGAAAACTAAGCAAACATGTTGCCAGCATACCTACCCTAAAATAATAGCTAAAAACATTGTAAACAGAAAAAAGTGGTGATAGAAGGCACTTTGGGATATCAGAAAGAACACAGTAAGCAAAAATATAAGTAAATACAATAGACTTTCCTTCTCTGAGTTTTCTAAATTATATTTACTGTTGAAACAGGAAGTATAATACTATCTGAGATATGTTTAAACACATGTAAATAAAATATTTAAAACAATTATATCATAAATAGGAGAGGATAAAGTGACATCAAAGAAGGTAAACTCTCTATACTTCACATGAACTGGGAACATGACATCACCAGCAGACTCATGATAAGTATATATAATAACTAATAATTACTTGTAAAAAAAAACTATACAAAGGGAAACATTAAGAGGTACTATAATGATTGACATTCTAACTGGCATGAGATGGTATCTCATTGTGGTTTTGATTTGCATTTCTCTAATGACCAGTGATGATGAGCTTTTTGTTATGTTTGTTGGTGACATAAATGTCTTCTTTTGAGAAGTGTCTGTTCATATCCTTCACCCACTTTTTGATGTGGTTGTTTTTCTCTTGTAAATCTGTTTAAGTCAGTAAACAACAGATGCTGGAGAGGATGTGGAGAAATAGGAACGCTCCTACACTGTTGGTGTGAGTGTAAATTAGTTCAACCATTGTGGAAGACAGTATGGTGATTCCTCAAGGATCTAGAACTAGAAATACCATTTGACCCAGCAATCCCATTACTGAGTACACACCCAAAGGATTATAAATCATTCTGCTATGAAGAAACATGCACAAGTATGTTTATTGTGGCACTGTTCACAATAGCAAAGACTTGGAACCAACCCAAATGCCCATCAATGATAAATTGGATAAAGAAAATGTGATACATATACAACATGGAATACTGTGCAGCCATAAAAAGGATGAGTTCATGTCCTTTGCAGGGACATGGATGACACTGGAAACCATCATTCTCAGCAAACTAACGCAAGAACAGAAAACCAAACACCGCATGTTCTCACACATTAGTGGGAGTTGAACAATGAGAACACATGGACACAGGGAGGGGAAGATCATACACCAGGGCCTGTTGAGGGGTGGGGGGCTAAAGGAGGGATAGCATTAGGAGAAATACCTAATGTAGATGACAGGTTGATGGGTGCAGCAAACCACCATGGCACATGTATACCTATGTAACCAACATGCACACTCTGCACATGTATCCCAGAACTTAAAGTATAATAAAAAAAAGAGGTACTATAAATACATAAAAATGGAATTCTAAAAAATAACCTGTAACACACAGAAATGCTAGAGAAAGTAAACAGAGAAACAAAAAGACAAACACAAAACAAAAATTAAATGGCAACATAAACCCTAACATATCAATAATTACATTAAATATAAATAGTTTAAACACCCAAATTAAAAACAGAGATTGACAAAGTGGATTAAAAAACATGACACAACTTTCCACTGTCTATTAACCTCCACCGTCTACAGAAACCTCACTTTATAAGCAGAGTAAAAGTAAAAGGACCAATAAAGTTATATCATGCAAACATCAATCAACATAAAGCAGGAGTGCATATTAATATTAAATCACATAGACCTAAGAGAAAAAAAAAATAAAAACAGAGACAAAAGGGGCATTACATAATGATAAAAGGGTCAGTTCACACACACACAGTATCGTAATTCTAAATGTGTATAACCCAAACAACAAAGCTACAAAATCTACAGAGCAAAACTGATAGAACTGAAAGGAGAAAATGTCACATTCACAATTATAGTTGAAGACTCTACTTCTCTCAACGATTTATAGAACGAATAAACATAAAATCTTCAAAAATAAAAAGGAATTCAACACCACCAACAACAAATAGGATCTAATCAGTGTTTACAGAATGCTCCACAAAGCAACACAATATACATTCTTTTCAAGTGACCATAGAACATATGACAAGATAGGCTATATCCTGGGTCGTGAAGGAAGACCAAAGTAATTAAAATAACTGGAATAATGCAGAGTGTGTTCTTTAACCTGAATGGAATCAAATTAGAAATGAATAATAAAATGGTAACAGAAAAATCTACAAGCACTTGGAAAGTAAACAAGTAACATAGACCCATCTTAAATTAACTTATAGGTCAAAAAAGAAAACTCAGATAAATTTTTCTTAACTACGTTGAAATAATGAAAATCAAAATCCATGTCAAAATTTGGGGGACACAGCTAAAGCAGTACTGAAAAGAAAATGTACAGCACTAAATACATACATTAGAAAAGAACAAAAGCCTGAAATCAATAACCTATCATCTCACCTTAAGAACAAATAAGAGCAAAATAAACTCAGAGAAAGCAACATAAATGAAATAACAAAATAAGAGCATAAATAAATGAAATAGAAAAATAATAGGGGAAACTGATGAAATAAAGAAATGGTTCTTTGAAAAGATCCATGAAACTGACAAAGATGACAAAGAATAAGGCTAGAAGGAGCAAATTACTAACATCAGGTATAAAATAGAATATCAGTATAAACATTTCAGACATCAAAAAGATAATAAAAAATGCTGTGAACAAATCTATATACATAAATTTAACAACTTAGGTAAAATACACCAGTTTCTCAAAATTGGTCATAAACTGTGACCATATAATAAACTATGAAAATTGACTCAATATCAGATATATAATTTGAATATCCCTATAACCATTAAGGAAATTAAATTCACAATTTTAAAATTTCCATGAAAGAAATCTCTAGGTCCAGATGTTCAGAGAATTCTACCAAATGTTTAAAGAAAAATTAACACCAATTCTACATAATATCTTCCAGAAAGTAGAATAAGTGGAAATACTTTCCAATCCATTTTATGAAACTGATATTACCCTGATATCAAAAAAGACACAGAAAGAAAATATCAAAAGAGAAAACCAAAGACCAATATTCTTCATGAATATATATGCAAAAATCATTAATAAAATATTAGCATATAAAACTCAGCAATACATAAAAAGAATCATACCTCATGAATAAGTAAGTTTTGTTCCATGGATGGAAGGCTGATTCAATATTTGAAAATCAATAAATGTAATCTACCATAATAATAGGCTACAAAGAAAAATTAAACAACCATATCAATTAATGCAGAAAAAGCATTTGACAAATTGCTAGGCATGAGAAAAGATTACCTCGTAGAGCAATGTCATCTCAGTTTCAATTCCTACACATTATATCAGAGCAAATATGCAATGTCTAAAACCTGTTAGCTTCTCCTATCTTTGTTAAGTTTGCTTATTAACCATAAGAAAAACTCATTCTAGTCAGCATGCATAAAAGCAAGGCTGCTTTATATGACACAGGGGTATTTCATGGACTCCAAAGACAGCACACTCAGTCAGACTTTGAAAAAAAAAAGCTTTAAAAACCAAGTCAGTTGCTTTCTTCTTCTCAAAGTTCCAAGATCTCTTGTCATCTTTTTCTCTGCAAAACTACCTCATTTTTTCCTCTCTGAAGAGGAAATCCATAAGGTCTGAATTTGCATATTCTCTGTTCCTATAACCAAGGTTTAGTCTTGCAAGCCTAACCACAAATATACAGGAGAAAGAATTCCACTCAATCTGGTCAAGTGCCCATTCTTGGTCTAATCAATTAACACCAGAAAGGTGACGGCCTCTAGCACATATATAGCTGAAGGAA
This sequence comes from Trachypithecus francoisi, assembly GCF_009764315.1. NCBI lineage: Eukaryota > Metazoa > Chordata > Mammalia > Primates > Cercopithecidae > Trachypithecus > Trachypithecus francoisi. The sequence goes on along the minus strand of NW_022681465.1, from coordinate 174,160,333 downwards.
GTGAGAGATGGGCATTGTTGGGCTCCACAGATACTTCACAAAGTACCCACAAAACATATTTGAAAATTCCAATATATCTTCACTGTTAAGAGTAGCAAGAAAGTTGTAAAGTCAGAACTCTTTGTTTATTCGTTTTTGACTAGCTCTTGCCATGTTTTCAGATGCTACTCATTCTTCAATGCTTAGTCCAATCCTACCTCCTCCATGAATCCCTATCTCTATATTCTAGTTCCCAAAATTCCTACGCACTAGGTCATTTAGGATGTAATGATGCATTGCCAGGTATATTTCACTACTGTTTTACATTTATTAGTGTTGGCTCAAAAATCGTAACTTTTTTTTTTTTTTTTGAGATAGACTCTTGCTCTGTTGCCCATTCAGGAGTGCAGTGGCACAATCTTGACCTCTGCAACCTCTGCCTCCTGGATTCAAGTAATTCGCCTGTCTCAGCCTGCTAAGTAGCTGGGACTACAGGTGCACACCACCATGCCTGGCTAATTTTCATATTTTTAGTAGAGATGGGGTTTCACCGTATTGGTCAGGCTGGTCTTAAACTCCTGACCTTGGGTGATTCACCCACCTTGGCCTCACAAAGTGCTGGGATTACAGGCATGAGACACTGCGCCTGGCCCATAACTACTACTTCTCAATGCTATTCTCTTGTTGGCACCTCCTACACACACAATAGCACAGTAAGTGTTCAATAAAATCGAATTTACCTATAGAATAATCATAAACATGTTTCTACAGTCTTTTCCAAAATAGGATCCAAGAAACTGCATATTTGAAAGTCATACAAAAATATGAAATATGTTGAGATCAAGGATACTCAATAAATAAATCTAGAGTTTTAATATTTAAGTATTAAAATAAAAATGCTAGAAACTTAAGAGTTATTTACCACTGCTATTGAACCATTCTTCACAGAATATATGGATGAAAAAAGTACCTTACCCATTTAATTGGCAATAAAATGAGGTATAATGGTGCAAAGATAATTACGTAAGGTTGAAAAGAAAGTCAGCTATGAAGCTGAGTCTTAATTTTATATGTGTATTTTGTACATTTATTTATTCTTTATTGGCTATGTGTTATGGTTCTATGAAAGTTGCCAAGAAATAAAAGAAAGGGTCTCTCTCTCTTTAAAGAACGCATAAATTAGTGGAGGAGACAAGATACGTAAAAGTTAATTAAAAGATAAAATATATTGAATAAAACCCTTTGCTTGGAAGCCCACCATAGGCATATGAACCATTTTTTAAATCTTAAATTCCATTATCCTACTCTTAGACTACATACTCCTATCCTTATATAACTCTCACTCTCTTACCTTTAATATACCTTGTATTTTTATTTTTGAATACTCTTGTCTCTGTGCCATTACATTTTCTCCTAACCTATCAGATATCACCTTTCATTTCTTGTCCTACCTGTATCCCATGCTAAAACACCATAGTTACTCAAATTGCCCTCAATTTTTCTTGGTCTTCTTTTGGTTCTATTCATTTATTTAACCGATCAACAAATACACAGTCAACACTTGCTTTGTATAAGTGCTATGCTGTGCACTGGGGCTACAGCTCTAAATAAAACCACTGTCCCATGAAGCTTACATGGCTATAAATCAAGCCAACCCCTCAGCTTCTCTTTTACACCCTGACTTAACTCTAATAAGGGGGAAAAAAATCACACAGTAGTATATAATGATGCCGTTAGAAATGCATGATCTCCTACCTAGCCCAGACTTTAAATAAACTCATGATCTCTTTGTGAATTCCTCTCTGTTCTTTATTTCAAATGTTTCCTCTTCCTTTCAAGTCGTTTACTCCCCAATTTCCCACCCTTGGCAAATGACCTTGACTCTTTTTTCACTAAGAAAAACAGATCTATCTTGTAAGAATTTCCTCAGCTGCTGCTGCTTTTCCTTGCATTCACCCCCTCCTGGTGTCTGGTTGGTCCCCTTTCAAGGTGATCCTCTTGGTCCCCTCAATCATGTTTCAGATCCTGCCCTCTCCCACCTACTCAAAGATCCTGCTCTATTAACTAATCATCACGTCTTTGTGTGCCTTCAGCCTCTATGGTGAGTCGTTCTCCTTTGTGCATGAACAAGTTGAAGTCTCTTCTATCTAGAAAAATAAACATAAAATCTCCTTGTTCTGACTTGTTCCTCTACTTAGTATTCTATTTTCTCCTCTTAAAAAACAGTAAATTAAATGAACCATTAATGAAGCAAATTGTAAAATGCCCAGTATCCAAGGAGGTCTTCTGAGGGATCATGAAGGTCAAAAAGCTCTCTGTGAATGCTCATTCTGCATTGGTATAATATTTATACACAGTGGCATGACAATCTCAGTGATTTGTTTACGTTGTCTATAGATAGCATTGTTTGTTGTGAAAAAATTCCTGGTGCCATCCTGTTAGTTCTGATAAGCTGTTGGCGTTCAATAAAGGCAAAGACAGCCTTTCATTGCCATTTGCTTGGAAGCTCACTGTAGGCATATGCAGCCAGCCAGAAAAAACACACAGCTCAGGAAAACGGGGAAACACCACAGTTGGCAAAAAAGTTTCACACCTCTTGACACCAGAACCAAGCTTAGGAGAGACCTCTGGACCAAGATGATTTGTGTCTCTACTGAGAGAGCAGGACAGAGCTGCCTGGTCTTTCACCCTCTCCTTTTTCATCCTGCCTCTCTTCAGAGAGAACAGGTTTCTTCAGGAGAGTCACCTTGCTTTGGGTTCCCAGCAAGCTGTGCTTCCCTTCTGAACATCTCACCATCATAATTCTCTATCCTTTGGATGCCAGTGCAACATAAAAGGTGGAATTACATGCTGGAGAAACAAGACAATCCCCTCTATTAAAAAAATAAATACGTAAGTAACAAATCAGTGTTTGGTCCTGACAATATCTACAAGCTCTAGAGAAGCAATGGATATAAAAAGTACTAATACCTTTCTTTTTTTTTTCACCAACTGCAATATCATTTCCATTATTTCTCCAGGCTCCCATTCTGAATTCAAAGCAATTTATCTGAAGTTCAGACACAGTCACTGTGATTTAGTTTCAGTTTTATGGCAACTGCAGGTCTCTAATAAGTATGCTCCTTTCATTGATTTTGTTCCCCTTCAGCTACTGCTATAAATGTAATTGAAATTTTTTGTTTTTTTTTCCTCCTGACCTAACTTTTTTTTCAACTGACAAGACAGCAATCAGCGCCATGTCCTATGAGTTTTATATACTCCATTAATAAGAAATAGTTTCTTTTGGAAATGGACTTTCCTGTCATTTCCCTTTAACAAATTATATGTTTTCAAAAAGCCAAAGTAACCCCCTTCCTTCATCATATTTATTTTAGAGTATCAGTTAATTCCAACACTTAGAGTGGGGGGAGGATCCTTTCAAATGTTTTGGTTTGTAACACATAGCATATGTAGTAAGCTGACTTTTAGAAAATATTTTTTACTTTTTAAGTCACTCTTCATGTTGAGATTTTTCTCTGTTGATGAATTAATATGTTAATATAAAGCTGGACTGTTTTATATTCTCCTATACCTCAAGGTGAAAGGAACCAAAAATGGTTTTCAGGCAAACACAAGTACTTCCCTAAGGAGAAAGATAGTTATTCTTGATGCAAGGAGGTTGACAGTCTTGTCTGTCAAAAGCCAAAACCCAGATATCTCTTGTCTCTCATGCATAATCCTTGGAAACGTAGACAAAAAGTGACAGATTGAAGGGCTAGCCATATTTCATTCACTTTCTTTTCTCCCCCTGAACTTTCCACCTAGATTTGAAATGTCACTTTAAATATAACTGTATTTTTATACATATTTGCATATTTTTGTGATGACACTACTCTATTTTACTTGTCCATTCCAGTTTAATTCTGCATATTTAGAATATATTTTAGATAATATTGGTAAATTAGATCTTTCTTCATTTTTCTTATTAAGATATGTTTGGGATTTGCTTACAATTAATTACCCCAAACAAATTTCATAAACACATAAAATACCAGAAAACTTTTTCCTAATATTTTCTAAATGAAAACAATCGATTCAGCTCCCTATAAATATCCATCTTCCATTTATTTAGGTATTTGTTTATATCATATGGTACAGCTTTTAATAACCTATTTCATCAAATGTAGTACATTGTTAACATTAATAGTAAGTGATCACTATTTTATACACAATTTAAAGAGAGAAACCACTGTTTCATTATGAGATAATATAAATTACATCTATTTTAATTTCAAAGATAAAATTTAAAATAAGTGCATCATAAAATCAATGCAATACAGTAATTCTTGTCTTCATGATGATCTAATTTATAAGGACTATTTTTGGTGCCTAAACTTGCCATCAGTTAGTTTCTTAGATGTTTAGTGGCTTGTTTTGTTTAGACTTGACTAATAGTGAATATTTAATTGAAGAACCATAGATACATAAACATGCAAAATTTCTAACTGCACAACACAATGAACTATCACAAACTGAACACACTCATATAAAAAGCACCCAAATCAAGGATCAGAACATTACCAACACTTCAGAAACTCTCTTTGTGCCTCCTACTATTCACTATTATTCTCCTAAGGCAAATTCCTTTGCTGACTGTTAACAGCCAAAGATTAGTTTTGCCGGTTTTTGACCTTGTATAAATGGAAGTGTACAGCATACACATTTATACACTGTGTACTCGTTAGTATCTAGCTTTGTTTGCTCAACATTATATTTGTGAGATTCATTCTTTTGTTGTAGATAGAGTGCTTCATTCTAATTGTGGTGTGATATTCCACAGCATAATAAATATTCCACTGTATAATAACATATTTATCCATTGCACTATTATTGAGCATTTGAGTAATCTCTATGTTTGTATATTCTATTTATAAAGTACTAACTTTCTTTGAAATGGTAACTCTAGAGACGAATTATTACCTCATCATATGCTTAAGAAATAAAACATGCAAACATATTTTACCACCGATTGGTTTTGTTCTGAAATTTTACCTTGGTGCGTAACAATGGTGACATTTTTGGTGTATATTTGTTTCCCAAGATCAAGAAGAGAATACACACAAAGCCAAGGATTAGTCTGGGTTAATGCCATGAATTGAACAGGCTGCCCTTCTAAAATATTGCATGGAATCAGAAGAGTTTCTTACCTGAGACATCAAGTGTCACCACCACAGATTGTTTTTCTTTTTTGTGCTTCTTTATTTCTTTATTGCTTTCTTACCTCCATTGTCTCCTTTACTTTCCCAATAATAATGTCACCTTAAAGTGTCCTCAAACTGCTTAATTTAGTGGTGAAATGTTCCTAAGATTTAAAATTCTGTATCTGAAAATATAGAGTTTGACAGATTAAGAAAGAATAGTGCTGGGCATGGTGGCTCACAACTGTAGTCCCAACAGTTTGGGAGGCCAGAGGTAGAAGAATTGTTTGAGCTAGGAGTTTGACAACAGCCTGGGCAACAAAGTGAGACCTTGTCTCTACAAACAATACCACTATGAAAAAAATTAGACAGGTGTGGTTGTGTGTGCCTGTAGTCCCAGCTACTCAGAAGGCTGAGGTGCGGGATTTGCTTGAGCCCAAGAGGTTGAGGCTGCAGTGAGCCATGTTCACACCACTGCACTCCAGCCTGGGTGAGAGTGGGACCCTGCCACCAAAAAACAAAACAACAACAACAAAAAACAAAACAAAACAAAAACTAAACAAACAAAACAGAAAGAAAGAAGGAACAGTGATCATATTTTAACAATAAGTTATTTATCATTTCATAAAATGAAGACTAAACCACTGAATAAAATGAAAGAAAAAAATCAGCATAAATGCTACTTTACTAAATTCTCCAATGTTCAAAAATATTTGAATGTTTATGTTAATTTCTGAAAGCTGAGTTTCTGATTAAAGTACCACTGCCACAAGACAGTCTTTCAAAATAAATAGGAAAGTGTAAGGGGAAGTGAATTCTTCAAATCTGCCCTCTAAACATGTTCTCTATTCCACATACATCACTGTGTTCTCAGGGAAAATAAAGGCAGCTCCTGCCTTCGTGCCTCCAGTCACTCATGCCCAAGAGCAGCATGGAGGCTGCATGGAGCCACAGAGCCAAAACAGGCTTTCAAAGCAGCAGGCGCCAGCTTGGATAAGTAATCTAATTTCCATGAGCTTCAATTTTCTCATCCAGAAAATGGGAATGATAATGCCAACCTCATACGACTGTGGTGAAGAGCTAACGTGGACAGCATCCAGAGCAGCTGTAGTTTTCATTTCCTTTAGCCAATGGTAGGAACACTGTTTCCATGTCCTATGAGATCAGCAAGTTTTAAACACTTTTATCAGAACAGCCCTTTTATCAAATGAAATCTTAAAAAAAAAAAACTATAAGCAATTTAATTAGTTGAAAGCAAGGTACAGTTTGAAATACATACTGAAATGGTTCTTCCATAGATCATAGTGGAGGAAAATAGCCAAATTTTTTACCACTGAGCAAGATACTCTGGGTACTTGAAAAAAATTGTAAGCCTTCTTTTCAACAAAATTCTATTTTTTTAATGTTTATTTTAGGTTCAGGGTACAAGTGCAGGTTTGTAATATGGATAAATTGTATGTTGTGGGGGTTTAGTGCACAGATTATTTCACCACGTAGGTAATAAGCACAGTACCAGATAGGTAGGTTTTCGATCTTCACTATCCTCCCAGCCTCTGCCCTTCTGGCATCTATTGTTCTCATCTTTGTGTCCATGTATACGCAATGTTTAGCTCCCACTTGTAAGTGAGAATGTGCAGTATTTGGTTTTCTGTTCCTGTGCTAGTTCACTCAGGATAACAGCTTCCAGCAGCATCCATGTTGCTGCAAAGGACATGATCTTGTTCTTTTCTGTGGCTATGTACTATTTCATGGTATATATGTACCACATTTTCTTATCTATTCTACCATTGATGGGCATTTAGGTTGATTCTATGTCTTTGTTATTGTGAATACTGCTGCAATTGAACATACTTACACATGTTTTTAAGACAGAATGATTTATATTCCTTGGAGTATATACCCAATAATGGGATTTCTGGGTTGAATGGTAGTTCTGTTAAATTCTGAGAAATCGCCAAACTGCCTCTCACAATGGCTGAAGTAATTTTAAGTAATTTATATTCCCACCAGCAGTGTATAAGCATTCCCTTTACTCCACAAGCTCACCAGCATCTATTGTTTATACGACTTTTTAATAATAGCCCTTCTGATTTGTAAAAGATAGTATCTCACGGTTTTTGGCTTGCATTTCTCTAATGATTAGTGATGTTGGGCATTTCTTCATATGCTTATTAGCTGCACGTATGCCTTCTTTTGAAATGTCTATCCCTTCCTTTTCCCATTTTGTAATGGGATTGTTTTTTGTTTGTAGATTTAAGTTCCTTACAGATTCTGGATATTAGACCTTTGTTGGATGCACAGTTTGCAAATATGTTCTCCCTTTCCGTAGGTTATCTATTTACTCTGTTGATAGTTTATTTTGCTGTGCAGAAGCTCATTAGTTTAATTAGGTTCCATTTGTCAACTTTTATTGTTGTTGCAATTACTTTTGCCATCTTTATCATGAAATCTTTGCCAGGTCATATGTCCAGAATGGTATTTCCTAGGTTGCCTTCCAGGGTTTTTATTGTTTTAGGTTTTACATTTAAGTCTTTAATCCATCTTGCATTGATTTTTTTATATGGTTTAAGGAAGGGGTCCAGTTTCAAACTTCTGTGTATGGCTAGCCAATCATCCCAGCACCATTTATTAATAGGGAATCCTTTCCCTGTTGCTTGTGTTGACATTGTGAAAGATTAGATAGTTGCAGGTGTGCGGCCTTATGTCTGGGTTATTATGTTCCATGAGTTTATGTATCTGTTTTTGTACCAGTACCATGCAGTTTGGGTTACTGTACCCTTGTAGTATATTTTGAAGTTAGGTAGTATGATACCTCCATGTTGTTCTTTTTGCTTTGGATTGCCTTGCCTATTTTGACTCTTTGTTTCACGAATTTAAAAGCAGTATTTTTTCTAATTCTGTGAAGAATGTCATTGGTAGTTTGCTAGGAATAGCATTGAATATGTAAATTGCTTTGGGTAGTATGGCCATTTTAACAACGTTGATTTTTTCCTATCCATGAGCATAGAATGTTTTTCCATTATTTGTCATCTCTGATTTCTTTGAGCAGTGAAAGATTGTGATGAGAGATCCCTACAAATCTCATTCTCATTGTAGAGATCTTTCACCTCCACGGTCAGCTGTACTCCTAGGTTTTGTTTTTGTGTGTGTGTGGCAATTGTGAATGGAATTGGGATGTTGATTTGGCTCTCAGCTTGGATATTGTTTGGGTATAGAAGTGCTACTGATTTTTCTGCACTAATTTTGTATCTTGAAACTGCTGAAGTTGTTTATCAGATCAAGGAGCTCTGGGGCAGAGACTATGTGGTTTTCTTTATATAGAACCATATTGTCTGCAAACAGAGATAATTTGACTCCCTCTCTTCCTACTTGGATGCCTTTCATTTCTTTCTCTTGCCTGATCACTCTGGCTTCAACATCCAGTACTATGCTGAAAAGGAATGGTGAGAGGGCATCCTCATCTTGTTCTGGAAGGGGAATTCTTCCAGCTTTTTCCTGTTCACTATGAAGTTGCTGTGGGCTTGCCATAGATGATACTTATTATTTTGAAGTATTTCCCTTCAAGGCCTAATTTATTTCATACAAAAGATGTTGAATTTTATCAAAAGCCTTTTCTGCTTCTACTGAGATAATCATTTGGTTTTTGTTTTAGTTCTATTTATACAATGAATCACATTTATTGATCTGTGTATGTTCAACCAACCTTGCACCCCAGGAATAAAACCTGCTTGATTGTGACAGATTAGCTTTTTGATATGCTCCTGAATTTGGTTTGCAAGTATTTTGGTGAGGATTTTTACATCTATGTTCATAAAGAATGTTGGCCTTTAGTTTTCTTTTTTTAGTTGTACCTCTGAAAGGTTTTGGCATCAGGATGATGCTGGCCTGAAAGAATGGGTTAGGGAGAAGTTTCTGCTAACTTTTTGGAATAGTTTCAGTAAAAATTGTACCAGCTCTTCTTGTATGTCTGCTGGAATTCAGCTGTAAATTTGCCAGGTCCTGGGCTTTTTTTCATTGGTAGGGTTTTTTTTTATTACGGATTCATTTTTCAGAACTCACTATTGGTCTGTTCAAGAATTCAACTTTTTCCTGGTTCAATTTTGGAAGGTTTTATATTTGTAGGAATTTATTTTTTGTAGGATTTCTAGCTTGTGTACATAGAGGTATTCATAGTACTTTTGAAAGGTTTTTGTATTTCTGTGCAGTCGATGGTAATGTATCCTTTGTCATTTTTGACTGTTTATTGGGATCTTCTCTTTTTCTTTATTAGTCTAGCTAGCAGTCTATTTACCTTATGCATTCATTCAGAGAACTATCGGACTTGCAGGTCTTTTGTATGGTTTTCGTGTCTCAATTTCCTTCAGTTCAGCTCTAACTGCTTGTTTCTTGTCTTTTGCTAGCTTTGGGGTCAGTTTGAGCTTGTTTCTTTAGTTCCTCTAGGTGTGATGATGTTAATTTGAGATCTAATTTTTGATGTGGCTATTTAGCATTATAAACTTCCTTCTTAACACTGCTTTAGTTGTATCCCAGAGATTCTGGTATGTTGTATCTTTGTTCTAATTTCAAAGAATTTTTTGATTTCTGCTTTAATTTCATTGTTTACCCAAAGGGCATTCAGGAACAGGTAGCTTAATTTCTATATCATTGTAAAGTTTTGAGCAATGTTCTTGGTATTCATTTCTATTTTTATTGCACTGTGATCTCAGGGGGTGGTTGGTATGACTTTGCTTTATTTGAATTTGCTAAGAATTGCTTCATGGCCAATTATAAGGTTGATTTTAGAGTATGTGTCATGTGCATATGAGAAGAATGTATATTCTGTTACCAGTTCTGTAGATACATATTACATTCATTTGATCAAGTGTCAAGTTCAGGTTCTGAATATCTTTGTGAGTTTTCTGCCTCGATGACCTAATACTGTCAGTGGGGTGCTGAAGTCTCCCACTATTATCGCATGGTTATCTAAGTCTCTACATCGGCCTCTAAGAACTAGTTTATAAATCTGGGTGCTTCTGTGTTAGATACACATATATTTGAATAGATAAGTCTTCTCGTTGAATTGAATCCTTTTCCACTATGTAATGCCCTTATTTGTCTTTTTTGATCTTTGTTGGCTTGAAAACTGTTTTGTGTGAAATTAGAATAAGAAATCCAACTTTTTATTTTCTATTTGCTTATATTTCTCTGCATCCTTTTACTTTGAGCCTATGGACTCATTGCATATGAAATGGATCTCTGCAAGATAATATACCATTGGGTCTTGTTTCTTTCTCCAACTTCCCACTCTGTGTTTTTTAATTGGGGTATTTAGCCCATGGACATTCAAGGTTAATGTTGATATGTGCAGATTTGACCCTGCCATTATGTTGTTAGCTGATAATTATGCAGACTTACTTGTGTGGTTGCTTTATAGTGTCATTGGTCTACGTACTTAAGTGTGTTTTTGTGGTGACTGGTATTAGTCTTTCATTTCTATATTTAGCAGTCCCTACAGAACCTCTCATAAGACAGGTCTGGTGGTAGCAAATTCTCTTAGTATTTGCTTGTCTGAAAATAATTTTATTTCTTCTTTGCTTATGAAGCTTACTTTGGCTGAATAAGAAATTCTTGGTTGTAATTTCTTTTCTTTAAGTATACTGAATATAGGCTCTCCAATCTTTTCTGTCTTGAGAGTTTCTGCTGAACGGTCCACTGTTAGCCTGATGGGGCCCTCTTTCTAAGTGACCTGCTCCTTCTCTCTAGCTGGCGTGAACATTTTTTTATTTCATTTCAACCTTGGAGAATCTGATGACTATGTGTCTTGGGGATGGTCGTCTTGTATAGTATCTCAAGGGGTTCTCTGCATTTCCTAAATTTGAATGCTGTCTTCTCTAAGGAGGTTGGGGAAATTTTTATGGGCAATATGCTAAAATATGTTTCTCAAGACATTTGCTTCCCCTCCCTCTCTTTCAGGGATGTTAATGAGACATAGATTTGGAGGTTTTGTTCATTCTTCTTTCATCTTTTTACTTTATTTTTGTCTGAGTTATTTCAGAGAACCCGTCTTCAAGTTCTGAGATTCTTTCCTCAGCTTGGGCTACTCTGCTGTTAATACTTGAGATTGTATTCCAAAATTCTTGAAATGAGTGTTTCAGCTCTATAAGTTTGGCTCTTTCTTAAAATGGCCATTTTAAAAGTCTTTCATCTTCTGTATCGTTTTCTTCTATTCCTGATAATCTTTGGATTGGGTTTTGAATTTCTCCTGAATCTCAAGGATCTTCATTTCTATCCATACAGTGAGTTCCATTTCTGTCATTTCAACCATTTCAGCCAGGCTAAGAACCATCACTGCTGGGGAACTAGTGCAGTTGTTTGGAGGTAAGAAGATACTCTGGCTTTTTGAGTTGCCAGAGTTCTTGCCCTTGTTCTTATCTGTGTGGACTGATGCTCCTTCAGTCTTGGGAGCTCTTGCCCTTGTTCTCCTCTGTGTGGACTGATGCTCCTTCAGCCTTGGGAGCTCTTGCCCTTGTTCTCCTCTGTGTGGACTGATGCTCCTTCAGTCTTGGGAGCTCTTGCCCTTGTCCTCCTCTGTGTGGACTGATGCTCCTTCAGTCTTGGGAGCTCTTGCCCTTGTCCTCCTCTGTGTGGACTGATGCTCCTTCAGTCTTGGGAGCTCTTGCCCTTGTTCTCCTCTGTGTGGACTGATGCTCCTTCAGTCTTGGGAGCTCTTGCCCTTGCTCTCCTCTGTGTGGACTGATGCTCCTTCAGTCTTGGGAGCTCTTGCCCTTGCTCTCCTCTGTGTGGACTGATGCTCCTTCAGTCTTGGGAGCTCTTGCCCTTGTTCTCCTCTGTGTGGACTGATGCTCCTTCAGTCTTGGAAGTCGCTGTCCTTTTGACCTTTGGATGTTTTTTTTTTCTTTTATCTTTTTTTTATGTCGTTGGGGTTTTATTGTGGTATAAGGTGGGTTCAGTCAACTAGCTTTGTTTCTGGAATATTTTAGAGGGGCAAAGCTCAGCTCTGCGATCCTGGGCTGCATCTTTTAACTCTGGGAGGTTGGTATTGAACCCCCAGCTTTGTTCTTTAGCACCTCAAGGTTAAATACCTGCTGCATGGGGGCAGCCTGCAGGAAAGGGGAGGCAGGTAGCGAGGTGTTCCCAGACCGCTGGCCCTGGCACTCTCCTGAGTGGTGCAAAGCAAAGCACTTTGTTGGGGTCGGGATTCATGCTCTTTGGTGTGCGAGTAGTGGCAGCACAGCGGGGTACGCATGTCAGCTGGGGTTGGGTACCATGGGATATAGCAGCCGCATTCCTGCTTGCTTACACAGGTGGCAGTGGCAGAGACAAGGGTGGCACACTGGCAGACATAGGGCTACTGGCCTCACTGCATGCCTTTGAAGTGGTGGTGGTGATGGGACAGGGGAACATGATTCTTTTGAAAAATAATTTTCACAGAAAATTTCTCATTTATTAGCTGAATTCCAGTATATGCCAGTCATTACAGACAAGAATACATCTTAAAGTTGCATCATCCAACCTATTGTTAGTATTGAAAAGAAGCCCCTTTCCCTTTCCCTTGAAGTGGAATCACAAACATGTACACACATGCTGGCATGTGCGTATCATCTGTTTTAAGCTTATTACATCTCCCTATCACCCTCAAATTCTTGGGATTCAATAATTAGAATTTCTTTTTTTTTTTTTTTTTGTCTTTTTTTTTTTTTTTTTTTTTTTTATTATTATACTTTAAGTTCTAGGGTACATGTGCATGACGTTTATATCATGTATAACTCCCCAATGCAATCCCTCCCTCCTCCCCCCTCCCCATGATAGGCCCCAGTGTGTGATGTTCCCCTTCCCGAGTCCAAGTGATCTCATTGTTCAGTTCCCACCTATGAGTGAGAACATGCGGTGTTTGGTTTCTCTTCTTGTGATAGTTTGCTAAGAATGATGGTTTCCAGCTGCATCCATGTCCCTACAAAGGACGCAAACTCATCCTTTTTGATGGCTGCATAGTATTCCATGGTGTATATGTGCCACATTTTCTTAATCCAGTCTGTCACAGATGGACATTGGGTTGATTCCAAGTCTTTGCTATTGTGAATAGTGCCGCAATAAACAAACGTGTGCATGTGTCTTTGTAGTAGAGTAATTTATAATCCTTTGGGTATATACCCAGTAGTGGGATGGCTGGGTCATATGGTACATCTAGTTCTAGATCCTTGAGGAATCGCCATACTGTTTTCCATAATGGTTGAACTAGTTTACAATCCCACCAACAGTGTAAAAGTGTTCCTATTTCTCCACATCCTCTCCAACACCTGTTGTTTCCTGACTTCTTAATGATTGCCATTCTAACTGGTGTGAGATGGTATCTCATTGTGGTTTTGATTGGCATTTCTCTGATGGCCAGTGATGATGAGCATTTTTTCATGTGTCTGTTGGCTGTATGGATGTCTTCTTTTGAGAAATGTCTGTTCATATCCTTTCCCCACTTTTTGATGGGGTTGTTTGCTTTTTTCTTGTATATTGTTTGAGTTCTTGGTAGATTCTGGATATTAGCCCTTTGTCAGATGAGTAGGTTGCAAAAATTTTTTCCCATTCTGTAGGTTGCCTGTTCACTCTGATGGTAGTTTCTTTGGCTGTGCAAAAGCTCTTTAGTTTAATTAGATCCCATGTGTCAATTTTTGCTTTTGCTGCCGTTGCTTTTGGTGTTTTAGACATGAAGTCCTTGCCCATGCCTATGTCCTGAATGGTACTACCTAGATTTTCTTCTAGGGTTTTTATGGTATTAGGTCTAACATTTAAGTCTCTAATCCATCTTGAATTAATTTTCGTATAAGGGGTAAGGAAAGGATCCAGTTTCAGCTTTCTACTTATGGCTAGCCAATTTTCCCAGCACCATTTATTAAATAGGGAATCCTTTCCCCATTTCTTGTTTTTGTCAGGTTTGTCAAAGATCAGATGGCTGTAGATGTGTGGTATTATTTCTGAGGACTCTGTTCTGTTCCATTGGTCTATATCTCTGTTGTGGTACCAGTACCATGCTGTTTTGGTTACTGTAGCCTTGTAGTATAGTTTGAAGTCAGGTAGCGTGACGCCTCCAGCTTTGTCCTTTTGACTTAGGATTGTCTTGGCAATGCGGGCTCTTTTTTGGTTCCATATGAACTTTAAAGCCGTTTTTTCCAATTCTGTGAAGAAAGTCATTGGTAGCTTGATGGGGATGGCATTGAATCTATAAATCACCTTGGGCAGTATGGCCATTTTCACGATATTGATTCTTCCTATCCATGAGCATGGTATGTTCTTCCATTTGTTTGTGTCCTCTTTGATTTCACTGAGCAATGTTTTGTAGTTCTCCTTGAAGAGGTCCTTTACATCCCTTGTAAGCTGGATTCCTAGGTATTTGATTCTCTTTGCAGCAATTGTGAATGGAAGTTGATTCCTGATTTGGCTCTCTGCTTGTCTGTTACTGGTGTATAAGAATGCTTGTGATTTTTGCACATTAATTTTGTATCCTGAGACTTTGCTGAAGTTGCTTATCAGCTTAAGCAGATTTTGGGCTGAGACAATGGGGTTTTCTAAATATACAATCATGTCATCTGCAAACAGGGACAATTTGACTTCTTCTTTCCCTAACTGGATACCCTTGATTTCTTTCTCTTGCCTGATTGCCCTAGCCAGAACTTCCAACACTATGTTGAATAGGAGTGGTGAGAGAGGGCATCCCTGTCTTGTGCCAGTTTTCAAAGGGAATTTTTCCAGTTTTTGCCCATTCAGTATGATATTAGCTGTGGGTTTGTCATAAATAGCTCTTATTATTTTGAGGTACGTTCCATCAATACCAAATTTATTGAGCGTTTTTAGCATAAAGGGCTGTTGAATTTTGTCAAAAGCCTTTTCTGCATCTATTGAGATAATCATGTGGTTCTTGTCTTTGGTTCTGTTTATATGCTGGATTACGTTTATTGATTTGCGAATGTTGAACCAGCCTTGCATCCCAGGGATGAAGCCCACTTGATCATGGTGGATAAGCTTTTTGATGTGCTGCTGAATCCGGTTTGCCAGTATTTTATTGAGGATTTTTGCATCGATGTTCATCAGGGATATTGGTCTAAAATTCTCTTTTTTGTTGTGTCTCTGCCAGGCTTTGGTATCAGGATGATGTTGGCCTCATAAAAAGAGTTAGGGAGGATTCCCTCTTTTTCTATTGATTGAAATAGTTTCAGAAGGAATGGTACCAGCTCCACCTTGTACCTCTGGTAGAATTCAGCTGTGAATCCATCTGGTCCTGGACTTTTTTTGGTGGGTAGGCTATTAATTGTTGCCTCAATTTCAGAGCCTGCTATTGGTCTATTCAGGGATTCAACTTCTTCCTGGTTCAGTCTTGGGAGAGTGTAAGTGTCCAAGAAATTATCCATTTCTTCTAGATTTTCTAGTTGATTTGCGTAGAGGTGTTATAGTATTCTCTGATGGTAGTTTGTATTTCTGTGGGGTCGGTGGTGATATCCCCTTTATCATTTTTTATTGCGTCTATTTGATTCCTCTCTCTTTTCTTCTTTATTAGTCTAGCTAGCGGTCTGTCAATTTTGTTGATCTTTTCAAAAAACCAACTCCTGGATTCATTGATTTTTTGGAGGGTTTTTTGTGTCTCTATCTCCTTCAGTTCTGCTCTGATCTTAGTTATTTCTTGCCTTCTGCTAGCTTTTGAATGTGTTTGCTCTTGCCTCTCTAGTTCTTTTAATTGTGATGTTAGAGTGTCAATTTTAGATCTCTCCTGCTTTCTCTTGTGGGCATTTAGTGCTATAAATTTCCCTCTACACACTGCTTTAAATGTGTCCCAGAGATTCTGGTATGTTGTATCTTTGTTCTCATTGGTTTCAAAGAACATCTTTATTTCTGCTTTCATTTCGTTATGTACCCAGTAGTCATTCAGGAGCAGGTTGTTCAGTTTCCATGTAGTTGAGCGGTTTGGATTGAGTTTCTTAGTCCTGAGTTCTAGTTTGATTGCACTGTGGTCTGAGAGACAGTTTGTTATAATTTCTGTTCTTGTACATTTGCTGAGGAGTGCTTTACTTCCAATTATGTGGTCAATTTTGGAATAAGTGCGATGTGGTGCTGAGAAGAATGTATATTCTGTTGATTTGGGGTGGAGAGTTCTATAGATGTCTATTAGGTCCGCTTGGTGCAGAGATGAGTTCAATTCCTGGATATCCTTGTTAACTTTCTGTCTCGTTGATCTGTCTAATGTTGACAGTGGAGTGTTGAAGTCTCCCATTATTATTGTATGGGAGTCTAAGTCTCTTTGTAGGTCTCTAAGGACTTGCTTTATGAATCTGGGTGCTCCTGTATTGGGTGCATAGATATTTAGGAGAGTTAGTTCTTCCTGTTGAATTGATCCCTTTACCATTATGTAATGGCCTTCTTTGTCTCTTTTGATCTTTGATGGTTTAAAGTCTGTTTTATCAGAGACTAGGATTGCAACCCCTGCTTTTTTTTGTTCTCCATTTGCTTGGTAGATCTTCCTCCATCCCTTTATTTTGAGCCTATGTATGTCTCTGCATGTGAGATGGGTCTCCTGAATACAGCAGACTGATGGGTCTTGACTCTTGATCCAGTTTGCCAGTCTGTGTCTTTTAATTGGAGCATTTAGTCCATTGACATTTAAGGTTAATATTGTTATGTGTGAACTTGATCCTGTCATTATGATATTAACTGGTTATTTTGCTCGTTAGTTGATGCAGTTTCTTCCTAGCCTCGATGGTCTTTACATTTTGGCATGTTTTTGCAATGGCTGGTACCGCTTGTTCCTTTCCATGTTTAGGGCTTCCTTCAGGGTCTCTTGTAAGGCAGGTCTGGTGGTGACAAAATCTCTAAGCATTTGCTTATCTGTAAAGGATTTTATTTCTCCTTCACTGATGAAGCTTAGTTTGGCTGGATATGAAATTCTGGGTTGAAAATTCTTTTCTTTAAGAACGTTGAATATTGGCCCCCACTCTCTTCTGGCTTGTAGAGTTTCTGCCGAGAGGTCTGCTGTTATTCTGATGGGCTTCCCTTTGTGGGTAACCCGACCTTTCTCTCTGGCTGCCCTTAAGATTTTTTCCTTCATTTCAACTTTGGTGAATCTGGCAATTATGTGTCTTGGAGTTGCTCTTCTGGAGGAGTATCTTTGTGGCGTTCTCTGTATTTCCTGAATTTGAATGTTGGCCTGCCCTACTAGGTTGGGGAAGTTCTCCTGGATGATATCCTGAAGAGTGTTTTCCAACTTGGTTCCATTTTCCCCCTCACTTTCAGGCACCCCAATCAGACGTAGATTTGGTCTTTTTACATAATCCCATACTTCTTGCAGGCTTTGTTCATTTCTTTTTCTTCTTTTTTCTTTTGGTTTCTCTTCTCGCTTCATTTCATTCATTTGATCCTCAATCGCTGATACTCTTTCTTCCAGTTGATCGAGTCGGTTACTGAAGCTTGTGCATTTGTCACGTATTTCTCGTGTCATGGTTTTCATCTCTGTCATTTCGTTTATGATCTTCTCTGCATTAATTAATCTAGCTGTCAATTCTTCCACTTTTTTTTCAAGATTTTTAGTTTCTTTGCGCTGGGTACGTAATTCCTCCTTTAGCTCTGAGAGGTTTGATGGAGTGAAGCCTTCTTCTCTCATCTCGTCAAAGTCATTCTCTGACCAGCTTTGATCCGTTGCTGGCGATGGGCTGCGCTCCTTTGCAGGGGGAGATGCGCTCTTATTTTTTGAATTTCCAGCTTTTCTGCCCTGCTTCTTCCCCATCTTTGTGGTTTTATCTGTCTCTGGACTTTGATGATGGTGACGTACTGATGGGGTTTTGGTATAGGTGTCCTTCCTGTTTGATAGTTTTCCGTCTGACAGTCAGAAGGACTGTCTGTTGGTCTGTTGGAGATTGCTTGAGGTCCACTCCAGACCCTGTTTGCCTGGGTATCAGCAGCAGAGGTTGCCGAAGATAGAATATTGCTGAACAGCGAGTGTACCTGTCTGATTCTTTCTTTGGAAGTTTCCTCTCAGGGGTGACGCCACCCTGTGAGGTGTGGGGTGTCAGACTGCCCCTAGTGGGGGATGTCTCCCAGCTAGGCTTCTCAGGGGTCAGGGACCCACCTGAGCAGGCAGTCTGTCCGTTCTCGGATCTCAACCTCCGCGTTAGGAAATCCACGGCTCTCCCCAAAGCTGTCAGACAGAGTCGTTCGCGTCTGCACCGCCCCCGCTCTTTCCCCTAATGGGCTGCAGCTGTGCGCTGTCCGCAGAGGTAGAGTCTACAGAGACAGGCAGGCTTCCTTGAGCTGCTGTGAGCTCCACCCAGTTCGAGCTTCCCAGCGGCTTTGTTTACCTACTTAAGCCTCAGCAATGGCGGGCGCCCCTCCCCCAGCCTCGCTGCTGCCTTGCGGATAGATCACCGCAGACGGCTGTGTTAGCAGTGAGGGAGGCTCCGTGGGCGTGGGACCCTCCCGGCCAGGTGTGGGATATATTCTCCTGGTGTGCCTGTTTCCTTAAAGCGCAGTATTGGGGTGGGAGTTACCCGATTTTCCAGGTGTTGTGTGTCTCAGTTCCCCTGGCTAGGAAAAAGGGATTTCCTTCCCCCTTGCGCTTCCAGGTGAGGCGATGCCTCGCCCTGCTTCAGCTCACGCTGGTCAGGCTGCAGCAGCTGACCAGCACCGATTGTCCGGCACTCCCTAGCGAGATGACCCCAGTACCTCAGTTGAAAACGCAGAAATCACCGGTCTTCTGTGTCGCTCGCGCTGGGAGTTGGAGACTGGAGCTGCTCCTATTCGGCCATCTTGCTCCGCCCCCGGAATTTCTTTAGTATGTCTTTATAGATCTACTTATTCTTCATTTTCATCACCTTTCTTTGAGCTATTTTAGCTCTCCATATCTCACTTCAGATTCTTAAAACTTGGAAGAAATGCTCCTCATTAAAGAGAGAAACTCAGCCCCCAAAAAACAAAGTCAGCCAAACGTCTAGAACCAAAACTGACTTTGGTACAGTGTGCAGAAGGAGATGACACCTAATGAGACAGAGAAAGATGCAGTTTAAAATCTGTCTCTCAACACAAATACATAATTTTTAGCTTTGGTAGCCCATTTGTACTATGTCACACCAATACAGTTAGAGAAATTGAAGCTGAAATTAATCTCTTTCCTCTCAGCTCTGAGTCTGTCCCTTTCTAATCTTGCATAAGTAATCGTTGATTCAGAGCTCCTGTTATTCATGATCCTGTATCCTAGAAAATACACTGTTTGCTTATAGCAAATGAGTTATAAACAGTTTTGCAGGGTCAAATCAAACCTCTCACTAAAGATGAGATTCATTAGAAGTGGAAAAGGACTGCACATATTGAAACCTCCTGCATGTCAGGCTCTAATTTAGACTTGTTATCTTATTTAACATACATAAATACACACACACATACACAGAGAGAGAGAGAGAGAGAGAGAAAGAGAGAGATGATGTGGTTGTGTCCCCACCCAAGTCTCATCTTGAATCACAATCCCCATAATCCCCAGAGGGAGGGACCCAGAGAGAGGCAATTGGATTATAGGGTAGTTTCCCCCCCAATAATGATATCACGTATGATAGTGAGTTCTTAAGAGATCTGATAGTTTTATAAGTGTTTGACAGCTCCTCCTTCACACACTCTTTCTTGCCTGCTGCCATGTAAGACATGCCTTCTTCCCCTTCCACCATGATTGTAAGTTTTCTGAGGCCCCCCCCAGCCATGTGGAACAGCGTCAATTAAACCTCCCTTCTTTATAAGCTCCCCAGTCTCAGGTAGTATCTTCATAGGAGAGAACAGACTAATATAAGTACACCAAGTAGATAAGAGTGCTATTTTAAAAAATAAGTAAACTGGGCTTAGAGAATTTAAGTAGTATCTCCTGGGTCACACAATTATTAAGAGGTTGATCTAGAAAACAAGTCATACTGACTCCAAAATCAATGATTTGGGGA
The DNA here is from genome assembly GCF_009764315.1 of Trachypithecus francoisi. NCBI lineage: Eukaryota > Metazoa > Chordata > Mammalia > Primates > Cercopithecidae > Trachypithecus > Trachypithecus francoisi. The sequence goes on along the minus strand of NW_022681465.1, from coordinate 174,140,226 downwards.
AGGAATGAAATAGTAAGGTAGTATAAAGACTATTTCCAGAACTATGTTAGGAATATCCCAACTGAAATATACATTCAGTGTAGTGACCGCTTTGCAGTAGGTTAATAAAATAAAAAGTGTTATGAATATCTGGGACTTCCCCACCAACACCCCAACAGCCAGTCCTGAAAGCCACAGCATTCTCATGATGTGGATAGAAGGAAGGCATATTTTCAGAACAGAATTACCATCAAACTGAGAACTGACTTCAGCAGGCAGATGAGAGCTTCATGCAGCTCCCTGTCCTCTTGCCCTGGCAATCACATCCCATCTGCAGACAGCCTAAGTAAAGCCATTCCACAAATTACAAGAAGAAATGAGGCTCCGTGAATGACTCTGCTTTGCTATTCTCCATGTGCCTAACGCATAGGCCCACAAGACCTAGTCAGCAGCTACCATTTACTTAATGTGGCTTATATCTTGGTGATCTCATGTAATAGGATTTTGCATCTACAATATTAATAAAATGCTAAGTCTCAAAAGGAGATGAAGTGAAGTAATATTCTTTTTAATTTAAAAGTCTTGCTACACATCTGTGCTTTACAATTATTTGTCTAAAACAAATCGACTCATCAGTTAATTTCTTTAACTAAAGTAGTACATAAATTAGAATATCAATTACTAAAAAATAATGACATCGGAGTTATGGATTTAGCCATTTTATTGACTCAAAATGGATCTTTTCCTTGAGAAATGTCAATAACTAAAACTATGACTAAGACAGTTAATAACAATTAATGCATAAGGTCAGAGACCAAATCACTTTTAGCCCCGTTATGAGCACTGCCTGGTTACTAGTTTGATTTTTGACTTGTTAATATGGATGTCAGAGGGCACGAGGGTATACCATGTCACTTTAAAACATAATTCTTCATGTCTAAATGACCCGTCACCATGCAATGGATGGAAAGCAGTAAATTGTATATTCCAAGCACTTCTGGTAGTATTTTTTATAAGAGAAGCTCATAGATTTTTCTGGTTTTTTGTTTTGCTTTGTTTTGCATTGGTTTTATCAAATATTTGATTTAAACTATGTTAGATTTTGCTGAAAGAAAAGCAACAGTATAAGTTTAAGTTTTCAAGGGTAAAATATGCTTATAAATAAAATAGTCCCTAACATAAAAGAGACAATGTGAAGACATCTCAAGAGAAGATATAAAGACAGTATTACAAAGAAGAAAAATAGGCATTAAATTAGGTGACATGCCTTGCACACAAAAAGGGAACCAAAGAGCAAAGTGTTAGAGAAGGGCTGGAATAGGGAACTGTTCAGGCAGTTCTGAGCCCTCATTTCTTCTTCCTGGGCTGAGTAGGAGTGCTACAGAAAACACTGGAAATGTGAGAATAGGATCGACTAGGAAAATGAGAACATAATTTTCTTTCTGCATGAGAAATCACTAATAACTTTCACGCAGCTCTTGCGGTTAAACATACACACACACACACTCTCACATACACAGATACACACTCCTCATTAAGAAATTAATATAATTATCATCCCCATTTAAAAGATGAGAAGCCCAGTTATTAGTGATTAATTTATTTGCCCAAATTAACGCAGTTAGTAAGAATTAGAATTCTGGCTTAAGCTCTGGTTTGCTGATATTAAATATCATGTTTTTTTCAATTACACCATGTTATTCTTAATTGGCAATTGTTTGTGTGGCAAGAGAGAGAACAAAAGTGATTGCTTTTTCTGGCCTTCCCCTACTAAGAAGTAAGGATACTTTTGCCAGAACAGATTCAAGAAATGCAGGAGGAAAAGGAAGCCTTAAGATCCACAGACGTTTTCCTTCTAACAGTCAGGACCCTCAGCTGTAGGTCTGTTGGAGATTGCTTGAGGTCCACTCCAGACTCTGTTTGCCTGGGTATCAGCAGCAGAGGTTGCAGAAGATAGAATATTGCTGAACAGCGAGTGTGCCTGTCTGATTCTTATTTTGGAAGCTTCCGCTCAGGGGTGTACTCCACCCTGTGAGGTGTGGGGTGTCAGACTGCCCCTAGTGGGGGATGTCTCCCAGTTAGGCTACTCAGGGGTCAGGGACCCACTTGAGCAGGCAGTCTGTCCCTTCTCAGATCTCAACCTCCATGGTGGGAAATCAACTGCTCTCTTCAAAGCTGTCAGACATAGTCGTTTGCGTCTGCACAGGTTTCTGCTGCTTTTTTTGTTGTCGTTGTTTAACTGTGCCCTGTCCCCAGAAGTGGAGTCTACAGAGACAGGCATGATTCCTTGAGCTGCTGTGAGCTCCACCCAGTTCGAGCTTCATAGCGGCTCTGTTTACCTACTTAAGCCTCAGCAATAGCGGGTGCCCCTCCCCCAGCCTCGCTGCTGCTTTGTGGTTAGATCGCAGACTGCTGTGCTAGCAATGAGGGAGGCTCCATGGCCGTGGGACCCTCCCGGCCAGGTGTGAGTATAATCTCCTGGTGTGCCCGTTTGCTTAAAGCGCAGTATTGGGGTGGGAGTTACCCAGGTTTCCAAGTGTTGTGTGTCTCAGTTCCCCTGGCTAGGAAAAGGGATTCCCTTCCCCCTTGCGCTTCCCAGGTGAGACGATGCCTCGCCCTGCTTCAGCTCTCACTGGTCGGGCTGCAGCAGTTGACCAGCACCTACTGTCCGGCATTCCCTAGTGAGATGACCCCAGTATCTCAGTTGAAAATGCAGAAATCACTGGTCTTCTGTGTCGCTCGCGCTGGGAGTTGGAGACGGGAGCGGTTCCTATTCGGCCATCTTGCTCCGCCTATCAAACAGGAAGAACACCTATACCAAAACCCCATCAGTACGTCACCATCATCAAAGACCAGAGGCAGATAAAACCACAAAGATGGGGAAAAAGCAGGGCAGAAAAGCTGGAAATTCAAAAAATAAGAGTGCATCTCCCCCTGCAAAGGAGCACAGCTCATCGCCAGCAACAGATCAAAGCTGGTCAGAGAATGACTTTGACGAGATGAGAGAAGAAGGCTTCAGTCCATCAAACTTCTCAGAGCTAAAGGAGGAATTACGTACCCAGCGCAAAGAAACTAAAAATCTTGAAAAAAAGTGGAAGAATTGATAGCTAGAATAATTAATGCAGAGAAGGTCATAAATGAAATGACAGAGATGAAAACCATGACACGAGAAATACGTGACAAATCCACAAGCCTCAGTAACCGACTCGAACAACTGGAAGAAAGAATATCAGCGATTGAGGATCAAATGAAAAAATGAAGCGAGAAGAGAAACCTAAAGAAAAAAGAAGAAAAAGAAATGAACAAAGCCTGCAAGAAGTATGGGATTATGTAAAAAGACCAAATCTACATCTGATTGGGGTGCATGAAAGTGAGGGGGATAATGGAACCAAGTTGGAAAACGCTCTTCAGGATATCATCCAGGAGAACTTCCCCAACCTAGTAGGGCAAGCCAACATTCAAATTCAGGAAATACAGAGAACGCCACAAAGATACTCCTCCAGAAGAGCAACTCCAAGACACATAATTGCCAGATTCACCAAAGTTGAAATGAAGGAAAAATTCTTAAGGGCAGCCAGAGAGAAAGGTCGGGTTAACCACAAAGGGAAGCCCATCAGACTAACAGCAGATCTCTCGGCAGAAACTCTACAAGCCAGAAGAGAGTGGGGGCCAATATTCAACATTCTTAAAGAAAAGAATTTTCAACCCAGAATTTCATATCCAGCCAAACTAAGTTTCATCAGTGAAGGAGAAATAAAATCCTTTACAGATAAGCAAATGCTTCGAGATTTTGTCACCACCAGGCCTGCCTTACAAGAGACCCTGAAGGAAGCCTTAAACATGGAAAGGAACAACCGGTACCAGCCATTGCCAAAACATGCCAAAATGTAAAGACCATCGAGGCTAGGAAGAAACTGCATCAACTAACGAGCAAAATAACCAGTTAATATCATAATGGCAGGATCAAGTTAACCCATAACAATATTAACCTTAAATGTAAATGGACCAAATGTTCCAATTAAAAGACACAGACTGGCAAACTGGATAAAGAGTCAAGACCCATCAGTCTGCTGTATTCAGGAGACCCATCTCACATGCAGAGACATACATAGGCTCAAAATAAAGGGATGGAGGAAGATCTACCAAGCAAATGGAGAACAAAAAAAGGCAGGGGTTGAAATCCTAGTCTCTGATAAGATAGACTTTAAACCATCAAAGATCAAAAGAGACAAAGAAGGCTATTACATAACGGTAAAGGGATCAATTCAACAGGAAGAGCTAACTATCCTAAACATATATGCACCCAATACAGGAGCACCCAAATTCATAAAGCAAGTCCTTAGAGACCTACAAAGAGACTTAGACTCCCATACAATAATAATGGGAGACTTCAACACTCCACTGTCAACATTAGACAGATCAACGAGACAGAAAGTTAACAAGGATATCCAGGAATTGAACTCATCTCTGCACCAAGCAGACCTAATAGACATCTATAGAACTCTCCACCCCAAATCAACAGAATATACATTCTTCTCAGCACCACATCGCACTTATTCCAAAATTGACCACATAATTGGAAGTAAAGCACCCCTTAGCAAATGTAAAAGAACAGAAATTATAACAAACTGTCTCTCAGACCACAGTGCAATCAAACTAGAACTCACGACTAAGAAACTCAATCAAAACCGCTCAACTACATGGAAACTGAACAACCTGCTCCTGAATGACTACTGGGTACATAACAAAATGAAGGCAGAAATAAAGATGTTCTTTGAAACCAATGAGAACAAAGATACAACATACCAGAATCTCTGGGACACATTTAAAGCAGTGTGTAGAGGGAAATTTATAGCACTAAATGCCCACAAGAGAAAGCTGGAAAGATCTAAAATTGACACTAACATCACAATTCAAAGAACTAGAGAAGCAAGAGCAAACACATTCAAAAGCTAGCAGAAGGCAAGAAATAACTAAGATCAGAGTAGAACTGAAGGAGATAGAGACACAAAAAAACCCTCCAAAAAAATCAATGAATCCAGGAGTTGGTTTTTTGAAAAGATCAACAAAATTGACAGACGGCTAGCAAGACTATTAAAGAAGAAAAGAGAGAAGAATCACATAGACGCAATGAAAAATAATAAAGGGGATATCACCACTGACCCCGCAGAAATACAAACTACCATCAGAGAATACTATAAACACCTCTACGCAAATAAACTAGAAAATCTAGAAGAAATGGATAATTTCCTGGACACTTACACTGTTCCAAGACTAAACCAGGAAGAAGTTGAATCCCTGAATAGACCAATAGCAGGCTCTGAAATTGAGACAATAATTAATAGCCTACCAACCAAAAAAAGTCCAGGACCAGATGGATCCACAGCTGAATTCTACCAGAGGTACAAGGAGGAGCTGGTACCATTCCTTCTGAAACGATTTCAATCAATAGAAAAAGAGGGAATCCTCCCTAACTCGTTTTATGAGGCCAACATCATCCTGATACCAAAGCCTGGCAGAGACTCAACAAAAAAAGAAAATTTTAGACCAATGTCCCTGATGAACATCGATGCAAAAATCCTCAATAAAATACTGGCAAACCGGATTCAGCAGCACATCAAAAAGCTTATCCACCATGATCAAGTGGGCTTCATCCCTGGGATGCAAGGCTGGTTCAACATTCGCAAATCAATAAACATAATCCAGCATATAAACAGAGCCAAAGACAAGAACCACATGATTATCTCAATAGATGCAGAAAAGGCTTTTGACAAAATTCAACAGCCCTTCATGCTAAAAACGCTCAATAAATTCGGTATTGATGGAACGTACCTCAAAATAATAAGAGCTATTTATGACAAACCCACAGCCAATATCATACTGAATGTGCAAAAACTGGAAAAATTCCCTTTGAAAACTGGCACAAGACAGGGATGCCCTCTCTCACCACTCCTATTCAACATGGTGTTGGAAGTTCTGGCTAGGGCAATCAGGCAAGAGAAAGAAATCAAGGGTATCCAGTTAGGAAAAGAAGAAGTCAAATTGTCCCTGTTTGCAGATGACATGATTGTATATTTAGAAAATCCCATTGTCTCAGCCCAAAATCTCCTTAAGCTGATAAGCAACTTCAGCAAAGTCTCAGGATACAAAATTAATGTGCAAAAATCACAAGCATTCTTATACACCAGTAACAGACAAACAGAGAGCCAAATCAGGAATGAACTTCCATTCACAATTGCTTCAAAGAGAATAAAATACCTAGGAATCCAACTTACAAGAGATGTAAAGGACCTCTTCAAGGAGAACAACAAACCACTGCTCAGTGAAATAAAAGAGGACACAAACAAATGAAGAACATACCATGCTCATGGATAGGAAGAATCAATATCGTGAAAATGGCCATACTGCCCAAGGTTATTTATAGATTCAATGCCATCCCCATCAAGCTACCAATGACTTTCTTCACAGAATTGGAAAAAAACTGCTTTAAAGTTCAAATGGAACCAAAAAAGAGCCCACATTGCCAAGACAATCCTAAGTCAAAAGAACAAAGCTGGAGGCATCACACTACCTGACTTCAAACTATACTACAAGGCTACAGTAATCAAAATAGCATGGTACTGGTACCAAAACAGAGATATAGACCAATGGAACAGAACAGAGTCCTCAGAAATAATACCACACAGCTACAGCCATCTGATCTTTGACAAACCTGAGAGAAACAAGAAATGCGGAAAGGATTCCCTATTTAATAAATGGGGCTGGGAAAATTGGCTAGCCATAAGTAGAAAGCTGAAACTGGATCCTTTCCTTACTCCTTATATGAAGATTAATTCAAGATGGATTAGAGACTTAAATGTTAGACCTAATACCATAAAAACCCTAGAAGAAACCCTAGGTAGTACCATTCAGGACATAGGCATGGGCAAGGACTTCATGTTTAAAACACCAAAAGCAACGACAGCAAAAGCCAAAATTGACAAATGGGATTTAATTAAACTAAAGAGCTTCTGCACAGCAAAAGAAACTGACATCAGAGTGAACAGGCAACCTACAGAATGGGAGAAAATTTTTGCAATCCACTCATCTGACAAAGGGCTAATATCCAGAATCTACTAAGAACTCAAACAAATATACAAGAAAAAAACAAACAACCCCATCAAAAAGTGGGCAAAGGATATGAACAGACATTTCTCAAAAGAAGACATTCATACAGCCAACAGACACATGAAAAAATGCTCATCATCACTGGCCATCAGAGAAATGCCAATCAAAACCACAATGAGATACCATCTCACACCAGTTAGAATGGCAATCATTAAGAAGTCAGGAAACAACAGGTGTTGGAGAGGATGTGGAGAAATAGGAACACTTTTACACTGTTGGTGGGATTGTAAACTAGTTCAACCATTATGGAAAACAGTATGGCGATTCCTCAAGGATCTAGAACTAGATGTACCATATGACCCAGCCATCCCACTACTGGGTATATACCCAAAGGATTATAAATCATGCTGCTATAAAGATACATGAACACGTATGTTTATTGCGGCACTATTCACAATAGCAAAGACTTGGAATCAACCCAAATGTCCATCTGTGACAGACTGGATTAAGAAAATGTGGCACATATACACCATGGAATACTATGCAGCCATAAAAAAGGATGAGTTTGTGTCCTTTGTAGGGACATGGATGCAGCTGGAAACCATCATTCTTAGCAAACTATCACAAGAACAGAAAACCAAACACCGCATGTTCTCACTCATAGGTGGGAACTGAACAATGAGATCACTTGGACTCGGGAAGGGGAACATCACACACCGGGGCCTATCATGGTGAGGGGGGAGGGGAGAGGGATTGCATTGGGAGTTATACCTGATATAAATGATGAATTGATGGGTGCTGACGAGTTGATGGGTGCAGCACACCAACATGGCACAAGTATACATATGTAACAAACCTGCACATTATGCACATGTACCCTAGAACTTAAAGTATAATAAAAAAAATAAACAAATAAATTTTAAAAAGGCAAGTAGGCAAAGACCTATGACATTAGTTTCAAAGGGAAAATAAATAAATAAATAAATAAAGTCACATATTAAATGAGAAAAAAAAAAAGATCCACAGACGTTAAGAAGATCTACATAATATAAAGCAAAGGTTAGGGGCTTGGGAGGGAGACAACAGCTCTATTGGCTCAGCTTAAGAGGCAACATGAGGGCGACAAAGAATTCTTTTCCTACTATAAGAGTGTCTGCAATAAATTCTGTATAAATTTTAAGAAGTAGCTTAGAGCATTAATGTAATAATCTTTTTTTTAAAATATATTTTGCCATACTTTGGGAATATATGTATAAAATGAAATACATGTATTTCATTTTGATTACTGAACTGCTATTACTTTGACTTCATACTAATTATTAGACCACATGGACTCCAGGCTTATGTGGGCTTCATTTGTGTAATATATCTTTTTAATATTTTGGTAGTAATGGTAAAATGTAAAAGCCAATACTGGAAAACTTTACCAAATAATAAAGTTAAAACAGAAATTGTGCAAATGTACAGTAAACCAAAGCCACCCGTCTTCTTTTTTTTCCTGAACAACTTCTACCATTGGTCAAAATGGGCCACTTTTTATTCCTTGAAGGTACTCCAGACTTTTCTGGCTTCCTATCTTTGCTCCAGTATTCCTTTAAGAATGGCGTCTTGTGCTTTTCCAGAAGAACACCATGCATCTTAATTTATAGATCTCTCCTTGAACTAAGAACTCCTTAATAAATGCATGTGTTCATTTTGCAGGAATTCATTGAATTGTAGGGGATGCATAAAGTAAGAAGTAGAAACTTAAAGGGAGTTTACTACCTATTTGAAGATGCTATATGGAAGTAGAGAGTAGGGAAGACCCATAGCCATTTCAAAGTAACCTACATAAAGTAGAAATCTTAAGACCCTTTGGATAAGTGAATCTTCTTTAGGTATTTGATCACTTCCACTGAGTGTAAGGCAGCTGGAAAGATGATTCAAAGGCTCATTAGCTGATTGTCAAAGCAAATCATTCCTAGCTTTAGCCATTTGAAAATCAAGCAGAGGAACTGGGAAGATTGCCCAGCAGGCAGCAAGGAGATGTTTCTACCTGGAGATGATGAAACAGATTTGAATATTAGAAATTTAATTGCAGTCTTCATTTCTGAGCCTCTTACGGACCATAGACATTGAAAGAATTGGTCTTGTTTGTGACTCTACTAAGACAAGGTCCTGATATTAGTTAAGCAATGAAATGAAGTTTCCTGCATATACTTACTTTATGCCAAGCCAACAGTTCAGCAACTCAGGGTAGCAAACTGAAAAGGCTACTCTACCCAACACAGAAAAGCATGAAAGCATGAATCGTGTATTCACCCACTAGGGACAACAGAAAGATGTTGTCTTACTCCCTCAATAAGTTCAGCGAGTTCTTGTCTAGTGTTATGCTATCCTCTCTAGGTTTTATTTTCTTTGGCTCATGTTGGACACTATGGGTTTCTAAGCAACAGACAAGGGTAATAATCTCCTTCTTATGATGCTTTAAATAGAGATCCACCTGTTTGATTCCAAAAGGAAGATAAAGTTCCTTTTAGATAATGGTAGAAATCCAGGTAAGGTGATATGCACTGGAGTACTTTAAAAATACACTGATATACAAGGAATATGGGAACAGAATCTAGAACATTGTGAACAAGGAATAAGTACTCTGGTGAAGAAAAATGAAACCTCCATAAGTACAACTTGTTTCAGGAAAGTTATAATATAAATATTGAACAAATTTGGATTCCAGACTACATTTTTAACATGGTTAACTATAGTGCTTTCAATTAAAATATGGTTGGTATTTTATTGGTATATTAGGAATTCAAAGTGATTGTCCAATTTAGAAAAAATGCAGATACATTACAGACATTACTTTTCTCTCTTTTTTTTTAATTCTGTCACCTACTTTTATATTAAACTTCAATTGGTATCTAATGTCTATCCTCCATCCCCCCATTTTCTGGCCTCTAAACAGGAGCAAACTGACTTATGTGACATTCAGTGTCTTCTCTTCCTCTGCTCAACCCCTAGTAAGCCACAACTAGCCAGTTCAAGTGAGAAAATACAAGTAAAAGGCAAAGAAAGTGTGTCAATTTTTATCCCTCAACAGTCAAGCAGGGATTAAAGTTTCTACCAGCAAGTGTCTTTTGTAACTAGAAATCTAGATATTTGAAAAAGTAGAATAAAATTTAGCCACATAAAAAATGCCCCATTTAAAGCTGTGTTATAAGTAATTTGTATTAATTTGGGGCCATAACTTTTATGCTGCTATGTGCATGGCAAAAGATAAAAAAGACAATATTTGAAAAAATTAATAGCGTTATTTCTACAGGGTAAGGTAATGTCATATACATCTACATATTTAAAATGAACAAGTATAATTTTAAAATCAGGGGAAAGCACAGTAAGATACTTTAAGAACATATTGTCCTTGCATAAAAGACTTACATAAATTTTGTCTTGGTACAACAGCTCCAACAGAGCACAACTAAAACTCTACTTGATTCTAAAAGTGTATGTTCCTTTTGAATTTAATACTTAGCATTTATGACAGGATATACTTGAAGCAGTAAAAAAACAAACAAACAAAAAAAGCACAATTTTGCCTTTTGAGAAACAAAGTAGGTTTTCTCCACAGACGAAATAAATATAATAAAAGCCAAATGTTTTAACAGATGAGTAGAGAGTTCATGATTGAAAAAAAAAAATGCAAGAACTCAAAGTCATCTTCAAAGCAAGTAGTTTCCAGAATCATACATTGTATGTAACAGACATTTGAAGAACTTTTACTGGAATATAATCTAACGTATACAATTAATCTATTCCAGTGAAAATAAACTTTGCCTGGGATCATAGTTATGACATATTTAATTATTTTCTGGATACTCAATTATACAATGATCAACTGGGATCCCTAAAATTGATAACATAGATAAACACCCAATAAAATGATGACACAGTAGCTTAAATTTCAGAGGGTTTTCAAAGTCTTAAATCAAAGCTAATGTACTTTGAAGTTGAAATTATTTCAATTAGCATTGGTCTCCACAGGTCTCCAAATTTTTCACAACACAAATACAACCTTAATAAGTTTCAAGAAATATTTACTTTTGCTGTTTCCAACATGTGTCAAATTTTCCAAGAAGACAGAGTATGAAGAAAAAATTTTCTGGCCTTAGTTATTTATGCCAATCAGTTTCACATGGATGGTACTGAAAACTCTAAACAGCTATTTCTGGTTCTTACCAGACTTGCAACAAAATAAAAATTCCCTCTGATTAATGTCGATGTAATTTTAAAACTAACACATTCATACAAAACAAGTCCAAGACAAAAATCCCCCTAAAGTCATCTTTTCCTGGTTTCCTGATTTCAGAAGCACAAAGTTACATGTACATAAGATCTGATCAGAAAAAAAAAAAAAATAAGAAGTGATAAACTCAGCAGCTTCTTTTGTTGTACATTGAGCATCTTTTCAGTAAAAACTGTGGGATTACATGTTTTTGTCCCAGAAGTATCACATGTGGGAGGGTAGAGCTAGGCAAGAAGTCAGAGCATAATAAGTAGCTCAGAAATTTAAAATACTAGGCACTTTATATGTATTATCTAAGGTAACCTTCCCAAAAGTTCTATGAAGTAAATATCATTATTTATTATTCCAATTTTGTGGAAGAATAAACTGAGGCAAAGAAGTTCCAGTGATCAGATCAGGTGGCACAGTTAGTAACCAGCAGAGCACAATTTAAGCCCAAATCTGTCTAATACCAAAGTCAAAGCTTCCAACCTATTAACTACCCCACTTTTCAAGAAACTACACAGGGTCACGATTTTTCTGTAAACTGGGGCTTTATTGTCCTAGCACAGCTCTGACTAAAATTTGTAACCAGGGTATCAACATTTCTGTGAAACCTACATCTCCTCTCAGATTACTGATCTCTTTTTCCAGTTTCTCACCAAATGGAGAAAGGAATCATGACGTGAATTCCATAAAATTGACATTATCAGGTTGCAAGAAGATGGGAGAGCAACTTTGTCTGTTGCCCTAGGTAGTTCCTAAAACCGCTGGAACCAATCTAAAACGACTTAGCTTTGTCATGGATCTCCCTCTCTCTCTCGCTCTTGTTGTCACTCTCATGCTATCTAGTCCAGCTTCTCTTGAAAAGAGGAAAGAGATCTGACAGACCTGGTGAAGCATTTCTGTGTACCAACAATTTTCAGGAAAATGGGCTTGAAGGCTGTAGTTCACTGCAGCTGGTGTCACTCAGCTGTCGCACCTGAAGTTTTGTTTTTCCCTAGTTGGACCCATGGGTAGCTCAGAGAATGTTAGTGTGCTTTAATGTATGTGATTCTAAGTATGTCTGTTCCTGACTTTTAAAGACATGACTTTTAAAACACCAAATTCGTATTTGAGCAATACCCGATTAATATTGTGGTGGTCACTTGTAATCCACACCATTTCCTGTTTGCTCTCCGGGGACACTGTAGCATTGTTCTTCCCTAGGTACTTGAGGTTATATGTGGCCATTAATTCACCTTGGACACAGAAATGTTACCATAAGTGACACCTGGCACTTTTAGGAAGCAGCTTTAAATGCTAGGCTGAGAATCACTACAATTTTTATTTTCTTTGCTCTAGTGAGGAGCTGCTCTGCGATCCTGAATGCAGGAATAACGGTGATGCCAAGCAGGGCCCATAGCAGCCTCAGTGGATATTTAACAAGGGAGAAAAGTAAACCTGATGTTTTTAAGCCATTGAGGTTTGATGGTTGTTTGCTATCACAAATAATGCCCCTGTTTTGATGATTACCACCACATTATGAGTAGCAGATTATACCACCTTTGCAAAACCAGTCACCTGCTGCCTGTGGAATGTACTGGTTCACCTTTCATGTTCAGAATAAATAGCCCAACATATACCTTGAAAGGGAAAAAGGAAGAAAGAAGGAGAAGGAAGAAGGAAGAAGAAAAGGAGGAGCAGAAGGCAATTAAAGGCAACCATCATTGGTAACATTGGCAGTATAGTGATAAGAGTATTCTTCCAAATATATTCCCAAGTGTTACTAGAATCATCATGGAGATTATAATACAACACAACCTAAACTTACCTATGCCAGTGTAAGTTGTCATTATGTAAGACTTAGAATGTTGGACTAAGGGAAATCAAGGAAGCCGCCTTCTTATTTTATGGAGGAAGAAATCAAGGCCAGAAAGATATTCAGCGCTGTGAAATAAAAGCTTTCTCCAGTGATGGAAATGATATTCTGTACTGTTTAGCATAGTAGCAATTATTTATGTGCCTTAATGAGCACTTTCTGTATGGTGGCGTAATGTGATACATCTATATAGGCAATTGAGAAAGTGACTTTTAATTTTACTTAATTTTAATGTATAATAAATATTCTCATGTGACTGGTGACTACTGTATTGGACAACATAGGTTTAAACAGTTTCCCAAAGGAATAAAAGTAGTTAGCATCAAGGTCAAGATTCAAAAGCAGTTCCTCTAAATCTCAGTTTAGAGTATTTTCCAAGTTTCCTAAGAATATGGATCAAATTGCCTCTTATCCTTATACACATATGAATAGTAACATCTGTTTTCTTCTAGAACTACTGCTTTATACATGAATTCTCCTAGACTCTGTACTAGTATCCCAAAGTAACTTACTATTTTGCCATTCTCTACACAGTTACAAGTATGTGACTGTAAGTATATCTGCACCTGACTATATGAGGCATGACCTTTACACAATGATTTTCTTTATCCTGCTGTAAACCTTAGACTTGGTAGGTGGCTTTGTGTCAAGTAACATGATTTCAGGAATTCTCTAAAATGTTTGCATATACTCCCCCTTTGTATTAATTCAGGTTCTAAATAATGCTTCTCAGTTTAATCTTCTCATTTTATCTTGCAAATTGATACAACGATAAATAAGATGTAAAGTATAAAAATATTTCATGAAAATTTCAATAAAGCAAATTCATACTGGTGTATTAAAGAGTGAGAGTCGATTCATTCTAGTGATGATTGATAAGTGAGGAGATAGAATGGTATTGCAGGCTTGCCATCAGTGGTATAATTTATTTATTACTGAGCCCTTACTATGTGTACAAGCTCTTTACATATACTTAGTTTCAGGACCACAAAGAGGTAGATTCTCCTTATATCTCCATTTTATATATTTCCACAATCACATATCCAATAAATGATGAAGCTTGGTTCAAAATCAGGCAGTGAGTCTATGCTGTAATAGCCTCGGCAAAATAGACAATGTAAAAAAACAAGGAACTAAGGACAACAACAACAACAACAAAATGAGTTTGTCTCCTGGATCTGCCATGAATTTGCTTCACAAAATTGTGCAAGAAACAACTCCCCTGAGCTCATTCCTTTATAATAATAAAAACAGGTTGTTCTACATGTCCTCTAAGGCAGCTAGAATACTAAAAGAGTGTGGGGTTGCGGATTCTAGTCCAAGCTAAAATCTTGTTGAGACCTTGGGCATTTTTCTTATTGTGCATCTTTTAGCCTATAACTTATCTGTAAAATGTTGCTACTATTGCCATTTTATAGATTTGTTTTAAGGATTAAATGAAGTATGCTGCTAAAGTACCTGGCATGGTGCCTACAACTATAGAGGCTTAGAAATTATAACATCCTTCTCTCTTTTAGCACTAATATCCAAATATTCTAAGTTAAACATTCCTTAGCCTTCCACCAAACACTAATTAACTAAAAACACTATGTGTGATTCATTTACGATCAGGCTGTGGTTTACAGCCTGATCTGCACCCGACTATATGTGGCATGACCTTTACACAATGATTTTCTTTATACTGCCATAAATCTTAGTCTTGGTAGGTGGCTTGGGTGTCAAGTAACATAATTTCAGAAATTCTCTAAAATGCTTTCCTACACTCCATTGGTACTAATACAGGCAATATTGATACAAAGGGATTATATTGATGCAAAGAGAACTTGAGCCTGTGATGTAACAAAGCCCGACTACATCAGTGCATAAATCACAAGGTGTATCTATCTGTAAGAAAAAGAAAATTGTTTGCTGAATAGCAATGAGGTCTCGGTACTCCAACGAGCGCGTATGTGAAACACTCGTGCATCTGTCAAGCACAAAAGCAATGTAATAAATCAAAATGCACTTTTCAGTGTGCCACCATACAAAAAATGGTTATCATAAATTATGTAATATTTTCAAACATTAAAAGATTTGAGGACCAGACCTTTCCTAAGATATGGAGGGAGATAAGTACCTGCAAGAACTTAGTTGATAATGCATTTCAACTCAAAAGGAGAAGACAGGATTTTTTTCGTAAATGATAAGGAATACATATCACACAATACAAGCGACACAATAATAATAATAATAAAGCAAAGTTGACAACGTAAAACGTCTTTTAAAAATGTAGTCAATCTCATCCAAATTCCAAAGACTTTTTATAGACATTTACAACTGATTCTAAAATGTATATAGGAATGCAGAAAGTCTTGGAATAACCTAAGTGGTTTTTTAAAAACAAGAACAAAGTTGGAGGATTTATCCTACCTGATTTCAAGACTCAGTATAAGCTATAGTAATCGAGATAGTTGGTATTACCAAATGGCTAAATATTTAGATCGCTGGAGTAAAGTCCAGAATTAAGCCCACACTTTCATATTCAATGGATTCTTGATAAAGGTGTCAAGGTAGGTCAATACGAAAATGAAAGTCTTTTAGCAAATTATGCTGAATCAACTAAATACTTGAAAGAAGAAAAATGAGCATCAATGCTTGTCTAATATCATATTAAAAATATTAACCTGAAATGGAACCTAGAAATGTATAGATATAGATATATAGAATATATACATATAAAATCCAAACTACAAAATTTCTAGAAACAAAATCTTTGTGCCCTTGGGAAAACCAATTCTTAGCAGAACACAGAAAACATAAAACATTTAAAAAGTGATTGGTCATCAAAAAACACCATCAAGAAAGGGAAGACACAGACTTGGAGAAAATATTTACAACAAATATGTAAAATCACTTGTATTCAGAATATGTAAAGTATGCTTAAAACTCACTAAAAGAAAAAATAATTTTTAAAATATTTGGACAGATATTTTACCAGAGATGACATATGATTGGTCAATAAGCACATGACAGAATGTTCAATATCATTTGTCATCATGGAAAAATGCAAATTAACACTGCAATGCGATAACCTGTACATATTTATTTGTTAGAATGGCTAAACTAAAAGGACTGTCCGTATCAAGTGTTGGTGAAATGTGAAGCAGCTACAACTCTTGTACACTGCTGATGAAAATTCAGATGGGTATTTCCTAGGTTTATATATATACCTATATTATAAACCTCTTGAAAACTGTTTGATACTGTCATAAAATTTCAACCACAAACCTAATGTATGACCTAGTCAAATACTCATTTTGAGGTGTTTTCCCAGGATAAATGAAAATACTTGTTTACTCAAAGCCTTTCATTAGAATGTTTACATCAATTTTATGTGAAATAGCTAAAAATTGGAAACAACCCAAATGTTCATCAACAGGCAAATGTATAAACAAATTATGGCATATCTATATAGAATAATACTATATACAATCAATACATCTCTTGATATGGTCCATAATAAGGATGAAGCTCAAAACTATTATACTGAATGAAAAAAGTAAGACACAAAACAGTATATAAAGTATGATTCCACTAGAATATATTGAAATGCTTTGGCTCTGTGTTCCCACCCAAATCTCACCTTGAATTATACCACAATCCCCACATGTCATGGGAATGACCCAGTGGGAAGGGATTTAATCATGGGAGCAGTTACCCACATGCTGTTCTCATGATAGTGAGTGAGTTCCATGAGATCTGATGGTTTTATAAGGGGCTTTTCCCCCTTTTGCTTGGCAATTCTTCCAGCCATCATGTGAAAAAGGGCATGTTTTATTAAGTTATATATAGAGGTTTATAATATATACCTATATAATATATAGAGGTTTACAATCATAGTGGAAGGGTAACCCTTCCACTATGATTGTAAGTTTCCTGAGGCCTCCCTAGCCCTGTGGAACTGAGTCGATTAAACCTCTTTCCTTTATAAATTACCCAGTCTCAGGTATGTCTTTATTAGCAGTGTGGGAATGGACTAATAGACATATCAACTGATCTATAGTGATAGAAAGTCTATCAGTGATTTGTATCTGGGGACAGGGGTGAATAAAGGGAGGATTACTGAGGGTCATGAGAAAACTTTTGGAGGTGGTGAAAGTGTTTGTTATCTTTACTGTGGTGATAGTTTCGAGGATGTCCAGATAAGTCAAAACTTAGCAAATTGGATATTTTAAATATGGGCAGTTTATTATATATCAATTATCCATCACTAAAGTTTTTTTTAATGCAGCAAAAATGCCATGAACAAACTTAGAGACCATGGGTCAATTAAGACCAAAATATTTATAGTACATATAAATAATAAAAGATAGTTTTTCAAATTTATACTATTTATATAACTTAATAAGAGAATGACCTACCAAATATAAGTGTGCAAAGACTATCTATTAATAGACTGTTTAACTTGGAAGGATAGAAGGATGCCAGGAAGGAAGAGAGGGAGGGAAGGAGGGATGGGAGGAGGAAGGAGGGAAGGAGGGGAGGAAGAAAGGCCAGTAAGAAATATCCAGTAAGCATATACTTGTCAAAATGACATCCATTTTTTTCCTTCATATCCCTATACTGGCAATGGTGTGGTTGAAGAGGTAATTTATGTGTAGTAAAAAGATAAACTGATGACAACATGTTGGATAGGCAATTAGTCAATACCTATCAAATTTTAAATTTTGCATACTCTTTGATTTAAAAATTATAAATTAATGTATTCGTATAAGGATGTTGATTGTACAATTGCAAAAAATAACACACACAAAACACAAAATAGCCTAAATGTCTATTCATAGGAATTGACTTAATAAATTATGATATGCAATAAAATATTATGCAGTTTCGTGAAAATAAATGCACTAATAATATCTCCTAGATACAATATATGAAAAGGGCAAGATACAGAACAGTTATGTAGTATAACTGTTTTCTTATTAATTTTTTTCTTAAAAGACACATACACCACTGGGAATATTGATATGCATAATTTTTCTGATAGAAAATGCACAAGCTGTTAGACACTGTTAAGGGATTGTCTTTTGGGAAAAGGATTGGGTTAAGAAGGAAATATTTTTTTCTTTTCCATTTTATGTCTTTCAATGTGGTTTAAATTCTACCATAAAAATGTTTTTCTTTTGTATGTCAAAGAAATTACTTCAGGAATGAGACATTATTGTTCATTTATCCTTTCACAAAGTTGATCATCAAAAACACTACATTTTTAATAATAGCTTCATTAATGAATGATTGCATTTTACAATACAAAGAATTTTGATCTGCAGACAAGGGAAGGTGAAGATAGTTGACCTTCCTAAGCAATGCTGGTGAGACATCCAGGACTCAAATCTTTCACTGACTATACATCTCATTTAAATTTGTAATACACCATTGATGATTGGCTCAGCATTCATGCCTCATTCTAGAGGGTGGTCTCCCAAGTCTAGGTGGTTTTGTCCCTGAGTCTGTTCCTAAACTAACCTTTTAATCAGCCATTCTAACATTCTATTGGGCTGGCTGCTTCAGGAAGATGAGGCATATGGTAAAACTCATAAATCCTATGGTTCTTTGCCCACTGCCATACCTCCTTATAAAGGTTGCATTTAGTTAACCAAAGTGGTTGGCAGTCTTCTTGAAGAATGGTGCTAAGTCCAGGGCTTAACATCGATTCCTACTCCTGGCAGATAGATTGTAGAACAGTACTAAGATCTAGATCAGCCTTAGTGAGAGAGAGTTCATAGCATTGTGCCCTAACCCTGTCACTATGGCCACTCCATTCCTGGCTGTGTTGTGCCAGCACAGAGTGCCCAAGGACAGAGAATTGTTGACAACTACAGAATGAGATCCAATCTATTTAAGTGTTTAACATCTCCTACATCATCAACAGTCTCTACTCTAAGACACAAAGATCTTTAAATTTTGTACCATTTTGCTTGGTTCATCCTTGTGCTCTTCCACAGACCTGTTTTTCTCAGATCATCCTGTCTTGTTCCCTCCAATCTCCAGACAAACTAGCTAAGCCATTTCCCACTGTTCACGGGGCCATGTAAAATTCTACATTAGGAAATTTCTTCCTCTATACAAACATAATGACCAAATGTCATTTTTGCACAGTGGGATGATTTCCTTTCACAACACCTTTAGTGCTACCCTTGATTGGGGAGCAGTGTGGTAGCAGTCAATTTCAGGCAAGCGCAAACCATACTGAGACAACTTATCTGTGTCCCAAGCCCAGGATTTTTCTCCTCTGTCGGTTGATTCTAGGAAAATCTCTATTATGAGTTGTGAGCTGAGTGAGACATACGTGCATGGGAGTTTACACCAAAGGCCCATGCAATTTATTGTGCCTACTGGGCCTGCTTGGCCCAGTTACAAATATATTATTTCCTTCTCACAATTGGTTGAAGCTATACCTGCACAACCTTATAATTTAGCACAACTGATAATGTTTACCTTGTGAGAGAAGCTCTCGCTATGTGGCCACTTTTCCCATGGCCAGGTGTTCAATTTCACTAAAGCCTATTAGTCTCCTAAGAACTCTATTTCAAACAGAAAGTCATTCCCCTTTTCAGAAGCTGTGGCCTTGGTCTAGAATGGTGATTACCTGTGCTGGAACTCCTCTACTGGTAGTTGCCAGAGACTTTATATCATGTCCATGCTTCAAGGAGTCATCCAACAGCTTATCTCAATAAGACATTGAATTCCAAGATGTGGGTTGGTGCTCTCACATTAATGAATTCTCCAC